>NC_090451.1:697961985-698576568 GCF_031143425.1 Pleurodeles waltl
TGAAGGGACTGTGAGGAGAGGGGGGTGGTCTCTTGAGACAGAAGGTGAGGGGACTGTGAGGAGAGTGAGGGGTGGTCTCTTGAGGCAGGAAGGTGGAGGGACAGAGAGGAGAGGGAGGGGTGGTCTCTTGAGTCAGGAGGGTGGAGGGACAGAGAGGAGAGGGAGGGGTGGTCTCTTGAGAGAGGACGATGGAGGGACAGAGAGGAGAGGGAGGGGTGGTCTCTTGAGTCAGGAGGGTGGAGGGACAGAGAAGAGAGGGAGGGGTGGTCTCTTGAGGCCAGAGGGTGAGGGGGAGAGTACTAGATATAGGTTTGGGGGGCAGAGCAGGAATGAAGTATGTTGGGTCTGCGCTGCCAGGGCAGAAGAGGGGTGCTCAAAGAAGAAAGATCAGGGAATGCAGGAGGGGAAGCAGTAAACAGCAGGGAATCTGGAGTGGTGGGAATGAAAACAGAAGATGAAGCAGGAAGGTGGGAACAGAAAGTATAAAGAGTCAGCTTGTGGGGGGAGAACAAAAAAAAGGAAATGATAGGAAGAAACCCAAAACTTAAGATGCTACAGAGAGAAGGAAATTAAAGAGAACAACAGATAAAGAAGGAAACAAGAGGCTGCGCCAAGAACAAGCAGTGGCAAAACCAGGATGTCTCACCTTTTTGAGTAGTTGGCTTTGCCAATGCTTTTTTAATGATGCTGTGCAGCATTGGCAAAAAGAAAAGGAACAATGATGCCACTGTGCAAATGCATAAATATGCACCGTGAAAGAGGAAAGAAAGCTATTGGATAAGAGGCAAGCAAATGAGAGTGACAGTAACGCAAGAGATACACATCATCCAATCAAAAGCATGGTAAAGGAGCTATGCTCCAGGAGAGGGGCCAATGGAAGGAGAGGAAGGAAAGCCCTAAAGAGTGATGATAAAGCCTACTTCTGGCAAGCAGCAGACTGGCCCAGAGTCCATTGCCAGCGCTGGTTTGGTTCACAAGCGGGCTTTGGACAACAGAAGGCTAGAAGCTGGCTATAGGCCAGACCTAAAGCGAGGGCGCAGTGGAAGGGAGAACAGGAGGACTTCAACAGCGAGAACAACTGAGCAGCGAAGGGAAACTTCATGAGAAAAGCAGAGGAGGGAAGTCACTAGGAGGAGAGGAGCAAGGGAGGAGAGAGAAGGGGAGGGCAAGAAGTGGTGACTGAGGATTTGAAGAAAGAGGGACACGAAGCCCAAGGAACAGAGGAAAGTTTGCTAATTTGTTGGAAAGAGAGATGGAAGCAGATGGGGAGGAGGAAATGGAGACGGGCAAAGGCCATAGAAAGGAGTGGATAAAGTGCTATGGAGAGAGGTGGGTTAGAGATCTGGAAAGCAGAGGCATGGGGATAGGATTAGAGGGGGTGTAAGGGAAAAGAGGGTCAGTGGCTGAGAAGAGAGGGAGGGAGAGTGGGAAAGATGATTGGAAAGAATGAACAAGTGCAGTGGGACTGGGAAGAGAAATAGAGGGTGGATAGAGAGTGAGAGAGAGATAGGTATGTGATGATTTTCACTCACTGGTGCTCTGCAGACGTCAGTGCTGGGTGGCTCGCGTTCAGGATCCCGTCGTGGAGGTGTGCCGCTGTGGCACTTTGTGGTGTTCTGCTGGTGTTCTGCTGCCCAGGGTGGGCCGCTCCTGCTGCCGGCTCTTGCTGTGACTGGCCTGAGGTTGTCCCCGGTTCCCGTGCCGGTTCCTGCTGTGCTGATCCGAGGCACTTGGCTGCTCCCTGCCCCGCTCCAGCTCCGGTGCGAAGTCCCGGTTTGGTCTCCGGCTGCTGGTGTTCGGCCGCCCCTTGCCTCGCCCCAGCCCTTAGCCTCCAGCTCCAGCTCCAGCTCCAGCTCCAGCTCCAGCTCCAGCTCCGGTTGTTTGCTGGCAGTCCGGTTGTTGCTCGGTCCATGTGGTCCTTGAGCTTTGGGAGGTGCAAGGCGATGTGAGGCACATCCTGAGGCGATGAGAGGCAGGAGAAGTGGAAAAGTGGAGAGAGGTGGTGACGCCAAACCCCGGTGGACGCGAGTGGATACACAAACAGCGCAAGTAAGCGACTCTACCACTTGCTAAGTCAGTTATGGACAGTTATAGACATTTTGAGTCTCGAGTGAAGCGGCTGTCGGGGGAAGAAAGGAGTCAGGAGATTGATAAAGAAAAGAGAGGAGCAGATGTTAATGATGCCGGAGGGATAGACACCATCTGCGTACTGCGTTCTGTGTGCCGCGTATTGTGTACCTCCGCAAAAGCAATTCTACTTCCTCAAAAAAACAATTTACTGAGACTGAAACTGCTGGTACTGTCCTATACGGTAAGGGTTCAAGCAAAAAAAAAAAAGAAGATATATAAAGACAACAACAACAATAATAAAAGTCATTCTCTAAAGACCCAGGAAGGAACTGAGGCGAGGACACGTGAAGTCTTCCAAGATGGTCAGAACAAGAGGAAAAACAAAGAGGGCCAGGGAGGCCAGGGAGGCCATCCAACAAAATCCCAAAGACCAAAGCAGGAATCTGACTGTACGCAAGATCCTGGGTTAGACCAGGATCCCGGAATCACTCAGCTACCCCAAAGGGAATTTGTAAATCAAGGAGAGGTCACAGCAGAGGGTGTCCAATCCAGGAGCTCTGCCGACGAAAGTGAACCAGGAGAGGAGACGGGCGGGACACCTGATTTGGTTCTAGGACCTTTGCTGTTAGCCTGTACTAACCCCGATGATACGAGGCGTGTAATATCGAACGTAGGAGAAACTGCTGGTAGCCTTGCAAGTCCTCCGAGTAGAAGACAACAGTACACACCGACGCACCCGGGTCCAGGTGGGACCAGGGGGGCAAGGAAAGCCAAACCAAAAGCAAACACCATTACCAACTACTATAACTATGTGAACTTAAACACTGACTGGCTGCAGATGCAAAGCTCTGAGGCTAGTGACTCCCCAGAACTGTCACCGGGGGAAAAAGGTGGCATCAACGCGGGGGAAGTCGAACTGGAGTATTCAGAGACCGGGCACACGGATATTCCTCCATCCCAGCTGCGAACTTCTCGATCATCTCGTCCAATGAATAACTCCTTCCAGGGTGGCGAAGTGGAGTTAAACAACTTCCCAGAGCGGGCCATTCTCTGGGGGAGCAAAGAACAAGCCATGAGCTATTTAGAAATTATCCCAGAGCCCAAATGGGACTATTAAATCCCGGGAGCTCCTTACTAATATCCCCCCCACAATGCGCCCAAGCAGAACCTATAGTAATCCAGAATACAAAGGGGCCCGAAACAGAACAATTACTAATAAAGCAGACCCGTAAGCTTCCAGTGTCGCAGTTCCATCATGAAAGCCAAGCAGGAAAAACCAATTCAACACTGCACAGACACGAAAGTAGTTCATTTAGTCTGGAGCTTTCTTCGTTCGACAACTCTGTAATTGGCAATATAGAGCCCCAATTAAATAGTATAACATCGGAAGATCTAAATTTCCTGGAAGGCAGTCTAATACAAGGCCTTAGGGGAAAGGACGATAAGATCTTAGAAGGCCAAACAATTAATGAGCAAAATGGGCAAGCTTGGTAAAATAGAGACGATTTCTCATTAGACCAACCAATTCTTAGTATTATGAAAGTTATATGTACAACATTGGACTCAATTGCAACAACGATCATGGCCCAGTCAATTGAGCTGACCAAACAATTCACAACTTCAATACAGACCATAGATTACAGGATGGCCCTAGTAGAGGGCGTTATAAGGGAAAATCTGTTGCACCAGCCAGTGGCCAACAAGATGGACAGGCAAGCTTGTGGCCCACTGCTGGAAAAACTACTGGAAGTCCCGAAAGTAATCAAAAACATCATCGAAGATTGTAAATATAGCCTCAAAAGCGCACATGTGTGCAACCATGAGTTAACAGAAACAGAGTCCAGATCTATGGGAAGGCCAATAAACAGAGAAGGGCCCTTAGGCCCAGGACGAGAGGATTGCTCAGATTTGAACATCTGCATAGATAAGACAGAGGGAAAGAATGGAAGTCCTGCACCTGGAACCAAAGCTTTAAGTATAGCAGAAAAGAGGGTCCCGAGCAAAAGGCCTCAATCAATAGGTAAATGGAAAAATAAGTGGAAAAAAGCTAGAGGAAATACAAAAGTATCAGTTAAAAAGGCACTAAATTTGTCACGACAGGCAAGCCCAGTGGGGCAAATTAGGAATACAGATGATCAGCCTGCCCAACAGCAGTATAGAGATCAAAACATTAAGTCCGAGAGTTTCGGAAAATCAACAGATAAAGACAGTAATTTTACAAACAAAAATCCCGGACTATTGTGCGACAAAAGCTGCACTCACCATTCCCACATAAATCGTATACCCACTGGCTTCAGGGGAAACCAAGAGTCTAGGCATGACACAGATAATGTAAGGAGGTCGGAAATAGATCCAGGAGCAAACCTAGGGACAAGCGAGGCAAGCGATGCTCTAGTCAATGGAATATCCAAACGGAGCCTAGAGACATCAAAATTAAGCACCGGCATGGACAAGTACCTCCCAGTTACAAAAATAGAACACCTAGTTCAGGTACATTACTCAAATACAGAGGGGAACTATAACGGAAAATGTCAGCAGCTTCCACAATCTATTACTGAGGGGACACCACAAGAAAACAGTAAAAGTGAAATCAGGAGGGTAAAGAGCCCCGAGCCCACAGGAAGTGAACAAAGTATAAGAACAACCATGTGTGTGGACAACTTAATAGCGCCGGTTCCCGCACCTCGGACAAAAGCAAAATACTGCTCTCAGGCTAGCCCAGGAAATTACAATTACAGTAGCCAGCCCGGGTGGGTTATTGATTTGCCTGCCCTATCGCGCCCAGCACCTGACCTGGAAATTAAAGAAAAAACTGAAAATTGGCCACCAAAAAGGCAACTACATGAAGGACGCAGGAATATAGAGACGCATTATGGAAGGATAAAAGGCCAGGAAGAACTAGTATCGACTGGATGGGCAGTTACCACCTATAGTAATGAAAAGGAAGATAATCAACTTCAAGGAAGATGGTCGCAAGGAGGTGGCGGGCATACTGCGATTCACACTGAAATAAGCGAAGAGCTTGAAGACACGATTATGTTTATCCCCGAGTACTCCTCAAGAGGAAGCCAAGACATCCTAAATAGGTCCAATATGGTACATCTGGTTAACTCCCTGCCAGCCCTGCAGAACGTAACAACCAAAGATCTGCTCTCAGTAAGATTCATACAAAGAAAAGGGTTAGAGAGCGGGGAATCAACAGAAACAGTCTGGGCTTCACCTTGGATAGTAAAACAGATCCTAAAAAGTTCTAATTCGTTGAAGACCTGGGGAATAGCCACTGCTATTCCGCAAAAGGAACCGTATCCAACAATATTTCTTGAAAAAGCTCCAAAGCAAAATGTGTCAGGTAGGCACGAGGTAAAAGGCAACTCTGGCTCGATACTGCAGGGAGCAATTAGCTCCAAACAACAACTCCCTGAACAAACAAATCTGAGCAACATGAGGTTCTGCCTGTTGGTTAATTCCCTAAGAAACAGCATGGGTAACCCCCCACAGCCGCAGATATATGAAGATCAGCCATCTAGAAGCCTGTAGCAAAAAATGGACTGCTTGAATACAAAAGACAGAACCAGTCCAACACTAAAAATCTTAAGCTGGAATATTGCAGGCTTAAAAGGCAAAATGGAGGACAAGGACTGGGTAGAATTCATTAAACAACAAGATATCAGCTGCTTCCAGGATACTTGGTCTATCAATGCCATCGATCTAGATGGGTTTTCCACTTTCCATCTACCTGCCACAAAACAAAAAAAAGGAAGACCATCAGGAGGCTTGATCATTTGGATCAGAACTTCACTGCTGGGAAACTCCGCAGTAACTCATGTTGCATTAAGCAAGGACATTCATACGCTTGTAGTAAAACATGAGGAGTGGTCACTAGAAATAGTAAATGTGTATTTCCCTCCTATTAGCTGGGTTCAACTCAAGCCAGGTGTGCAGCTCCTCAAGGAACATATCTTAAACAAAAGATCTAAAGGTTGGGGGAATCCAGCATCTGGTCACATGAATGACCGCCCCCCTCAGCTTTGTAAAACCTTATTACTAATATGCAGTGATTTTAACATTAAACCCCATTCTATTCTTGGGGATGAACAAGTAGTAGAGGAAGATCATGTCTGGAATATTCAGACACCCCTCATCCAACATTCTCAAGACTCCAAGAAAGGAGAATTAATTTTTGAAGCTCTAATAGAAGGAGGAATCATTAAATGGAAGAACAAATTCAGACAGAGCTTTCAAACCCACCTTTCGAACTGGAAAAAGGCAAAGCATAATCGATTACATGGCAATAAACATCGAAGCCTGGCACTATGTTATTGACATGGAAATAAGGGACAGGATTGAGAGTGACCATGACCCATTGCTAATGGAGATGGCCCATCCGGACATGAGTTCTGGAAAAGCTGAGTCTCCATATAATGGGAATAGCCTAACAATAACTTTGAGACCAAATAGGAAAAACATATTATGGTCAAATGTGGCCGTATCCTTCATGAGTGTACCTAGTCAGACCTGGTTGTTATCACTAAGCACGTTCCTTAATCTATCAGTTAATGAGGCCTTACCCCTCCTACACAATTTTAACAACCTGCTATTACAAACAACAAAGGAAAGAACTAAGCATCTCCAAACTAATCCAAAAACGATGGAGCGCTGGTTTGATGGTGAGTGTTTAAAATTAAAAAGGGTGTTATCACAAGCATTAAAGAACCGGCATCTGAATGACCTTAATGAGCAACACTTTTACGAGTGCAGGCAACAGTACAAGAATTTACTGAGATACAAGAGGAAGACTTTCCCACACAAGCTTTGGAAAGTTCTCCTGCACGCAATTTCGGCAGGAAACTGTAAAAAGTTCTGGGAGGTAATTAGGTGGGGATGCGAAAGCCCTCCCAAAAATCTAGAGCTGAACATCAACCCACAACTTTGGGTAAAGCACTTCACCGCTCTGTATCAGGAGGAGGTCAAGATGGTACCCGGGAGTACCAATAACTCAAATAGTCTCAGTCAAGGGTTGGAAGGCAGTAACCAAAGATCAAGTAAGGCATTTCCACTCCTAGAGACTTATGTGGCATCATTAAAATGGCCCGTTGTGTCGAAATATGAAATACAGGACAAATTAGTCCCTAATAAACTCCCCAGCACAAATTCTATGCAAGCAATCCATGCCGTTCCATGTGCAACGGAGCTAACGCTGGAATTTAGTGAGAAAGAGATTAAACATGCTATCCTCCTCCAAAAGCTTCGCAAGGCTGCAGGCCCAGATGGCATTCCTTCAGACGTTTATCGTAACCAACTAACGTTATGGCTACCTGCTTTAACTCGTCTATTCAATAGAGTTTGGCACCTCGAGGTAATCCCAACTTCTTGGAAGAAATCAATAATTGTTCCAATACACAAAAAAGGGCCACGGGATATGGTGTGTAATTACGGGCCAATCTCATTGCTTGATAATGTTGGAAATTTTTTCGCCAAATTGATTCAGTCGCGCCTAGATCAATGGCTAGAGGATGGATATTTATTATCGATACATCAAGCCGGTTTTAGGAGAGGCCAAAGCACAACAGATCAACTTTTTATGCTGAACATGATTTGCGCTAAATAGGTCGCCCTAAAAGATTCTCCATTATACCTGGTCTTTGTGGATCTTCAAACAGCTTTTGACAGCGTGAATCGCCAAACATTATGGCAGTTACTGTCGGAAATGGGAATACAGGAAAAATCCTAAGGCTGTTAATTTTACTGCATACAGGAAATACCACTAGGGTCAGATACAGCACGAGCAATGATTACACGGCAGAGATCCCAATCCAGCGAGGCGTAAAACAAGGCTGTGTTTTGGCTCCAACCTTATTTAATTGCTACATAAACTAAGTAAGTCAAGATCTGAGGAATTTAAACCTGGATGTGCCAAAACTAGCCAACGAAAGTATACCTATCCTGCTTTTTGCAGATGACGCTGTATTATTGGCAAGAACGGAGATAGCAATGCATCGATTACTAGGGGTTTTTGAATCATTTTGTACCTTGAGGAGTATGGTAATTAATGAGGGGAAAACCAAGTTTATGATTCTTAACCAAAAACAGAAGATGCGATCGAGCTTTAGGGTAAATAAAAAGCCTTTGGCCCAAGTGGCTACCTATGACTACTTGGGCTGTAGGCTGGATGAAAAACTGACATGGAAACCGCAAATGTATAAAAGCAACATCTCCTTGGCCCAACAAGCTGGAGCTGCATTCAGATTCGCAAAAGCCACGGGCAATCACTCTGTGAGTTCTGCACTGCTTGCATATAAAACAAAAGCAAGGGCTGCAGCATTATATGGTGCAGAGATCTGGGGATTTAGAAAGACCTCATCAATACAAGTAACCGAGAATACATTTTTACACCAATTACTTTGTCTAGGCAATGCTACACCGATGAACGCAATAAGAATAGATCTACAAATGAGGAAGATTGAGGATCACATTGCATTGGCTCCAATAAGATACTGGATCCGTATTTGGGCAAAAGAGGAACTTAAACCATATAGAGACGCATTGATGGACATGATGAAGCTACAAAGCCATCGGAAATTGCCCTGGTTCAAACACATCTCAACCATCCTGGCTGCTATAGGCCAGGAAGATCTCTGGCTCCATCCAGAAAAAATCAGAAGGCCTAGTCTATTCATTATAAAAAAGGCATACTGGGACCAAAAGACACAGAGCATGTGTGAGACACTTAGGGGGTCATTACGACCCTGGCGGCCGGCGGTAAGTTGGCGGTAACACCGCCAACAGGCTGGCGGTGTTCCGCCAGCAATTATGACCGTGGCGGAATTGCCACGGCCATACCGCCGGCCCCTCCAATATACCGCTAGGATTCTGCCTGGCGGTCATAATCCCCAGGGCAGCGGTGGCGGTACACACCGCCATTGAAAGGCTGGCGGTAAGGGGACTTGGGGTGCACCTGGGGGCCCCTGCACTGCCCATGCACTTGGCATGGGCAGTGCAGGGGCCCCCAGGCATAGTCCCATCGCGCATTTCACTGCCCGAATTTCAGGCAGTGAAATGCGCAACGGGTGCTACTGCACCCGCTGCACATCAGCATTGCCGCCGGCTCAATTACGAGCCGGCAGCAATGTTGATGTGACATTTCCGCTGGGCCAGCGGACGGTAACACTGTTACCGCCCGCTGGCCCAGCGGAAATGTCATAATAGGGAGCCAGGAATACCGCCGGCAATGGCGGTATTCTGTCTCCCGCGGCCTCAGCGGTCTTTTTGCAAGACTGCCGAGGTCGTAATGACCCCCTTAGTCCTTTATTTAAGCGTTACATTTTGTTTAATCAAGAGCTTAAACCAGCTGTTTTTATAGATAGTATCTATCCGGAGGAAAAAAGGGCTCTCTATTTTAAATTTCGTATGGGCACACTACCGGTGATAGCGGTGACCAATAGATGGCAACCTGTCCCCCCCGGGTAGATTAGATTGCTGTCCATGTCTTCATGGTGGCCAAGAAACATTATCCCACTTCCTTTTATTATGTCACTTTACGCTTACACTCTGCAAATTGTATTTACGTCCACTCTTTAGATCATACGGAGTAAGGAAGTGCAAAGAAGCGGAAGTGTTATGCATGCGATCAGATGAAAAACATATTGTGACGAAGGTCTCAACTTACATACTGGAGGCTTGGAAGTTACGTTTATCAATGCACCTGCAGCTGGCACCAGTATAATTGCTCGTGTCATCCCATAGGTGCTACCAGCTTGGGAAGCTGGCGCAGGTTGCTGTAAAATGGGGATAGGCCCTGGGTCGCCATCAAACTGGTGGTTGGCACTGTAAGGCCCCAAATGATTAGTGCCAGAACAAGTTATCTAATTTTTTGATTCATAATGTCTTTTTAGAATATGTTAAGTGTGCTATGTAAATCATTGTTATAAAT
This sequence comes from Pleurodeles waltl, assembly GCF_031143425.1. Lineage (NCBI taxonomy): Eukaryota > Metazoa > Chordata > Amphibia > Caudata > Salamandridae > Pleurodeles > Pleurodeles waltl. Next base: position 697,971,986 of record NC_090451.1, read on the forward strand.
CATGTTCATGATAATGCAGGGTAAATTGGGTACACTTTGGCACATGTCGAACCAAAGATGGCAAGTGTAGTTTTTATTGAGATGTTTTATCTTATGCGATTTTTATAGTGTTACAATGGATTGGTATTTATTGTGTGCAATTGTTATGGCCGGATAGGCTGACAACAACAAATAAAAATGGAAATGGAATGAGAGAGAGAGGTATGGGAAGAATGAAAGTGAAAAGGGGCTGGGGAGATAGAGAGAGAGCAGAGGTCTGGAACAATGAGAGAGAAAGAGTCCAGAGAGACTGAAGGTCAGAGAGAGAGCAAGATAGCGTCAGAAAGAGTGGGGGGCATAGACTGGGGAAGAAATGGTGGAAAAAGATAGATGATAGATGGCTGGTCAGAGAGAGAGAGAGAAATGAGGGGGTCACTGGCGAGAACGTGGTGGACAGTTGTGAGTCCTTGATATTTTTGGGACCGGGTCAACCCGTGAACTCAGCCAGTTCCTCCTGTGGGTGCTGTCGTGTACCACCGGTGTCCCACGTCACTCCCTCTTTCCACTACATTTCCCTAGCACGCCCTTCCACAGGTGATGCCCCATAGTGCTGGTGCCTTGTCCATGAAAGGCGTACAGAGGCATCCTATATAAACAGGAAGAATGTGACCTGTATGGGAGGAAAGCCTATTATGTAAGTAGGTTAGAGAAGTGCTCGAGTCCTCCTTCAGCAGCCTCGATGCATCTTACTGCAAGGAAAGGACCAGGAAAGGCAAACCCTTACGCCGTCAAGATGCACAACATGGAACATGAGGGATCGGGTCTCGCTTGCAGGGGACAGCAGAGGGATGGCCATTAAGTGTGGGTTCTGTGACTGAGGGGCAGGGGAGTGCTCCTGGTGGAGAGACGGAGATGCAGGGATGCCACGATACGTACAGAGTCCGCTCATGGTTGAGAGTGTTCCTGACCGTAAGCCTTTGGCAATGGTTGGTGTTAAACTAAAGACGAGCCGAGGTTGAAGGTAACAGGAGACAGTATGGAACCACGGGGGAGTCGTGGGTAACAAGAGTATTTGGGGTCCTGGTCTTGCCCGTATGAATGAACTGGTGTCAGTTGGAAAGGTCGGCGGAGAACCATTGAAGGACATTGCCAGTGAATCCCAATTCAGTCTCCAGGCTGTGGATAAGTGTTGGATGGTCGAGTGTGTCAAAGGCATCTGAGAGGTCCAGAAATAGCAGGAGGCAGAAGTCAATCCCACCTGTGGTCACAAGGGCATCTTCTACAATGTGAAACGGTGGTCTCTGTGCGGCAGCCCGATCTCCTAAATTCATAATAGCATTGAAACAATATGGATATTTTACATAATAAGTCCTTTATCTTACTATGTTACCAAGTGAAATGACAGAAGTGGAGTTTTATTAAAAACTTTAAGTTCAAACATCAAAGCAAAATTTCTTACTAACGCAGTGAAGTAAATTACTTTTTGTAATCTTTTCACAAAATGAAATCCGGGTTAACTAAGGAAAATTTCTATTTTTATTTTGATATTTCCAGGCCTCTGCTAAACTCTATTTTCACATTAAAAAAATAAATGAATTAGGTTTAAACACTAATGTAAAGGTTTCTTTCTCTGGACAATTTAAAAAGTATGTTCAAGAAATAAGGAATTATCATGCAACAACCACCATTTAAACAAAGAACCCAACATGGTAAATCACCATATGCCTATTTGCTTATGAATCCCATCTACTTTCACTCTGGCACCTGATTCGTTTCTTGACTTGGCACCTGCAGGCAGTAAAGTGATCCATTGTGGTTGCCACGGCAAAGATTGCCTATCTTGGGTCCAACCAAAGACATTTAAAACCGAGAGATGAGTTGATTTCTGTAGGTACACAAGAAAGTACGGGGTTCTCTAAAGAGGGCGTCGCGGGTACCAGCGTAGCCCTAGGTTGTACGTGTTCCTATTCGGAAGGGTAATGTCAGTGAAATGTCAGTAAGTAACTGCAGAGTGCATGCGCTCCAAGCGGTCCAAGGAGAGGACGGTATAGGCGAACGGCGAGCGCCCCCTTTGATGTATGTTTGACTATAAGGGGACACTCCCCCTCCTGGATACCAGAGGCTAGTAGCCTCTATGAAAGGGCCGCCTCAAGGTAATTCCTTGGGTAAAGTAGACCTTTTACTTCACACTCTTTGACCTTCACATAGAGTAAATTTCCTCCAACGTGAGACGTAGGGATCCTAGGCCCTGACGAATGCCCCGAGACCTCTATTGGCTCACTTCTGAGGGCAGAAACATGTTGGCTATTAGTTAGGTGACCCTGTGAGTCCTTTTCCTCACAGAGGTGTCCCAACCCCTGTTTTAACTACACCAATCAGACACCACCATTAAATTTGTCACTCCTCACAGGTGTCTGCTTAGGTGTTTTTAATTTTTTCAGTAGATTAGCTGGATCCCGATCTTTCCAGAAACAAGTTTATTTACGCACTCCCTACTGTTCCTTTAACAGTGAGGTTGAGTCCGCCCAGGTGGCACTGTCCTACCTGGGTGGGTCTAGGTGGTCAAATGATGAAGCATGACACTATATAGTGTGTGAGACCACCTAGTCCGTAAAAGGAACTCCCCCCGGTGTCTCTCCCCGCGCATGCACTCTGCAGTTACTTACTGACATTTCACTGACATTACCCTTCCGAATAGGAACACGTACAACCTAGGGCTACGCTGGTACCCGCGACGCCCTCTTTAGAGAACCCCGTACTTTCTTGTGTACTTTGAGTTATAGAAATAGGGAGCTAAGTACGGTGGGTTCCTCCATATTTGTCCCTCCTTCTCCCTCATCCTCTCTCCATGTGTATTGATTTCTGTAGGGCCTAGCCTCAAATATGCCCTGCCTAGTAGGCTACTCTGATCACATGGAGAGAAAGGCAAGCAGAGTTGCAGGGATATTATCTAAACCCCTGTTTTTCTGTGCAAATAACATATGTCTGTTCGGGGTCTGCATCAATCACATTTTAAAGCTTCAGCCATAACACTAATGTCAAGTTATGAGCATATACGCCTGCACCGAACGCATCCCTCAGCTTCTCACTGATTAGGCGCTATGCAAAGTGTTAAGCCAACACCACAACACTGGTGTCCTCATGAGATTTCTCTACTTACCTTCAGTGATGTATGAAGAAACATTCTTGTGACAATGTCCTCTTGGATGCAGGGTCCCAATTGCAGCAGCCGAATAGTAACAACTTTCTGTTTCTTCTTGTGTAACAACACTTTTATTGTGAATTGTTGCTGTGGCTATTTCACTAACATTCTTGCTCTGATCATTTTGCAGGAATTCCGGCCAATTCTTTCGCACAGTTTTTGCCACCTCAGTTAATCTATGAGCTCCTTTACCTCTGTTACCTTGCTTCATGAACATTAGATATGACATCTGTTGAGTTACATTGGGAATCATTAAATTGATTGTGTATGCAGAAAATGAATTTCATGGAATAGTGGAGAAGGTTGTTGGGCGTGTCTGGTGTAAAAATGTGACAATGGCCTGTCCATACAACATCTTTAATTCAACATCTGGATCCTGCGGAGCATCACCGTTTGGGTCTTCTCCTGGAGCCAAAGTTTTCAAGATAATTTAGAAGGTTAAACTCAAATTCCCATTCTGTGAGTCATGGTCTGAGAGAGATGGAGGGCAAATATTATGTTCATGAAAGAAAAAATCACAAGCATCTCCATGACGATTCTGGAAAGCTATTTACAGGTTGAACAACTTAGCTCTCTCTTGTTTAAGTAACTAAACAGCTACAGAAGAATTATCTGATTATAGAGTTTGTGATCTTCGGTTGAACAGAGACAGCCTGTTTCTGTTGACAGCCATCTTTATGGGCTTTTCACATTTTATGAGTCTTTCTTTGAAGAAGTGTTTACTCAGAGTTTTTCCAAGACTTTTTACTGACTTTATGGAATGAACAACAGGCGAGTCCATAATCTCTGCAAGATTTTGAATCAATGGATCTTCACCTGTATCTGAAAACGGACTACTAATTTTTTATGCCAGCTGCCAGGGTAGCAACTGGTTGCTAGGAGTGTTGCCATGGTGACAGAATCGTTCTGTTTGAACTGATATGTTCAGCCTCACACATCCATCTACAATCGAGGCAACTTCTGGTTCACACATGATCCATTTTAGTAGGAAAACAGGATTTTCGTTTAAGCCTATATTTCCTTCAGAGCCTTTTATCAGGGCATTATTTTTTTGTGCTTCATCAAGAGGCATGTTGGAACATCAACAACCTGGTTTATTAGCAGCAAACTTTCCTTTCATAAACTTTTCAAACCTCTGTGGACTTCTTACGGAGTGACGTCATGTCCCTCAGGGTTCCACATCCTTAAGGTGATCAAAGGCATGGAACAGCCACTGACGCTTGGATGAAGACTGAATGTACAGACCAGAATCGCCGTCATGTCCATCTCTATTGCAACTGAATATTTCCAAATGTGTGATGAGAATAGGGTACCAAAAATGACATTGACGATATTTCTTGTATTACAACTTCCTCCAGCCTCCCTTAGAAAAGATGTCTTTTTGGCCCCTGCTCACACTGTAGTATTCCTCGTAAACTTCATGTCTAAGCCTGTACAAGGCGCAAACTGTCGTGTTATGCTTAAAAGTTCTTCAAATGAACTGGTTTATAGAAAGAGTCTGCTGCCCTTGATGAAGCAATTGTTGCTTGTTCAAGAGCTGCAGCCTAGGCCCGGGCGAAATGTTAATAGTGCTGAAGTGATCAGTGAGTATTTTCAATAATTACACATTACTCGTGTGATGTTATAAAAATTACGCAATTACGCCAACTTGAGTAATTAAGAGTAACTTGGGGCAAAACTCCTACCGCAGGATCACAGGAACAATGATCCTAGAGAAAGGAGCGAGTTCTGCTGTTGGTATCCTTTATGATTTAGTGCTATTTTCTTAGTGCAAAATGCATGCTGGGGCACATTTTGGACGCGAGGATGCATTGCGAACTAAGAAAATAGAGCTAAATGCAGTATTACGCTTATCGTGTAATTCCGCATAGTTCCGCTGTAATTATGAGTAGTTATGCTAAAGAGAATGATGCCATTTGCACCCACCCCCACTGCAGTCCAGCCATAGCTGTCTGTCTGATCCCACCAAGAACTACAGCAAAGTGATAAAGCGGTATAAGGCCAACTCCGTTGTATTTCTTTCATACGTTTGTAGAGTGGTTGATTCCATGTAATTACAGGTATTTTCCTGCATTCGTAATAGCTTTATTGGTATGGTATAGCACAGCAACTTTTTAGGGGTCATCATGGAATAAAGCAAGGAGAGCAGTGGTCGCGGCAGTGGTCATGGTTTGTCAAGACATTTTCTCTTCACTCTATTCAGTGTGAAAAGTAGACCAACATGCATGGATATGTGACCCTGCATCACTCTTTTCATGCAGCTCCAAAACATCCATGCACCAAGCATGCTCGTCAACAACACTGTTATCCACCACGTCTTCTGAAGCATGTTCGAGACAGGGAGCTTTAAAGGCGAGCAATTGAGCTTGGTAACATCAACTGGAGGCGCTGGCGAATAGCTTGCAGACAACTTCATCACCTCCTTGATTTCAGTGATTTGACTGGAAGAGAAAAATTCCAGGTCCATAGAAAGATTCCTTCTGTACTTGTTGCACTGGGGTTTTAATTGATGTTATCAACAGCAGAGTTTGTAAAGACACCAGATTTATGTTTGAAGGGGTGATACCTTACACACATCCCCTCCCTCTGGGATAGAATAGACAGAAGTAACCATACCTCTAAACTTTTTCAGTCTCAGTGGAGGCTGACATAGGTTGAATTTGGAGTTCGATCCCATTAAAATCAACAGATATCTAACATTTTTAGAGAATGAGGAACATTTCTGAGATGGGAGATTACGTTGAAGTCTGTGGGAGGTTTTTCATTAGGGCTGCTTATTGGGATATTTCCCAGTGCTGATAATTCCACCGGCTGAATTTTTTAGTTGTTCCACATTACAAGAGTTATGTGGAATTACTAAATTCTTCCAATTCTGCTGGCAGGATTAAAAATTCCAACCACCCCTAGTCACAGCATAAGGGAATTAGCATAAACCAAAATATAGTTCACCAAATAAGTAGCATAAATCTATTCAGTTCTAAAATCAAGGGAGAGTCTAAATATAAATCAGAAAGAGAACTGACATGAAGTCTGCCTCAGAGGAAGGAGCCAAAGTTCTAAAGGAAAATCAGCAAAGTCTGGCACACATCCCAGAAAGGGCACATTTTATAGGTTTCAGACAGTGAAAAACTACACACTCAACATGAATGAAATGAAGCTGGTATTCAGGACTGACCAAATAGAACAGTCTTTTCTCTACACTGGATAAACCTTTTAAACTAAGACCCCTCATCCCAGTTTATGTTGTTGTGAACTTCGACAAACAAGTAGAGCCAAGGAGATGCTCTGTGGCATAGCAAGGATTTCAAACCCATGCCCTAAATCAGAGTAGCAGCAAATATGCCCTGGGCTCCAGTACAAGAAACAAAAATGGACCCCCGGCTATGTAGTAAAACCTACCAATAATCAGGTTTTAGCAGGCCCTCTGGACCCCAGTGACACTGCACTAGTGATAGCTAAGGCCCTGCCCTAAATCCAGTTTCTGCAATACCATTGGGACCTTCCACATACATCACCTGTATGGCAAAACTCATAGGCACCCCCAAAATAAACATGCTGGAGTTCAAAAGGTGAATGAAGTACAATGAAGCCTTTAAATCTTGTTTTTATCTTGTCACATTTTCTGCAAGCTCCAAGACAGAGGTCAAATGTCAGGCGCTGTCTTCTGAAAAGTGCTACTCATTCTTTTAACATGGAGATTGGTGTTTAATTTTCTTTCTCTGACTGCAACGTTTGAGGATTTTGTAAAGTGAACTATCTGACAACCCTGCTGGGATAGAGTGTGAAAGGGAAGGCTGTAGGATGTCAGTTTTCTTCTAACACGAACTGTACAAATATTTGAAAACGTATCAGCAGTTAGGAAAGCAGAAATGAAGCACAGTTTTCTTCTTTAATTCTAAACTGTGACAGAAACAAAGATTGCAATAGGATCAAAACAGTTCAAAACACTTTACTTGGTGATGTGCAACTGCCAAATATTTGCTGAAACTTAATTCCCACACATTATTGTTTGAATGCTGTGTAGATTTAGCTGTAAAACGTCATGTCAATGTGAATTGTGTCGCCATTTCAGTGGAAAAAGTGCTGCCAGTAAATGGCAATGACAGTGGGTTACAATGCCATGCTTTAGTAATATATTTGCGAGAGTACACTTCAAAATACACCAGCGGCTACATACTGTGCCAGTACCACTCTCCTGCTGAATGGACGTGGTTCATTTGCTATACTTGTTCTTTGTGTGATGCTTGGATTTTTCACACTCCTTACGACTTCCCCTGCAAGCAGCAGCGGCTGCAATCTTTTAACAATGAAACAACAGTAAACGGTGTTTATTAGCCTTTCATTGTTAAAGAGTCCGGGCCATGGGGCATGACGAGAGGAGTGCACTGTGCACTCCCCGCAGTGCGCATGTGTGTTTGGCCGGCCATCTTGGGCCAGCCAAACACACATGCGCACTGTGCTCTCTCCAACCCGGCACTGTGTTGCCAGGCTGGAGAGACCAGGCACAGGCTCCCAGTCTGCCTTGGAGCGCCCACCCAGGGCGCTCCAGCCAATCCTAACGCTGTTGTCATGCAGCGTTAGGATTGGTCCCAGGGCAGGCTGGGACCATGTGCCTGCCTGCAGTGACCAGGAAAGAGGAGAGGTGGGCGCGATGGCGGAACAGGTAAGTTTTTTTTTTTTTGTAAAATGTATTGTTTTTGTTCACCCCTCCCCTAACCTCTTACCCCACCAAACCCTCTGTGTGCTGCCCACCACATTACCACGCAGCAAGCCGGGACTGGACTTTAGTGAAGTAACATTGATGGCAGCATCACCACTCTGAAAATTGGTCCAGCACCATCAGGCACAACTTAACCCGGCAGAGACCACGAGGTACAGTGTAGATTGGGGAGACAAATGCAATATGTTCTAAGGATGAAAACCTACACAAAAATCTAGAAGAAAATACAATTAGTTATTCTAAATAACTGAAAGATTATTTCACTGTAACCGCAAACAACAACGTAATTGATTCCGGGGCAAAGAAGCCACAGCCGCCAGAGGGCAATGGGTGGAGTACATCTCTGATGTATTCTCTGACGAGCCAGCTGAAAGGGCTGCTGTGTGACTCACGCCCCACTCTGACACAGCAAGATTTGTTAGTAAAGAAGTTCAGTGTCTTCTGCAAAGACCTAAGGATTAAAGAGCTTCAGATCCGGGTGGGGTTGCCTCTCAGTTTCAACCTGTTAAGGTCAATGAAAGCACCCGCAAAAATAATACAATTTGTGACGTACAATATGGAAATTGTCAATATCATTTTAGAGAAAACACGCTTGTAATCAGGAAAAAGGGCATTCTTAGGGGCAGCCCAAGCCTGGTGAGCTAAATATTTTTTTGTCACAAAGTCTACACACTCCAAAATCACTATCTTCGCAACTGCAAAACCTAAAGAGCAAAGTTCCAAGGGCCACATGTAAAAAATATTTTTCTAGTTGCAAATGGGCCGACTCACAGAATTGGCCCGTTTGTGACTAGGAAAATGTGTTTTGGGATGTACAAAGCCAATATTGTGCATTGGTAGCTTGTTACCGAATCGCAATTTGGGTTTTGCAATTCGGTATTAAGAAGTGGCGTGTTCAGGGCGTCCCTTCCTAATACCGAATCTGAATGGCATTTATGATTGTTTTGTGACCGTGAATGCAGTCGCAAAACGATTGGAGTTAGCACCAATTTCAAATTGTTGTTAACCCATTTACAACATTTCATTTTTTTCTTTTTAAATGCATCCCGTTTTTCTTGAATAAAAACAGGCTGCTTTTAAAAAAAAAAGATTGCTTTACTTAAAAGTAATCACAAACATGGTGGTCTGCTGACCCCAGCAGGCCACCAGCCCTGTAATTTTTGTGATTCCAAGTGGGTCGCAAAAGGAACTCAGTGGAGTTTCTCACATTTGGAATTGCTATTTCCTAATTCCAATTCACATGGAATCGCAACTAGGAAATTGCAATTCTAAATGTTCGTACACGTGGCCCCCACTCTATTGTTCTCGCAATGCATAGAGTGCAACTTGTTATTAATTGTTGGGAAATTGGTTCCTGAAATGGGTGTTCCCACATTTAGAACAAGTTACAACTGCAAAGAACAGATCTGTATTTTATGTGGATAGCTGAGTGGATTAGTAAAGCCAGCCTTTATCAACGCTTTAAAACAAATGTAATGTATGTAAGAGAGGCGCTATGGAGAGGTGAGGGACACTTTTGGTGGATGGTAGTGAGAGAATCCGAGGGGGAGGCCATGGGGGGGGCACCAAGAAAGATTGTGGCACCGGGAGCCACCAGCACTAAAGCCGGACCTGAATGTGTGAATGTGAGCTGTGGCTGTTGGGCTAGCGTATAACATTCCAGGGACCACTGAATACCCCCCAATTCCCTAAAGCTTCATGCTAATTTTATTTTTTGTTTGCACCCTGTTTCCCTTTAAGTGACAGGGGCAGCAAACAGAAAAAAGGGTTGGCGTTCTGCGAATGTGAATGCTGAGATGAAGGTCCACTGCTTCTCACAAGCCTTCATCTCCACAAACAGAGTCTTGCCTCGTTAACATTAAAGGGGCAGATTCTGCAAATCCTAAGGAATGAGTATATTTGTGCTGTGACAGATCAGTACATCTATTGGAGCATGGTAGTGAGAAGGTGGAGCCTCCCTATTGGGGGGAGCTACCATCAGTGATCTTTTCAGCTGAGGACCACCATAAGACAAACTCCAATGGACTCCGGTGGGCCAGGGAACAAATTATGGTCCTGACACTCAGGGAGAACACTCCCTGCTTGTCTGGGCCATGGATTTTTTTGTTATTTTCCAACATATTGCTGCTTTGTGTGATTGTCTGAGAAAAACAAAACATATGTCGAGTGGTGCCAAAAGTCATAGGGCCTGATTTAGATTTTGGTGGACGGTTACTTTGTCACAACGGTGACAGATATCCCTTCCGCCGAAATAGAAATCACATTATATCCTATGGGATTTATATTTTGGTGTACAGGATATCCATCACTGTTGTGACATAGTAAGCCATTCCACCAAAATCTAAATCAGGCCCTTAGTTTCCTGTCCATTTGGAAACCACGTGTTCCTGCAGTTCATGCACTGTTTGATCCTCACTAGATAGGTGGTGATCTCTAAATATGATACTGATCCTCTATCAGTTGGGGGGAGGCAAGCACCTCTGCCAATCTGCAGCTGGCGAGCTCCTTGCCAAAGTTTACGACAGCCCCCAAGTCTTCTAGATTTTAATGATAAGTGTTCGGCCACAAGATTTGAAGGCTGCATTGGAGAATCAACTTTCCTTGGTCAGAAACAATGTGGCTTTTGAGCTGGGCTCTATATCTCAAAGTAGGTAATCGTTCTCAGCTCATTAGTCCAAAGTATTGTACATAAAATTAACTCCATGTGATTTCATCTTTGGCCAACTTTCAAACGCCTCTGATAGATTCAACAGAGACACTGATGTAGCATGGGTACAACTGGACCTAAGCCAAGCTAAGAAGAATTAGATGTGTCTTACTCTGACTGGGGATTCACAAAGTTGTAAAGTTTGGTGACTCTCAATTTCACAAATATAAAAAAAAACATTTTTTAAACTTTTCAAGCTTAAAAATTGCCAACCTTGTGTTTTTTTGGAAAAACAAAAGAGGAACAGCTCCTTTGGCTTTGTAATGCCTTTCATGTGTGGCATATTCTGTGGCAAAAAACAGCCTACTAGTGCAGGCCAGGCCTTCACCTCGGCCAAATTGAAAAAAGTTGAAACACTTAGTCATGTTTCACTAATGTGAAGTACCAATGGGCCAGATGTAATATGGTACTGGTTGCAAAAAGTGGTAGCAAATTTGACATCAAATGTTTGTGATCAGTAATTTATTTAGTGACCTGGCCTTTGTACAAATCAGTTTGTTTGCTAAATAAGGCATCTTAGGGGAGTCATAGAGCAACCTGTTTAATTAATATTCAAATTGTGACTCACTGAAAATCTACCTTCCAAGGGATGATGGCCTACAAGAGACAGCAGACCACCAAACCTCTGAAGGTATTTCAAAATGGTATATTTAAGCAGCTTAAGGTTCTTAAAGTGAAAGGGGCTGCTTTAAAAAAACTTTTTTTCCATTTGGAAAACCTTCAGTTTGAGCAGGCAGTGGTTCCCGGGATCGCTGCCTGGACCCCCTGGAGCTGCCACATTTCCAAAGGAGAAAGTGACCAAAGGGGACCCTTCCCCTTTGTGAATCATTTACCCCCCCAACTTTGGAGTCGGTAACTGGGCAATAGTTTGCAACCTGAATTCCATTTGCAAGCTTTTGATACATCGCTTACCGATTCATGGTTTGGAAGGCCCTCCTGAAACATACTCCTATATTGCAAATGACTAATTATTTCAAACACCCATTTAGCGATTTGGAAAAACATTTCTGAATTGCTAAATGGGTTTAGTACATTAGAAAAAGATTTTTACCAGTCAAAAACCCTCTGATTTAACAAACTGAAGGGTCTGAGATGACTAAAATGAATTGCCCATTGTCCCTAAATTCTCAAACTTGGTGGTCAAAAGTCTTTTTTTTGCCCATCCCAAATTTGTGAAACCTTTTTATCCCCCAGTTTTAATATTAACAGTAAGGGGTGCAAATTCGCAACACTGGGGTCAGCGGGAACCTGATTGCTGTGACTTCTGTGATAAGTGTTTATTTTCCGGTCCAGGGCTTTAACTCTGAGTTGCATTTCCGAGCACCGGTTTGCATTAATCTGTTCTCATTTCCTTGCATTCCTTTCTTTCCCACGCCTTCCCGCAGTGCCTGAGCCAAGAGTAAATAATTACCTAGGAAGACAGTCTACGCCCCTTTAACTCTAATGTAATGATTCTCTTCAGGGAATACAACCTGAACTTCTCAGTTCATGATTCTCTGGAGACATTTACATGGAGACACTGTATGGAAGGCACGGACTAGCCAGTTTCAGGAGACCCAACCACCCCCAGATATCTGTCCTCCCAAGATCTGAGTCCTGAAGCCTAGGTCCAGGGCAAGAAACCCCTCCCCCACCCATTCGCAAAGAGTAGAGGTGGACATATGGGAACCAACAGGGCAAGCATTGTAAGTTGCTTTTCTGCAGATAGCTAGACCACTGTTGCCTGTTTGAGCTTGTCCAAACATTAGTTCATCATTTATTGGTCATTTTTCTAAACCTGGTGGAATGACCCATGACCCCTTTCCATCAATCTTCATCGTTTGATGAACCAATGTAAATAAATATCCTTCAGATGTCTGTTGAATGACTTCAGCCTTTAACTATTACAGAGCAAAAACATTCAGGACATAGAATACTTTTAATGCTTTTAATGCTTCCGATTCCAATGAAAGACAGTAAATGTGATTAATCTTAAAAAAACCAAAAACTTTACCAACTCCACTTTCTTCTGATTTTGAGAGGAAATTAATCAGCTGATGGTCCTCATCTTGGACTGAGCAAAAACATTCAGGACATAGAACACTTTTAATGCTTACGATTCCAATGAAAGATAGTAAATGTGATTAATTAAAAAAAAAAAAAACTTTACCAACTCCACTTTGTTCTGATTTTGAGAGGAAATTAGTCAGATGATGGGCCCAATCTTGTGGGTTCCAGAGGCCTGCCAGTCTCGTCACAACAATCAAATGATCGCAAATTAACACAATCTCAACGGACTCAAAAACAAGACCTCCTCTGAGCAACACATTCAGATATTCACCATCCTGTACACTGTGCTCCAAGCCCTACTAATCATCTAACCAGATATTTTTAAAATCAGGTTATTCCAGCAATCCTTCTAACCGACATACAAACACACGTCCATAACATCCCGAACACCAAGAATCCAGGCCCTACCTGTCACAACCTTTCACTATCCTAAGCTCACATGACCCTTAAAGAGAGCTGCATGTCGAACTAACCTTGTCCCAGTGTACGTGAATCAAACTCCAAACACCAATGCCCCAAATGATAATGGATCAATAAAGTATGCACTACTGAATTGTAGAACTGTAGACTCCAAGGGTGTGACCATACTGCCCACTGTACCAGCGCGTGATCTTGAATTCCTCATCATCAGAGAGACCTGGTTCAACCACACCTTCCAAACATTCATAACAATACTTTATCACTGGGACTATGGCGTAGTCAGACAAGATCAAGCGAGCGCAGAGTGGAGGTAATGCCTACATTAGATATTTAAGTTATACAAAATGGATCATGTTGAGGTTCTACAACAACATTTTGTATTTTTTATAAGGTCATGGATAATTCCAAGTCTCCTCAGAGGTCCAAGACCTTATAAAGGAACTTGGATTTTGACCTAATTCCTCTATATGGTCACAGACGTCCTTGGTGTCTTACAATATCTTTATAACGTACAGCAAGGGAGAATTATTTTCAGTGTAATTATGGCTGCCAGTTTTCTGTTTTTACTGATTTTTACAGGTGAATACAGGAAGGAAACAATGTGTTTCCTGCCCGTGTTTAAATGATAAAAGTGGAAAAATAGGAAAAAAACGGTCTTCGTTTGAGTGATTTTCCATTCTGTCATTCATGAATTCCAGTCCAAATGCTGATCAGACTGACAGTGTGAGGAGTTAAAGATGGCAATTTCTCTAATATAACTGCAAAATCCAACTTTCATTTGCCGCAGAAAGCTAGTTATTTCATGTAGATGTTTTGTTTTGCTATGCTTGGCTACCTTGTGCTTGGGCATCAAAGTATCAGCGCATGTATATTGATTAAATAAATGTGTAAATAAACTAGTTATGTCTTATTTATTCACAAAACACAAAATAAATATGGATACATACAGGTGGAAATGATTAAAAAAAAATGAATGTATGAAACCAGGAGCCCTAATTATAATATAGGGTCACTCCATCATCTTAAGTCAGTGGTCTCTGGCTTGTTTATATTTATTACTGATCAGAAGACCAAAATAAAAGCAGAATCTGTACTGAGAAGTTAACCACACTAAAAAAACAGGTAGTAATTTGTGCAAGAAAAAGGTAAGAATCAATTTAATATGTCATGGTAAAACTAATTTGTTTTAGACTGTGCAAAAACATGCAGAGATTCTGATTTTCCTGCAATGAAAAAATTTAAACATATTGCCATAAATGTCTCCTTTCCGCTCATGTATCAGAAGAAAGAAAAGCCACTTCTGTTTTTCCTGGTTTAAACTACAGCTGTAATGATGCTTTCTGATCTGCCTTTTACCCTGGTTGCTGGCTCGGGCAGCAGGCACTGTGATGTCAGAAGTGAAGTGTTATAAAAATACAGTTGAGCAGCTACGTCGTTTGTTTATTACAGGTAACTAGAGATGTCACAACTGACCTGTAAAAAGTACATAAAATGGGTTTTTGTAAAGGGATTGCAGGCTCTTGTGTATTACAAGCTCATACCCTGATGGAGCAATTCAAGGTCATATGCATACTCCATTAGAATGTAGCATTAGGAATTAAATATCTTCATTTTGTAATACATTCAGTAGAGTACAGTTTTACTACTAAAGTTCTTCATTAAGCAATTCACAAACCTATGAACGGAGACCTCTGTTTCCACCACACTTATCTGTACGGAGACCTTTGCGCATCTACGCCCGCTTTTTATTAGTAAATGTGGGAGGGAGCAGGGGTGTGGGGGAATACCTACTACTAAATGTGAGAGGTCTAAGAAGGATTAAGGGGTGTTATAGTGAAGGGCATGCAAACAAAACACCTACCCTCAAAAGAGTACTCCTCACAAACTTCACTTCTAACGTTACCGCAGGCAAAAAGATCCAAAAACTGTAATAATTGTACTCCAGCTAAACCTTGGAGTAAGTTTAGCATCAGACATGGCTACTCAAACCCACTCCCATCGAAAATACTTAAGAGAGGGACTTATTACACCACACAGGAAATAATATTAAATATATGAAATTATGTTTACCTCTAAATTAAATGCGGAGAGGTTGGAGGTGGGCAAATCTACACTCAGGAATGGTGCACAGCAGGAAAGTGCACACTTACAATTAAGTGTAGTAGAAAATCTGCACATGAGTAAACTAGTACATGTATATTTACATTTGTGAATAGGATCCAAAACCACTGGGATGGGATCCTTGTGTCTGTTGTTAGTGGAGCTTAGGGGCAGGTCCAAATGTTTCCCTGAGAAACTGGACTAATGCAGACTCTGTTGTTAGAGGGTAAAAAAAAAACATCACACATTGTATGCACTTGTACGCTTTGGTCCCCAATAGAAGATTCTGATTATGCAGTTGTTTAAACAAGAAGGCATGCAATTTCACGAGGATACAGGTGTGCTCTGCCTCGACAGTGGTATAAGCAAGTGCTGTGTAGAGTGGTTACATTCTTGGATGCACCACTCACAAAATTAGCTGGCGTCACTGCTTAACCTTTAAATATTTGAAATTATTTATGAGGAGCTAGTGTTATCTTTCTATGTTTAATTGCTGTATGAATGTAATTTATTTCTTCATTACATTGCTTGCTTTTTTGTAACAATAGTAATTCATCTACTAAACGTTACTGACTGATTGTAAGTGTTGCGCTTACCTTCAAAGGCTAAACACCCTATAAATGATCTCTTCACAATACTTCTCCTCTTTTTAACTTTTCCAAGTAGACCTCATTACCCTATTGTTAAGTATTATAGGATTTATTATAATATGTTACCCTCCAGGAAACATCATAATCTTCGTTAAGGTAAGTGTTGAAATCCTCACTACGCAACTTTTGCTCTCAAGTGGCACCACCCTTCAGGGAGATACCACCCTCTAGTGAAACAAATAGACCCTTCATCTCACCTTGGAACTTGCAGCCTTTGTAACAGGCTCAACAAGGGT
Source organism: Pleurodeles waltl (assembly GCF_031143425.1). Lineage (NCBI taxonomy): Eukaryota > Metazoa > Chordata > Amphibia > Caudata > Salamandridae > Pleurodeles > Pleurodeles waltl. The sequence continues at coordinate 697,988,049 of NC_090451.1, forward strand.
ATCCCTCACTGCAAAAAGGATGACTTTGTAACCATAAACTCAGATGCAATACAATGACTTGTTCCATTAGGCCTCTTTGTACATCCTCATCACCCCCCACTCCAAATGACAACCAAAAAGAGAGTATATATGGGAAAGAGAAAACAAAAATATCAACAAAGCTGGATTGAGCTAGAAGATTCATATCTTGCTACCTACACCCGAAATTCAAAAGGTCCAGATCTCTTGTGAAGTCCTACAGTGTCTCAATTTCTTAGATGATGAAAGAACTTGCCCTACTATCAGGAAACCCTGTGAATCAAAATATATCCAAAACATGGCTCTCTGGACCTCAACCTTGAGAGACATAACCTTGGAAAGCATAAAGACTCTGGAAAAAATATCCTTTGTAGCTAGCCCTGCATTCCCTCAAAATCAAAAGAAAAGCATACAGAAAATCATTGTGTATTGAACTTCTGCCTTCCTAAATCTTCCACTTAATTCAGCAATCTTTCAGATCTTTCCTTTGAGAAAAAGAAAAAAAGATTAGAACTGAGCCTGACGACTGTTTACCCCAATATATCTCTAAGCCGGCGTTAAGTAAAAGCCCCCCTCCCGTCTTTTACTTTCAGACTCATCACTGAAGAGCCCTTGATCTTTCTTGTCTCTGATATCAGGCCCACAGCTGATGCTTCAGACCCACTCCATCCTCTCTTGGATAGGACATATGGCAACCTTTCCTACCACACTGGGTGAAGACTGTCATCCTGTCTCTTAAGCACAGCACTGTGCAGGGATCCCAAAAATCGGGTCATGTCAACTCTTCTACAGAAAACAAATCTATACACATTCCTGTCCCAGAATTGTTGTCCCATCTGTGGCTTCTCTTTATGGCCAAGCTCCTGAGGAAGTGTGCATCAAATCAGTTTAAAGACCCCACACAAAATAATGTTCTCTTAAGTGTAAGCCAATATGGTGTGAGAACTCGCTTTCTTGGAAGAGACTAATAGGTTAATCTCCACCGGCTTTTACCAGCTAAAAACATTGAGGAAAATCCTGCACTTTATTCCACCAGATTTACAGAAAACTGTTATTACTTCTCTGGTCTTATTGACATTAGATTACTGTACCGTCCTTTATTTTGGCATGCAGCAAGGCTCTCTTAAGAAATTCCAGAGAGCACAGAATGCTGCTGCATGTCTCGTTGAAAATATCAGGAAATTCGATCCAGTCTCAAAGGTTCTGGAGGAGCTTCACCGGTCACCAATAAAAAGAGAGCGGCTTTCAAGGTGCTATGTACAGCTCACCTAGCGCTCTATCTCACTGACCCTGAATACCTTAAGAACATTTTTTCTTGGTATTCCCTGTTAAGATGCCTTCGATCAGCAACTTCTAAAACATTCAGGGTGCCCAGAACCCATACTGCCTCAGGAGGTGGCAGGAACGTTGTATCCTCCACCTGCGATCTCTGGAATTGGCTACCCTGGTTCCTCAGATGCCAGTCAAATCTCATGACTTTCAGAAACCACCTCAAAACATGGCTATTCCCACTCCGTATGTAGGTGTGCGTCTTTTAACTTTTGCAGCGTTTGCAGTTCTCGCCATTTGTAGATGCCAGCGCCAAGATGCCTCCGGGCATATGTGGGGCTTCATAAAATTAAATATCAATGTCAAATATCATACCTAGTATCGGTATGCAATATGCCAACCTATTGCAGAATAATGAAAGCTGCTTATGTCTCCTTACCCTTCTGGAATGGACCGTGACCTTTGACACCGACTGAGCACAGATTGCACGGTTTTAAAAAGGCCACAACTTAAACCTTTGAAAAGCTGCTCTCAGGGCCCAGGGCTTTTAGTGTCTCTCAAGGCTTCATTGTGTATCCCTCATGTTTAATTTCTGTTTGTAACCACTTGAGGACTTACTCCCTGATCCTGGGGTGTTGGTCCATCAATGTGTGGCGAACACCCAGAAGTCCCTGAGAAATGACTCAACATTCTAAAAACAAGTATTGACAGGAACCAAGAATAGCTGTAGGATGCTCTAATTGCCTCAAAATGGAATTCCTTCTTCTCAACCCAAACTCAAGTAAATTGGTGAAACAACAGTGGATAAAATCCAGCGAGGAAGCAGGTATCTCCCTCAAATGATTGCCACTCCAGCCAAATCTCTCAGTTTCATTGTGGGTGAAAGTGCCAGACCTGCTAGGGCAACTTACAAAACTGAAACCCCTCCAATCAGAACACGACCTCAAAATGGCAGTGTAGGCAATAACTGTATCCTGTCTGGGATTTATAACTGAGCTATGGATTGGTTACCCAAAAGTGCAGTTGGCTCCTTCAAAAGGCTTATTACATCCTATAGCTCAATTATTGGTATGTGCATAATTGATGTACATTGACAAGACATTTCATGAAACAATGAGAAAGTATAAAAGGTTTAGGCCTGGTAGCTTGCATGACTTTTCTAAGAGAGGGCATAGAAAGTTACTCAAGGTGTCGCTGAATAGGTTTGTAAACGGAAAATACCTGTAGGCAACAATAATGGAAAATTGTGTCTTCTGAATGACACAGCATGTGCACATTTTGCAAAACCAAAAATTTATTAATTTTGTAGATTGGGTTTCATGTGATGAAATATATACACAGCCCAACTCAATTCATAACAAAATCAAAGTAATATGATCACATTGCCCACATCATGTAAGCATTTATGTACACATATAGGTATAGTAATATTTATGTAGCACAAATCTAGCTGAGAAAGCCATGAACATGGGCAAAAGTCCAACGTTGACAATAGTGTAAAAGAGGCAGGCAACCGTAAGTTCTTTTGTGAATAAGGGTAGGTTTCTCCTGAACTTTATGTGGGTCGGGACAGTTTTGATGTCTATGGACACGGTGTTCCTTGGTCTGTAGATGGATTACGCCTATTTCTGTTTGCATGCAAATCTTGTCATGAGTGTTCTGCATTTAAAGTGTAGCTAATAGCCAGAGCAAATACCCACTCAACTCAACGCCCAATTCAATGGATGTAATGTAACTGACAAAATGTGTAACTATTGCATATCCAAACAAGATTATTCACAGAGGTGGAGACAGTCCTATTTAGTCACAGCATGCACTGCACTGTGCATTATGAGCAGAGAGAAACATTTAGGCCTACAATACTTGCAATCATTTTTGAGTAAAATAATTTCTTTCCATACTAATTCAGTTTTAGCCGAAGAGTCAGCTAAACATACGGAGTATGATTCAAAAAGGTATTTGCAGCCGTACACATTTACTGCTGAAAATACCTTCATTTACACCTGCCAAGGATTCACAAAATGTTTCCTGTATGAATGTATGTATGTATGTAAGTCTTTATGTATGTATGTAGCATTTGCATAGCACAAACCGAGCCAAAAAAGCTTCAGAGCGCTGCACAGGGTGAAAGGGGGCAATAATATCAGAAAAAAATTAATTGAAGGAATAGCTGAGTTCTGAGAGCAGAAGTTGGCTGTTACAGCATCATGACGTAGGGTTCTTTAAAGAGATGCGTCTTCAATTCTTTCCTCAATCGGAGAGTGGGTTTTGGGTGGTCCTGATGGGTACAGAGATGTTGTGCAAGATCCTGGGTGCTTAGATGGAAAAGGTCTACTGCCTTGTTGGTTTTCTCCTTTGCACTTGTTTGCTTCCACTCTGATGACATGTGGCTGTGGGTGTGCTGGAGGGAACGGCGAGCTTGTCAGCCAGATATCAGGGCTCTGGTCTTGGTGGCTTTGTAAATGATGCAGCTGGCTTTGAGGATAGTGCGAGCTGTCAAAGGTGGCCGGTGTAGTTCCACTACTTTTCGAATCTCCACCCTTGACTACAGGTGTGGTATTTTGCGTGGTTTTCCTCATTTCCTTCAAAGGCCAAGGCCAACTTGGTTATTTTATGTGAGTCACTGGATATAGGCGAAGCAAGTGTACAAACCTGTCTGTGCCTGCCCGCAACCTGGGTGTGCCCCTCCTGAAAAATGCTGTCTCGTCCAACGCCCATCAGTCTCATTCCTGGAATGAGCTGCCGGACCTCCATCCCAGCTACATAAATGTCTGTGTCGGCACCCCTTTTGTTACTACCAGCTTCTGCCCCATCACGATACATAACTTGTCCCCTTGTCCTTCTTGCCTAATGGACATCAATGTCGATTATTGTCCCTTTCTTGACTCTGCTTCATCGGATACCAATTGTACCAATTCAAGCCAACCCACCTTCTCCAATATTCACCCTCCTAAGTCAGCTACAGTGTTTACTGCCTTGTGTCTTCTCTTTAATGTAAACCTATTTCTAAACTTAAGGCCAAATTTCATGACCTTATGTGGCAACATCAGTTTGACTAAGCTTTGGTTACAGAGACCTGGCTTCATGAAGCCTGAACTTCCTAAAGCCAAACAGTGTTGTAAAACTCTGGCAAGGTATTGGCCATCCTCCTCCTGCAGTGGCAGACACATTTTGTATGCACAGGCTCTTAACTCTGATAAACGCTCCATCTGCCTGGCCCGTGCGACTTGGCATTCCACCTCCATTGCCCAGGTGACTCATTCCTCTCATGAAGTCTTTATCACCCCCTGCACTGCCAACCCTATCACATCATCGCAGGAGCTGCCAAGATCTCTATCTCTGTTTCTTCAAGGTAAGACTGACACGATTAGGTCTCTTTTGCCCTTGCAATCGCTTGTAGTTTGGGACGTCTATCAAAGGCTTCATTAACTCCTCACACTGATCATCCATCGTTCTTCAGTGCTTTTTGTCCTCTTTCTCTTGACTCTAACGCTGGCATCCTCTACCCGTTTGAATCTGTACCCCCTTCAGATCCCTGTGCTCTACACGTCATGCGTCTTGCTCAGGAAGCCATCTGTCAGGTTTGACCGAATCGTTGCAATGCTTCTCTTCAGTCAGCTAAAGTACCTGTTGAGTAGGAAAAGGCCCTGCTGATTCCTCTCTGCAAAAAAATGTTCCACCAACTCATCCATCTTATCTAACTTTTGTCCTATTTCTCTGCTCTTTTCCCTCTAAAATCTCGAGATGCATATTACACTCAACGCTCTACCTATCTGGACTCAAACAACTTCCTACACTCCAAACAATCAGGGCTCAGTCCAAGTCACAGTATTAAATCCATCCTCTGCCACCCTGGCCCTTCTCAGTCCAGGTGCTGCACCTGGTACAGTGACAATGCAGGTTGTGTCCACTGTCTATCCCACTGTGGGATAACTGGGTGAGCTCCATACTGGGTGTTGTCTCTCCGCTCTCCATCTTCCTCCCTACCAGTCCTCTTTTCACACTGTCAAATGTGAGGCAGCAAAGGGATCATCCATCAGTCCCACACTGTTCAACATTTGTGTGACCCCTCATGAGCTGCTCCTGGAGTCCCTTGGACCCTCTTTCCCCGCCTGTGATGGTGACACAAGGAAGGCCAGTCGCTTGGGCTCACGTTCATCTCTTCCTGTAGACTCTTTCTGCTCTGGTCCTTTCGTGGTTTCATCTTCGAACAAGTTCAATCATCTCAAATTTAATACCGATAAGCTAGGAGTGTTTGTAATTGGCCATTTCACCCACATCTGGTTTATTGCTTGCTGCTCGCTGAACTGGGGCCCCGACTGACGCCCAGTGACATCACGAAAACCCTTATGATGTTCTTTGATTCTAGCCTCTTCTTTTCTACACGAATTATTGACGCCTGCTCTTCATGTTACTACTATCTCACAATCATTTGGACAACGTGTCCCTACTTCGCTGATGACGGTCATAAAACAGTGGTCAAGGAGGCTATTCTATGTAGGCTTGACAATTGCAATTTCATCTATTTTGGTCCTCCTAAATATTTGTTGATCAACTGATACAGAAGGCCACTGCCAGGCTTCTCTTAAATTTATGACATCCTTGTTTGGACCTGCCTTTCTTTTCTACTCTGGCCTTGCTTTGGAAGGAGGTTCACCTTAGTGATTCTATGCTTTTTCAACAGGGCCTTCAATGGCAGCGACCCATCTTTGATGACATTTAGGCATCCTGGTATTACAGTACTTATTATTATTTTTTTTTGCATCCGTAATTATCTACCTTCATTGTTTTCTCTTTTTGTCTGTATTTATCCATCTTTATGTTTTGATATGTGAAATGACTAACTCAAAACTAGCATATTTCCACATTTATTTAACTGACCAAGGTACACCTGCTATTGGACATCTCCTGAGTTTTAGTGCTATGAAAACCCATATGTAATGCATCACTCATTTGCAACACACTTATGTGACGTTAACATTTTAGCTCATTGCACAACTGCAACTATTAAAAACTTGCAAACAAAAATACTTCCCTTTAAAACCCTTGTGTGGTAATTGAAAGGGTGACTTACCTAGCAGTCGTGATTGACATCACCAAAGATCACTCAAAGGCAGACATACTTTCCGTACGCTATCTTATTTGAAAATAAACACTGACAGATAAATCGGTAAAAACGGAATACTGGGAGCCTTAATCACAATCTGACACCAAACCAACCCTCACCGACTAACCGCTCATCAGGTGCTCTACTGCTCACAGCTCCAACTATTATTTCCCTCACCTGAGTGACTGAGCCTTTTCTTACCCGCCCTCCCTTTTCTCTCCATGAATAATCCAGCTTTGTTACCTTCTGCAAATTTCTCAAGACTTACCCATATTCCAGTTAACTTGCTTTGCCCTAATTTTCTGAAGGCCAATTTATAGGCCTATCCCCTAGCGGCAGTAAACTCTTATTCTGGTAATACAGCGCACAACAAATCTATATCATCATTCGGATAGGGGTGATATGGTCAGTTTTCTTCTTCTACCCATCCATGCCTGTTTTTTTTCCTCATATCCTGCATGTTTACCCTTGCAACCTTCATAAGGATCAGGGCTTCAGCTCGCCTTGCTGTTTGCACTCAGAGCCAGAGTCACTGGAACAGAGGGCCAGAAATATCGTAGCACGATTGCCACATTGTATCATGTCTCATTGGCACCTGTGACTTAGTGACGGAACCATCAAAGGGCCCCTTGTAAACACTGTAGCAAAATACCCAATGAGTCTGGCTCCCCAAGGTTATGGATATCCAGTCCGCTTTATTATGATTTCCATAGGATATAATGGGATCGTAATAGGGCAGATGAGGTATCTGTCACGTTTGTGACGGAGTTACAGCCAAACTCTAAATCAGGCCCTGAGTTTGGGGGTTTTGCCAGGTTATGGGGTTTCTCCCACTTCATGGGGTGGGACTGCAGTGCTCCCCCTCGCTACCTAGAGAGAGTCACGTGCATAATGGAAGTAACTCAAGCAACCTCTTGGAGTACAAAGTATCCTTGGCTCTGCAACATTAATTGTAAACAAAAGACCCCCTCCCCCAGGATGCTGCTATCCCACACCGACTGCCCCTAGATGCACAATCTTAACACACAAGAAGAAATGAAACAAAAATTGTACTAACCTAATAATTTCTATTCTTGGGTTCTGGAGTAGTGTGCTACTCTCCACAAAAAGCGCTTCAATCCTTCGTCATGAGTCCTAAGCGCTACGCAAATACATTTACAATTTACAATAATGCCATAAGAATACTCGGACAAAGAAATATGGATGTTCAGTATATATGTGCCCTATCCAGATGACTAGAAGCTGTCCTCAGCTCTTAGCCTGTCTTTATTGATTATGGCCAATCGATTGGAAATGTATCTCTCCATTTCTCATAAAGCCATTGCTCTGTGCTGACATTCCATCAAATTATCGTCCATGTTCTCATCTTTCGGTGACATTTAAAGTATTGATAACTTATGACTCTGTAGGAGCGCGAGGAGTCTGAACCATATCAGATTTCCCCCGCATTGAGGCATGGCACCGGACCTGTGTTCATTATAAATATACCGAATATTAGATCACTTTACCAGGAGAGTCTGAACTCACGGAGTGCTTGAATAATCACTTCATTAAAATCACGGCATCTTCTGGGAATTAACTATTACAATTACTTATGGGTTAAATGCATAGTTAAATGGATCTCTCTACTGCGGGCTCAAACTCCCAAGATGTCTCTTGTTATTGTCTCTGTGGGCTCAAACTCCCAAGATGTCTCTTGTTACTGTCTCTGCAGGCTCAAACTTACAAGATGTCTCTTTCTACTGTCTCTGTAAGCTCAAACTTCCAAGATGTCTCTTGCTACTGTGTCTGTAGACTCAACCTTTCCAAGATGTCTCTTGTTGCTGTCTCTGTGGGTTCAAACTCCAGGGATGTCTCTTGGGAGTGTCTCTGCAGGCTCAAAGTACCAAAATGTCTCTTGTTACTGTCTCTGCAGGCTCAAACCCCCACCATGTCTCTTCCTAGTGTCTCTGCGGGCTCAAACTCCCAACATGTCTCTTGCTAGTGTCTCTATGGGCTCAAACGTCCAAGATGTCTCTTGTTACTGTCTCTGCAGGCTCAAACTCCAAAAATGACTTTTGCTACTTTCTCTGCAGTCTCAAAATCCCAAGATATCTCTTGCTGGTGTCTTTGTGGATCAAACTCCCAAGATGTCTTTCGCTACTGCCTCTGTGGGCTCAAACTCCAAAGATGTCTCTTGATAGTGTCTCTGCGGGTTCAAACTCCCAAGATGTCTCTTGCTAGTGTCTCTGCGGGTTCAAACTCCCAAGATGTCTCTTGCTAGTGTCTCTGCAGGCTCAAACTCCAAGATGTCTCTTGCTAGAGTCTCTGCAAGCCCAAACTCCCAAGATGTCTCTTGCTAGTGTCTCTGCAAGCCCAAACTCCCAATATGTCTCTTGCTAGTGTCTCTGCGGGTTCAAACTGCCAAGATGTCTCTTGCTAGTGTCTCTGCTGGTTCAAACTTCCAAGATGTCTCTTGCTAGTGTCTCTGCGGGGTTCAAACTCCCAAAATGTCTCCTGCTAGTGTCTCTGCAGGCTCAAACTCCAAGGATGTGTCTTGCTAGAGTCTCTGCGGGTTCAAACTCCCAAGATGTCTCTTGCTAGTGTCTTTGCAAGCCCAAACTCCCAAGATGTCTCTTGCTAGTGTCTCTGTAAGCCCAAACTCCCAATATGTCTCTTGCTAGTGTCTCTGCGGGTTCAAACTCCAAAGATGTCTCTTGCTAGTGTCTCTGCTGGTTCAAACTCCCAAGATGTCTCTTGCTAGTGTCTCTGCAGGCTCAAACTCCAAGGATGTCTCTTGCTAGAGTCTCTGCGGGTTCAAACTCCCAAGATGTCTCTTGCTAGTGTCCCTGCAGGCTCAAACTCCAAGGATGTCTCTTGCTAGTGTCTCTGCAAGCCCAAACTCCCAAGATGTCTCTTGCTAGTGTCTCTGCGGGTTCAAACTCCCAAGATGTCTCTTGCTAGTGTCTCTGCAAGCCCAAACTCCCAAGATGTATCATGCTAGTGTCTCTGCGGGTTCAAACTCCCAAGATGTCTCTTGCTACGGTCTCTCCCCGCCTGTATCTCACAAGAATGAAGTGATGATACTTACAAGTCTCTCAATTACTCATTAGCTTCTACTACTAAAAACCTTCACCATAAACTCTTGTGTCTGAAGTTCCTCATTAATGTCATTATGTAACTCCAGGCATGATTGCAAACTTACACTAAGCATTGGCAAGGCCAATAGTTTGCGCGTAAGGGAACCATTGGCTTTTGGGATGTTTGGTAGCTATGCTGTAAAGCAGGGTGGCTGCTGGGCGGCATGCAATGTGAAGTCTGACTGTGGTTACTGACTGAACAGATTTCCAAACACTTTTGACAATTGTCATCTGGGCAGGTGACCACGGATGAGAACGTAGGAGGTAGAAGGGTGTACGCGATCTACGGCTTGCATCAGAAAGCTCTAGAAAGAGTGTAGGAAGTGGGCAGAGCTTATAGAGTGCCTAGGAACCTAGCACACATCCTATCAGATGATTGTGTGAATGAAACTGGACATTGACCCAGCCACAACAGAACCTCTGCACGCCTCAATGGGCTGTGACGGGTGGAATTTGGAAAACAAGGACCACAGTAGACAAGTATGAAAGGACTGTCCTGTTTCTCTCTAGGAGAACCCAGTGAAAAGAGCTGTTAGTCGCAACCCTCCCCCTTTACTCTGCTATCTACCCCTTCCACAGGATGAACTGTGGCACAAGTTTCTGAGACACTTTAATGTTTTCTGAGCACAAATGAAAAGGGGTCAAAAAGTCGAAACAGAAGCAAACCCCAGCTAAAGGGACTCCTGCTCATGCAGTGCACCACCGGTATGCGAACAGCACATATTGGCATACAGAACAGTGGGTTGTACACACACTGGGGAGGATGGGGAAAAACCCTTTCAGAAGAAGGTACCTTTGATCTAGAGCAGTGGTTCCCAAACTCTTGACTTCTGTGGATCCCCACTTTTTCATTACTGGAACCCAGGGACCCCCACTGAATCATTATTGGTACCTGGGGACCCCACCACTGAGTCGTTACTGAGAGATGGGGACCATATATGTTAATATTATTTAATTTTCTGAGCAGCCGCAGACCTCCTGAGGGGGCTTCATGGACCCCTGGTGTCTCTGGATTACAGGTTGGGAACCGCTGACCTAGAGTGCTTATATAATGTTAGAAAAAGATTCATGGAATCTATATGAAAGGCAGATGATGGCAAGTTATGCTCAATTGGTACGAGGAAGTCAACAAATGCAACAAGAGTCTCAAATGCGGACACGAAAGAGATGCTTACAAGACTTAAATACTTCATCACCCCCTTGAGGGATAGAGTTAGGACTTTTACCCCAATTGCACTGCTTCCTTCTTATTTATTCCCCCAAATTATTCCATCATAGAAATCAAAGCTTGTGGATAAAGAGGGGGAGAGCATATAGATACAGCAGACGGCCATAGGTAGATGGAGGGAGGTGCAAGAGATGAGAGTCGGACATGGCTGCAGCCACACCTGGCCACCAGTTGACGGGCTTCTGTGTTCACCCTTTTCTTCTGCAGTGTTTTTAAACTGCCTATATCTCAAAACTTTCAAGAAGATCCCGGGGCTGGGCAGGATTCCGAGATGGGCAGGGAGGGGAGTGAGGCGGGTTTTATAAAGCCCTATTCACAAAAGCTATTTTGGACCACATCAAGTGATACTAATTTATGAACTCAAAAATGCCTTTCTCAAGCCTACTGCTGTAGGATCTCTGCCTGTCCTACCTTCTCTGTACAGAGGTCTGTGTCCCAGTGGCAGAGATCGCTGCATGCAGAGAGCCCTGTACACAAGGGGACAGAGTAAGAAGATTGGGAAAATGGGTAATAAGTACTACAAAACGGGTGGTCTTAAGAGAAATTGAAGAAGAGGTTTAAGGCAGGGCATGTTAGTACAAAACTCAACACCACCAAAAGAGTAATACAGTTGCTGTTCACAAAGAGCAACTATTTCAGCTCTACTACTGACAAAACTGGTGCACACCTGCTCTAGCTAAAGACTTGTAGTAAGTCAAGCACCACACACGGCCAGTTAGCAGTACTGCAATACAGTCTCATCAATGGAGACAAGGACCAACATTAACACCACCTACAGAAAAATAAAGGCAAATATTGTAGAATATACAAATATATATATATATTTTTTTGTTGTTGTTTATTTTAATAAGATTTTAAAATGTAAACGTCACTTTTTAAGGTGCAGGTGATATAAATACATATACAAACAAGGCTTCGAGCAGTTGCAACACACCTGCTACTCCAAAACGGTGTGGGAGCGAACAGTCAGTAGGTCACCAAACCCATCAACAGGTGAAACCCACTACCACACCAACCAGTCACAACATAATGCAAATCACACACCAAACAAATTGTTTCACTGTGTTGGGGAAAATCTTGGTTGCTTTGCCCCTCATTATGAGAAACAATCTTTTAAGGAGTCGAGAAGGAAGAGAGGGAAGAAAGGACTTACTAACATGTTAGTTACTAAGTAGGTTTGTTATGAGTAGTTTATTTAATATTTATTGTAGTGTATTGTTACTAAGTTTAATGTGTTGTTAGGCAGGCAGACACATGATGTCTGTTTGTCTGAGCAGGACAGAGCGGAATGAGGAATCAAACAAGATCAAGTTGTGATGGACGGGCAGTGAGTTCTTACCTGTCATACGTAAGAGTTTTCTGGAACAAGTAGGCCACATAACAGGTGATGGTGCATGGAGATAAGTACACCCTCCTAAAGTGGGATAATATGGACCCAGGACCTAGGTGCCCCTTCGGGAAGAGCTTCGCGACCTGAATCCTGGAGAAGTTTTCCTTCCCCGCCTCTTCTTTCCTAACACTTATTCTTGAGGTCCCTGACGGTGCATGACTTCACCATGCAGGCATTGGTGTAGAACATCAACTTCTGCCATGCAACTGCCTTTTCCGCTCCAGTGAAGCTGTACAAATTCAGACCATGTAGTTCCTTTATTGATCAATCACAAGGTCAGTCTCCTCCTGAGGTAAGTTCCTCATGGGTGGGGCTGCTGTTTTTTTAAGTCTGTAGGTGTTTTGTGCCATCTTGGTAATGTCAGCACCTGGAAACCCTCTCATGTGATTATGCACGCTTTATAAATCCACTCATTGATTGATCGATTGATGCAATCCAAGGGGGAGTGGGCGGAGTTGAAGGTATGTGCTGTGTTTGGAGTGCTTGTGTGTGTGAGATGTGTAAGGCTAAGTGTGTGATGTTTCCCTGTTTCATTCCCTTCAGAGTTTTTGGCTTTGGATGCAGAGATCTCCCAGCAGCAGCGGCAGAGACCTCCAACATCAGGGTGTAGCTGTCTAACAAAGAGGGAAAAGATTACATTTTACATTGTAATGTGGCTCTATGTCGTGGCATTGAAGAGAATAATGCTGAGAAAGCCTTCAATATTATCCAACAACTATTGGCTGTATCTGAATAAAAGGTTAATCACAGAAAATGAAAGATGCTGTTCTTTGGGGCCTCTACAAAAGACTTGCTTCAGCCATTGCAACCAAACAGGAACAAAAGCTCTGTCACATATCTTGGAGTATTTACAGCCACGGATATCACCTCACTTTGTTTCAATAAACTCTTCCTTGCTGAGGCCAATTAAGAGCCAAAACAAACCCCGGGATAAGATGCTGTTTTCGCTCCTAGGTCGAATTAACCTCACAAAGATGGTTGTCCTTCCCCAATGTTTATTTCTTTTTCACACTTCTTGGCAAACAAGTTCTTTGCTGATTTGAAGGAAGACATCTGATTGGATTATCTGGGATGGAAAAAAGAGAAGCATTAGCCACAAAACGCTATGCCACGCTATATCCCCTGGGCCGCTCCTTCTCAGATATCTAGAAATACATGTCACCTTCATTGGGATATCTTAGCATGTGAGTCAGCCCAGAATGGATATGTGGGATGGGCTGTAAACGTGTGGAGGCTATGATAGGGGTAAACAGGCTTAAGAGATATATTTCTAAAATTTGGACATCAAAATTATAAAAAATATGATATTGCATACTATGTAGCTGTATTAGAATCTGTAATGCACTGTCAAGATGTTGAAAGTATTATGAATTAATTCCATTGGGGAATAACCCCGCAATCCTTGGGCCGATGCTCGAGAGAAGTCATCCCTGGCAGACAAAGGTGATCACTGTAGTGGGAGATCCACCATGCTGCACAATGGTTCTATCTGGTTTGCCCTTTAGAGGGAGGTTTTTCAAGTACGAACTTAGAGATTGGCTTTTAACTATTTTGAAAGTTTCCAGACCAGTACTAAATTAGGGCGATTTAGTTATTTGCAAAAAGTAAAGATTCACCATGATGTATAAAACGTTTTTATCATAGTCTACTGAAGAAGAGCCAACAAAGAAAATTGGCAAAAGTAAGGGTGGAATTGAAAGCTAGCCTGCTTGCAAAAAAGTTCCATGATTTATTCCGCGATTGCAGAATTTGATGTACGTATTATTTCACCTTCTTTTACATTATATTATACTCCTTCCAGGATTCAATCATGGGTTTGATGCTAGCTCCAAATGAGACAGGACCCTGGATGCAAATGTTTACTAAATATCCAAGATTACAGGAATTCTGGAAGCAAGTTCTGGTTCAATTGGGAAACTCACTGGGCAACATTTGCGGATAGGCGATAAACCTAATCTTACTAGCAGGCCCGCTGAGGTGGAGGAATCGAAAATGGACTTGAAGGTAGTAACTACAAGGGGAAAGCTGGTATCATTTAAGAGCTTGTATAGCAAATGAAAAGGACACACAACGGTGCTCTATCTTAAAGGAGATATCAGAATGCTGAATTGGACCCAATGTTTTGAGCATCGCAAACCTTTTGGAAACGAATAACGGAAAATAAGGTTGCACTCTTTGATTTTTGTGTCATTTGAGCTATCAGTTGTTGAAAGCTATCTGTTTTTTCTTGGAATTTGCCAGTTCTTATGTAACTTATCTGTTGATTTGGATCTGGTCACTTCTATTGTAAAGCACTCTAATATCTTCCGGTACAAAGTCCCTGCTAAAAAAACAAAACAGAAAAACAAACCCAAAAAACTGCAAAAATAAGAATAAATAAGTAAAAAAATAAATATGTCAATAATAATGCAAGCTGAGTTGCTGGAAATAGAGGTGTGCAGCTGCTCCGTATAGCTTCACAGAGTTTAGCTAGAGAACCAACAATAAAGGACTCTTCAAATGTTTTTACTTCTGGCAATATTCGTGGTCTTTTCAAATACAGACTTTCTCATATCCTCTTTGTCTTTAGAGAGATGATGTTACTTGTCAGCACCCACCTCTGAGCATTGTTCCAGCACCACTGAAAGTGAGCAATATAAGTGCAATGGCTCAGCGTACAACTGAAGACAAGTATTGTCCCACGCATCGAGGGCAGGCTCTTCTCAGTGCGCATGCGCTGTCGTCATAACATCCGTGAGATAGAAATGTAACAATGAATTATGAGCGAAGGCTCTTGTTACATTGTATCTCCCCATGGCTCTCTTGAGCCACTTGCTATGGTTTGGTGTGTCTGCGCAGCTGTTGCCAGACAATTGTGTGAGCATCACTAAAGAGGGGTTTGGCTCCACCCACATGTTGGACTCAGGAGTACATGATGAAATGTGGCTGCCCTCCACACAGCTGAGATCGTTTTGTTTATTTATTCAGCTGCCTGAGGTTGAACTTTCAGGGGCACTTACATGACATTGTAATGCTATTAAACTGTCTTAGATAACCAGATAATTGATGCTGTTTTTCTCTGGGTGCAGCACAGATGGTAGAAGGGCAGTCATTAACCTACATAGCTTTTTTGGTCTGGCATGTCAGTGTATTCATAAGTCAGACCTATTGGCATTGCCAATGCTTGTTTTACAAGCTAAATACTTTATCTCAGACAAGCTCGAGTCTCCCCACCTATGTTGGCTCAGGCAATGCATGATAGGATTGTGCATGTGAGCAGACAGAAGACATGAAGAGGGAACAACTAGCTGATGGACCAAGAACCAACAGCAGTGATCCAGCACACCCACCACAGAGAGAGGAATGTTGAGAGAGAGAGACGGCCTAAACTCCAGCACACATCACCCTTGACCAGGCTGATCAGCCAGGTCCATGACACTAAGGTTCCATTTCCCCAGTTCTGAGCTTTCATAAAAAAGACCAGTGCATTCTGGGAGTTGTGGTCCTGTTCAGATTTACCTGACCCAACTGGACTAGTACTCTGTTGTTCCGAAAGGTAGAGGAAAAAGCTTTCTGGTTATCTCTATGTAAACTCCAGTGTTTCGTTTCTGCCTTCCGCCAGCCCTCCATGAAGAGATCTATTATTAGTGATTCAATTGAACAGGGGTAAATTGTAATTTTAATTGTAAATTGACTCAATCACTTTGAGCCTCAAAATTTGTCACAATGTATATTGTGTGTTTTTCAGCAGTTATGGTGTCCTTTATGTATACCTATTTCCATATTTTAGGAACTAGAACTTGCCCCAGGGTCATGTGACCCACATCCCGCCTCTGCCCCTGCACTCCATCATTGGTGGGTGGAGATGGCGGCCTGATTGTAACTTAAAAGGAAGTAGTAGTAGTATAAAGTACGCCCTTACCACATCACATGAAGTATAGGGCAATGTACAAGGATTAATCAGTAATTGTATAGGTGCTAGAGTGGTATAGGTTTCTTACTACCCAGGAAACCTGCTAAATGTGCAAAATTATTGGATACCATGTGCTCAGAACAGAAAGTTCACATTCGTTGAATCCAAATGCAGATGAATAGGCCAAATTCATCAATTCATGAACTCAAAGAACAAGATTTATTCGTAACAATGCAATCCTTTAAATATTCCCAAATACTGTGTGACAAGAGAACAAAGCAGCCAACACATGTTTCATCACAAACTGTTACTTTCTCAAGGCTAAAAAATGTAATATGATGGCTCTATGTTTATAGACAAAAGGAATATTAGGTCCCAGCAACAATATATATTAGAATTAGAGACAGTATAGTCGCTCAGAAGATCACATCCGTAGTATCAGTGTTCAGAAGAGTTCCTACATATGCAGTGAAAAATTGAAGAATTGTAGAAAAGTCTCCAGCACTCAAATTCATATTACTTGTAACAGCAGGTAAAGGTCACCCCTTACGTTGATTTAAAGGCCATGATAAGCCGCCCTGGTCCGATGGCGAGCAAAGTGGGTCTGCACAGTGTTGGAAAATGGGTTATTGGTAAGGGCAGGTAAGTACCTACACTTAGAAATAGGCCTCTAACCTCCACTTAGGTCCAGTTAGGTATCAATAAATTAAACCTAGCTCAACCCTTGATAGCTTGGCAACGAGCGACAAGGCTTAACTTAAGAGCCAAAGTGTAAAGCATTCAAATATCACAAAACAGTAATGAAATAAAACACCGGAAACAGTTTAAAAATACATAACCAATTTATAACAATAGGACATATGTTTAGCTTTAAATTGACATCAAAACTAACACAATCAGATAAAGGGAACCAGAGATATGAATTTCTAAAGAATTAATGCTTTTTAGCGCTTAGAAACCAATCTGGTCATCTGGTCACACCTCGACCGGGGCAAAGTTTAAGGCCGACAGCGATGGAGCCCCGCTCGGCTACAGCCGGCGAAAGGCCTCGGCCAAAAGTTTACCTTCGAACTTAGTCGTTTTTCTGGATATTTTCTTCAGCGGGACCAAGTCGCCAGTCCAATCCGACCTCCTGGAACTCTTCCTCGGACACGCATTGTGGGAGCCCTTGTGGAGATTTTTATCTTCGCACTGAGTCATATTTTTTAGATAAAAATCCTTTGACCAGGGCAAACCTGAATCTTGATCCGACTCCTTGGAGCCCTCTTATACACTGCCTGGGAGGTCCCGGGCAACTTTCTACATTCGGACTTAGTCACTTTCTCCGAGATTTTCTTCACCGGTACGAACTTGCAAGCCACGCAGGGTCGTGGTTGAGTCAAACCAGCTAGACTTGCCGCGGCAGGTTGGTCCCTTTATGGAGCTTTTTTTCAAAAAGTTCTCCAAACTTCTGGATCTTCTCGCAGATGTTCTTTTAAGGTTCTTTTGAGATCCACACCTCACCCCGTGGTTCCAGAAGCTCTGAGATGCTCCTTGAAGGTGCAGACTACAACTCCCAGAATGCACCTGGGGCAAACTCCAATTTGGCCAGGAGACAATGGGAGGCTGGTCAGTTTCTTCAGGAGCTGGTGCAGATGACTCTGGTTAGCAATTTTTCACCTGTAGCAAACACCGAGCCCCTCCTTGAACTAGTTGTATCCAGGCAAAGTCCTTCTTGTGGTGAAGCCCAAGTGTGATGCTGGTGCAGTCCTCCAGAGTGCAGTGTCCAGGTGCAGGTCAGGGGTCGAGCAGGGCAGTCCTTCTTCTCTTGTAGTTCTTCCTTGTAGGGACCTGAGGTGTGGGTGCAGGTCTGCCAGTTTTATCCTTGCTCCTGTGTGAAAAACAGGGTGGTCCTTCCCCCTGTGATGACCACTTCCTGGGAAGTGTGGCAAAAATCAGTCCCAGGGAGCAACATTCCTGAATATATCCATCATAGCTGAAAATGATTTTTGGAGGTTGCATCTAGCTGAGCCCACCCACTGGTGTGGCTACAAATCCTAGACACACTCCTCTCCTGCCTTCTCCTAATCTAATCAAGGGGGCACCTAATTGTCTGGGTTTGCAGGATGTGAGGGAGGTGCTGGATTGCTCCAAATGTCCTTCCCTGCCTTTGAAGATCAGTTTGGCAGCCCTCCCCCTTCCTGCTTCTCCATCTGCTGAGGGAAGTTCTTCTCCCCCTGCACATCTCTTTGTGTTAAGACCAGGCTACTTCACACCTCATCAAGGCAGCCTGGCCAGGCTGCAAGAGGCTGGCCAAGCAGAGCTAAGCACTACAGGGCTCAAGTAGGCAACTTTTTAGGTAAAGTTTAAAACTCTTTACCTGAACAAGTTATATTGCAACAATTGTAAGGTGTGGGATTTATTAGAACAATTAATTTGATACCAAACCTGAAGTATCCGTCACTTAATGGGACTTTAAAAATTACAATAAAGTCTCCCCATTTTAGCCTATGGAGGCCATTCACTACAACGAGGGGAAAACAAATTTGGCTGTTTTACCTCACCAGGGCTTATAAAACTATTTGTATAAGGAACCTGCTTATAGTTACATGGCACCCAAACCTAGGGTCACATAGGGCACACCATAGGGGTGACATTTGTAAAAATAAGGTAGTTTAAGACTATGGAAGTACTTTTAATTCCAAAGTCAAATTTGCATATAACTTTAATTTAAAAGCAGCCAGCAAGGCAGGTCTACTTTTAAAATGACGCTGGGCACCTCAGCAGTGCACCTATGGGTGCACTACCTATGCTGGGGTCCCTAAACCTACATGCCCTACCATATACTAGGGACTTATAGGTAGGTTAATATTGCCAGTTATAATTAGCCTAATTTGCATACCCACTTTACACAGAGCACTGGCCCTGGGACTGGTAAGCAGTACCCAGGGCACAGCCAAGAGTCAGTAACCACCAGTATCTGTCCGAAAAGTTTGGGGGAGACCAGGACAAAAAGGAGGAGCTTCCTACACACAGGAATAGTGACAGCCTGATGTTTGGGGCTTCATTTCACCAGCTGTTTAACAAGAATTCTGCCAGACCCACTTACCCCACCTCCCCAGGAAATCCAGCCCAGAAGGCAGGGTAGACGCCAGCAGGGTTAAGGGGAACTTTCCTATTTGAACCGTGGAAAGCCTTGGCCTAGTCCGCCATCCCATCTGACCTATCACACCCTTCCAGTCAGCATTGCATTTCCATTAATACCCAAGTGGAGTAGCAGACCGTCCTTGCATTTCGTCTTGTGACCAAGGGCTGGTGAGGGCACTGATGCCAACCTACCGAAGAAGAAGCAACCCTGCCAGTCCATTGTTGTGGTAGTTAAAGAAGCTATGACTTTCCACAAGTCTAACAACGGCCCCCTCCAGACTCCAAAAAAGTTGAGGTTTTAGGAAGTGGTTCTCCAGCCTCATCACCCACCCATTTAAGCCCCCCCCCCGAAGGACCTAGGTGGACCCAGTAGACTCTTAATCAAAACAGTGGGTGGGAAGGTCCAAACTTTAGTGCGTGATGCAAGTGTGGGTCATAGGTGGACGCCTTCGACTTCTGTCACATCCACTGCATTGGTTACACGGCTGCCAGTGGGTTGCTGCACAACAGAATCACACTATGATATCCAAACCCCTGCTGTAGGATCTCTTACTTATTGTTCCACACTGGAAGTCAATAAGTAACCAGAAATGTGTCTGCTTCTTTACTCAGTGACCAGCTTACTGTGACCTCTTTGGAGTGCGCCGCCAGAAAAAGCAAAAACCCTCACAGGTTAGTGTGTTTCTTGGCAGTGAGTGCCTTCCCAGGGGCAATGGAGGGGGTGAGACTATGCCCCCACATGATAGATTCTTGAATCTGCGTGAACAAACAGACATATATTGCATTGGCAAAGCACCCCAGGTAATGAGAAACACATGCTGGGCAGATTATGGATGCATTATGAGTCAGTAAAATAACAGAAACATTTTCAAATTAATGCAGTGAACTTTTTCATTAGACTTGTTGCAAACATGTGTGAAACAAACTTTTAAAAATGCTTTCACAATAAGGATGAAACATATTTAATTAGTGAATGGACTCTGTTATGGAGCTGCACACTTCTCTGGACTAGTCTGTTAACTCTCTTCATTGTAAACAGTCTTTTTACAAAGGCCATAGTAAGCAGACTAGTTAGGGACCCTCGAAATGGATAATAGAGAATGCAGGCAGAGGTGGGCAACTTTTATTTTAGGTCCCAACTACATATAGCTTTTATCTGTCTGTCTGTGAAAGACATCTTATGGACCATACCAAGATCTACAGTGGCCTTTTGGCATCTCATCGCTTACCACTGTTTCTTAGCCAGCCTTTTGATTTGATGACTTGTATCCTTCCACTGTTCACATTCAGGGAACTACTTTTCTGGTTTCTCTTCAGCACTCAACAAGACTGCATGTGCTTTCTTGCTTCTCCTCCCTCAAGTACAGTCCTCAACCTCTGCCCTCTGTCTTTCTCCATCTGCCTCCCAACTCCACCTCATCCATTGCTTCCCTCTCCTGACGTTTTTTGCTTTTTTACATTTTTTTATTTATTCCACCCGCCTCAAGCACCTCCATTGATCCCCTGCTGTTGGCGTATCCTCCACCTGTGCCTCCGTTGTACTCCACTTCTCCCATTATGGTTCTAGCTAACATATCTTTATAGAGGTCAAAATAACCACTTCATTTTCGTAGACATCAGGCCGCGGTTTCGGTACAACTGAGTGTACATTCATTTTAGTCCACACAATGTCCAAAACAAGGATGATTTCATTATTTTTTTAAATACATATGTATTGTACTTAATCTAATGAAATAATACCAATTACCAGTGCTTAATTTGTAGAAAATTAAGTACCAGGCCCTTCTCCTGTAGACCAGGGTAGCCTGGACGATCCATTGCCCCCGCCAGCGCTGCCAATAACAGTTTCAACACAACTACTAACCATGACACTCCTGCAAGTCTGACAATTCAGAATATTCCAGGCCACCCCAAACTATTAGAATGGTGTGGAATAGTCTGAAATGGCATTTTCAAGTACATTTTTGATATACATTTTTATTTTACAGTGAATTATAAAACACTGTGATTATGCTCACCTCAGAATTAGACAGATTGGACTGATATTTGTGCTGAGAATTATGTGCGGGCGCCAAGCACCGGAAACCACCAGCTCAAATTATGCACTACCAATTACCAATAGGGAACCGCTGCTAAGATCACACAAACCTATGCAGCCCATAAGAGACACGTCCCTTTATGTATTGGATTTTAAAGGTGCTTGAACAATAAGACCCTCTAACCAAACATGCTCTTTCGCTGTTAGGTCCCCCTGGTATTTTTGTCTGCAGGAAAGTAATATATTAGGACTCAAGCCTGCCCTATCACCTACAAATATATTTGTGCTTTTGGAAGGCCCGGCAGCTGTCATTTGCTGTCGGGCTGTACCATTTTTAAAATGCGATTTTGACCACATTTCAAATATATAACAGTTTATTATCTTTTTTGGGGAAAAGGTTTGCAGCTGCCGCTGCTGGTGGGGGGTGACGCTCCTCCGCCCTCATGGAGGAGCCGCCCCTGGATGAGTCGATGAAAAAGGTGGGCTCATTATGTCCTCGTTAATTGCTGATACTGTATCTTCCGGCCTGTCTTTATCCTCAGAAATTGCACTTGTCTACTTCATTGCAAGCGTTACATCACATGAAAATAACATCACGTGCACTACATCGAACAAACCCACTAGATTGCAATGTAAGATAACTATATACAAATGTGCCTTTAAAAGTGAACAGGTTTAGATAGGGGACATGGAGGTAAAAATAGTACAAATATACATAACTCTGACCTTGCATGATGGTGAGGGACACATTACTAACTTAACAAAACATACTTCTGCTAAATATCACAAGTATGCGTAATGTACATTAGACCATTGGAATGCTGAGAGCTCCAGTAAAGACAACGGAGTAGCTCCGGGGTTGTAATGGCCGCTATACGCCACCTCATCCAACTTTCCCTTGTGTGTCTTTGTTTTTCCCCCTTTTTAATTTAGAACATTCAACCTCTTATTAGAAAAATATGCGGATAGCCTGATAGCCCTTCCTCCTCAGGTTATTGTGGTTATTAAAGCCCCTCTCCTGTAGCTTGGATCTATAACTCTGGTTCGGGGCCTTCCACAGCTGGTACATGCAGTGTCGGATTAGGCCACTGCTGTAATAGTGCACATGCATTTATAATTTGGAATATTTTATATGGAAACCATGCAGTTCTGTGACACTTAAGTTGTTGCTTGGCTAGACTTGGCAAATCTATGGTGAGACTCTTTTACAGATTGCCTTCAGCCAATGAGATGTATTTGCTTCCAGAACGCATGGTCTGATACTAGTGAACGAGCAGGCATTTTGTTGCTGATTGGGCAGTTGTGTAGGTAGACACCATTTTGTGTTGATATGTTTGGTTGTAGCTTTTCTGGGTGTTGTGTTACGAGCAGAGCAGCTTAGCGCCCATGATGAATTACTCCAGGATGTTCACTGCTGGTGCACGAGGTCTGGGTTTTTGCAGACAAGTAATTCTTTCCACTTCTCTGATTTGACCTCTCTTCAGCTCTGGAAAGAGTTTGGCTGTAATGACCTGGTCAACTGCATTCCAGCCTGGTGGATGCTCACCCAGGTGGCACTGGGTATCTCTTCTTACAAAATAGACTCCTTAACTAAAGCCAAACAAACTATCTGTCGCCCAGGTGGGCCCTCTTCTGACAATCCCACCATCAGAAAGTCTTGCACAGATGGAAGTTACTACTCAGTTCAGAGATAGAGATGCAGGTCACTCCATTCTAGAAATATAATAAAATGAGCAACCATCTGGGATTCTGTAGAGCATTAGAAACCTGACTCTTTCCTATACATACCCACTGCGGTGCTGAACATCACCCTTAGAAAGGGGTGGGTCCAAAGGCGCAACTGCATCTATTCTCAGGGGCGTAGCTTGCTCAGTAGGAATGGAGGGGGTGAGCTTCAGATTTCCTGACATTCATGCTGGCATATAATGTGTAAATACTTTATAGGACAAGCAGAGCGCATGAGAGAGGCTGAAGAGGCAGTGGAATGGGAGAGGAACCTGGATCGGTAGGGGTACTAAGTGAGAGAAACATAATATTTAGCAGAATAATCAACATTTTTTAGGGCTTCCAAAACAGAGATGAGAGATGGAGTGTGTTTTTGTCAGTGTGTGCATGCAAAAATCCCAGGTGAAATCCAACAGACAACTCACCATACCAGACTGAAAGCACCCGTACCAAACTATTCATAAAAAAATATGTTTATTGGGGGGATGTAACACTCCAAACCCCCCTCCCAAAGCTACGCCCCTGTCTACTATCACTCTGTTCTGCAACACCTCACGCTTCTGGGCAGCAACTGGACACATCAGGTTCTTTCTGACATCAAGCGCCTTCTGTATAGCCCTAACAACTACCAACACGCTATCAACCACACACTCCGAAAAGTGCACCAGGAACCCGGGGTACATTTACTACAAAGTGACGCCACGCAGCAACCAAAGATGCTGCTCTGTGTTACAGGAAAGGAAGAGTGCAGAACAGCACCATATCTACTAAAGTTTCCATCATCCTAACCTGCCCAGCCCCAGTGCTTAATTTGTAAATGAAAAGGTGCCGGTGCCCAAAGCCTTCCTCTTAAACACGCGCCTGCTGCAATTAAATGTGTGAACATGGAATACGGAGGCGGCGTAATCTTGAAGCCATCTCGGGCCTCTTCAATCCATATAAAGCCACTCCCTGCCCCTTCAGCTCATTTTTTAAGCTTTCTACGTTCTCTCTTTGTGACACTTTTTCGTTTTCCCCTTCATCTGTCTTTCCCATATGTGTCTTTTGCTCGCAGCAAATGCTTGAGGCAGAAGAATAAGCCCCGGCCCTCAAAAATAAGTGCTGGTGCTCCGCACCGGAAACAGCAAGCACAAATTAAGCACTGCCGGCCCCCAACCCACTCCACCACCCCGACCACCATGCGGGTGCACCTTTGACTGCCCAGCAGATCTACGAAACAACACAGTATAAAGAACTTTATTGGTGTTGCCAAAGTAAACATGATAACAGCATTAAATATCTCAGTATGTGCATTAGTGATGGTTCTAGTTTACAGGCTGTTTTGAAGACCATGTTTTCCCTTTTTGTGACGTAAATGGACATGGCTTGTTGCCCTTTCTGCTGCTTGTGGCTGGGCTCCAAGGATGAGCAGGGGGGGGTGGGGGGGGGACAGCTCATGTGCCCTGACATAAAAGAAACGCGCAGTAAGCTGGTGACTTATATGTGATTTCCACCAATTACTGTAAGTGCAAAGGAAAGCGGCAGAAACCAGCAGAGGGGAGAGCGAGAGAGAGAGGGGGATAGTGAGAGAGAGAGAGAGTCTGCCTCCCCCGTTCCCAGCTCCCACACACACACATCCACTTCCCTCCTCAGTCTGTTCAGTTTAATTCTATTAAATAACGCATTTTTGGCAAGGCTAAGCAGTTCTGGACTCTGCCCAGGACTGTATACATTACACTGCTGCTCAAAATAATTAATGCCAGACGTTCGTCCGGCCTGCAGGCACCGTGCGCCACCTCGTGGTCATTTCAAAATTGACAAGTTCCACCAAGGAATAGAATTTATAAACACAACACTCGTTTGTGCAACAAGCTTTAGAAAAGCCAATAGTTCTCGCCTATGTGAGAGCTAGAGGAATTGCCAATGGCTTTTAGCCATAGTGGTTGGTTGAAAGTTATGACAAAAAACACCATAAACTTTAAAAGAAAAGCACTATGACACGGAAAGGTAAGAAAAATAAAGCGACATATTGCACTTTTTTTTCATTATGGTGGTAGAGTAAAAACAGACAGTAGGAGGTGGGACAATGGGAGGGAACAATAACACGGGGATGGGAGGGATTGATAACCATCGGGTGGGGGAGGGAGTGAAGTAGCAACACAACAGGAGGGTGGGATGGGAGGGAAGAAGCAACACAGACAAGGGAGAGCTTGGGGGAAGGGAAGTAGCAACACAAAGCAACACTACAGTTTTTTTTTTTTTTTTTTTTAACGCAATACGAAAAAATTACATCAATCCCAGCGCCAGCAGAGGAAGGACCGTAATCAAGATGAAACTGTCTGTCCTTGGTCCATGCTTCCAAGGACAGAAGAGGAAGAGATGCCAGCACACTTTGCCCAATTAGGACGCAGAATCTAAGAGTGATTATGAAGCCAATGAATGGTAAGCAATGGGTGGGCTCCAAGCTCCTTGTTTTATACAATATACCACGTAAGCAGGGGCGGCTCCTTCCGATATGGCGGACGAGCATCACCTCCTCGCCAGCAGCAGCTGCAAACCTTTAAAATCAAAACTATAATAAACAATATTTATAATTGTTTTATTTTTAAAGAAGTGGAGGCATGGGGGGATGAGCCCTGAGGGGAGTGCACGGAGCACTCCCCTCAGTGTGAATGTATGTTTGGCCGGACTTCTCTGGCTGTTGCCGGGTTGTAGAGTCTGCATTGGAGCGGCCAGGCAGGGCGCTGCAGCCAATCATAATGCTGCTCTGAGAAGCATCATGATTGCCCGCAGGGCAGGCTGGGAGTCTGTGCATTGCATGCGGCGGAGAGCGGCGGTGCAGCGTTACAATTGAGGTACGTAAAAAAAAAAAATTACATTTATTTTTGTTTTATTCTGCCCGCCCGCCACTTTCCCCAGTCACCAGATGTGACTGCTCACAAGCGAGAGCACATGCAGTGCATACGTTGTCACATGAGAGACCTGAAAACTAAATAAGCATGTTTTCCATAATTTCACTCATTTTTTGAGAATCCCAAAACCAATAGACCTGTGTGTATGATTTGGATCTATGGTTCACCTGGCAGACTCTTGTTATCGCTTTAAATTAAAACTATGAGTTGTTGAGAGTTATTGCAGTCAGAAAATATGTGCAAATGTGCAATTAAAATATAATTTTTACCTCTTTTTTCACATAACATTTTTTCCATGTGAAAAAATCAAATCTGGTACTCAAAGTGGAAAAATTGGGTTGTTTGGGTCATATTCCAACTCTAACTGCACAGCGTACAAATACCTGAAGTGCGTGCATGTTCAGAAATTCCAGCAATTAATGGACATGCATTGCCAAAGTTTTTGAATACTTTCAAAGAAATCACAATGTGGATGTCAGCTGCATTGGCATTGCCACATACTATAATGCTCCCATGTGAAGTATCGTTTGCCATCACCATGTCGAATTATCCCCAATAATAAATTCCATCTGCACCTGCAAAAATCCACTTTGTCTGAGTCTGTGAATCAGGAACTTTAGTGTGCAATCGCAGAGGCACACCGTTGCATTTGCATGCAACTTTCTGTTCTGGGAGCAAATGTTTTAGGAATGGGCCCTTTTATAACCTGGCTTAAAACTGCTAATGCAGCAGACTTTTTCAGGTCCAAATATTTTTAATAAAAATGTGTTGTGTCTTGTCCAAATCTTGCTTATATAGCTCATAGGCCACTTCAAGGCGCTTGCATCTAACCTCTTAGGTCCAAGTGCATGACGATGAATCCAAACTGTACTGTTTGATCAAACCTGCCTGTCCTACGTCTTAAACCAAACGATCCTAGGAATATATATATATTTTTTAACTTTTTCATGCTGTATTGTGATTAGTCGTGGCCCCCTCATAGTGAACCATTTTTCGGCAGTGCAAAATTATAATAAAAAATGTGTCTTTCACAGAGCACGTTCTGGCAGTCTTATGCATTCGTAGGACTATAAATTACAAATATGACTGGTACCAGATGTAAAGACAGTCTATTGACCTTCTAAGGATGAAAAGCAGTTTCCCCACTGCTAGCTTGACATAGTCCATTGATTTTTGCATTAACCACTGAGCTATGTTACCACCTAAACCTATAAGAGCCAGTGTCACACTATGCTTAACACATGCTACTCAATGGCAAGGCTGTTTGAACTTCATTAGGAAACAGGTTATTTTAGCAAATTGAGTGACATCTCAACTTAAATCCATCTCTACAGAAATGATATATGTATATATTTACAGATGCACTGAGATAGCTAGACAGATAGATAGATAGATAGATAGATAGATAGATAGATAGATAGATAGATAGATAGATAGATAGACAGATAGACAGATAGATAGGTCAGCATTAATTTCTTGATTTGCTTCAAATAGATTGCTGTGAGTTGCGCCTCCCAACTACTTTCTAACCTCTTCACCATGCCTTAGCTTGTTTTAATTTGTGGGCCTGCGTCACGTTTACTACTGTGTTTTATGAGAGTGTGCACATGTATATTCCATTAAATGTTAGGCTTTTTAATAAGGCGCAGTGCGCCACTGTCCATAATGGGGCTGGCATGGTTATGTGTCAAATTATTCAGAGGTTGTTAAGGATGAGTCGTGATGCACAGAACACTGTGGGTACACAGCTGTGTAAGGGAGAGCTGGTACCAACAAGTCTGGGAAAAACAGGAGGCTGAAAGGAGAAGGCCTTTGATAGTGGACAGCTGAGCCAACAGATGTCAGGTTCGAGCAGGACAAATATGTTCGATGTCTTCTTCTAGTTTTCCTTTAAAACAATTACGCAGGAAAAGCAGAGCTTAATTTGTAAATAAAAACGTGCCGGTGCCAAAAGCTCTCCTTTGAAACTTGTGGCTGCTACAATTAAATGTGCCAGGACAAAGTACTGAGGCAGCGTAATCCTGAAGCCACCTTGGGCCTCTTTAATCCATTTACAGCCACACCCTGCCCCTTCAGCTCTCTTGCAGCTTTCTGCTTTTTTCCTTTGTTATGCTTTTCTTTCCTTCCTTGCCTCCATCTTTCCCATATGTGTCTTTTGCTCGTAGTAATTGCCTGATGCAGAGAAATAACTGCTGGTCCCCAAAAATAACTGCTGTTGCCCCTCCACCAGCAACCACCCTCTCAAATTAAGCACTGAGGAAAAGGTCAGTGTGGCTGGAATCAGAAAGAGCAAGGCCAGTATGAGACATACCCACACTTCACTTATTGTACCTAACCAGTGCTTAATTTGTAAAAGAATAAGTGTCAGGGCACTCGTTGACCGGCCACAACAGTGCGCTCATAACAGGATCATCGCAAACTTCTACCCAATGTTCTCCTGCAAGTGTGACAGTTCAGAGTATTCCAGGACCCCAGATCCAGAGAAAAGGCTTCAGCCACCAGACTAAGGTCCTGATTTAGATTTTGGCGGATTGTTACTCTGTCACAATGGTGAAGGATATCCCGGCCGACGAAATAAAAATCCCATTATTTCCCATGGGATTTATATTTCGGCAGGCGGGATATCCGTCACTGTTATGATGAAGTAACATGCCCGCCAAAATCTAAATCACGCCCTCCGTGATTTTAATGTGTATTAAACTAATTATCAACTGTTGCTGTGCTCATTTTTAGATTAGACAAACAGCGCCACCGTGTGGCAGACTGTCCTAAGAGCGGTGTCGAGACTTAAACGCCAGTGCCGCTCACCGGAAACCACTGGCTCAAATTAAGCACTGATGATACCTGACTATACCACAAAGTGAGGATATGATTGAGCGGAATGTGCTGGCTATTCACTTGGTGCTTTTCTGAATCGGAATACAAGCATCTCACATCAGACGATAACGGGTCATGCTCTACAAAATATTTATTTTAATATGTGCAATGAAGTCAATGCTAACCTAGAGAGTAAGTTGACATATCAGTCGGGTCAGGTAAGGCTTTGCTACTTTCCAGCAAAGGCAGATATAAGGTAAATTAACTCCTTGTGGTTGATGGGGTGAAATATACTACCAGCCAGGTGTAACACCACCAAGAAAAAAGCAAAGGCTAGAGTATGGATCTATGCAGCACAGACAATGTGTAGATCTCTACAAGGTAAGATTCTGCAGAGCCATGTTGCAATGCCACAAGACAGAGACCTCTGAGAGACGTGCTCAGTGTGTTACAACATTAATATACAGGTTTTGCTGTCAATCCTTCCTTTCCTAAATGGTGTTTCAGGACCTAGAAACCATATGATAAGTTCACAAATGTTTTGCGTGCCAAATGCACACTTCACCCCATTGCGGAATTCTGTAGAATCTTGTGTAATTTTAATGTGAATCCACAGAATTCTGATGAATCTAAGTTTGCCAATTCCACCCACGCCTACTCATTAGATAGTTATGTTGAAGTAACAGTTTCTGTCACATGTTTGCATCCTATAGAGTTGGATGGAGAAAACAAGTGTATAAGAACTATCCAAAACTGGATAAATTTTGGCATTAAATGCTCCAATTGACTTTTTGAGTGAGAGGTCTGGTCAGTTAAAATGACAATATGGTCTCATTATGTGCTGCACAGTTAGATATTTGTGCATTAAACA
Source organism: Pleurodeles waltl (assembly GCF_031143425.1). Classification (NCBI taxonomy): domain Eukaryota; kingdom Metazoa; phylum Chordata; class Amphibia; order Caudata; family Salamandridae; genus Pleurodeles; species Pleurodeles waltl. The sequence continues at coordinate 698,017,540 of NC_090451.1, forward strand.
CATGTTACATTTTTACATCTCCTGAGATGTCTTAACAACAGCACATTAGATCCTTTTATACTATTTTTATTGTGAGATCATCAAAATAGTTATGGACTTGTTTAGATAGATTTGGTAATGGGACCGGTGCGAAAAATAATCAGAGTCCCTGCCTGCCAGCCTATTGGTTCCAGCCCCCCTTCTAGAAGTGGGGAAGCGCTATGTTGTCGACAGCAGTGACACCACTGGCCCTGCGGTGGGAAACATCCCCGCTGGCATCAGTCTGCTGCCATGGCAACGGAAGACCCTTGCTGCCTTCAATGGGCCTTCTAACGTAAAGTCAGACACACTTGTCCTGCCCAGTCCTGCTGCAGGGTTGAAGGGGCAGTCCCTCTTACCACTGCATGGAAGGGACCCTTAAAAATCAACAACAAATAATTAAAATCCCCCTCTTGTTCCTTCCCCGTGTACAGGCAATTACCGCCTACAATGTAATAACACGTCATTTTCATCATTAAACACAGCTGGTGGATTAGCACTGTGATTTCCAATGGGAAACTTGTATCTCTGTGGCTGGACAGTTCATACCATGTTACATCAACTGTTTCATTATCACTTAAGGTTGTGCCTTGAACCACAGACTGTCCGCAGTGATTCCCCATTCCAGTATAGCAGTCCCCATCGTTATGCCCCGCTTAAAGTTTTGTAACAAAGGAATTGACTAAACTAGGCGTGGCTTCTGAATCAACAAGTCATAATATATGCAAAGTAAATTGTCCTTCCTAAATTTTGTAAATCATCCTGCTGTGTTCAAAACTAAAGCTGTCCTGCAGGCTAATGAGATTGATTCATTTTCAGATATTTCCAGTGCACCAATCAAAATATCCCATGAAAAGCACTGTCAGAAACTATGTCACAGCTAGAGCCTCGACGACTGCCTTCATTGCACACTTAAGGGGTCATGCTAGCAGTTATCCTAAACTCACTTTCCAGCAACAATATCGCTACGTGCCCTAAGTTGGCAGTTTGCTCACCAGCAGTATTTCTGGGGTCTCAGTGGCTCTGGAGGACAGAGGAAACTTTACAAGGCAAACACAGTACTCCATGTACAGGTACCACATCTAAGGCCGGAGTCCATCTTAAGATGGGCAAGTTTACATCCATGCGAAGACGTCTGGAAGAGATCTCACACCACTCAAACATGGCCCACATTTAGCGGCGTAGCGAAACTGGAGGGGGCCTGCATGGAGGGGCCCCACCACTGGACTCACTCAAGCCAGGTGCTGTGCTGAGGGGCTGCGAGGGCCTTTGTTACACCACCGTCTCCATTAGTGCTATCAAGCATGGCAAAAAGAAATTGATTTCCTCTTTCCAGTCAATGGAGTCTGAGATGCTACAAGAAGCTGGTATGAACATTCAATCAGTGCCTGGCAACAGTGTGTTTAGTTCGTGTGATATTTAGTTTAGCCAATGCCTTTGTTCTTTTCTCCACTTCCTTCCCTGAAGGATCCCATCTTTTGGCATCTCCCCTCTGTAACTTTCCGTCAGCGTGCCTGCAGAATTTGTTGATGACACTGTTATCCTGGCTTCTGTGCGCTCCATTTCTAGCTCTCGCTTGGCGAGGCTCATACCAGTACTCCGGTTACCCTGTCCTTCCCATGTTTTGTTCCCCTACATCCCTGGGGACCGTGTCAATAAACACTGGTGTGCCAAGTACCAGGTGCACGGATGACTATCAGACAGGTGGTGAGCGGCGGTGTTCCGCTGCATTGCTCGGCTGCCTTGAGACCTGATAGCCACGCTATGTCGTGTCATCACCATCTTCCTGGCTGCCCTCAGGGCTCCTAGAGAGCAGCCCATTTTCTCGTGTCAACAATCAACATTTAATTTCTGGAGGCATGAGTCGCCTTGCGGTGCGTGTATCTGCCATTTAGCTAAAGTCACACCAGTAGGAAACTTCAATTTTTTGGTTTGCTCTTTTACCAAAACGAAAGGATCAACGCAGACAGAGCTTGATGGAACAGTACATTGAGAATTTATTTAGGAGCACCCCATGTCTGCCCAGAATCTACAAATGTTAGGACACTCTCACAACAAATTTGTACAGTAAAAGCGTGCACAATTTTAACTTCGCCAATTAGGTTTTCTTATACAAGTTGTGGAGTTTAATCTTCCGAAGACTTGTCTTAAATAATTAAATTAAAGTTGTGGTTTATCTTCTGAAAACTGACCTAAAAATAATTTTTAAAAAAGGATTACACCATAAAACCTTAGTTGCGAGAACATTTTCAGACTCAAAATGGGTTTTGTTACCTTCAAAAAGTATTGGTTTCCCATGACTATTTCTTTCAAGTTTTTATCCTTCACTAACTTTTGAAAACTTTTGAACATCTTAAAGGAGGTATCATGAGCTCTGCAGAGTAAAATCTTCTCACTCCCCAGTAGAAAGATGGTCTTAGACTACAGATCCTGAGTTCGAATCTGGCAAGGCCACTTTAACCCTTGACCTTCTGAGGTGCCTAAATTTAGTCCCAGTAAATTGGATAACCGTATGCAGACCATCACAGCACTGATAAATGGCAGCGCGTGGTACCAAGTGCTATAGAAATACAAAATATTCCTAAAATGGAACTTTGCGTTCACTGACATTCTTTGAGCATAAGTTTTACATAGCTCCAGCTGTCATTCGCTTCCCCGCCGCGAATTTACAGCCCCTTTACTGTCGCCGCCTTCAGTCTGTGCAGGAGATCTGCAGCTGTGGAACGATTTGTGGCCGCATTAGGGCTCTCCTGGCGGTAAAACATGAAGACATTTTGTGGTGGGGGTCAGCAAAATTTGCGTAATTTGCTTCTTGACCAATGTGTTAATCTGACTTTTTGCAACATTTCAGAAAATGCTTTAGACGACAAGGCTGCTGCCTGTAAAACCACTTATAGATGTGTTGTTTATCTGCGCTCCTTCTGTGATGAGCATTTCAAGTGTTGCATTTCCTGTACTGTGCTGCCATCTCGTGGAAACACCGCGTACCAGCAACCCTTGGTCCTGACTCATAGGCAAAGGGGCGCTTTGAAAGCAGAGTCCATTGCACTTCGACAGATGCAGCGGTCCTGGCTTTGCAGCAGTGTTCTGGGGTATCCTGGTAGGCCTCTGTGTGCCCCAGTGCAGCCACTGGACACTGGGACCTCACTCACTGAGGTCTTAGCATGATAATAATCATCTGTCTTTACGTATAGCACCTAATGCCGCAGTGTGGATGTTGCAAAGCATTGTAAATAACAAGTGGTTCTCAATGTATCGACCTCAGAAGAATGGAAGGTTGAGTCGGCCTTGCTGGGATGTGAATACACTGAACCATCAGGTTACTTGTATTTTTGTATTGTATTTGTATCAGTTGTAGTGCTGCAGTTTCTGTGCTGTATATTTCTTGTGGTGTACTTCTTGTGAAGTTGTTGTTGTGCCACAGTGTTACTTTTGTCGAGTTGTAGTCGGTGTGATGGTGTTGTACAGTGCTGTAATGCATTGCTAGTGTGGTGGAGCTGATGTCTCATGTTGTTATACTTTTAAACCTGTAACTGCAGTGTTGTATTGTTAAGGTGTTGTATTGTGGCTGTAGTCTTCTAGGGTTGTATTTGCAGTTTTGCAGATGTAATATTTATTGTGGTATTGTTGTTGAATGAGCAGTACTGGAGTGTTGGCTGTGTGGTGTTTTAGTGTTGCTGTTTCATAGTTACAGTCTTGAAGTTGTAATGCTGTAATTACATTACTACGCGATGGAGTTATCTAGTTGGCATTGCTATAGCGCATGCATGTCCTTTCTGGGGTGTCTCAGCACCCATGAGCTATTGTGGACACTTGCTTTTGGTTGTCTGGAGTGTGCATTAATGCACAGTTGTTCCTATCAGTGCAGTATCTCACACCTCTGGGAGTGTCTGGAACTGCAGTGTCCAGAGCAAACCAAGAGTACAGGACATTAACATAAAATAAACATGGTCAGGGGTTATCCTGAGAATCTAACACTAATCTAGGTTGGACACTCCCTTGCTCTCGAAGCAGTACCATGCAGTCAAGGTATACCACATCACTGCTGGCACTTAGTTAGTTCGGCGCATCTCTGAATGTGGAAAGACCTGGAGAGGCCTCAAGATGACTTCAGTCCTCCCTGGGAAGGAAACGCACTGGACAGGTGGGGGATGAGAAACTGCAGCTTTAAATAGGCTTAGGCTGTCCTCCATGGGACAAAAGAACTGATGGCTCCATCCGCACAAAGAAACCCCAGCCATCTCTGGTGGGGAGGGTGGGGTCTTTGGTCCTGCAGGCTGGAAGGAGAATCTCCTGATACCCCCTGAACTGAAAGGGCTGGAATTGTGGTTCGAATTGTCCCAGAACCAGATTGCAGCCAGTGTGACACTGCACTAAGAGCCAGGAAAAGGTCCTATGTCCCAATGCACAAAAAAGGGGCAGATGGAGGCTCGCAGAACGTGGGATTGACAGTAAATTAACTTGGGTTGAGGCAAGCCCCCCCCCCCCATATCAGCAGCTCTGCAATGATCGCTGCAGGTCATAATTCCACTGGCCCCAAAGTGCTTTGAGATTATCTCTGAGTAGTCTTCAGTGAGCTGAGATGGCTTGCTCGAGAAGACCTCTAAGCAGTCTGAACGGACTTCATTGAGCTGAAAGTACTTCCTCAGAATTATCCTGGAGCAGACTTCAGTCAGTTCCTGTTACTTTCCCAAGATGGCCTCTGTGCAGACTTTAGTTTAATCTGAGATTACTTCATCAAGATGCCTCTGTGCAGACTTCAGTTTAATCTGAGATTACTTCATCAAGATGCCTCTGTGCAGACTTCAGTTTAATCTGAGATTACTTCATCAAGATGCCTCTGTGCAGTCAGCAGGGACCCCTTCCTCGCGTGACGTCTGTTCAGGCATCATAGAATTGCTTTATATAACCTGTGTGTGTTTTAGTCCCTTTCCAGAGCTTTGTCTGGGTTTGTGCCCCTGCATCTGCTAGATTCCTCCAGAAAAACATCATGGCATTCTACTTTCTCTGAGAAACACTTTAATCTATTTTTTTCTTTAGAAAATCTGTGCACAGGTGTGACATTCTGGAATGAAAGGCAGGTTGTATGGCAGAACCTCACACACAACAATAACGACTAATATGAACACCGTTTCCAAAATACTGGTATCCAAAATATTGCATTTTTATACTTATAATGTGAATGACAAGAAGTTTGTGTAAAAATATCGTAGAAGAGAATAGCGCCAAAAAAGGCAAAAATGTGTTATTAATAAATAATGTTTTATAAGTAATGTAGTGAAATAGTAAAGTTAGTAAAATATATTATAATTCAAAATAAATACAATTGTATATATATATATATATATATATATATATATATATATATATATATTTAAAGAAAATAATTAAATAGTTTTTTTAAGCAATGCATTTAAAATGTGTACAATAATGTTAAAGTAAGAATCAATAAACAAGGATATAAGGAAAGAGTATATATACTTCAACAATGTGGACCCCAGTACTGGTGCTGTCATGTTCATGCTCTCTCAGAGGTCGTCCCATACCTTCACTATTTTCTGTCCAATATAAAAATGATGCGAGGGGCACTCAAAGGTGGTTATTAAATAATTATTTTATTCATATGAGAAAAGGGCAAAAGCGCCAACACGTTTCGACTGTTACTGGTCTTGGTCATGGCATGAAAAACTCTCCTCTTTCTATTTCCTTTGTATTTCCAAACTTCCATTTACATGGCGAGTTGGGTAATATAGAACATTTAAAATTCCCTCCCCAAGACTGCTAAACAAATCCCCTAATTTGGGTGTATAATTCATTATTCTATTATATCTCAAGCCCTCATGGTTTAAGTCCAAACAGTTCTCGTTTACCATTTTACCTCTGAGTGGGGATTTATTAAACAGAGCCACTTCATATGTGATTGATTTAAATAGTCCATTCCATTTTATATTTTTAGGTGAGTGATTCCTACCAGTCATTATAAGCTTCATTTTACTTTAAGTCTCATGGTTTCCATTTCCAATCATCTACTCATTCTACCCTTTTTAGCAATTTTTAAGTTGTACATGGAGTTCTTCATCATTATTTAGCCCAAAAGGTACACATTTATAGTCTCATTATGCATTTTCATTCCACTTCACATACTCGATCACCTCCACATTCCCTTTTCTCAACTGTATCAGAACCTTAGAACTCTAGTGTTCGTCACGCATTAAGTGGTGCTTAAAATAATTGTTTGCAATTGCAAAGCTTTTATCTTTCTTACAGACAGCGCGCACGTTATAATATCCTTTTACAAAGGGGACACGTTGTTCTACCAACATATTTCAGGCCGCACATACATTCCAGGATCTATTCTACACATTTTTTACTGCATGTAATACACTTCCCGATCACAACTTTTTGTCCCTTCCGGTCTTCATATTCCTAGGTATTGTTTACTAATGCGACTTTTGCCCTTAAAATAGCTCTTGATCAGCACATCCTCAGGGGTGGTGCTCCTAAAGTACTTGGATCACCTCTCAGTATCTGCTAGTTTTTTAAAAGTATTTTAAAATTTGTATTCCGTTCTTCACTGTTTGTCATAATTAATCGAATTTTACTTTTACTGGCTTTGTTGTGTTTTTTTCTTTAGGATTAAGTAATCCCATTCTCTTTTGAGTTTTTGCTCTTTCCCAGCAGCTTTTGATGATGTTCTCCTTATATCGTTTCAGTCGGAAACATTGCTTCATATCTTCTCTCTCCTTTTCCAGTTCTTCTCCATTGGAGCCATTTCTCCGGGAAATGGCTCCTATGAATGGAAATTGCTCCAAAGGCTACGCTATGCATGTAAGTTACTTATTCATTATGTACATCACCAACGAGTGGGACCATCTTATGTGTGGTAAGTGGACTCCCATCCTCACACACACTTTCCACCTTACTAGCGGTGTACCTTTAAATAAGATGATCAAAATGCAATGGGAGGGATACTCAAATGTCACCCACTGGAATTAGTCTGGCCACATTCCAATCCCTTGTTTTTTTTCTCACTGTGCTACCTCAGGCTGGGACTAGCCTATCAGCTGGGCACATTAATCCAGGGGGGACTCACTGGACCAGCATCTCAGCCTGCATTCGCACCATAATGAATGCTAAATACCGAAACCAATTTATGTATAGTTAATGCTTAATTTTGTACGTTTAATGATTTGTCTGCAGATAAGGCATCATATTGCACAATGTTGTAGATAGGTAAACAGAAAGGAATAGGGTTATTTTTACACTCTTTTTACTACTTTTAAGATATAAACCAAATTCCAACTTTCACTTGTGAACAGTGACAAAGTTCACCTGGGTTTGGGCGCCTGTGTGGTGGGGACTCGCCTGTTGCAGAGGAAGATGGGGTTCATGGTCTGAACACGGTGGGATGGTGGACGTCTAGTACAGGTGCCTTCAGAGGGGCACAGGCTTTAAGGGTGCCAGCCCTGAGGCCCCGGGTGCCAAAACAGGACAGTGCCATCACCTAGAGGCCATGTAAGACAAGGGGGTAGCCAGAAAATTAAAATACCCCCTACTTTGATCCTTATTGCGAATGCCCTCGGGTGAGGGACGTGTGTAAGCCCTACCGTAGATGAGCTCCCTTCATCCAGCTTTCCATTCATCTAACTTTCCATCCTTTAAGACTTCATGAATTCATGACATCCAGCCATGCCTATGTTCATGCTTCAATCCTCTAACAATTCATCCATCCTTCCTTTACCATTCTGTCTATCCACCCTTTCATTATTACACTTTTCTATCCTTCCACGCACACTTCCAACCGTTCATTCATCCTTTTTCCATTCATACATTAATTATTTTTAATCATTCAATCATTTCACCGTTCTTTTATCAATTCACCCGTCCATCCTTCCGAACTTCCATCCAGACTTCCAGTCCATTCATCCATCCACTCATTCATTCAACCTTTCCTCATTCCAGCTATTTTTTCTTTCACCCACCCATGTTGATGTTCTTTTACCCTTCCACCCACCCTTCAGCTCTTCCCCCATTGCATTTGTCCTTTTCAGGCTTTTAACCCCTCCTCGGTGTCATAGTTCCTTCCTTCTTTCATATGTACTTCTTTTCTCTTTTACTTACAGCCCTTTATCTCCTTCCCTCTCTGCTTCCTCATCATTTCACCTTCTGGGCCTCTTTCACTATAATTTGTTTCACATCCCTGGCCTCTCTTAAGGTCTTCTGGTAATTTATTTTCGAAGAGCATCTGTCTGCAGAGCTGCAGATAGAACAGGCTCATAAATGACTATAATTGCCAACACCAACCCACTTAATCTGCAGAAAGTGTGGATATCATGAGGCCACCCACGGAAGATCCCAGAATGTGGCTGTGTCAGCGCTGAGAGGCCAGGCGGTGCACAGAATGGGCCCACCTCACCTCACAGCTGTGCAGGGGGTGCTAACACAGAAGTTTTCAATGAAATTATTAGTGAATATTAATATATTCTGAGTATTGAATTTGCGTAGAAAATGTATTAACTAGGGAAAAATAATGCACATATTTGAAAGTATGACCACGTGAGCGGCCAGCAATGTTCACAAAGTATACTTATCAATGGCTTATTAATATTAAATGTTGAGCTTTTGTTTGATTAATGTAGTAATATGTCATATTTAGGGTTATGCATTATGTATTAGCTTTATTAATGGAAAGCCTTAACTTAGCGGAGGTCTTGGCCTAGTTGCAGGGACTCATGTCAAGCTCTATTTCTTGAGCGTTTAATAAAATGTTTGCTTAATGAATTAAATTATGATTTTCCACTGTGGTGACCTAATGTGCTCGTAGCTAAAAGTCTTTCTCATGAGAACTGCTTGCTAGAAGATGCTGTTCCTGCGACTGCAACATTGTAAATGTAATGTGTGTAAGACTGACTTTCTCAGGAGAGTACAATGAAGACACTGACTGGAGTCCAAGCTGCAACAGTTCTGTTATCTAATGAGCTGGATGGCTGAGAACAGTATGGAGGAAGCCAATCATCGACATGCGAACCATGTACTAGTATAAATGTAGATTTGATAGTTTTACTTTATTGGACAAAGTGTGAACATGCGATCCCTTGACCAATAGGGACTTGGGAAGTAGTTTTAGAAAATATAACTTAGCCAGACTGCACTGAGAAGAAGACACCATTGTACACTTGCTTTTTGACCAATTTGCCCATAGTCTGTCTTGAGAAGAGACGTACGTAACTTCATTGCTTAAAGACTTTGCCATTTTGGAACTTTGATGCTGAATCCCAATGCCTTGCTGAACAGACTGATGTCCTGAGGACGAAGACTGTCACAGCTTGCGGATCCAACTGAGGATAGGTGTATTGACTATAGTGTTGTCTGCTATGTCTATTTGCTTTTGTTTCTAGGTACCAATCGCTATTTTTATACAGCCATAGTTAGATGTTTTTTCCAAATTTGTGTTGACTAAATTGTTTTGCATGAAGCCTAACATGCTAATTCTAATCTGATGTTAGTTAGCGTTCTCACTGATGAAGTTCGCTATATGAAATAACAGCTGATGTATTTTCTTTTCTGAATCTCAATGCATTTAATATCATTTGCGCAGTTATTCTTGCTATTAATTTGTACTGTAATTTTAGAATGTGTAGTAGCTCAAGCCTTGATTAGTTTGCATTTATTTCGTCACTTTGGTCAGTCAGTTTTGTTTCTGTATGTTTATCAATTGATTTTGAGATTAACCTACATTGTTAGCATTGTTAATACGGGGAAATAAATAATTTTAACTTTTACTTAAAGGTGTGGCTATTCATGACTGCAAGGTCATGATGTGTGACAATTACTAACTCCTATTGATTACTAATGTTCTTGAAAATTGATGTCAATGATTGACAATTGGTTTTTGATCGGTATTGGTACAGGGCCTGTGCAGTGGGAACATCTTAAGCGAGGTCAAAAGGGCCATCAACCTATTTGCGTGCCCTTGTAAGTTTACTTATTAAGATCAGACACCAACAGGGGTGTGCGTGCTTTCATGCGAGTAGGGCCAGTGCTGCAGGAAACAGGAATGTCCTACTCTGGGCTATCTGCAAAGTCGTTATAGATTCCATAAATTGTATACATTGCAGAAATTACATAAAGGGATCAGTGACACCCATTTCGACCAAAGATAACACCAGTATAGCACCTAAAAGCTTTGACTTGTATCAAGGGTGTAACAGAAAGATTGTCTGGAGGCTGTGCACCGGGTTAAGAATGGTGATTTATGGCCCTAAAGTCACAATAGCATATTGCCATCTGACCTCACCCTATTCCCACTAAAAAGCAATGTAATAATTCCTTTCTTTAGTTTAGTGCCACCGAGTGGTAGCTCCCCAGGGTTGTTCCCCTACCTCGCTTCATAGAAGAGCTGGCCCTGAAAGTGGTCGACCATGCAATGGCTGCACTGGTGCAAGTACAGCGGCATACCAAGAGGTGCGGCCAGAGCAAGGGTATGGACGTTCTTTTGCTGCCCCCCTCAGGTGAGATTGATGCAATGCACATTGTCAGCTCATCAGATAGAGGTCTGTTCTTTCCCAGGGCTCCCTTTGAGTCTGTGTAGAGGAGCTTCCGGAAAGGAGAAAGGTGTCTATACATGCGCAGACTGAGGCACTACCGCACTATTATCGTTCCCGTCTGAGCTCGAGTTAATCCAGTGTGGATACTGTCATACTACAGGTGAGTTCCAATCCGTTTACCACTATCTGGAGTAAGCCTTGGTTACTCACTATTGTAACCTGTGAGAAACAAGTTTAGAGATTTAACAAATGTGGTATCCAAGTGGAATGAAATATTCTTAAACTGTTAGATAGCAAAAGTAAATTTCAGAATCTACCAAGCGCAAAACGTACTCCGTATCGATTGATAACTATACCTGACATCCACCTCATTACACAGTATCAGAGCTGTCACACAACAAGACAAGGGGGGCTTTCATAAGAAATACACGGCCCACCTGGCTTGAGATTTGATTGATACCCAGTTAAATACTGGCAGCCCGGCTCCTGCATCCATGGCCACTTCCCCCCAGCAGCTGCAATAATAGATTTTCCTTTAAAACTAGGGTTGGGCGCCAGTAAACTCCACCACGTGGTGGTTAGCAGAGTTTTTGCTGAACTCCGCACTCCAAGCAGAGCGCGGAATGGCAAAACTCAGCGAACTCTGCAGGCCGAGCGGAGTTTACCACCCATTCCTAGTAATTACCAACCACTTCCTCCACAAGTCTGCAGATTTACCACAGACCTCTAACTCAGCTCCTTAGTGTGGACTGCTTCACTTAAGGAGTCTCTCTTCTGGTGAGAGGCCCTCCTTTCAGGAACAGCCCAGCAGGGTTTCATATTTGCAGCTGCCACCAAGTGCAAAGAAGCCTGCAGAATATTTTTAGCAGTGCAATAATTGTTAGAGGTAATTGTTCAAGTTCTGTACAGTTCAGAGACTCACCTGGTTGCTACATCAAGACATTACTGTAGTGGATCCTGTTTAGTTGTAATGGGTCTCAGGGGTTTAGCTTAGCCTTCTGACTTGCAGGCCAGTGCCCCTGACACCTAGTGACTTTTAACCTACTTAGAATGCTCTGTCTTAGCCCATTTATTTTATTATTTATTTTAATATGGCTGCCTTTGTTTAGAGTTAGAGCATTGTTCTGATTTACGTTATCAGTGCCACTTTGGGAAGGCGTCACTATCAGCATCAAAATTAGGTGATGTGCGTAGGTATTCACACCATGTTCTTTTCCCACTTATGTGTGACCGGAACGTAAGGTACTTTTGGAGGGAATTGTTTACATAATTGCTGCCACAAGCCTGCCCCATTATCTATTGTTTGGTAACATACCTGCATCCTATAAGATCTGTTTAAATACATCTCACACAGACAAGGTTATTAGAGGGATTCCTACCAGATGCCATCAACGCTATCTATGCAGCATGTCGCTGTGATGCAGACCCAGTCTTCGTGTCACCACGGAGTCTGACCTAGAGTCCTCATTCCAAGGTAACGAGGGTTGGGGGACATTTCTCATGGACCTGGTACTGACAGATTAGGTTTATCACACCTAGCTCTCGTCAGGTTAGAGATTAGGTTCTCTATGCTAGGGATTTTACATTTTATGTTTATTGCAATATGGTGGGGGCCTTTGTGTTCACAACTCTCATCTCTACAATCATGCTTCTTTTGTTGTGCATTAGCCTAATCATTGCAGCTCATGCATTTTATCGTAGATTGCAGCCTTTTCAATAAATATATTGCAAACTCTCCTGCATCTCCTTTAATGCCTGTGTGTGACTGAGACTTATTGCTAACATGAGAAAAGGGTAACTTCTGTTCCACCACGACTCCCCTGAGATGTCGCACTCCAGAGTCCATGCGTAAAGGCTGCCACAAATCACCTTCTACTGTTTGAGTTTTTGGTGCAGTACTGCTTGTGAACCGGGAGGGGTGGGCCAACAGTTGCGACTTGTTGTAGGAATGGCCTGGTTGTCTACAAACAAAAGTGCTGTCATCCCTAAACTAGCAGTCTCACCGAGGAGCAAGAGTCAAACTACGACATTACATGAAGAACCATGCATAATTTTATTTAAGCTTGAAAAATCATAACATTTACGAAATTTGCTTATGTGAAGTTGGCAACATTCTTGAAATTTTGCACAGCTTTTCCTTATCAGGGTCTGGCACAAGAATTAAATGTATTTTAGGAGACTGGGTTGAGCCAACAACATCTCGCAGGAGACAGGCTAGGACCGCAAATGTCTTGCCGGTGATTGCTTTGAGCAGAAAATGTTATGCAGGAGAATTTTCTACTAAGCTTAGCCCCACTGCGGGTATCTCATGTAACTTTGCAATGAAAGGTATTTCTACACTTACTATATCCATATGAAATACTACAAGGTGAATTTCCTGAAATTGTGTTTAATTTCGTATGATTTTAGTCTAATTGTCACAAACTTTCATGAAATGTTGTGAAATAAAATTTAGCACAGGCCTATTAAAGGACCTTAGCTCCACAGGTATTCTCTCTTTTGTGTGTGTGGTGTATGATTTGTGTTTGGTATTTTGTTAAAATGGACCGGGGTAGTAATTATGTATTCACCCCCACACATGGAGAGGCACACACATACACAGATTTCTACAAAGACCAATTCACAAGCAAAAACGCCAGACCTGTTGGCAGTCAAATGCACATCCATATACAAAAGCCCACAGACCGAAAGATACACAGATAAGGAAGCTCACACGGGCACATCCACCCACCCACATGCAAACACTGCAGCACACGCACACTTCTCGCCGGCGGTCAATGCTTAATTGATTGATGGTGTGTATCACACTTCATGCCACCACACACAGCAGCTTTGTGTTAAATGTCTTCCAAGAGAACAGCGAGTCAAAGAAGCATTGGCAAAGCCAATGGGTATTCCCCTATGCAAGAACATATGTGTTTTAGCCGTGTTGTCCACCAGAATGGCTGCTGTTCAGCATGGCTAAAAGTTAGTGGCATAGAGGAGAGTAGTATGCAGTTTTTTAGGGTGGAATGGCAAAGAGTAGAGTGTTGTAGAGTAGAGTGGCAGAGAGTGTTGTGTACTGGAGTGGCATAGAGTAGGGTGGACTGATGTAGAGTGCATTGGTGACAAGTGATGTACAGTCTAGTGGCATTGAGTGCAGTGGCATTGAATTCAGCAGCATCATAGAATACAGTGGGATAGATTAGAATGGTGCATAGTAGAGTACGGTGGCCCAGAGTGGCGTGGCGCAGAGTAAAGTGCTGCGGAGTAGAGTGGCATAGAGTGCAGTGGTGTAGGTTAGAGTGGCGTAGAGTAGTGCACAGTGGAGTGGCGGTGCAGAGGAGAGTCAATGGCATAGAGTGCAGAGTAGAGCTGAGTGGCATAGAGTGCAGTAGCATAGAGTAGTGTAGGGCAGAGTATAGTGCAATGGCATAGAGTGCAGTGGTGTACAGTGGAGTAGGGTAGAGTGGAGTAGTGCAGAGTAGAATGGCATATAGTTCAGTAGTGAAGAGTGCAGTGTTTCAAAGTAGAGTGTCGGAGTGCAGTGGTGTAGAGTGGAGTAGAGTACCATATAGTGCGGCTGTGTACAGTAGAGTGTTTCAGAGTAGACTGAAGTGGCGTAGAGTGGAGTAGTGCAGGGAAGAGTGCAGCTGCATAAAGTGTAATGGCGTAAAGTGGTGTAGAGTGCAGTTGTGCAGAGTAGGGTAGAGTGGCGTACAGTGGATTGGCATAGAGTGCAGGGGCGTAGAGTTGAGTGTTACAGAGTAAGGTGCATTTGCGTGGAGTGTATTGCATAGATTGCAGTAGCGCAGAGTGCAGGGTTGCAGACTGGAGTAGAGAACAGAGCGGAGTTGTGCAGAGTAGACTGATGTGGCCTAGACTACAGTGGTGTAGAGTGTATTGGTAAAGACTGCAGTGGTTTAGAGTAGAGTGGCCAAGAGTGTATTGACATAGAGTAGAGTGGTGTAGGGCAGAGTGCAGAGGAGTAGCTTGAAGTGGTGCAGAGTGTCGTGGAGTGGTGTAAAGTGGATTGGTGCAGAGTAGAGTGCAGTGATGTGGAGTGATGCAGAGTAGAGTGGAGTGACAGAGTGGATTATTCATGGTGTGGTAGCACACTGCCATTACAGACAACACATTTGCAATGGAAATGGCCATTTCATTTCTGCAGACATACAGTTTTACTAATAAAACTATACAGTGCACGAAAATGTATGGAAATTGCATCACTTAGTGTAATGGTTTGTTTTACTGATATTAAAGTATTTGTTTCCAACACACTTCAGAAATAACAAGAATGCGCTTCATTTGTGTTCCTAATTCTGAATATATTCTAAAAATACACAGTTCATTTAAATGTTGCCATGTGCCAGAAAAAAACGATTTCCAAACTCCAAGATCCAGCAAGACTGTCATAAAAATCGTCTCACTTTGAAGTTAAAGAAATAAAAGTAAACAAGTGCCCATGGAAGACAGCACCCGACATTTGACCTCGGTGTTTGAATACACAGCAAATGTGATAAGAACAAGATTTATGGCCTGTTTGCAGAAAGATGCACTGGGAAAGATACTGTGAATAAGGTTTGGGGAAGAGAAGGTACCAACCCAAGCTGGACAGCCTACAATTAATCAAGCCAGCAAATGGAAAGCTAGGAAATGTGAGCTACAAACTACAAAGCCAATAGCAAGCAACTGGCAGAATGCATTCCTAGGTCAGCTCTCTGAATGTCCCCAAGATGTCTTTAACGAACCAGACAACCGTCCTGCCTGGTAGGCTGCAACCTAGAAAGGAGAAAGGAAGCACTAAAGAATCAAGAACTCACAGCATTCATCTGGGATACTCTAGAACACTGGGACTTGCTTTAAAGTAACTGTAGACCGGACACAGGAAGACCATGTGGGATGCTGTGCCCTCAAAGTGACCCTGATGATGGTTACATGGGTGCTGGTGTCGTCAGCAGCGGCACGGCGGCCATGCTGGTCTGGGCGGTGACCACGTTGTAGGAGCTCTTTCTCTTCTTGACCTCGCGGGCCATCTGGCACCAGGCGCAGGAGTAGCAGCAGCAGAGCACGGCGCAGTCACTGCAGATGGAGCCCTGTAGGAGGCGATATAGGAGGGAGGTGTGAGAGACCACCTTCCAAAGCTTAGAACCCCTCCCCAGATCTTTTTGTACCACCAAGAGATGAGTGAGCCCTGCAGACCACCAGCGCAAAGAGTGTGGAGACGAGGGTGGGTGGAACTTTCATCAGCGGGTCTTCAACCCAAAAAATATCTCAAAACCAAAGACATGTTTCAGTTCATAACAGATAGTGTTCTAAGCTCAGGCAGAAAATATTTATTGATATTTTTACAAACAACCATGGATTTATGTTTCTAAGATTTTAGTTTGGCAATTCAACATTTTTAGGCTGTTTATTCAACTATTTTATAATATTTGGATCAAGAAGCCAAACTTCTGTTAAATATATTTTGGCCTCCTGTCGCAAACAATCCCAACCCTTTAAATTACATTAATTCATTTCTATGAAATTTATTTTAGCCTAAAGCCATTAATCCACTTTTCAGTTAAGAATTTCTCATTATTTTGCATTCCCGAAAAGTGTTCCCATGACGGATAAGTTACTGAATTACTTTCAGATCAGTTCCAGAGGAACACAATTGATCTTCGAAATCCTTCACAAACGTGTGGGTGGCTGGAGACATCTGAATGCTCGTTGGAGGGCAGCTGATGACCTCACAAGTCCCCATCTCTTTGTAACTGTAACAAACAAGCCAAAGTAGGTGCAGCCAACGTGTACATTTATTCTGTGGTGGCTACCATCCCAATACAAGGTGGAATGGCTCCGACCACCTTAAGTCGAACGATCACTCCCAGGGCATTCTAAGACGAACCAATAGAAGGAAAAGGTGGGGGGCAAGCAAGTAAGAGCAATGGGAGGGGGAAAACATATATGAGAGTAAACTATCACCTGCCAATGGAAGAAGCTTGGAGGATGGCCTATGCAGTGGGATTGCTAGGGTGGCATTTTTCCTAAGGGGTGCTGGAGGTGATTTGAGCCACCGATAAAGGTCACAATTTCGAAGCTATTGAGAGATAGCCAGGGCTATTCAAGAACCCATCACACTGGGGATGATTCATGAGCCCCTAACATGGTGAAACTGATGGCATGATCACTTCCTGATGGATGCAGTGGCAGGATTTCATGAGCTTCTGGCACACAAGGCTATTCCTCAGCTGGTTGTGGCAGGTTATCAATTGGTGGCCGTCCACAACCTATCACTGGTGAACACATGACACTGTGGGCATTTTATGACATTGTGGTGCAGGAAACATAAAGGGACATAACAGTACACAAGAATTTGAAGGACTTTTTGGGGACAACTGAGGTGCTGATGGTAATGGGGGGAGGGGTCTGTCGTGTGATAAAACACTAGGGGCTTTGATGGGTCTTCAGCACATTTTAAGCTCTCATGTTGAAGGAGCTTCGTATCTGGTGCCACAGTGGTCATTCATTGGTCGGTGGCACTACCACAACATTCTCTGCGAAAACTGATCATTGGAGACATGTCATGATTTCGATGATACTGTGCCACAAGTTCATGACTTTGTATCTTGGTTGCAGCTCAAGGTGAACCCATGGGGACATTAAAGAGGCAGGGGCCTTGTCAAGAGCTGGTGACTGAGTATTTTCTAGAACAAACATGTGCTGTAACGTCATGAGAATCAACGCATTGTATGAGTCATGGAAGTAAGGGTCTGTTTGTATGCTCAACTCTGGGTAAGGCATAGTGCCCTACACAAGGGGTCATATAGAAAGGAGTTTCTTCTCCAAAAGGCTAGCACCCCTGGGGGGGGGGGGGGGGGGGGGGGGGGCCAGCTCTGACGTGGAACTTCAACCTAGTTTTAACACAACTAATGATGAAACTGTTTGAACCACTTCACAAGAAATCCTTAAAAATAACCACATTAAAGACAGCTTTCCTTATCGCTTATCTCTTCGTACCTTTATTCCATATCTCTCCCGAAGCGTCGCACGGATAGCCATGGATGCCGGCGGGCAGGGCGCCCCACATCCGGTGTACCCCATGCAACATGGGTCCAGTAGGGGGAGGCAGGCACACTCGCCCATGTCTATCGCAGTACGGCTCATCAAACAAGGTAAGCACCACATTGCACAGCAGCCTAAGAGGAGATGGAGAGGAGAGTATGACCATGGGCAAGAAGGGGGAGCCACCTGCTGCTTCATGGAGTGGAACAGGCCGTTCAAGGTCATTGGTGCTCTGTCAATAAAGCCAGGCACTGCCACCAAAAGAAGGAAGATCAGCTGTACAAAACCATGACTTTTTCAGTGTTATGAGTTACAACAGAAAAATATACCCTTCTACAACTACATAGCATCTTTTTTAAGAACTATCTGAATCTGGCATTCTTTTTTAGATTTTATTTTACAATTCAAAGCTAATTTCACACGCACCGTCATGATTATGGGAAGAACAGGGCTTAGGCAGGAGAAGACCTGTAGCTGCTGCTGTGAGGGGCTTCACCCCCATCTCCATTGGGTTTTTATGAGCACCTTCATAGGTTGAGGGGAGTGATGGTGAGCTCAAGGGTCCCTTCGGTCCTAGGTGGTCTGGGTAGGGGACTAGACAAGTGGGTACATTACGCCAAACGACATCTCTCCTAAGGCCAGACTTCTTTTTACTTCCCCTCTGCCTTATTCATCAATATCTGCACCGACAAGACTCTTTGCTAATATATTGATCTCTTTATGTGCATAGATGTATGCGAGTAACAAAAGTTTTGTTTATTCAGTGTTTTGTCAGCATGCTGTGGTGGAGTTTGTGGGACTGAAGCCTTCATACTGAACTGTTTGCCTTTAACTTGCTCTGAGGTTGAGAGGGCAGTTTGCTTCTAGGCACTAGGCTGGCCCTGGGGCCTTCACCTCTAGATTCTGCCTTCGGTTTGCATTGCTGGGGAGCATGTTTGGGGGGTTGGTAGTCCGAGGATTGATCGCCCACTCCGGCTCTGTGGATGTTATTTTTATGTTGTGACCAGTATTTTTCTGTTAATAACATAAAATGTATAACCCCAGTAGTCAATATAGGAACTAGCATTTTGTGTTTTCATCAATCAGGGATTCAAGCAATGCACAATATTTGTTAATACTTGATGTTTATAAATAAAAGCTGCCACGCCCTAGGCATACCTCTATCTCTATTTAAGGCCTTAATGGCCCAGTGCCTCTCCTGTGAATTCCTCAAGTTTTTTTTAACAAGTGGCAAGCATGCCCTTTGTGTTTTCACAAC
Source organism: Pleurodeles waltl (assembly GCF_031143425.1). NCBI lineage: Eukaryota > Metazoa > Chordata > Amphibia > Caudata > Salamandridae > Pleurodeles > Pleurodeles waltl. The sequence continues at coordinate 698,036,392 of NC_090451.1, forward strand.
TAGTACCAGTGCCGCGACTCACAACTAAACCCATTTCAAGATGGCTGCCATGTTATTTGCACTGTGATCCCCCAACTTTCATTCTCACAAATTGAAAGAGACCAAAGTTAGTCCGAGCCTGTGAAAAAGTGGCAAAGCAAAGAGTCCCAGAATATTTTAAAGTGGATCCATCTAGCAGTCTCTCTTAGAGTGGAGCCTGACCAAACACCCCCCTCATTCCTTAGTGGTGCCATTTGCTAGCTACAACCTTTGAGTATTGTATATGAGAGACAAGATGGAGGTGCCCCTGCTGCAGTGACCTTTCACCTTTTATCCCCTGGATCCCTTTTAACTAATAGCTAGGTCAGCCAACCGCCCGTTAATATGTTTGCATTTATCGCATTGCTTCCATTCATGCGAGTCTTAGGTGGTTTGCAAACACAGTGCATTGCTATTCAATTTTTACTACTTGCCCTTGTTATATAGTGCTCGAATTATAGAATGCTCCTGTTAAGAGCCTGACCTGTTTTTTTTTTTTTTTTCAGAGTTTTTGCTTGCAGCATATTCCAAATGTACCAGATATTCTCATCACATTCTGTATTTGCACGCGGCCCTACTCAGTGCTCGAAGTGGGCATACAGAAATGCTGGTACTTGCTCTCTCAGTACCTGTTTGCTAATGGGATATGAAGTATACCTTTGAAAGGGCCTTAAGGAAGTTCGAGCGTGAACAATCCACAAATGAGAGGTGGTCTGGAAGCTGCTCCACCAACAAAGTGTCAGGATCTGCCAAGGCTTCAGAGGAGGACTTCACACCATCACAGATGTCATCAGTCTTCGAGGGATTGGCCTTTATGAAGCCAGGATGTCTCAAGAAGTATATTTGCAGCGGACTCCACCAATACTCCTGATGCACCCAATTCGAACAAAGTGAACTGTATACACCACCAGCCTCGCCACGAGTGCCCGCAGGGCTGAACCACAGTGCATGAGTGGACACTTAACCAACCATATGACTGTCACAGAGTCTGGACTCCATCCACACAGTGTTCGTGCCCAGCTGCACCTGGTTAAATCATGGACTCATGCGTAGGTGTCCGGGTGCTCCCAGCTGTACCTCTCCACTGCAATACTGCGGCCTGCCTTTTTGAGGTTGAGAGAGACTGATGGTGGTGTTTTGTTATTGTGTTTTCTTTTACAGGTTGGACTTTGTTTTGTTCCTCAATAAAGTTTGGGAGGAACGTAGTGTCCTGCTGGACAAGTTCTAGTGTTCCACCAGCCACTCGGCTGAGGGTTGGCTTTACACACACACCCCACACCCATCCAACACAGGCATAACCGGTCAGGTGACCCTGCCAATAAAAAGGGCCAGGCGTACGTGCCAGAGGCCAGTTATTAGAACCCAGTAACCATGTGTCCGTGTCAACTTATTGCAGCATGAGGGCCTAGGGCCCCCAACAATACATGCACTGGCCACTGTTGTGACACACGAATGCACAAGAAAAACTATTTAAACGTATGTTCCAGAGTGGCAATCTACTTGGCGCAAAGCACTTCAAAGTCCAATCAGTGGTCGTAAACACTGTATAAATACTTTTACATTTAAAATTACAATTATTAAAAAAATCCTAAGGGTTTATGCATTAATAGCTAGCTATTTTTGTCATTTTACTAAGTATTACTAGGTCACTCTTATTTTAATGGTCAGTATTTTTATGTCATTTCATTTAAATATTTGTTCTGAGAAGTGAGCAGTCAAGCGTCCTGATAGCGCGCGTCTGTCAATGTTGAGAGTTTACCAGGGTCCTCATCAGGGATCATGTGAGTAGCTGGTGTCTGTGCATGTTTATATGTACTCACTGTTACTAAGCAGCATTAATGAGCACATCCTTGCTCAGTCCCAAAGCTCTGCTCCCCCAAGGGCCACCGATGTAGGGGATGGTCCGCAGGGGATCCACTGGGTGCCAGGAGGGCCCGGCACACTGGCACTCAATGTGGCGTCAGTGTGGGTTGTGTAATGGGTGGTGGCTTAAAGAGGGCACGATTCTCAACATATTTACATCTGTAGTGAAAGATGAGAGGTTTTCACTGGTTACTTGTACAATTTCCTCCTTCGTATACAACAGGTGCCTCCAACATTCCCAAACTATTGTTGAGTTCAACAGCTTAAAAGAATGTCCCAGCTTAATAGGAAAGGTGCAGAGTCCTTACATAGGTGGCATTCCATTACAGGTAAATGTGCTCCCAGCCTTGACTGCCTACATTCTAGCATGTGGGATAAAAGCATCAGGTGGAGAGGTCACGCTGTAGTGGGAGGAGTTAACATCCTGCCCCAGAAGTATTTATTCATGGGTAACCATGGGTGTGGCTAATGCAGAAACTAATCAGTCTGAATAATATGTCCAAAAAATACCACTACAGCGAATCACATACTGATGTATGGAGGTGTCCCTAGGCTTCCGAGAGTATCAACAGTGTGTGGGTGTATCTCACGTAACCTGTGGGTCATTTACCACATGTAACCTGTGGGTGGTGTCCCTCATGTAACCTGTGGGTGGTGTATCTCGTGTAACCTGTGGGTGGTGCACCTCATATAACCTATGGGTGGTGCACCTCATATAACCCAGGAGTGGTTTATCTCATGTAACCTGTTGGTGGTGTATCTCGTGTAACCTGTGGGTGGTGCACCTCATATAACCTATGAGTGGTGCACCTAATATAACCTGGGAGTGGTGTCTCTCATGTAACCTGTGGGTGGTGTCCCTCGTGTAATCTGTGGGTGGTGTATCTCGTGTAACCTGTGGGTGGTGCACCTCATATAACCTATGGGTGGTGCACCTAATATAACCTGGGAGTGGTGTATCTCATGTAACCTGTGGGTGGTGTCCCTCGTGTAACCTGTGGGTGGTGCACCTCATGTACTCTATGGGTGGTGTACCGAGGAACAACAGTGTCCCGAAGACGGCAAGGGACATGTTAAGGGATCTGGTGATGACATAAATACAACTGCAACAATATGTGTGGTATATGATGGGGCAGGCCTGTTAGACCTGCGCTCAGGGGAACTCCCCATACTAGAACTGTCACATTGTACACATCTCCATGGGTCATTATCCACAAAAACAGGAAAACATTCACTTATAGATAGCACTCAAAATACCACATGTAGATGGTCAGAAACCACACACCAGACCCCAGGAAAGCAAGGATCCCTGGCAGTGCTGCTCTTGATAGGCGTGGCCACACCCGATGACCTGTGCAATATTGATAAGGCGGTATATGATCTTGCTTATGTTCAGAGACCCAGGATAAACCATTGTTTTAGGTTAAGGATGTTGATGTGGTTTATGAGAAACAGGGGTTTGAAATGGACCACTGGGTTAGGGGTTACGATCGGCGCAGCCACGGAGGCTCCATTGGCAGTGACCAGGGCCACTGGAATTATGTGGCAGGGGAAGGCCAAATTATGCAGTAAGGTTGAGTAAATTATGCAGCAAGAAACGGCAAATTATGCAGCGTAATGGAGCACATTTTGTAGTAGTAGTACAAGCATTATTATTAAATTATTATTATTAAAACAAGCATTTGAAATGCAATAGGTCTCGCATTTGTGAGAGAGCTATTGGCGTTGTAAATGACAATGTTCTTTACCTACGTGTTTTGGTTTGAGTGCAGTGGATGTATGCCAGGTGCCACAGCAACCCTCCCAGGCCTGTCGCTGCAGGAGGGAGGACACAAGGCTTCCATCTTGGGAGTGTTTTTCCCTCATTCCTACAGACTGACTGTGATATTATACATAGGAGTCCAGAGAGTGACGGGGAAGTGCTCGGCACCCGAGATCTTGAACGTTGGGGGCAGGGGGTTGCGGGGGGTATTTGAAGTGGGGCCTCTTCAGAGAGGAAGCAGTTGTATTTTCGAGCGCTGTTTTAGACAGTGCTTCTGAAGTGGCATCTGCAAGGTTGCAGTAGCCGCAAGGGGACTGTCAAAGCTATGACAGCAGTGAATTCTGAGAGGAGGAAGTGATGGAGTTTGCTCCACTTTTGTGCCCTATGATATGCTGCGCTTCTCACTGTGGCACCCTTGCGTTAGCACCAAACAAAGAACCCTAGGGGAGAGGATGTGGCGTAAGGACCAGAGCTGCCGACTTTGGAGCTGGGGAACCAGGTGCGAGTCTCTTGATCTCCCTTTGTTTGCACTATATAAAACTGCAAAAAAAATAAAAATTAAATAAAGCCCTCCAATACATTTGTGTTAAGTTCATGCTACATAAAACTTTTTTAAAAAAATGAAAAAAGACCCTGCAACTTCACAAAGAAACAGCAATATGCCCGAAAACAAGGAAGAGGAAGAAACAACATACGGCTGCAAAGCAGCAAGGCAAAAGAAAAAGAATAGTGCGCCATACTAAGGTATCTTACTGATTGTGAAATAATCCATGTACTGGGCCAGTTTCCAGTGTGCTAACAAACCAGCCTCAAGGTGGGTCAAACATAAAGCATTTACCAACGACATCAAGGAATTTTTGAATGGTAGGCCCAGGAACCAATGAAAGTGATGTGCATGAGATGGGCGTGGTTAAAGCCCACAGAATAGATGACAACATGTCGAGAACAGCAGCACTTGCGACCTGCTATGCTTGACCTAAAATTGAGGAGGTGCCCTGCTGGTCATGGTAGTAACGCCTGTCCACCCAAGGTCCACTTAATGCTGCTTGATGACATCACTTGCAGGTATGTGGAGTATATCTACTGCACTCTTGCTGACTACCAGTGTCTGTCTATGACGGTCACTTCTTAAGACATCACATTTTTCAAGTGCCCTCGGTACTGTGGTCCCTACTTCACCCCGTCCAAGAACCACACTTCTGTCTGGTCCATGCCACAGATACCTACAGATCCTGCAGTATGTGGAGTATGTCTACAGCACCCTTGTCGACTACTAGAGTTTGTCTATGTCGGTCAGTTCTTAGGACACTGTTGTCCCTGCCTGACCCAGTCAGAGAACCACACTTCTATCTGGTCCATGCCACAGATACGTACAGATCCCACAATAGGTGGAATATGTCTACAGAGACCTTGCCAGCTACTCGAGTTTTCTATGATGGTCACTTCCCAGGACATCACAATTTCCGGGTGCCCCAGAAGCTGTGGTCGCTGCCTGACGCCGTACAAGACCCACAATTCTGTCTGGTCTTTGCCACAGATACCTACAGATCCCACAGTCCTCGCAGCAGCTGTAGATCCCGCTACTCCAGTTGTCTGCACTGATGACTGTCACCGTCCTGGTGGTGACCACCTGAGGCTGCATCGTCACAGCGGCCATGATGATCCTGTAAGATAGGGACGAAGAAGAGAGGGTTGGGCATCAGATGCTTACTGCTCCGCTGAAGCTCCCATGGCATTGGATTGATTAAACTTCAGAAAATCACCAAAGGAATTATGTCTCACTTTTAATGAATTTATAAATTACTGATTATAACTTCACTTGCATTCCAAACATAGTTGTTTGGTTGCTTGCAGCAGAGACTTCAAAGATCACACAGCATAAGAAAACAAACATTACAAATGAAGACAAGGAAATATGTAAACTTGGCTGAAAAGATGGCAGCTAACAAGATGTTAATGTGTTAAATGTTTTTCTCAAAAGTTTGGAAACAAAGGTTGTACACAGCGGGTGCAGAAGAGGCAAAAGTTAAAAGCAAGAGCCTGGAGAGTATTCCCATCTCTCCATCCAGCTGCATTGGAATTGCCTTCAATCTCAGGTAAAATGACAGAAACTTTGAATGCTCGGTATAGGAAAGCTGGAATTATGAGTAGCTCAATGGTGGTAGAGTCAGTGTTTGACTAACTTGGCCTTCTCATGCACCTCTCTGTTTTTGTTTTACAAATACTGTGTGGGAACTAATTGTGCGAACTACAGACTAGGAGCTAAATAGAAGGCAGGTAATATATGGTCAGACGGCCAACAAGCAAGTGAAGATCCAGAAAATTATACTAACAGAAGGCCCAGTGAGGTGACCATGTGGCTGCCTGGCAGAGTTCCATGATGGATAGATGGTTTCAAAGGCTTAGGCACAGATGAGATTGCCATTGGTTGCTTGATGAAAGAAACCACACTGCATGTTTTAGCTCCTACCTCAGAAGACCTCCTGTACCACTCGACCCCTGGTTTGGAGTAGGCAGTGGAAAACTCCTGGAAGTGAACACATGAGAGGTCTATTTGTTGAGGATATCCACAACTATTATCAAAACCGGTTGTTAGCGGTGCATTAGCAACACTGCCCCCCCATCTCATAGTCTACATTAATAGGTGTAAACTTAGAACAAAATAGTCTATAATTAGAAAAGCAGGGTGCCTCAGTTGGAGGTTGCATTAAGCTTCTTCTGTGACTGTGTCCATTCCCAGTGCTTTGAAGTCCTGCCTCCATAAAAAGGAGACTTCCAGCGTAAGATTCTAGGATCTAACGGAGACATGTGGCAAGGCTGTAGTGGGCAAAACAGCCACTCGGTGGTGTCTGGAAGGGGTCACAAGAGACCTTTACAGCAGCGGAGGAGCTTGCTGTGCAGAAGAGATTGGCTAGTTAGCAGAAAAACAACAAGCACTGGCAAAACCAATAGGTTGTGCCCTTGCAAAGCATGTGAGGATGCAAGTCACCCAATCAAAAACATTGTAAAGAAGCTGTGCTCCGGGGAGGGACAAATACAAGAAGACCAATGAAAGCCATAGAATGAGAAGCAAGCGAGATTGACAAGAGAGACAATCAGTGAAAAGCCACAGGCTGACCCAAAGGCCACTCTGAACATTGGTAGTGAACACACTAGGTCCTTGACAAGACCTAAACTGCACGCACCCTGGTAAGCAGAGGTTACAAAAGACAGCAGAGGCACAGCTTACAGGGTTGGCAGGGACTGCAAGATAGCGCCGAGAAGATCAGCTTGCACCAGAGCAGAGCACACAGACAGAGGTGGCACCCAGGGGGAGACCTCTGACTTTTGTTCCACTTGGGGTCCGTATTGGAACAGGATGGGCGTCCGGGAATGTGTCTCAGATTTGCAGATCTCGAACATTTGTGAAGCACTGCTTGGTTTCTGTTAGGAAACCTCTTTTGTATCAAAGTGTTTTAGAGTTTGTAAATCCAGTAACATCTATGGGCAAGCCCTTCCTCTTCCACTCTCAAGAGATGCAGCATTGGTAACGTCCATTCCTTGAGCTCTGTGTAGCCACAGACAGCCGAACATTGCCAGTGTCACCCAGGCCTGTTCGCGCACAGAAGCAGGGGATCCCAGCAAGGGCGTCTGGGCAGACCTAACAATACCAACCTGAAAGTCGCCACTCTCCAGACACAAGGTGCCCTGGGGCAGAAAGCGGTATCCATGCCTGCTGCAACCTCCAGAGCTCTGCCCCCCTCAGAACCAAGGGGTCCCTCGACCAGGCACATTTACCAGTGCCACCTCCAGGCTTCTGCCCTCACGGGGTCAAAGAGCCCTGGCACACCGAACCTGGCAGCTCTGACAGTGCCAACCCCCGGAGCTCTGCCCTCAACTTATCATGGGATCCCTTGACCAAACAGTCTGGTGCATGTGTAGTGCCACTTCCAGGATTCGGTCCTTCTGAGATCAGGGGGCACAAGCAGCCTGGTACTTCTGTTTGTCTGAATCCCTGGACTCTGCCAACACAGAACCATGAAATCCTTTGTCCAGACAGTCAGGTACATCTACCAGTGCCAGTCTTCTGTCCATATGGGATCAGGAAGCCCTGGCCCAGGGAGCTTGGCACAGGCAACCTGGCATAGACAGCCTGGCACTTCTGACTCTATGACTCACTGGGCTCTGTCCTCATAGACCCATGGAACCCTTTGAATAGACAGACAGGTACATCTACCAGTGCCAACTCCAGGCTTCTGCCCTTACATGGTCAAGAGTCCTGGCACAGACAGTCACCTCTGGCTGTGCCAACACCCAGAGCTCTGCCCTCAGAAATCCACGGGATCCAGTGAACACACAGCCAGGGCCAACTGTAGGCTTCTGTCCTTCCGGAATCAAGGAATCCTGGCACAGACAAAGAGCCTGGCACGGACAGCATGGCACAGAGAGTCTGGCACTTCTGGGTGGTTGAATCCCCGTCCTCTGTCCACATAGAACCATTGGACAGACAGACAGGTCCAACTACCAGTGCCAGCTGCAGGTCTCTGTCCTCACGGGGTCGAGAGCCCTGGTACAGACCACCTGACAATGCCAACCCCGAGTCAGGAACCCTGGCACATATAGTGGCACAGCAAATATTACAAGGCACTATTTGTATGGACCTAGCGCCTCGAGCTGAGAGCTGCACACGCTACCAGCGCCAAATAAACAGTTTTTACCAGACTGGGGCTCCACTGACGCGGTGACTGGCTCACCCGTCAGTCATTCCTCCAAACACATGTACATCCCACGGACCTCAGCTCCGCCCACTGCTGCACTTGCCATCCAGGCCATGGTGACAGCCCTGTCAGAATATCTGACAAAGAAGTGGGGGTCTCTCACCTGCTGATGCGGAGACGAGGGGTCGCTGTTAGAGGTGAACTGAGCGCCTGACCGTGCAGTCAGCAAGATCTGTCCGTCTGCCCCTGCCACTTCACCCACTCATGCAGCACTCTGCTGGGGGCACGGGTGGGGGACTTCCAGAAATCATGGGGTGGAGAAGACGTGCTTCCTGTGTAGAGTCAGCAGAGCATGAAAGCGTGAATGTTAACACCTCTGGGCAGGGAACCGAAAGCATGAAAGGGGAGGGGCACCCTCTCTTATAATCCAATGCATGTACTTGGGGGCACGAATGATGTGCCACAGAGAACCCCAGAGGGCTCACAGGGGCGGGCCTCTGCTCAGAAGGGGTACTCGCAGGTTGTTTCAGCTCAGAGAGGGCAAGAGATTGGACAAAGTTTCACGTTATAAAGTGGGCTTAAAATGTAACATGTATTGGTAAAGCCAAAGTCGTGCCTTTGGGGCCTACTGGCTTTGCCTATGGTTCTAGCCATGCTATGCTGCACAACATTCTAAATGCTGTGCAGCAAAACCTTTGAACAAGAAAAATCAGCCATGTTCAGCCAGTTGTGTGTGTCATTTTGTAGGTGACCACACCGACAATGCACGTGCTTACAAAATCCCACAATGGTTTTCTTTCAGATTGCCAATCTAGTTGGATTGGTAAACAAAAAATAAGAAGGTATCACGGGTGGGAAAAAAGCAACAACAGGAGAGGGGAAGCAACCTGAGACGCAGGGTGGGGAGGTCAAAGCAACATGAGGTGTGGGTGGGGGAAGCAACACGAGCAGCCCTGCCAAGTGTCCCACGTCTCGCGTTCGAATAACACATTTCCGGTCATTTTCTCGCATTACCGCAATGCCTGAGATTGTCACGCTAGTCCTGAAGTGCAATAAAGCCTTCTTGTCCAGTTTTTCACTTTGCTAGGTAAGCTCTGAGTAGTGTTTATCAAAGACCACAAGATGGCGCAGGTGTACAACTGGAGGTATAGGATTCTGGATAGATTATGATATTTCTATGGTTCCCTCGTCTTCATCAATTGATTTTGCCTGCAATGAAGTGTCACTCAGAGTCATTGAAATGTCACTCGTAAGCAGTCTTAAACCTTGGCAGCTATGCACGAGGGGCCAAGAAGAAACACGGAGGGAGGATCAAACTGACAGAGAGAGAGAGAAAAAGGAACATTGGGGGGGGGGGGCAAATGGATAAGAGGGAGCACAACATGAAGATGGGGGAGAAACCTGCATGCAAAAAAGCAGTGCAGGGGATTGGCAATCACATGAGGGAAAGGGGAAGCAAATGAACAGCTAAAGCAGAGGGGAGATGTACATAGAGGAGATAGCTGGAAAACACATACTATCTCATTGAGTGCTTAAACCAAAAGAAAAAAGTAGCACCTTAAAACAGAGCGGAGGACGGACGCAACTAATGGGTTCATGCTCCAGGGAAGGGGCAAACCCAAGAAGGGCAAGTGAAGGAAGCCCACATGTGCTAACGAATTAGAAGCAAGCAAATGAGAGTGACAATGAAGCAAACCAATGGTAAATAACGGGCGGGCTCTAGGCCCACTGTAAGCTAACAATGGCAGACAGTGCTTGGGCTGTCTTAGGTGTGACCTAAAAGAGGAGTGGGCCAATGGCAAACTGTATCAGCTGGACCCTTAAAAAAACAAGAAAAACATGCATTTGCAATGCAATGGGTCTAACAATTGCTCAAGATAGACCTATTAGCATTGTAAATTTCTAACTGATCTTTTCTTGCCAAATAAATTGAAAATTAAAAGTGAACAGTTGACATAAGCGAGCTGATTCAAAGCGCCACGGCCACCATGAGCGCGAAGGAGAGACAAAAAAAGGAAAAATATGGTCGCTCGCAGTCAAACGTATCGGCAATCATGCAATTATCCATGGAACAGGGTCGATGGCCAAGGCTGTAACAAAACCACCCAAGGACGTAATGCATTTACCAATGATAACAAAAGATTTTTCGAAAGGCAAGCCCATGAACGAGTGAAAGCGATGGGCGTCGGATGGGTGTGGTTAAAAGTCCACAGATATATTACAACAGGCCAGAGCGCCTACATATTGACATTATTTGCATTGTCTTTGCTGCCACTGTAATACAAAACTAGAGAAAAGCCACTGGACTGGCTCTTTTTCTCAGGGCACGCCTCCATACAAATTTGCAGGCACGGAAGTAAACGTGCTGGAATGCTTCTGGAGTCTATTCACAAAGGCTGAATATTTTGTCTGGTGTAAATGGCAGGTTTCCTCCCGTGGTAATGTCGAAGCCAACTCAGGTATAAATCAGATCCAGACAATTCAGGATACAAACCAAAGACCGGCCCGCTCTTCTGTTAGATAAAGTTGAATAAGAAATACGTGTACATGGAGGGTGAGCAGCCTAAGTCCAGCTCGAACAGTTTAAAAGAGGAAGTAATACATGATCTTTTATACAGTTAAACCGCAAGCACATTTATACATTTAATTGGTTTCTGATACCGACACATGATCAAATTTGCAATTGAGCACACGTGATTTCTCATTTATTCTTCATAACGCTCCAATAGACAAGGAACTTGCACAATATGTCCTATGAATCTAATAGCGCGTGATACCTCTATATTAAGAGAAATAGGAACAATAAGTGCATACGTTAGTACTTTTGAAAGTGAGGATTGCTCAAGCTAGCATGCAGTGATGTCTCCTGATGGCTGTAACGTTAGCAAGCCTTGCAGTATAATGCGTTCCAATAGAGATAAACACATCTCAAAGGCCTAGCTAATTTAGCATTATACGGTGTTCAACAGAAACAGGCCCAATTGTCATTGTGTATCACAGGGCCCAGTAGGCCCAAGTTGGCACCAAGGAGAAATGTGATTCCACAGTAACATATATGGAAAAATGCAATACAAAAGGAACACAGAATTATTTCTATTTTAATGAATGTTGGATTCACTGGCCTGTTACGGGATCTGTAGGGCTTTTGTGGAATTTAAATTGTAACTTGTATCTACTCTGCATGATAAAACAGATATAGTGTGACATCAATGATGGTATTGTGCAGCACACTATAAACAGGACACTCCTGACCAAAGTAATTGACAAATGTGGTAATCGAGGGCATGCAGGCAACTAGAAGGCATATTCAAATCAAATCAAATCATTAGCATTTATAAAGCGCGCTACTCACCTGTGCGGGTCTCAAGGCGCTAGGGACAAAGGGGGTGGTTATCGCTGCTCGAACAGCCAGGTCTTTAGGAGTCTCCGGAAAGCGGAGTGGTCCTGGGTGGTCCTGAGGCTGGTGGGGAGGGAGTTCCAGGTCTTGGCCGCCAGGAAGGAGAAAGATCTCCCACCCGTCGTGGAGCGTCGGATGCGAGGGACGGCGGCGAGTGCGAGGCCAGAGGAGCGGAGGGGGCGGGTGGGGACGTAGAAGTTGAGGCGTCTGTTGAGGTATTCCGGTCCCTTGTCGTGGAGGGCTTTGTGTGCGTGGGTGAGAAGTCGGAAGGTGATCCTTTTGCTGACTGGGAGCCAATGCAGGTGTCTCAGGTGTGCGGAGATGTGGCTGTTGCGGGGTACGTCGAGGATGAGGCGGGCTGAGGCGTTTTGAATGCGTTGCAGGCGATTTTGGAGTTTGGCGGTGGTCCCAGCGTAGAGGGTGTTGCCGTAGTCCAGGCGGCTCGTGACGAGGGCGTGGGTCACGGTTTTTCTGGTGTCGGCAGGGATCCAGCGGAAGATCTTGCGGAGCATGCGGAGGGTGAGGAAGCAGGCGGAGGACACGGCGTTGACTTGCTTGGTCATGGTGAGAAGGGGGTCCAAGATGAAGCCGAGGTTGCGGGCGTGGTCTGCGGGGGTCGGTGCGGTGCCGAGGGCCGTGGGCCACCAGGAGTCGTCCCAGGCGGACGGGGTGTTGCCGAGGATGAGGACTTCAGTTTTTTCAGAGTTCAGCTTTAGGCGGCTGAGCCTCATCCAATCTGCGACGTCCTTCATACCCTCTTGTAGGTTGGTCTTGGCGCTGGCGGGGTCCTTGGTGAGGGAGAGTATAAGTTGGGTGTCGTCGGCGTAGGAGGTGATGATGATGTCGTGCTTGCGTACGATGTTAGCGAGGGGGCTCATGTAGACATTGAAGAGTGTCGGGCTGAGTGATGAGCCTTGAGGTACGCCGCAGATGATCTCAATGGGTTCTGAGCGAAATGGAGGGAGGTAGACTCTTTGGGAGCGGTTTACGAGGAAGGAGGCGATCCAGTCCAGGGCCTGGTCTTGGATCCCGGTGGAGCGGAGGCGGGTGATTAGGGTGCGGTGACAGACGGTGTCAAAGGCAGCCGAGAGGTCGAGAAGAATGAGGGCGACTGTTTCACCGTTGTCCATCAGGGTACTGATGTCGTCTGTGACTGAGATGAGGGCGGTTTCAGTGCTGTGGTTGGTTCGGAATCCGGTCTGTGAGGGGTCGAGCAGGTTGTTGTCTTCCAGGAAGGTGGTCAGCTGTTTGTTGACGGTCTTCTCTATTACTTTGCCTGGGAAAGGCAGAAGGGAGATGGGGCGGAAGTTTTTCAGGTCGCTCGGGTCAGCCGTAGGTTTCTTTAGTAGGGCGTTGACTTCGGCGTGTTTCCAGCATTCGGGGAAGGTAGCAGAAGAAAAAGAAGAGTTGATGACGGTCTGGAGGTGCGGGCGATGATGTTGTCGGCTTTGTTAAAGATGAAGTGCGGGCAGGGGTCCGAAGGGGCGCCGGAGTGGATAGAGTTCATGATGGATTTGGTTTCTTCCGTGCTGATGTGGGTCCAGTTGTTGAGGGTGATGGTCGGGGATGTGGGTTCGGTGGTGTTAGGTTGGGTCTGGTGTCCGAAGCTGTCGTGGAGGTCGCTGATCTTGCGATGGAAGAAAGTGGTGAGGGATTCGCATAGATCCTGTGAGGGCGTGACGGCGTTGGCGTTGGGGTTGGAGAACTCCTTGACGATGCTGAAGAGTTCTCTGCTGTTGTGGCTGTTTTTGTCCAGTCTGTCGGTGAAAAAATTCCTTTTGGCAGTGCGGATCAGGTGGTGGTGTTTGCGGGTAGCGTTCTTGAGGGCGGTCATGTTGTCAGCGGTGCGGTCCTTGCGCCAGGCTTTCTCAAGTGCGCGACAAGTTTTCTTTGATTCTTTGAGGGTGTCAGAGAACCAGAGGGGTTTCTTGGTGTTGTTCTGTCGCTGCGAGCGTTTGAGGGGTGCAAGGTTGTCTGCGCAGTTGGAGATCCAGTTTGTGAGGTTGAGGGCTGCGACGTTGGGGTCGGTGGTGAGGGTGGGTTGGTTGGCAGCGAGTGCGGCGAAGAGTTGCTCTTCAGGGATCTTGTTCCACTGTCGGCGAGGGATGGGTTGAGTGCGGAGGTGGCGGGTCTCGCGTCGGAATGTGAAGTGGACGCAGCTGTGGTCGGTCCAATGAAGGGCGGAGGCGTGGCTGAAGAAGACGTGTTTGCTGGCGGAGAAGATAGGGTCGAGTGTGTGTCCGGCGATGTGGGTGGCAGTGTTCACCAGTTGTTTGAGGCCGAGGTTGGCGAGGTTGTCGAGCAGGGTGGTGGTGTTGGGGTCGTTGTTTTGTTCCAGATGGAAGTTGAGGTCGCCTAGGAGGATGTAGTCCGGTGAGGCGAGGGCGTGCGGGGAGATGAAGTCGGCGATGGTGTCGCTGAAAGGGGTGTGAGGTCCGGGAGGACGGTAGACGAGGGATCCTCTGAGGGTGGTCCTCGGGTCGGTGCGAATCTGAAAATGCAGGTGTTCAGCGGCAAGAGGGGAGTCTTCAGTGGAGGTGGTGACGCTGATGGAGTCTTTGAAGACGATGGCGATACCTCCTCCTACTTGGTTGGTGCGGTCTTTCCTGGTGATCTTGTAGCCTTCGGGGATGGCGGTGGCGATGTCTAGAGCAGAGGAGGCGTTCATCCAGGTCTCCGTGATGAAGGCGACGTCCGGTGCTGTGGAGTCTAGGAGGTCCCAGAGTTCAACGGCGTGTTTGTGAACGGAGCGAGCGTTGACTAGGATGCACTTGAGGTGGTTGATGGCGCGTGGGCTTGTGGTCGTAGTTGTTGCGTGGTGGAAGATGCGTTTGCAGGAGTTGCAGGCGAAGGGTCCATGGGTGCGTTTGGGGTGAGCTTGGAAGCAGGTGTTGGAGCGTCCTGGGTTGAGGGCATGGAGGGTGGTGGGGTCATAGCGGATCATCGGGGCTTGGGAGCGCTGGGGACCAGGGGTCATGGCGCTGGGCGCGGGCCAGGCGCAGACGGGCTTGCCTCTGGTGCGCCTCCGGCGCGCCAGCGGCGCACCCGCTGCGCGGTCGCGCAGCGGCCGCCATATGAGGTAGGAGGGGGGGGGAGGGGTCAGCTGGGGGCGAATGGGAGCTGGGGGGCGGGGACGTGCAGGAGGTCGCGGCGGGAAAGCGCGAGGGAGGGGGGGACAGGTAGAGTGAGAAGAGCTGGGGGAGGGGGGTTTAAGGGTGGAGGGGGGAGAGTGTTAGGAGGTTTAGGAGATTAGGGAGAAAGATAGGTGTAGGGTTGTGAAGATAGGGGAGGGGGGTTGTAGAGGTGGGTGAGGGTGAGAGGTAGAGTGAGGGGATAGGAAGATAGGTAATAGAGGGGGTGGCGGGAGGGGGGGGAGAGATAGAGAAATAGGTAGAGAGAAAAGGTAGATAGAGAAATCGATAGATAGGGAAAAAGATAGAGAGATAGGAGGAGGTGGAGAGTGAGGGAGTTGGATAGTGGGATAGAGAGATGGAGAGATAGGTAGATAGGAGTGAGGGAGGTGAGAAAGTGAACGGGTTAGATAGGGGAGATAGAGGGGGGGGATGCGAGTGGGGGAGGGGGATGAGGCAGGAGCAGGAGGGCAGGCGCGGGGAGAAGAGGACGGAGGAGGCAGAAGAGCCGAAGGCAGAAGACAAGAAGACAAGAAGAAAAGAAGAACAGAAGAAAAGAAGAACAGAAGAGCAGAAGACCGGAAGGACTGAAGACCGGAAGAGCAGAAGACCGGAAGAGCAGAAGACACACAGAAGAACACAGAAGAACACAGAAGAACAGAGAGGAGTACAGAAGAACAGAGAAGAATACAGAAGAACACAGGGGAAGACAGAAGAAGACAGAGGAAGACAGAAGAACAGAGAAGAATACAGAAGAACACAGAGGGAGACAGAAGAACACCGAGGAAGACAGAAAAACACAGAGGAAGACAGAAGAAGACAGAGGAAGACAGAAGAAGACAGAGGAACACAGAAGAACACAGAAGAACACGGAGGGAGATACAAAAAACGAAGAAACAGAGTGCAGAATACCACAGCAGAAGATGAGGAAGAAGAGAAGAGGAGAGAAGACGGGGAGAAGAGGAGTACAGAAGAAGAATACAGACGAGGAGCGAGGAGGAAGAACAGAGAAGAAGGAAAGAGGAAAAGAAGCAGGAGCAGGAGAGAGGGTGAGTAGCGCGGGGCAGAACGAGGGGCTGGGAGGTGGGGGGTACTTACTGTGGGGTGGGTCTCAGGAACTCAGGAACCTGGAGGAGCTGCAGCGGCAGGGGGAGCGACCTACCCTTGGGTCAAGGGTCGCTACCACTGTCGCGCTGCGGCCGCCATATGAGGTAGGAGGGGGGGGAGGGGTCAGCTGGGGGCGAATGGGAGCTGGGGGGCGGGGGCGTGCAGGAGTTCGCGGCGGGAAAGCGCGAGGGAGGGGGGGGACAGGTAGAGTGAGAAGAGCTGGGGGAGGGGGGTTTAAGGGTGGAGGGGGGAGAGTGTTAGGAGGTTTAGGAGATTAGGGAGAAAGATAGGTGTAGGGTTGTGATATTAGAATGGCGAGACCCAATATTTGCCGGAAGAACTTCGACAGAGTATTTTGAGTAGCTGCTAATACTTATGGAATTCATCTTCACAGAAGGAGAATGCAAGTCAGCGTCTTGAGGCAAACTTTTATAACTGGTTTGAAAATGAATCTCCATCGGGGCTTAACCTGCAGGAGCATTGATCCTTTCTCACGGAAGAAGTAAACCGTGGAGTCAGTGGGGCATAGAAAAGTCCTACTGATGGAGTACACCACCAAACTCAGGATCAGACTAAAACCCCAAAACAGCCCTTGCACAAATGTTCAAACCAGCTGCACACTGCAGAATACCATGACCAAAATGGTGTCAATTGGGTTTGGTCAGGTCATGGCGGTCCGTACAGCTCCGAAAGCAGCCGTCTAGCCTTCAGCCTACCACAGTAATGCCATATGGCAATATTGCCTGCCTGTTCCTACCCACATTTCCTCTGAAAAGTGCTTCCTATATCCATTCGCTGCCAGAATAATTTTCCTACATTCCATAAATCCTTGAAGATGCAACTATTTCAGCAAAACAGGGCTTAATTTGGTCAGGTGGCTCCAGGTGTAGAGAACTGCCACTCGTTTTTTTTAAGGGATGGGACTTGACAGCGTCAGATTTTGACCCACAACATGAGTAAGAAAAATTAAAAAAAGGAAAAGAAAGATATGAAACTCGCCACAGACAGAAAAAAGAGGGTTTAAAAGGGGTCTGTACGATCAAGATGAAGAGCGAGGAAATGTATGGCGGTGGAGATAAGATGCCTGCAGTGGACCTGGGGTGGGTAGGCTTCATGCTCAGCAATCCTGGCATTCGGCAGCATTGGTGGCAAGTTCCCAATAAGAAGCTGTGGGCTCGTGCTCTTAGTTTTGTAGAGATTAAGCACTGATGGCAGGGAGTTGGCTGCTTCACAATTCATTTTCACTGGATGAAATGTTCCATTGCCTTTGTTGTTCCATTCTTCATCAACAAGTAAAATCTATGCAGATGTACAGAGTGTAATATGGCATTTATCACTATTGTTGAGTGTGAGGAGGAGCCGTGACTCACAAAGGGTTAAGCTTTGAGTGACTCATAATGCCCCTCATCCTTCCACAATGGTGGTACATGGCATAGTACACTCTGCGCATCTTCATATATGGTTTATGCTGTGGTATATTTTCATCTGCACTTACTTTTTAACAATAGGTATTTAATCAAACCACGATGCAAGGATTCTCATATGTGCGGTATGGTAAAATCACACTGAAGAGACATTCTGACTAATAGAATGTGTTTCTTTGTGTAAAATAATTGCTACAGTCAATCCGTAAGGCAGTAAAAAGTGTTTCTTACAAAGTTGATTGTGCTGTACCATGGTAATAAATTTGAGTTTGAACTTTGCACTGTAGTAATAAATGTGTATTTATTAGTGGGGTTGCTCTAAATACCCAGTTAATATTCCACAATCTGGCATATGTATCACTATGTTGCGTCGCCCTTGAAAGGCCAAGGAGCACAAAAGTTAGATTTATCAAGCAACACAATGCCACCTTGCATGGCCCTGAGTGGCTTGATAAATCTGGAGTAACGCAGGGCAGTGCAAATCACTGCCTTGCAATACTCTGCCCCCAGGGAGGCGTTGCATGTGTGTAGCATGGGTGTTCCCATGCATTCACCCATGATTTTGGTGCATTCCTAGGCATACCATTAGTGGTAGACTAGGGAATGCTAAAGTGTACTTTGCTGCACAGAAACAGTCCTGCCTGCAAGGCAGGCACCCTTGCAACATAATGCAGAGGAGCATGCACTGGAGATAGTCAGCCAACACTGCCAAGTGCAACGCAATGACAAGCACGTGCCATATGATGTTACCTACAATGGATTCTTGCCCTTTCACATAGTGCAGCACAGAAAGGTAGCGTGCTGCATTGCACTGCATGAAAGTTTAATAAATATGCTCCTAAATATGCTCCGCAGTTATTCTGTTAATTGTATATGGGTAGCGCTGAACAGCATGGTTGTTGCATTCTATCCCCTTGTTGAACTGAGCATCCTTTTCTGCAGACCTGGGTAGCTCATCGCTTGATGGTGTTTGTTGCTTGTTGATATGTGGTTGTATTTGCATTGCAGATTGTATGTTCAATGTTAGGCTTAGAAAAGGTTTGCATCATTTAGTGTAAAGGAAATACCATCAATCTGGAAACAGCTTTCTTGCGTTTTATGTTATGGTTGGGCATGACCCAGGACTTTAAATGTTTTATCAATTTAGAGACTAATTTTCCATTGGTGAGCCAAAGTGTGGAGCTCTCAAGCAACTTTTGGATGCACCAGAATGATATAATAACAAGAAGTGCGATAAAATAAATAAAAAAAGTCCCTTCCTCTCGCTAGCAGGTGGCATTAGGCCAGTCTTCAAAATCATGCATCAAATGGTTTAGAGCAGTGGTTCCCAACCTGTGGTCCGGGGACCCCTGGGGATCCGCGAAGCCTCTTCAGGGGGTTCGCGGCTGTTTAGAAACGTAAGTAATATTAACAGGTTAGGTCCCCAGCTTTCAGTAATGACTCTGTGGGGGGGTCCCAGGATTCCAATAATGATTCAGTGGGGGTCCCTGGGTTCCAGTAATGATAAAGTGGGGGTCCATAGAAGTCAAAAGTTTGGGAACCACTTTCTTAGAGTGTTAAAACAATCCTCTGCAGAAATTAGGTGACCTGTGCAAAATCATGAAGAGCGAAAATGAGCTGTAAAGATGTACAGACACACAGAAGATAGATAGATAGATTTTTTTCACACTGAATGTACATTTAGCATGGCTTATCCTCATGTTGATTCTACTTGACATACACAGGTTCTGACACACAAGGTATAGCTTTAAAGTTTCATGAAAACTGGCTTGTCGTTTTCCCCCATTTAATAGCAGCTCTCCGTAGAAGGTCTACCGAAGCCTTCACAGCACACTTGTTATGGAAGTGAACAACATGTACATGCATGTACATTCATATTGATGCGTATGTCTACAGCATCAGAGAAGAGTTCTATAGTCTATTGGAAAATTTGGAAGGGATTGTTTAAGATAACCAAAAGATATAGGAAGTCAAGAACACTCTCTGGAGGGTGGTAAATTACCCGTACTTCTCTGATCAAGACATAAAAGTTGATGATTGCTTGATCTCAGAAGATGTCTGGGTAAAACATTTTGCAAGGGTATTCCAGCCTGGAAACAAACAACAACATGAAGGGGACGGAATCATTAATCAGAAATCCGTATAAATCAATCCAAACATACTAGATATTTCTATTGACCTTCATGAGGTCATTATTGCAATAAACCGTTCCAGGCCAAGAAAGGCAACAGGTCTAGATGGGGTCCCAGTACACCTTTTTAAATCCATGCCAAACCTTTGGGGTCCTCTAGTCACAAACGTCCTAAGAAGCGTAGTAAAGAGTAACAGTCCTCCTTCGTAGAAATTGGCCATAATCATCCCCATATATTTAAAAAGGGTAATTGACAAGATCCAACTTGTTATAGGCCAATCTCCCTCATAGATTCCACTGCCAAGATGTTAGGAAGTGTGATCCTGTCACACTTAGAGGAATGGGTGACGGAGGCAAAGATTCTCTTCCCAATTCAATATGGTTTCAGGCCTGGTTTAGGCACAGTAGATCAAGCCCTAAACTTGCATCTCATTCTTAGCAAATACGTAACTGCAAAAAAAGAAGCACTTCACACAGCAATTATTGACCTCTCGAGTGCTTTCAACCTGGTAAATAGAGGGAAGTTTTGGCAAATCATGAAAGCTTTGGGTATTATTTTGAATCTGTTGGGTTAATAAAGCATCTACATACAGACCTGATGGTCTCAGTGCAGTACGACTTACAAAATGAGAGAACCTTCCCCCCCCGCCACTCCATCAAGGCGAGGAGTACAACAGGGCTGTTTCTTAGCCTCATTCTTATTTCTGG
This sequence comes from Pleurodeles waltl, assembly GCF_031143425.1. Classification (NCBI taxonomy): domain Eukaryota; kingdom Metazoa; phylum Chordata; class Amphibia; order Caudata; family Salamandridae; genus Pleurodeles; species Pleurodeles waltl. The sequence continues at coordinate 698,056,630 of NC_090451.1, forward strand.
TATACATAAATGGGCCATATGACTTCCGATTAAAGAACGGGAACGATTTCCCAAGGAGGGGGCAGAGACAGCTCCCAGTCCTCCTGTATGCAGATGATGCTGTTTTAATTGCACGTACTGAACGGCCTTCAAGGTCTGTTCGACCTTTTCTTATCCTTTGCGCGGGATCTTGACCTGAAAGTAAATTTTACAAAGTCGCATGCACTGACATGTGGCCCCCGAAATACAAGGTCCAAACAATTTACCATGGGAGGAAATATAATTAATAAGGTGAACATTTTTCGTTATCTAGGCATGCATATAAGCTCCTCTGTGTTATGGAATGCTCACCTCAAGGCCAAGGTTCAGCAATTGGTAAGAAACATAGAAGCGATATTTCGCTTCACCTGCAAATTAGGTCATGGACCAATATCTCAGATGGTGACGCTCTATAATTCCAAATGTGTATCAGCAGGGGTGGGTCTGTGGGGTTATGGTAAAGCAGATCCGCTACAACGTATCGAGAAAAAGTTTATACACAGATTATTGTTGGTACCCAAGAACATAGCAAATATTATTTGTCACAAGGAATTGGGTTTGCAGTATCTAGAGGATGTGATTGCTGTTGCTCCCCTCTTATTGTGGATCAGATGTTGGAGAAACCCTGAGGCCTGTTTGGTACAAGATTGTATGATTGACTATCTACAATTGGCCAAAAGAAATAGAATTCCTTGGCTTTCATATTTTCACACATCTCTCCAAAATCTGGGGCTTGAAAATATTTTTTGAGACCTAGAGTCTTTGTCTATCAATGCAGATGAAACAGCATCATGGAGTGTATACTCTGAGTCTCAGACTTCACGTAGCCTTGAAACTGAAATCCTTTAAACCTTATGTCCAGATTTCAACTACGGACACCATGGAACCTTATTTACCCTGATTTCAGAGCCCATTAGTATGCTCTCTCCTAACCCAATTCAGATTAAATGTAATACTCTTTAGAGTGGCCTTTCTTAAGCAATGTACTTGGCAAAAAGATCTCCCCACCTGTCCTTATGATGCCAGGTCCAACCAGAGCACGTCATTTTTTCTTATTTTGCACACTTTATACTGTCCCTAAACATGTTTTCATATTGCCTTTATTACGTAAACTAAAAGTCATACATTACAAGGAATCTATGAGTTATGTTCAAAAACTTTCAGCAATTCAAATTTGTCATTCTGTTTTAAATTTTATTAGATCTGCAATTGCTATCAGGAAACGATATGAATCTGTTGACGTAGTTGTATAATTCGACTTGGATATAGGCCATGCTTTTAAAATGTCTTGTAATTGTTATTTTAAAATTGTGATGCCAGGTCCAAGTAGAGCACCTGTCACTTTCTTCCATTTTGCACACCTTATACTGCCCTTAGACATGTTTTATATTGTTCCTATTACGCAAATCAAATAGCTACATACCATAAGAACGTTATGAGCTTTGCACAAAAACTACCAATGCTTCTAATTTGTCATTCTGTTTTAAACTTTATTGTATCAGCCTTTGTTATCAGGAATTTACATAAATTTGTTGACATTGTTGTATAACTCGACGTGGACACAGGTCATGTTCTTAAACGTTCTGTAACTGCTATTCCTAAACTTTTAAAAATATGTCAACATTTTAATTTATATTTAATGGATTAATGATTGTACGGCAATTTGCCGAATAAAGAACTTTGACTGACTGACACTCTCTAAGTTAAAAGTGTCAATATGATTTTATTTAATCAAGAAGGCTGCTAATGCAGATAGTTTATTGTCTGCACCAGATGCAGGCGTGAGCTTTCGTACACACATCAGTGCTTAATTTGAGCCAGTATTTTCTGTTGCGGGGCACCGGCCCTTATTTTTGAGGGCCAGCACTTATTTTTCTTGCTTAGGTATTTACTGCGAGCAAAAGACACATATGGGAAAGACGGAAGAGGAGAAAAATGAAAAAGTGTCACTTAGAGAGTGATCTGAAAGGGCAGGGAGTGGCTGTAAATGAATTAAAAAGGCCTGCAATAGCTTCAGGATTACGTTGTCTCAGTATTCAGTGCTCGCACATTTAAATGCAGTAGCCAGGTGTTTCAGAGGAGAGCTTTGGGCACCGGCACGTTTTTATTTACAAATTAAGCACTCACACACAAGTAGGTAGGTGCACTTGTGCACACCATAAGAAAAGGCTTGCCAGATGGGCGTGAACATCATACTCAATATCCAAAGGCACGGTAGTGATGCAACCTTAATGGCGTCTAGTCTTGAAATGGCATTTGAAATAAATTGCATTTATATATTTCTTATTAACTCTGCCGAGGCGTTGAAGCCTTGATAACATCCATCCTGCACACATGCATTCACGTTGTATATATTGGAGTACTTGTGAACACAAAACGCATGCCTCAGCCTTGTACATCACATGTAGGATATGGCCCATATTTATGGAAGTTTAGCGTTGCCTTAGCGCCTTTTATTTTGGCGCTAAAGTGGCACTTAATTTACTCCTTATTTATATTTTGACGCTAGACCTGTCTAGCGTCAAAATATTGGAGTTAGCACCATTTTCAGGATGCGTGATCCCACCTTGCGTCAATGAGATGCAAGGTAGGCGTTCCAGTCCTAAAAATGATGCTAGTCCCCCAGCGCCTTATTTAATTCCCGGCGCAGAAACAATGAGTGGGTGGGAGGCGGACCTAAATAATGGAGCTAACCCTGCTTATCGCCATTATTTAACGCCTGGTCAGACCAGGTGTTAAAGTGCCAGTAGGCACATTTCTATGGGGAGACACAAAGATGCCCACCCCAAGCCCCCACAACACCACCACCCACACCACAGGGACACTACAGGAGGGGGGAGCCATCCCAGGTAAGTTGCCTGACACTGGCCATGTAGGGCTTGCCCAGGGGACACTGGTCCCCTGTGGTGGGCACTAGGGTGGTGGGCATGACTCCTGCCTATACTTAGACAGGAGTCATGTTTTTGGCTGCTTGTGCATCAAAAAATGACGCTAGGCTGATTAGCGGCAGATATTTTACCGCTAACCTGCCTAGTGTCATTTCTGACTCACTAGTGCCATTTCCCCAAACCCCACTCTCCACGGACTAGCATCTATTTTTGTGACGCTAGCCATTCCTTTACACCAACATGTGTCATTTCATAAATATGGTGCACAGATGGCTTTCAGGAATGGTGTTAGCCGGCGTTAAAAGAAATGACGCAGAACTGTGTTAGCGCAGTTGTGCACCATTTTGTTTTATACATTTGGGCCTAAATGTCTAGGGGAATAATCATACTGCCCCTTTAGGAATCACTTGGCCTTAAATCGTTCAGGTCAGTCTGAAAGACCCAAGGAAGAAAATTCAGTGGGCAGTTCTTGCCTAAATCGACAAAGAATGACCCAATTGTAGGCGCATGACAGGTTTATTACCCATTGACCATTTGACATTCATGTTTGAAAAAAGGGGTTGCAGCGATCCCTCTCCTTCCGGGGGATGGTCTACCTAGGGTAGTTTGGCATTTCACCATTACCAACAATATTGACACTAAAATGAAGCGAAGGTGATACAACCCACACTATGGCATTGTTTAAATCAAACAAGATGTGTATTCTAAGACTGTAGCTGCCACGTTTCCCTGGTCCATGTGTGTCTAACAGCTTGAGTCCAGTTTTTCTCTGGCATTCTGGAACCCTTACTCCTTGTTTTCTAATGAAATAAAAAATATTGCAAGTCCAGGAATGAAAGGAAAAAATGCATGAGCTGCAGCAGTTAGTCACGCATTGACCTAGGAGCGTTGGTAGGCTGCGAGTCACATGTATGTTGGATTTAATGTAAAGGGTGTGGTCCTAGTATTAATTTAAGGTAAAGAGTGTGATCCTAGTATTAATTTGCATCCTTCGAAACAGGGGCAGCCTATCATCTAATTCTAGCATTCCCTTTGTACCACAATTGTGTAATTCTGGGCATACCACCACGACTAAGCAAAAGTTCGGAACAAGGAATAAAGGAACTGTTCCAATTTGTTGGGCTTGAATGCTCCGAGAAATATTTAATTTTTTAGCTGTGCTATTCGAGCTTAGTTACAGATGGGGTGATTTCGACTTTCTTCGTAAATTTGTCTTACTCCTGAAAATTCTGGAGCATTTCACACTACTGTCTTGATTTATTAAAATTTGTGTAGCAGAGCACTACACAAAAATCAGCAGCGCTGGGTTGATCTCAGAGTGTAACTGGAATTATGTAGCAGAGGAGCACCAAGTTATGCGGCAGGGTGGACTAAATTATGTGGCAGTCAAAGGAAAATTATGCAGCATAAAGTGCACATATTTATAGATTTATTTCATTATTTTGTAATTTTTATAAATGGTGATCTTGTCTTGGCAAAGATTTCACCTTATTAGTACCAGTGTAAGAACGAAATACAGAAATAAGTAACCGAAAGATGACCAGTTAACCTTTTCAAAATGCCTTGCACTCCTTGCGAACATATATTGCCACCTTTTTAGTAACTTTTGAACCATCTGAGTTAGAAACATCTATTTTGTTGTAATCTGCAGTTTATGTTGCAGATGCTGGGATGTGTGACAAGTGCAGAAAATCCATAATTATACAAACAACCCACAGCCTTAAAGTGCATAATTCCAGTGGCCCTGTCTAAGGGAAAACAAAATGGGAGCACCCTATGTACTATGAGTTGCTCGCCAATGACGACATCAGCCATGCTCACGCAAATAAAAGGTTGTTTCTGCACCACTGTGCCAAGACCAGCAAGTGATGTCCTGCGTACTAGTTGAGGGACACACTCCAGAACACATTCTATTTGCAGATAAGTGCCTATGGAAAAAGTGCCTGGTATGTTAATTTTTCACAGGTATTAGCTGCAGTTAAATCATACAAATGTTTTTTTTCTCGTTCTTCACCCCTGCTTTCACTGGGTGCTGGGGTTTCATGCAAAGCTAGGTCATTCCAGTTTAGCACATCAAAATTTGTATGTAATTTCAGGGCGTTTCAAGAGGTACCACACTTTTACATCCACTTTGCATAGATTAACTGGTGCTTGGTAGTAGGAGAGCCAAAGCAGTTTGTGGAGTGTGTGTGTGTCGACTTTTCTGCACTCAAAAAAAAGTGTGTATGCAAAAGTTGATCAACACTGCCATTTGCACCACTTTGCACAACATTGTGCTTCACCCGTGCAAACTAAAACTATCCGGGCCTAAGCCTGGAGTAAGGCAAAACAACTCACAGACTAGACTGCGGGACTCATACTGCATAGTAAGTTAGCAGAGGGAGGTGGGACAGCAGAAGGAAATCCCTTTTACTGAAACAACTTGAGCACATTGTGATTTGACAGGTCCTTCCCCTACACATTCCCTCCATTAACCCGTAGCGTGCGTGGCGCAAGCTGGTCTCGTCCTCGCACACGGTTCCCAAGTGCCGGGGATGAGACCAGCTCGTCCTGCACCCGGCCCATGGGGGGGGAACGCCAGCGCTCCCCGTGCGCCTCCCTCCCACACCCTTCAGTCGGGGATGGAAGGGGAATCGCTTCCCCTTCCACCCCCGACACTCCGATTCCCCCCCCCCAGTGACGTCTGATGACTGACCTCATCAGAGGTCACCTCCCATTACGCGGGAAGCATTTCTCTTCCGCTTGGGAGGAGAGGGCAGGCATCCTTTCCTTTCATGTCTCTGCAAGACTTTTTGCTGCCTGATCGCGATCGGGCAGCAGAAATGCCCACTAGGCCCTAGGGATTCTTTTAGATGTTATACTTACGCATAAGGGAAGTGGCCCCTTGGGCAAGGGCCGCTCCACAGGGGGGCAAAATATTTGTAGGCCTTTTCTGCCCCCCCAGAGGCAGAGCGGCCTATTATAATTAGGCCGATCTGCCCCCGGGGTGGGGTGGGGGTAGAAACACCTAGACACCAGGGATAGATATATTTTTTATTTACTTTATGTTTTTATGTATGGGGAGCAACCCCTTAGGCATGGGTCGCTCCCCAGGGGGACAAATTGTATTTAGGCCATTTCTGCACCCCCAGGGGAAGATCGGCCTATTTCTATTAGGCCGATCTGCCCCCAAAGGGGCAGAAACCACTTAGGCACCAAGGACTGGTGTGTGTGCGTATGTGTGTGTTTTGTTTGGGGGGGGGGAGCCCCTTGGGCAAGGGTCTCTCCCCATGGGGGCACATTGCTGTTGGCCATATTTGCCCCCCTTTGGGGCAGATCTGCCTATTTTTGGGAGGCCCATCTGATAAGATTTTTTTTTCAAAATAAGAGGGGCAACGTTATTCTGCTCACCAGTGGGAAGATGAGGCAATTACCCCAGATCCACGCCCCAGGGGGGCAGAAAGTCTACTAGATACCAGGAAATAAAAAATAAAAAAATAGTGTGGTGGTGGCTACTAACCAGTATGGGCATGGTTATGCCCCCACCTCAACTGAAGGGGGTAACAGTGTTTCAGCTCTCCCCCCGCACACTACAACATCTTATCCAATGGCAAGCAAGAGGACATTTGATTATTTTCGGTTTTGGTTTTACATTTGGGCCATGAGAGCTTGGCTAACTCTCAAAATCTTCCCACTTAGAACGGTGAGGGTTGCACTTTTTGGACTTCGGGACGCTGTCATGTAGAAAAACCCACAAGACCTAGACACATCTGAAAACTAAACATCTGGGTAAGTCCAAGGTGGTGTGCTTCACATGCACCTCTCACCATTTTCTTACCCACAATGCCCTGCAAACCTCCAACATTGCTGGAAATCACACATTTTTGTGATGGAACCTTCTGGAATCTGCAGGAATCCACAGAATTCCTCCCACCCAGCATTGTCTCATCTATACCAAAAAAAATTCTGCTGCACTTGTCAGCCTAAAATGTTTTTTTTTTTTTCAAACTGCCCTTTGTGACCTGCTTTGGTTCCCTTTCAATTTTGACATGTTTTTGGCTTTTCCCTGTCACAGGCACTTAGCCCACCTACACAAGTGAGGTATCATTTTTACCGGGAGACTGAGGGGAACATTGGGTGGTAGGAAATGTGTTCCCGTGTGGTGATCCCGCACAGAAATGTGGGAAAACTGTGATTTTTTTAGCTTACTTTGAGGTTTGCTGAGGATTCTGGGTAGTAAAACATTGGGGAATCCACACAAGTCACACCTCCCTGGATTCCTTCGGGTGTCTAGTTTGCAGAATGTTTGGATTTGGTAGGTTTCCCTATATGGCTGCTGAGCCCAGGACCAAAAATGCTGGTCCATCTGCAAAAACAGGTAGTTTAGTATTTGATAATTTTGATGTGTCCACATTATGTTTTGTGGCATTTCCTTTCACGGGCACTAGGCCTAACCACACAAGTGAGGTACCATTTTTATTGGGGTACTTGGGGGAACGCTAGGTAGAAGGACATTTGTGGCTCCTCTCAGATTCCAGAACTTTCTGTCACCGAAATGTGAGGGAAAAGTGTGTTTTTGGCCAAATTTTGAGGTTTGCAAAGCATTCAGGGTAACAGAGCCTGGTGAGAGCAACACAAGTCACCCCATCTTAGATTACACTAGGGGCCTGATTCTAACTTTGGAGGACGGTGTTAAACCGTCCCAAAAGTGGCGGATATACCACCTACCGTATTACGAGTTCCATAGGATATAATGGACTCGTAATACGGTAGGTGGTATATCCGCCACTTTTGGGACGGTTTAACACCGTCCTCCAAAGTTAGAATCAGGCCCTAGGTGTCTAGTTTTAAAAAATGTGCAGGTTTGGTAGGTTTCCCTAGGTGCCGGCTGAGCTAGAGGCCAAAATCCACAGCTAGGCACTTTGCAAAAAACAGCTCTGTTTTCTTTGGGAAAATGTGATGTGTCCACATAGTGTTTTGGGGCATTTCCTGTTACGGGCGCTAGGCCGACCCACACAGGTGAGGTACCATTTTTATCAGGAGACTTGGGGGAACGCTGGGTGGAAGGAAATTTGTGACTCTTCTCAGATTCCAGAACTTTCTGTCACCAAAATGTGAGGAAAAAGTGTGTTTTTGGCCAAAATTTTAGGTCTGCAAAGGATTCTGGGTAACAGAACCTGGTGAGAGACCCACAAGTCACCCATCCTGGATTCCCCTAGGTGTCTAGTTTTAAAAAATGCACAGGTTTGGTAGGTTTCCCTAGGTGCCGGCTGAGCTAGAGGCCAAACTCCACAGCTTGGAACTTTACAAAAAACAGCTCTGTTTCCTTTGGGAAAATGTTATGTGTCCACATTGTGTTTTGGGGCATATCCTGTCGCGGGCGCTAGGCCTACCCACACAAGTGAGGTACCATTTTCATCGGGAGACTTGGGGGGACGCTGGGTGGAAGCAAATTTGTCGCTCCTCTCAGATTCTAGAAGTTGCTGTCACCGAAATGTGAGGAAAAGCATTTTTTTGGCCAAATTTTGAGGTTTGCAAAGGACTCCTGGTAACAGAACCTGGTGAGAGCCCCACAAGTCACCCCATCCTGGATTCCCCTAAGTGTCTGGTTTTCCAAAATACAAAGGTTTGGTAGGTTTCCCTAGGTGCCGGCTGAGCTAGAGGCCAAAATCTACAGCTAGGCACTTTGCAAAAAACATGTCAGATTTCAATGTAAAAATGGGATGTGTCCATGTTGCATTTCCTGTCGCTAGCGTTAGGCCTAGCCACACAAGTGAGATAACATTTTTATCAGGAGACTTGGGGGAACACAGAATAGCAAAACTAGTGTTATTGCTCCTTGTCTTTTTCTACATTTTTTCCTTTCAACTGTAAGACAATATGTAAATAAGACGTCTATTTGAGAAATGCCCTGTAATTCACATGCTAGTATGGGCACCCTGGAATTCAGAGATGTGCAAATAACCACTGTTTCTCAACTCCTTATCTTGTGCCCATTTTGGACATACAAAGTTTTTCTTGATACCTATTTTTCACTCTTTATATTTCAGCAAATGAATTGCTGTATACCCGGTATAGAATGAAAACCCATTGCAAGGTGCAGCTCATGTATTGGCTCTGGGTATCTAGGGATCTTGATGAACCTACAAACCCTATATATCCCCACAACCAGCAGAGTCCAGCAGACGTAACGGTATATTGCATTAAAAATTCTGACATGGCAGGAAAAATTCACAGAGTAAAACGTGGAGAAAAATGGCTGTTTTTTTAACCTCAATTTCAATATTTTTTTATTTCAGCTGTTATTTTCTGCAGGAAAACCTTGTAGGATCTACAGAAATTACCCCTTGCTGAATTCAGAATTTTGTCTACTTTTCAGAAATGTTTAGCCTTCTCGGGTCCAGCATTGGCTTCACAACCATATCTGTCACTAACTGGAAGGAGGCTGAAAGCACAAAAAATAGTAAAAATGGGGTATGTCCCAGTAAAATGCCAAAAATGTGTTGAAAAATGTGGTTTTCTGATTCAAGTCTGCCTGTTCCTGAAAGCTGGGTAGATGGTGATTTTAGCACCACAAAAAAACACAAGCCTTCTTCTGCAGCCCTTTTTTCACCCATTTAAAAAAAAAAAACACGAAATTTCCGGTGTATTTTAGCTAATTTCTTGGTCTCCTTTAAGGGAACCCCCAAATTCTGGGTGCCTCTAGAATCCATAGGTGGTTGGAAAAAAGGACGCAAATTTGGCATGGGTAGCTTATGTGGACAAAATGTTATGAGGGCCTAAGTGCGAACTGCCCCAAATAGCCCAAAAAATGCCTGGCACCTGAGGGGGAAAAGGCCTGGCAGGGAAGGGGTTAAAGTGTTGGGGCTGTAGGCAGGAAAGTGCGCGACAGTTAGGGGGAGCTGGAAACCTGCTTTGTTACAGGTAAGGGATGCAGGCCCATTTGTTTTAATTATGTCGGGCCAGGTGTTCACCTATTTGTGTTATTAAGACTGCATTTGCATCTTATTGGCTGCACTTTGCTCACATGAAGTCACAGCCCAGTGAAATTCCGGCATAGCTCTTGTAGAGTAGTGACATCCACCCGAGGACCTGAGCATTCACCAATACGCCCTAATTTCCCTTTTAAATAGCTCATGGAAATCCGCACATTTCTCCAACTCGATCCTTGCTTCGTTACACCTGGTAAAAAAAAAAAAGATGTTGCTGGGGAGAAAGCTCTGCGGGCGGATACATCTGTTGCTGAAAACTGACTTGGAAGGTAGCATTAGAACGACCGGGCTGAATACATATATCGTACGTTGTTTATAGTGCTACGAAGCAGCAACGCTGCGCCACCGAGGACAAAGTAACAATGGCTATGAGAATAAACTCCTGGAAAACATATTGGATGTTGAATCGCTGCTTTTAATTGTCTTCCGGAAATAAACATTCTGATACTCCGACCTCTCTTAAATTTTTAGCGAGGCCCTGTCGATTTAAGGTGCCAGCCATATGATAGCGCTTGTTTCTCGCGCTCTGCTTGCTATTCCAGTTAAGAGCACAAATATCTCTCCCACACGCACGTGGTCGCCTTCCGCTAAAAGCACCACTCGCGGAGGTATCGCCTCGCCCTTTCCTGATGAGCTTTTTTTCCTCTCCAGGAGTGGTCAGCTGTTTGTAACCAAGAGGTCTTCAAACTGGGGGCGGCCACCCCTAAGGGGGCCTCTAGTGATCCCAGGAGGGGGCGCCAGGGTGTGGCCAAAAGAAGCATTATGCGGATAACCGTGTTTTGGTTTAAGCAGGAAAACATGTATTAAAGTATTAAATAGTCGATATAACTTAACTGCAATATTTAAACAAGTCTACACATATTTAAACTTTGCCATAGCTACAAAATGAGCAACATATTCTGGAACTATTCTGTTGCCTATCACAACCATGTAAATACATATAAAATAGAATTCAAACAATTTCATTGAAACATAAATGTTAAAAAAAAAAATCTGTGGAACGCATTCATTTGTGTTATGAAAACTCATTTGCTCAATGCAGTCAATGCAGATGCTTGTGCATGTAAGAAGTCACACAACTGAATCCCAGTTGGGGTACTGGTAGTTTAGTGACATGTATATAGTGCAGTGTGAATATGCAACTCATTATTTCAAAATTGTATTACACACAACATAATAAAGTCTTCTGGAAATGTGCAAAGAGAATTAGAAGCAGATTTACTTACTTTTCACACAATGCAGTACAGCAGCCAATTTTGCAGCAGCCGCAGCTGCTATGCTGCGCCATATCTACTAAGAAATGGTGCTGTTTTTTTCCATCACTGCACTGGCCCACTTTATTCTGACATGCGCCAATGTGCCCACCTTTCTGTTGTAGTGCAAAGGTGTGTGTTGTCGAACATTGGGATTTTACCTGAAGGGTATCCTTCCAGTACAAAATGCTATGCATAGGTATAGTTTAACACTTTTCCAACTTTGTACATGTGTTGTACATTGCAGCACACATGCAGAGCTTAGAAAACATTTCTCCAAATTATAGCCAGCCAAATCAACAGTTTGCATGAGTTTGCAACACTTTTGTTACCAGGTGCACATTGTTAGATTATCAGTCCCTACGTGTGATAAAAACAGATATATTTTAATACTATTAGTAATATGCAATCAGACTGCATTGAGTGCATATTTTTTTTCGAAGCTTCAATTAGACAGACACACTCAGAGTGTAGCTGCTAACACCCATACATTACCTCTCAAAAAGAAAAAAACCCTTGTCACCAGGAAGCCTCAAATGGCTCATTTAAAGCCTTATGCTGACTCCCAAGCAGCCTCTATATCTGTAGATTAACCAGATGCACACATTTACATTCCTTTCAGGTAGCAGACACCATGTAGAGAAAGCGCCTTTCTTCTTTGGGGGTCTTTCTCTCCCTTGGTTTCACAGAACACAAAAACCCCTTCCCTTCCTTTAAACCAGAGCTACCTAAATGTCTCTGTTATTCATTCAGGAGTGTTGTTTTAAAGTATAGAAACTTCAAATACTATATCAAACTAAAAGGGAAAGGAACTGGATTATTATTTGGGGAGGTGACTGCCTGCCTCAAGGAATACTCACAACACTTGTTCATCTTAAAAGTCACTAAATTAAACTGAGCTGAAATGCCTGGTAACTGAGGCACAGGGAAGGCAGACTGAACTTATGTCAATGTGTTAAGTATTTATCCAGTACCAAAACAGATAAACATGCAAAACAATAAAAATCTCAAAATGAAAGAGAAAACTAGAGTAACAATTAAAAAAATGACCCCAAAATGACAAAAATCGAATAAGGGGAAGAGTACTTATGGATTTTCAAAGTTTTAAGCAGAATTAGCGCTAAGATATAAAGGCCACCTGCACACCCCGCCAGACGGCCTCCGCCAGAAGTATTTTGACCGTTAGTATGGCCCGGCGGTGTCCTGCTGGCAGGACGCTGCTGACAGTAGCAGAGCCCCTTACCGTTCCCTGCCAGACAAGGAAAGTCTGGCGTTTGACCAGGGAGGGGGTGGGAGGGTTAGGGGGTGTCGGGTGTGAGTGTGTGGTGTCCGTCTGTGTGTGTGTAAATGCATCTGTGAGTGTTGTGGTGCATGCATGGTTGTACGCGTGTGTGTGAATTTGTGTATGAATGTTGAAGTGAGTGCGTATTTGGATGTCTGTATGAATGCATGTGAGTATTTCAGTGTGTATGTGTTCCTGAATGCGTGAGAGTATGTATGAGTGATTGCGGGTATGAATGTTGAAGTGAGTGCGTATTTGGATGTCTGTATGAATGCGTGTGAGTATGTCAGTGTGTATGCGTGCCTGAATGCATGTTAGTATGTATGAGTGAATGCATGTCTGGATGAGTGTGAGTGGATGCATGTATGGAAGAGTAGGTGAATGGGTGCATGCGTTGTGCGTGTGGGTGTGTGTGCGTGTATGCGGGGAGGAGGGTGGGGGGCTCTGTGACTGTAGGGGGTGATGCGAATATGTTTGGCTGTGTGCGTGTATGGCTGTGGGGGCAGTTGTGTGGTGGGTGCGTGATTGCGTGTATTCAAATCGCGGATGCGTGACTACGTGTGTTTGAATCAGGGGGTGTTTAAATGGGGGTGTTGTGTTTGAATGGGGAGGTGAGGGGGTGAGTAAGGATGGAGGGTAGGTGAGGGGGTCAAGTGCTTGTTTGGGGGGGAGCAGTCTACCCGTGACAAGGAAGGAATTCCCTGTCACCGATAGCCCTACTCCATGGTTTTCTTGGTGGTGCTACCGCCGCAGAAGGCATGGAGGTAGGCCTGCTCATAATGCCGCCAGCGGTCTTCTGTGGACCGCCGGGTCAGAGAAGAACATCTCCTGCCTGGCGGCTCATACCGCCATGGCAGTCTGAGTGGAGATGTGGCGGGTTGGCCATGGCCAACCTGCCACGCTCATAATATGGCGGTATACACCGCCAGCCTGTTGGCAGTGATACCGTCACATTTACCCTGGCGGTCAAAAGACCGCCAGCGTCATAATGAGGGCCAAAGTGCCAAAGATACTCGATGGTCGCAGTAATCTGGAACCTAGGTGCAATTTGACACTGACCGCCGATGGAGTGATGTTATTATCTTGATGGTAGAGGTCTTTAGCCACACAAAACGTAGGCTCTGCGGGCTGGGAGCATGTCTTGGGATTGCACTATGGTAATCCAAGTGTTCTCCCAATTCTAACACATAAAAAAATGAGTTTGGGGCAGTCCCTCTACTTCAGTAAACCCAGAGACAGAATTTTGAGGATAAAGCTAGCTCCTGGGCTGGCAACACAAGTTAGCATATCATTTACTGTACAAGGTAGCCTTAGGCAAGGGTACAGATAACGTGCTGTACAATGGCTGATTCAGTGTGCAGGGTGAACTCTGTCTTCTTAGAAAGAGGCAGCTGATAAAATATATAAAACAATTCGCTAAAAGAAGGCCCGATAAAAGATATGAATAAAACATGTATGAATGTAAAATGCACAAACTGTGAAAGTAAGCTAGGATAGAGGTGCCCAAACCAGGTGCCGAAGAGCCTTCATGACATAACAAAGCTGAGTTTTCCAGCAACCAGACAGCAGATACACACAAATTGGGTTGGCATTTTGTTTCTGCTGTTTGGAGTTTCCTGTGCCTCAGGGGAGTGTTTTGCTTGTTTTACTTGTTTTCTCCAACTCCTTTTCTATTCTCTTCTATTTAACCCTTTTTCGGCCTGAAATTATTAGCCATTTCAGTTCACATGGACTCAGATAGCTCCCCTTTGATGCCTCTGAGGAGCTGATAATTCCAAGCGGGCGGAGCTGATGGCCACTCCCCTAAGCTGACGCACAAGGAAGGAAGGTGTTGTCAGCAGGAGAAAGAATGAAGGAGGCGGCGAATGTGGTGAAAACTAAACGGCCGCAGTGAGGGAAAAGGACTGTGTGTGGCGTATTGGTGCAAATGGTGGTTGCGAGTCCCACTGACAAGCAGCAAGAAAATAAGGCTCTTTGCAGTCAAGTAAGGTTCTAGTACTCATTGTAGGTACCCTATTGGTGCTTACGGCGATTACGTTTCTCTATCCCATTGGCTCCTCTGTTGCTAAGCCTCTTGGGACTTGTAGTTTCTTGACTGCTGCTATTATAATAGCGCAAGATCAGACAAGCATAATAGGAGCCTCCGGTCTTCAATAAAATACTAAGCAGATGACATACTTTACACGTAAATCTCTTTTGAATGGTATTTAGTTACAACAAATTGCTTAATGCATTAATGTCTACAGAGATAATATGTGTCTTACACATCCGAATACCAGAAAAAAAAATAACAATCTCTTCTAAATGTGGATGCTTTCACGGATCTGTCATGATTGATATATTATATGAAGTCATAAGCCTGCATGGCGCGGGTGCAAGTTATAGTTAGCTCACTCTACTGTAACTGGAGAGTTTCAGTGTTTTTGTTTTTTTTATTCGTTTTTAACTGAGTTCAGCACTAAACTTTAATGTTACTGTAATCTCAGTTTTTATTGACTTTCTATGGAATTTTAACATAAGCTACAATCTTATTACTATTCCTAAAAATAATGACACTTTAACCTTTGTTTTTGTCAGTTAATTTATGTTTTCTTTTATGTACAGATGTCTTCTTAGACTTTGTTTTTTCAGTGATTCTATGGATTTTTTTTATCATATTAATCCAACTCCCGCACTGTGTATGGACTTCGGCCTTGTGCAGCAGGGGCATGGCCCAGGCGCACCACCCGTGGTTGGCTAACCCACCACAGCTTAGTCTCCGGGGTCAGTTTGCTGCCCCTACCCTTGTTCGGCCTGCCCCCCCCCCCAATTCTCTATCTGCCTGCTCCCTTGCTCCCTCCCTCTTACCCTCTGTGGTCAGCTGACTTCCCCTGCCACCCCCACAATGCCCCCACTCTCCGTCTGCGTTTCTCCGCCCTGTCCCGCCCTGGTCCACTGTGCTACCACTGCCCCTGTGCTCCACTGTCCTTCATTGCTGTCCTGCATCCTTTGTGTGTGCCCCTGCCCCCTCCATCCCTGCTCTATTGTGTTATTGCTGACCCTCCCTTCTCCCCTGCATTTTCTGTGTGTGTGCCCCTGCCCTCTCCCTCCCTGGTCGGCTGTTTGTGCAGCCACTGCCTCCGTACTGCAACTGCACTCTATTCCTGCCCCAACCAGGCTGCTCTTGTTCTCTGTGTATGTGCCCTTCCCCTCCTTCTCTGGTCCACCCTGCTGCCCCTCCCCCTCGTTCCATGTGTGCATGCTCCTGTCCCCTCCCTTCCTGATCCGTTGTGCTACCACTGCCCTTCTGCTGCCACGCCCCTGCATTGCAGCACTTTGCCTGCACAAGCACAAGAATTGATGGTTGTTTTCACATTTACAGAAGTGGAGCTTCAGCTGGGGTGCCTGCTGCGGCCATAAGTGCATCCTGCGGAGATATAATTTAAGTGAACTGAACATCTGTTCCAGAATGGAAACTCGGCTGCTCAGCTTACCAAGAAGAGTCCAAAGCTTTGCATCTTTTGCCCCATCAACTGGAGTACTTTCCGTTAGTTTTTTTATTCGTATAAGAGTCCCGGTACTGTGGTCCAGAGGAGCCGCAGGGGCCACATTCCCAAGTACTTGCAGTGTTTTTGGACAGTGTGAGGCCAAGGATTTAAGAGCTAATATTGGTGCCTAGAGGTCAACTGTCCTTCCTACCTCTGCAGAGAACATCAACTGCTAGACCGAACACATGGCCTCACCCATGGGTTTCATGACGGTAGACACATTAAACGCTAACATGATCTTGAATGACGTCAGAGGGCATCAGCCTCTCCTTCTCGAGGAAGGCATTTGTCTGGGAACAAACATCATGTTTGATTCTTTTGACAGGCACAGCTGTCTCATGTTTATATTTCTCTTTCTTTCTTTCTCAGGCCATTTCCCGCCTTTCCCGTCCCAGGATCTATGCCCATAAAATTCAATAAAACATTATAGTAGAAGTCAACAGTATCCTGTTTTGCCATTTTATATCACTGTAAAAGAAGAGCTGGTGCCTCAATGCAGTAAAATGGTACTTATATATAGACGTCATAGGGATGAAACAGCGAGTTGGCCCTCTGCTTTTACACGTATGTAAGATTAAGTCTTACCTGCGCATCCTGCAGTTTTAACCTTTGGAAAAACATCCCAAAGCAAACTTAAAAACCTACAAGTAAAGCACAAACAGTACATTTGACTGCCCTGAGAAAGGCCCTAGAACCTTCTGTTGAGGGATCTTATGGAGGCCGAAACATGTTGGCATTTGACAAGCAGAGCGGATGTTCAAGACATAGGCTCCCAAAAACCTCTCTCTTTTTGTTTTTAATCCAGTCTAGTGTACCCAAAATGAAGGAACTCTTGAGTTTACACAGAGCTTGTTTTATAGAAAATATGGAGCCCTTATATGACAAGAAAAAGTTATTCTGATCGCCTTTGCAAAGAGGTTGAGAGCACCATGCTGGAATCATCTTAACATAGGGGGATGGATTGACATGAAGCATGCCACAAAGTGTGGGAGAGACGTTTCATCTAAATATTTTTTAGCTTCCTGTTCCTTTAAAGATAGTTCTGGTATTCCAGAATTAGAACAGCATTATATGACCTGTCTTGTTTTTTGTGGTTCTGAGTATTCAGTGTAAAACACTGAGACGCCCCACCTAGTTGGTTAAACTTGCCAGTAGTTATTTAGTAAAACATGCCCCTATTATGATCTGGTAGGACAACTGGTTGAGCCTTCTTGATACCCATCCGACGTAGGCTTAGGGCATAAGTCATCTTCTCCAGCTCTAACAACCAGCCATTTTCTCTACTTAGTTGTTTTCTGTCTGCCTTTTGTGGCTCATTCTCTCTTTACCTGCTGAACTCCTTGTAGATTTTCTAGACCTTAAACACCAGATAGCTGCAAATTCAGACATGGCTCCTGTCAGTGCAGTCGAGGAAGGAAGTGAGGAAACCAGGTTAATGCCATCTTTGGGAGTGGTCCTGCAGAGACCACGGCAATGAGACTCCTCGGTGAGCATTGATTCCTGCACTTATGCGTCCCCACCTGCCTGCCATCAGTGGGAGAACAATGAGGGGCCCCTTAGAATCTGAAGATTGGCCCTTCAGTCTCTCATAGATAATAGGGGAGCAGATGTGGCATAACGGCTAGAGCTCGCAACTTTGGAACAAAGGAGGCAGATGTGTCCTGGTGTTGACTCAACATATGTGATTCTGGGCAAATCAATTAATCACCCTTTGCCTAAAAAATGAATGTGTCCTTCTGTAATGTACCCGGCTTCACGTTACATCTCCAATACCTTTGGGTCGAGTTTGTGTGATATAAAATTGCAAAAAACACTTTTCTAGGTCTTTGGCTGAATGGGGTCCCCTGAAGGGTTGTCGGCCACCCTGCTCTGCAAGGGCTGAAGGGGCGTACTTTACGTTCCAGACTGCCATACTAGCAGCTTTCTCCAAGCACGCCCTTCTGCAAGCTTGTTGTAAGAGGGGTAATGTGAGTCTTACACAAGAAAGACCATGTGCCAGGTATGAATGGGACTAAAATGGTTACTGGTGGTGGAGCAGGAAGCACAACACAGGGCTTTGTGTTTAGTGTGCAACGCTGAACACCCAAAACTATCAAGCTCACAAGAATCTTATAGACCTATTTTCTTTCCACAAACCTGTACAACTTATCTGCTCCAAAGGGGAGCAAAAAATGACAATCTTCAAAAGGCGCCGAATGAAATTTAGAGGCAAATTGCTCAGTGTGACTGGAGCAAGTATGAGCAAGTATGAGAAAGGATGTGCAAGGATGTGGAAGGATGTGCAAGGATGTGGAAGAATGAGCAAGGATAAGCAAGGGTGTGCAAAGATGAGAAAAGATGTGCAATGATTTGCAAGAAGTTGCAAGGATGTAAAACGGATCAGCGTAAGCCAGGATGAGCAAGGATGTGCAAGGAAGAGCAAGGATGAAGAAGGAAGTGCAAGGATGAGCAAAATTGAGCAAAGATGTGGAAAGATGAGCAAGACTGAGCAAGGATGTGCATGGATGTGCATGGGTGTGCAAGGATGTGCAGTAACCTTCAAAATAGCATCAGTTATTTCTGACCAGACACTGTTTACAAAGAGGCACGAGCCAAACCTCCAGTAATTACTGAACTGTTTCTATTGCACCATGTGACTGGCCAGCTGCCATCCCTGACTTACCACAGGAGCCCAGTGCCTAGATACTAGTGCACTCTAACTGGAAAACCTTATTACTCTCTATGTATGTTTGACTCTGTAAAAGTGGTCAGTCAAGCACCCCATCCTCCCTGCAGGACTCATGTATACTGTAAACGTGGCAAGTCAAGCAGATTATAAGCTTACTCCACTAGGTATGTATGCTTTATTCTCTAAAAGTGTTAAGCCAAGCAGTCCTGCCTTACTCCAGAGGTATGTATAATTTAAAGCTGGTACGTCTTTTTGTGTTGCTAAAGTTGCCCCAAGTGGGAAGGGTATGCCCAGACGTGGGTCCCTTGCTCACTGTGCCACTGGATTCAAGCTAGCCTGGCTGATGAAGGGTGAAACCCTGAAACCGGTCCCAGTATGCTTGTTTCCGGTCCAGTGAGGACCTAGCTTGGCAGTTCGGGCTGGACTGTTCCCATGAGGGACAGGGTCAAGACTGATTTGCATATGTCTGGGTCCAAACTGGGGTGGCATGGTGAGCAGAAGAACGATGGATTAAACCCAGATCTGTGACTGGGGGTGAGTGTTTGCATTGTTCAGCACTCCGTCCGTCATCTTTTTGTGTTGCTAAAGTTGCCCCAAGTGGGAAGGGTATGCCCAGACGTGGGTCCCTTGCTCACTGTGCCACTGGATTCAAGCTAGCCTGGCTGATGAAGGGTGAAACCCTGAAACCGGTCCCAGTATGCTTGTTTCCGGTCCAGTGAGGACCTAGCTTGGCAGTTCGGGCTGGACTGTTCCCATGAGGGACAGGGTCAAGACTGATTTGCATATGGCTGGGTCCAAACTGGGGTGGCATGGTGAGCAGAAGAACGATGGATTAAACCCAGATCTGTGACTGGGGGTGAGTGTTTGCATTGTTCAGCACTCCGTCCATCATCTTTTTGTGTTGCTAAAGTTGCCCCAAGTGGGAAGGGTATGCCCAGACGTGGGTCCCTTGCTCACTGTGCCACTGGATTCAAGCTAGCCTGGCTGATGAAGGGTGAAACCCTGAAACCGGTCCCAGTATGCTTGTTTCCGGTCCAGTGAGGACCGGTCCAAACTGGGGTGGCATGGTGAGCAGAAGAACGATGGATTAAACCCAGATCTGTGACTGGGGGTGAGTGTTTGCATTGTTCAGCACTCCGTCCATCATCTTTTTGTGTTGCTAAAGTTGCCCCAAGTGGGAAGGGTATGCCCAGACGTGGGTCCCTTGCTCACTGTGCCACTGTTTATTAATTTACAGATCAATGTAAACATTTAATATATATTAAGTAATTGTAATATGTTAAAATCACTGGAAATACAAATGCAGTCGTAATATCTCATCAGCTCATTTCTCAACACTGAACAACAGGGTGTAATTGTTCATATATCTAGGATTTTCTGGTATGATGTGCCAGGTATTTGTGGGTATTCATTAGCTGGGTTTGTGTCCGGTTTGAATATGTTTTTATCAGAGACTTGTTCATCCTCATGTTTGAGGTTCAATCTGTCTCCATAACTACTACATCGCCCCCTTTGCCATTTTCATGTTTAGAGTGGTTTCATTTGCAAACTTACGTCATTTCATTATCAGGTTATTTTGATTCTTCTTATTTTCTAATGATTTAAAATTTCAAAAGCATCCAATATTTTGTGGCATCAAGGTGGAATAAATTTACATGTCCATTTAAATTGTTTTATTCAGTGACTTATTCACATAAAAGTAACAAAGACTAAGGCCCGTATTTATACTTTTTTTGCGCCGCATTTGCGTCGTTTTTTGATGCAAAAACGGCGCAAACTTGCAAAATGCCATTGTATTTTGTAGGTTTGCGCCGTTTTGCGTTAAAAAGCGGCGCAAATGCGGCACTAAAAAAAGTATAAATACGGGCCTAATTCTGTACCTTGCAAAGTTGTATTGTAAGTGTAGGGTCCCTTTCTGAAAAACAATGAATTTTATTTTATTTGGATAGCTTATGCCTTGAGATTTCCTACAAGTGTTTAACTTGGCTCCTAAGTATTCTTTTGGTGAAGCACTGCTGTTTTTGTTCTTTTGTTACAGGGGGCTGATATTGCAGCACTTCTGCAAAACCGGTTTCCAGTAGCAAAACTGGCCCCCAGTGCTGCAAAACGGGCCCCCACCCTTCCAGGCTCCCACGTAAATGCCCAGTGAATGCTACAGACAGCCTGGCCCCTCTTCTCGTGCGCACATGCAAAGCCTGACACAACACAGGAGCGGAATACCTGAACAGCCGCATACATTTTCACCAATCCACCAGACATCTCACGTTCACTCGCCCAAACTCCCTGCATCTTCAAAAGCAAAACTGGAGGTCGCTCATTCTCCTAAATTGCACCCAAGGCATGGAACAACTTCCCTCAACACATCAGAGCCCCCCCCCCCCTCATTTATTGAGTTCCTCAAGAAGCTGAAGACCCGGCTCTTCACATAAGCACCTTGGAAGCACACGCCTACACACCTTGTCCCCGTGCCTGGATACCCTCTTGGGTGATAGTGTGCTATACAAATCAACTTAACATAAAATAACATTGTTAGGTCTTGCCTATCAGAGGGCATGCGCTCTCTTGCCAGACATACTGTTGTATATTTTTTGGTTGAGTTCATCACCACACTCATTTGCTTGCTGCTTACTGGTCACCTGCTGCAGGCTTCCTTGCTCTTTGTGCGTTTGTCACTGAACTTGAGCATCGATGTACTACTAGTGCCCTTGCACTTCACAGTTTTTTAGGCACTACCTTTTCCTTTGTGTTTAAGTACTCTACCAGCGTGTAATTTCAGTTGGCTCCCACAAAGACTTTTCCTGCCATCCATGTTTCACGTACCCACTGACCCTCCACCGCCTGTTGTGTTGTCCCGCCGTTATCCGTGTTGCCCCCCACCCACTGTTTATCCATGTTGCTCCTCCTGCCAAGCTACCCATCCCACATGCCTTTCCTCCATTGTCTAACCAACAGGCATTACAAAAAAAATGCTATAATGTGGACACCCCTAGCCACATCATAGTACTTTTTTTTTTTTTAATAGCAGCTGCACTGATGTACAAAATGGATAAAAAGTATTGACAAAGCCAGTATCTATTATAAGACCTATTGGCTTTGCCTTTGCTTGTTTTTTACGTGGTCACTTGACGTCTGGAATCTTCTTGTTTTGGAG
Organism: Pleurodeles waltl; assembly: GCF_031143425.1. Lineage (NCBI taxonomy): Eukaryota > Metazoa > Chordata > Amphibia > Caudata > Salamandridae > Pleurodeles > Pleurodeles waltl. Next base: position 698,078,388 of record NC_090451.1, read on the forward strand.
TCATCTGTTGCTTGTTCCTGGATTTTATTTCCTCCTGTTTTTCACCTCCATGTAACATTTTATTTCCAACTGACAGAAAAATGATATTCTGACTGCTTTTAAGATTTATAGAAAAGTAAGGCCCTGATTTAAGAAAAGTGGCACTGTACCCAGGGTAGCGCCACTTTTCATTCGCCTCTTAGCACCCCCTAATGCCACTATGTGTGCATCCCTAGCTTCAAAATATTTTACACTAGTCTGGAGCTTTGCAGGATTAGTGTAAAAAACCTTGACGCTAATCCTGCAAAGCCCCCTGAAGCCCACTGAAAACAATGGCATGCCTCCTCTTAACGCCTGCTCCAAGCAGGCGTTAAAAGTGCTTAAATAAATGACACAAAGGAATCTTTTTAGATTTCTTTGTGAGATTTTTGTGCCCCCCCACTAACGTGGGAACACCCCCTTTGCATACATTATGACTGCCGCAGGCATATGGTAGCGCAAAGGGTTACAAAGTGGCGCAATGCATGGGTTTTAAGGCATGGGCAAAGAGGGCCCTTGTCCAGGGTGGGGGTCGGGGGAGGGACGATAGAGCCTGCTCTGTTCTGCAGACTCTTGTCCTGATGACAGGGAATAATTCTTAAACAGATTGTTTTAAACACCGTTTTCCTTTAATTTATTTTAATGTTGGTGATTGTGAAAGTCTGTGTATTAAAGACATTTTGTAGAGAAATGATGTGTTTATTTTTTAATGCACAATCCATAAAAAGGTTAGTTTAGATCAAAACAGGAACTCACTTATGAGAAATGGGAGAGCGTGAGATAGAACATTGGCAGTCATATTGTTGAGCTGCTGCTGGGTTACAATACCGAAAACAGACATCACTATCCCTGAATGTTAAATGTAAACACACTTGCAGTTTGAACGGATGCGCCTGTGCACTGCGTGTGACCGGGCCAAAGAGAGCATGTAAGAGCTGAAACTGGAAAATAAGTTCAGAGCTGTTCCCAACAGGGCACCCAAAATCCTTGAGACGCGCCTGTGTTTAGCAGCTGTCTTCGACGGACCTCCGTTGTACTCCTGTCACGGTACATGTTAGTGGTAACTAACTCTCTTTCCATCCATAATGCACTCGATCATTGGAGTTATGAAATCAAACGGGGCGCCACTTACCGCCTCCCCAGCTGCACTCTCTCAGAACCTTTACGTAACGTGCGGTGCGTCCAGCGTGCGTAACAAGCGCTTACACAGCACGTCGGATACTCCAGGGGTGTGGGAAATACCGTTCCCGTATTGGGCCCTTTGTGCATAGAAAAACGCAGAACCTTTAAAAAATCTTCAAGGGCAACAGCTGGTATCTTCTCTAAACTTTGTAGGCAAGCAAATATATTTACCTCCCTTGTTTTTTTGTGGGTCCCTCCTGCTAGTTAAATCAAAGATAACCGAGACTACATTTCCCAGAATGCACTACCGTATTCAATGCAAGGCAGGGAGTGAAATGCCTCTCCTTCGAGAGGCCGCGGGAGTGCTTTTAGTTGGGGTGAGCTCCGGGTAGCCCTGACAGTACAGAGATTTGGGATGTTCTACTCTTGAGCGGAGATGCATGAACACAGAAAAGCCCAATTGGTGCAGAGAAGTGAACGTCTGATTTCTGAGAACCCCTGAAAACGCAGGGAAGTTGGGTGTTTAGCAGAGGGTGCGAAATGCAGCACATACGTGGCTGCGTGAAGCAGGTGCTGAGGGCGTCTCTTCTGTGACAAAGGAGGAACTGAAAACCCAACTCTGTCTATTTGTGGGAATAATCTGCTCTTGCAGAGCCAGGCTGTTCATCTGCACATCTTGAAGACATGTCGTGAATCTGACCTAGAAGCGGGTAGGGTGTTCAGGCATATGTCATAGGTGACACTTTCTGAAAAAAAAGTATGGGTGGGCGGAACCTTTCAAACAGAATCAAGTTAGAAATCACACATTTGCGAACACAAAAGCCCTTACCGTGGCTTTGTACCATAAATATATTTGCTGTGGTTAGCGCACCATTTGGGTTGCAGTTGCTTCATGAGGAGCAGAGAGTAGGGAGGTTAAAATTAGGCAGCTCTATCTCATGAAAAAATATGGGTCTGTCTGTTGTTCGATGCTAATTGTAATTCTTGCTTGCTGTGCACAACTTTCAAGGTCCCTGTGCTTAATTCTTGGAACAGAGTCCAGGATACAAAGTCCTATTAGCCTCAATATGCCATTATACCAGTGTTTGGCATCAAGAATTTCAAATAATACCACGAAGAAGGCCTCTCAACTCATATTAAGGCTGAAACATGTTGAAACTTTTAATTGGGCAGAGTGAAAACATCACTACTTTAACATATGAGGACTTACCAGCCACAATATATGAATACTCGTACTCTATTCTGATAGGTGTCAAGTGGTTGACCACTTTAAACCTGGGCTTTTGTCCTGCTCACGTGGTTTACTGACATCACTGATGTGTTTTCACCAGTATTTACTAACAGAGAACAGAAAGTGAGATGAGTACATTTTTATTCATCTGTGAAGGTCCTCTCAGGATGCTTCTATGGTCCCAACCCACTTTCACCTCTCCTTGTTATAATCTCTTTCTCTAGATCCCTCCTGGAAATGTTCTAAGGACATCTTCTTCATTTCTCAGGTTCCAAGGATGTAGACCTGCGGAAAGCCCCCTCTGTCCCCTGTGGTTAATTTGTAAAACAATAGGTGGCGGGCTCTCGGCAGGAGGACACAGCGGCTTCCACCATCCATTGCCCCTGCCAGCGCTGCACTTACAGTACCAACACAACTACTAGACATCACACCCCTGCAAGTGTAACAATTCAGACTATTCTAGGCCCCTGAAGCTGTCAGAATGGCTTGGGTGGCTGGTATTAGTGAATGTTAATGTATGTTTAATTAATAAACAGCTCTTCTTGCTCTCCTACCCAAAGCGGGCAGACAGTGCCACCATGTGGCAGACTGTCACAAGCGCTGGTGCTAAGATTTAAGTGCTGGTGCCTAGCACCGGAAACCACCGGCTCAAATGTAGCACTGTCTGTTCTTGAAAAAACTACTCCAGCAAGGGCATCTCTGCAGGTGCACATGGTTGTCAGTATTCCATAATGCTCACATTCTGGCTCCATGGTGACTGGATGCATCCCGTATTGTCACCAGACAATGTGTAGGTCTTCTACACAGCCAGTGCTTCTTTTCAGCCGGGCTCTTTTTTCTGCATCAGATATTTACCTAGAGCAAAAGAAAGAAAAACACACAAAGTGGAAAGCCTGTGGAAGAGGAAGATGTTAAAACATCAGAAAGAAAGCAGGGACCTGCTGAAGTAAGATAAAGTGGCAGGCAGAGTTTGGTGGTGGATTAAAGAGGCTTTGAGACTCGGCAGCCTTGGTATTCGGCTCACCGACACTTAATTTCTTCGGGCACCGCCACTCATTGGCTTACAAATTAAGCACTGCGAACAGTCTTTCAGCTTAACCAAAGGATTTTTAATGGTACTGTCTTTCTTGCTAGAGTTGCACACAGTATGCAGGGACCGGCAAGTAGCGCATTTCTCTGCTCGCCTGAGAGCAGCAGTCATGCCCGTGGCATGTAATTGGCATGGATGCTGGATTCAGCAGCCCATAGGCCGTCCTGTACAAGCTAACTGTGTGGAGTCAAGGTGAGTGAGGACAGACAGACCCCCTTTCTGCTCCTTGGAGGAGCTTGATTATATGAAGCAGATTTGTAGCATCCTAGGCCACAAAGGCTATAGATCTTAAGGGAAATTTACACTGCACACTTGCGGTCATTGTACATAAGGTGAAAACGTGTTTCATCAATGTTCTGCACTCATCCTGTTGCACAAGCGTTGCATCTAGACGGATTAATACCAATTTTAATTAATACATTACGAAGTTTGCAAATTTTCCTAACATTTCTCATTTTGTGATTTTGTGTAATTTTAAGTCACTTGCGATTCGTTCACAGAAAATGTCTCATTTGATAGGTGGTTTCTGCTCAAATCTTTCTCCTGACTTTATCTTGCATTACTTTTTTTAGGAGAGGCATTCTGTCACGTGACATTTCCATGAGAGATATCAGCAAGCAACATTTGTAAATATTGCAATTAACTCCCTCCGCAGAGCAATTTCTGGGGATTCTCCATGCCAAGTCAACAATGGACACAGTGTCCTCATCTCTTTCTCAGCCTATGAGAACCTCAGCCATTTCCATTCTGCAATGAGAACCTCAGCCATCTCCATCCTGCCACGAGAACCTCAGCCATCTCCTTCCTGCAACGAGAACCTCAGCCATCTCCATCCTGCACGAGAACTTCAGCCATCTCCATCCAGCAACAAGAACCTCAGACATCTCCATCCTGCAACGAGAACCTCAGCCATCTCCATCCTGCAACGAGAACCTCAGCCATCTCCATCCTGCAATGAGAACCTCAGCCATCTCTATCCTGTCACAAGAACTGTAGCCATATCTATTCTGCCGTGAGAACCTCAGCCATCTCCATCCTGCAACGAGAACCTCAACCATCTCCATCCTGCCACAAGAACTGTAGCCATATCTATCCTACCATGAGAACCTCAGCCATCTCCATCCTGCAACGAGAACCTCAGCCATCTCCATCCTACCACAAGAACCTTAGCCATCTCCATCCTGCCACAATAACTGTAGCCATCTCCATCCTGCCATAAGAACCTCAGCCATCTCCATCCTGCCATGAGAACCTCAGCCATCTCCATCCAGCATTGAGAACCTCAGCCATCTCCATCTTGCATGAGAACGTCAGCTATCTCCATCTTACCACGAGAACCTTAGCCATCTTCTTCCTGCCACAAGAACTGAGCCATCTCCATCCTACCACGAGAACCTCCGCCATCTCCATCCTGCCACAAGAACTGAGCCATCTCCATCCTACCACGAGAACCTCCGCCATCTCCATCCTGCCATGAGAACCTTAGCCATCTCCATCCTGCCACGAGAAGCCTCAGCCATCTCCATCCTGCAACGAGAACCTCAGCCATCTCCATACTGCCAAGAGAACCACAGCCATATCTATCCTACCACAAGAACCACAGCCATCTCCATCCTGCCATGAGAACCTTAGCGCTCTCCATCCTGCCACGAGAACTGTAGCCATCTCCATCCCGGCAGTAGAACTGTAACCGTTTCCATACTGCCATGAGAACCTCAGCCATCTCCATCCTGCCAAGAGAACCACAGCCATATCTATCCTACCATGAGAACCACAGCCACCTCCATCCTGTCGCGAGAACCACGGACACCTCTATCATGCACAAGAGCCGTATCTATCCTACCACCAGGGCCACAGCCATCTGCATCCTGCCACAAGAAATTTAGCTGTATCTATCCTGACACAAGAACCATAGCCATCTCCATCCTGCCACGAGAACTGTAGCTGTACCTACCATGCCACAAGAACCATAGCCATCTCCACCCTGCCACAAGAACCACGGCCATCTCTGTCCTGTCACGAGAACCAGTCATCTGCATCCTGCCACAAGAAATGTAACTGTATCTATCCTGCCACAAGAATCATAGCCATGTCGATCCTGCCACGAGAACTGCAGCTGTATCTATCTTGCCACAAGAACCATACCCATATTAATCCTGCCACGAGAACCATAGCCATTGCCATCCTGCCAGGAGAACAGTAGCTGTATCTATCCTGCCATGAGAACCATAGCCATCTCGATCCTCCCACGAGAACCACTCATCTGCGTCCTGCCACAAGAAGTTTAGCTGTATCTATCCTGCCACAAGAACCATAGCCATCCCCATCCTGCCATGAGAACCATAGCCATTTCGATACTGCCACAAGAATTGTAGCCGTATCTATCCTCCCACGAGAACCATAGCCATCTCCACTTTGCCACAAAAACCACAGCAATCTCCATTCTGCTACGAGAACTGTAGCCATACCTATCCTGCCACAAAACCATAGCCATCGCCATCCTTCTAAGAGAACTGTAGCTGTATCTATCCTGCCACGAGAACTGCAGCCATCTCCACCCTACCACAAGAACCACATCCATCTGCATCCTGCCACAAGAACCATAGCCATCTCCATTCTACCACGAGAACCATAGCCATCTCCATCCTGCCACGTTAGTTGTCGCCTTTATCTATTCTGCCCCTAGAACTGCAGCCATCTCCAACCTGCCACAAAACCCTATAGCCATCTCCATCCTGCAGTGAGATCCCTAGCCATCTCCATCTTGCCACGAGAACCATAGCATCCCCATCCTGCCTTGAGAACCGTAGCCACTTCCATCCATCCACGAGAACCATAGCCATCTCCATCCTGCCACGTGAACCACAGCCATATCTATCCTACCACGGGAACCGTAGCCACCTCCACCCTGCCATTAAAATCACAGCCACCTCCACCCTGTCAAGAGAACCAGAGCCATCTCCATCCTGTCATGAGAGCCATAGCCACCTCCGCCCTGCCATGAAAACTGTTGCCACCTCAAACTTGCCATGATAACCAAAGCCATCTCTATCCTGCCACAAGGACCATCCTAACATGAGAACTGCACCCATCTCCATCCTGCCACGAGAACACAGCCATCTGTATCCTACCACAAGCACCAAAGCATCTATATGCTGGCAGAACAACAATAGCCATTTCCATCCTATTGTGAGAACCATATACATCTCTATCCTGCAACAAGAACCATAGCCATATCCATCCTACCACAAGGACCGCAGCCATCTCCATGCTGCCACGAGAACCATAGCTATCTCCAGCCTGCCACGAGTACCATGGCTATCTGCATGCTGTTGCAAGAACTGTAGCTATCTCCATCCTACCATGGGGGCCGTAACCATCTCCTTCCTCTCACAAGAACTGTAGCCATCTCCATCCTGTCATTAGAACCGTAGCCACCTGTTTCCTGCTACTAGAACCATAGCCATTCCACCCTGCCACAGCAAACCTGTGGACAGAACCACAATCAGCTGAACCTGTGGCCTTGCTGACATTTTCAGAGTAAGAAAGGCCCAGTACACTTGTCCTTGAGAGCTGGAGGCCCACTGACTTCGTGAGCCTTGATCTTCCTGGTAAGAGATGATGATGCTACCCATTCCATTCCATCATACCCACTTCTGAACCACCTGAGCAATTCTTTTAGCCTAGTGCATCAGTTGGCAAATATATTTCCTGAGGCTAGAAAGAAATCAACCATTTAATCTCTCTAAAAGTCCATTGGTATGGGGGTGGTATGTTGTGGAAAACATAAATGTTAGACTAACCTCATCCTAAATCACCTTAATGTGGGTTGAAATGAAGTTTGTTTCATTGTCAGCGATCCAACTCCTCAAAGGATGCCAAGCAGAGCCATTGCTAACACAGTTACTGCTACTGACTGTTTTACCACATGGTAGCAGCCAGCAAGATATACTTCTTCCAGTGGTTGTGGAAGGATCCAGTGGGACAATAATGGATTACTACCTCTTAACTTACTCCTACCACTAGCAGTAGACCTAGGTGGCTGCTTGTTTGCCTTCCATGGATTACTACCTCTTAACTTACTCCGAACCACTAGCAGTAGACCTAGGTGGCGGTTTGTTTGCCTTCCAGATTTCCACACTCATCTGATAAGATGGGCATGAGCAGCAGAACTTGTCTATATGTACTCCCATTCTGAGGCACAGGAATGGCAGAAAGGGCTCCCCTTTTGATCCCTTAAATGTTGAATAACTGAAACTCATTGGTTAGCTGCACTAGGAGGTTTTGTCACACATATTGGTCTGCCAACCTCTTCGTGCACTGCTCTGAGCAACGGTGACCCCATCTTGGCTTTCATGAGACAAGTGGTAACGGAATCCAAGGGTGGTCAGACCAGTTCAGTGGTATGCTACCTATTATCTGCCGAAGGTTTCTTTGAGATGATTACATCTGGAACGGAAAGCTTCTCAAGTGTGTTTGGTGCACTTTTGAGTCAAATCATACTTTTGTAGGAAGGAGGAGAAGCGACATGGGGCAGATTTGTAATTTTCACCCTAGAGTAGATCACAGTCACTCAGGACGCTGTTACTGAAGGATATAGTACCTAGATACTAATGTGATCTACATAATCCTCAATGATTGTGTGATTGTTTCTCCAGGGGCGATTAGTAATGTTTAATCCAAAAAGGATGATAAATAATGTTTAACCTAGAGGCAATAAAGAGATAGAATTTAAGCTCCAATATGAGATGCTGCAAAGTAGGATAAGATTCATATTTTAATTGTTTGCATTGAAGGAAGTTTCTGTGTATACTTCAGTTCCACCTCTGGTCCTAAATTCTGCCAACAAATTTCAAGACCTCAAAATCAATTGTTGCTTCTTCACGGCAAACACCGGGGGGTCTAAAAAAATATAACAAGATTAGAATCCAGTGGACTTGTTAGAGAGATCCGGCCTCCGAATTCAGGGAGAAGTAGACCATCTTTAATAGTAATAAGGGGAAGTGTTTTGCATCGATTTTTAAGGGTGTGTACCCAATTTGATCGATGGCATGATAACCACGGATCTCTCCTACAAGTTGGCTGGATCTTAAAATCTTGTAATACTGTTTTGAGAATGTAATAGGTACTCAACATTGCAAATAAAGATTTGTCATGAAATGTTCCACACCATCCTAACTGATAATGCCATCATAAGATATGGGCCAGCCTGCGCTGTTGGATCAAGAAAAGCACAGCTTGGTTGTCATGGCACCTCTGTTAAACAACGCCGCCCAGTGGTTGCACGCTGGCAGTGCCCTAAGACGTGGAATGGCTGCCACTTACAACTGGAGCAGAAGAACCCAATTAATATGAGACATATCGTACAGCATTAGGCTACCTTCCAGCACTGCAGGCATAGAGTATCCAATCAGACGTACTCTCTACGGCTGAGTGGTTTTTTTTTGTAGTCCACCTCGTTGGGCCACCCCTAAAGCAGCATACGGAAACCTGCAATATGGGAGCTACAAACCAAGTTCCTGGTCTGTAATCGTACCCTGAGGTCTATCTTAGGGAGAAGATTGAAAGATCATTATTTCTTGGCCAGATGTAAAGGCAGGCACAGACTTTAGGAACAGTGACTTAACTTTTAGTACTGCCTAAAATTATTTTCCAAATGCAGCTCCACCCATGCAACACATACATCTTTTAGTAAGAATTGTAAGCATTTTGAAGAAGCATACCAATAACATTTCTTTAACAATACAGCCCTCCAACTTCCACCTACAACGGTTGGAACGCAGGCCGCTGTGAGTGTAGACCCCCGTTACTTGGGTGGATCCACACTAAGGCCCTCATTCTGACCTTGGCGGGCGGCGGAGGCCGCCCGCCAAAGTCCCGCCGTCAGGTTACCGTTCCGCGGTCAAAAGACCGCGGCGGTAATTCTGACTTTCCCGCTGGGCTGGCGGGCGGTCGCCTTCAGGCCGCCCGCCAAGGCCGCCCGCCAGCCCAGCGGGAAAGAGGCTTCCACGATGAAGCCGGCTCGGAATCGAGCCGGCGGAGTGGAAGCTGTGCGACGGGTGCAGTTGCACCCGTCGCGTATTTCACTGTCTGCGCAGCAGACAGTGAAATACATTTAGGGGCCCTCTTACGGGGGCCCCTGCAATGCCCATGCCAGTGGCATGGGCACTGCAGGGGCCCCGCGACCCCCCCTACCGCCATCCGGATCCCGGCGGTCGGACCGCCGGGATCTGGATGGCGGTAGGGGGGGTCGGAATCCCCTCGGCGGCGCAGCAAGCTGCGCCGCCTTGGAGGATTCAATGGGGCGGCGGTACACTGGCGGGAGCCCGCCAGTGTTGCCGGTCCGACCGCGGCTTTACCGCCGCGGTCGGAATCCCCATTGGAGCACCGCCGGCCTGTCGGCGGTGCTCCCGCGGTCCTCCGCCCTGGCGGTCTTTGACCGCCAGGGTCAGAATGACCGCCTAAGTGTGCAACTTTCTGTTCTGGGAGTTTTGTGCATCTCCCAAATCTGTTTTTTAAAATACTCTATAGATTTGATATTTGAACACACAAACAAATCTTAAACGTACTACTGTTTGCTTCGTTGTTTTTCAGGGCACAGCTCATTGTTACCATCAATGCAAGCGCTCCGTGATCAGTCACGTTCCACGGTATACATTGACGATACCCCACGAAGATCTTAGCTCACATTTGTTTCCAATCTATAGAACTGAAAGATCTGGGCTCTGGCCTAGAGTTGCATTATACAGATTACAGTGCTTTATTTTAATCAGAAAAACAATTATTACATTTTTAAAAAGCAACAGAACCTAAATGCTATGTTTAAAGAAGTCTAGACATATTTAAACATTGCCAACTTAATAAATTCATTATGAAAAATTCTTAAGGGGGGGCAGTTATTTTTTTCCCACTGAAGGAGGGCTCGGCATTAAAACGGTTGAATACCACTGGTCTAAGCTGACATGAAGAAGATCAGCTGATGATCTTGGTTTAATTTACTAAACTCAGTGCCAAAAGTGTTTCAAGGTACTAGGAAGTTCTGTAACACAGCACCCCATCCCTTCCCGCGCCATGATTAAAGCAGGACCTTACGCCTGATCCCACGTGGCCAGAGACAGCGTTTCCCTGACCACGAAGGTTCCATTGGTCTGTCTCTCACTGATTATCTGTAGGGTTTTTATTTCTCTGCACAGTGTGGCGTCAGTGGGTGCAGCACGCATACGTTTGACGTGTTTCCGGGTATCCCCCCTTTCTGGATGTGTCCATGGAAGACATTGCATTAAACGTACCGTACCTCTGGACTATATTATATGTAAGCAAGCAGACACACCTGAGCAAGAGTATAATTTATTAGAAATACAGGATAGTTCATCATATACAGTCAGGAATCAAATTCACAGTGGAAACATATTCTTTAGAGTTTATATAGTGCTTATTTTAAAGGGGGTGGGGGCTCCTTCTCTTCGTGGCTATTGCTAGAGTACAGGTCAGAGTGAAGTCTCCGACTTTCACATCCAAATCTTGAAATGTTGAGGGATGTGATGAACTTCTAATAAAAATAAAGGTATTTCAGACTCAACCCATCTCCCATAATGACTTTCTTCCGTTTTCTCTCCTCTGTCCACTTAACCTGAAAGCCTCCCTACATGGGCAGAACATCACTGGCTTCCTGGGTGAGGGGTTACTTTATCATATAAACGTTTTACCCCTGGACCATGGGTAACCGGTAGGATCCATGGTAATGGGGAGAGAAGGACCCCAAGTGTGCAACACTTGGTCAACTGCACTCATCACCACCACCAGGAAGGTTGAGTGGTGCAACATCAGCGCAGCAATTTAATCTAAGTGGGAGTCATGGCGCGCACTGACCAAAACCTGGACATCAAAAAATAAAATTCACTAAAAGCAACATGGGTTTGGCCTCCAGTAGGATTTATCAGTCCAGACAGATGCCGCTTGTCAGTAAGGTGGTTTTGTGATATGGAGGCAGGAAGTGACATCACTGTAACCCATTGGCAATCTATCTGTTCGCAGATTTTGTGATCCAGGAGGCAGGAAGTGACATCACTGCAGCCCTGGGGCAGTCTGCTGTTGACAGATTTTGTGATCCAGGAGACAGGAAGTGACATCCCTGCAGCCCCGGGGCAGTCTGCTGTCGACAGATTTTGAGATCCAGGAGACAGGAAGTGATATGGCTGAAGCCCTGGGGCAACCTTTCTGTCGCCCAGGGGTGGTCTCTCGATTGGTTTTGTGATCCAGAGACAGGAAGTGATATCACTGTAATCCTGGGACTTCATCTCTCAGATGTGGACATCACTGATAATGTCTGTCTGTGTTATTTAACTGTAAATGTGAAACTTGTGAAACTGTTTAACCCTTGGCAAGGTAGTTATTGGCAAGGCAATTGTCCAGCCCCAACTCCAAGCGCGTCTAGATACAAATAGCTGCCAAAAAACAGCATCTTCCAATCCCCTTGCAGACCCTGATTTACCATAGCAACTTTTTAACACAGAAAAGAGATTGGTTGCTGCCCCAAAACATGCACAACTATAGAATCCAGGCTGGGGTTACCCCTGTTGTTTGGAATGGAATGTTCCTGCCATGTACTTAAGTGCATGACTACATAATGGTTCCCATGGTTCATTTATATTCATTAATTGATGCCCATGGTAGTTTTAAGTGCCTATTTGTCAGAAAAGGTTCCAAGTGACCCCTCCCTTATCAACTTGTAGCTTCATTCAGCCCACTTCCCACACCCCTTTATCACTAGAGCAGTGTATTCCTCTGCCCTGCCCAGCAGCACCAACGTGGTTGGCCCCAGAGAAATTAGTTGTAAGTGAAATGCTGCTCACCTAAACATGCGTTTCAGTTGTGGATATAATCTTTTTAAGCGAATCCCTTTTGGAATGGTACAGTATTCATTTGCTTGAATAAAACTCAAGTAGACTTGAAAAAAACAGAAATATGAGAGGCCCTTAGGGCCGGGTCAGAGTCAGTGGCATAGCAGAGCCAGACATTATTCAAGGTAATTCTTCATTCTACATTCCGGTACTTTACATCACTGCTGCTGCTTTAGGTTCCAGCAGAAAGTCCTGCACATATATATAACTACATTGCTTAATATCAAGTGCTCTGTTTAGCTCATTACATTAAGTCATTACAAATATAATTTTCCTTTATCATCTAAATATATATATGTTATATATAAATATAATATTTTATCTAAAATATTGATCGCAAGATGTATGGTTATATTAGTTAAAATAATCAGTATTAAAAATATTAACAAGAACTCAAAAAACAATAATTTACATTTGTTGTTTCTCTTCAAATTCATTGTCCGCAGCATGCTCTGGACTCCAGGGCTCAAGCTTGCTAAGATGCTGGAAACCTGAAAAGACATCTGTCAGTGTAAAGAGAATAGTTTTTCCTCACTCTGTAATCTTTAAAATTTCCTGCCTCAAGTGTCACTCATCATGAGTGAGGCTCACGCATTTTGAGGCCACGCTGAGCCCTCTTCATGCCTGGCTGAATCTCACACCTGGTTGGGGGGGTTAGAAGCTGACTTCCAGGCACTGCTCTGTTTAGACCTCTTCAGACTGCCACAAATTCTATGATAGCTTGAGAGGGCTGCAGTTGGCCCTCCAACCAGTGGGGGACCACTCCCACAACACCACTAGCCATCTTGTCTCTAGGCAATTGTGTTTAATCGTGCAGGCTAGGGAAATCCCCTTTTTTGAAGGTAATGAGCATGCTTATTTAAATGGGGGTGTAGTTTTCTTATTAATTTTCCTTTTAGCATTTTCTCCGATTTAGCTGACACCCCTTCCTGTGGCATCACTGGAGTCAGACATCATCTGACACTATTTACTATCATACCAGGGAACATTCTAATTAGCATTCCAAAGAATTTCGGAGCTATGCTCTTTGTTTTCTATTCTTGAAACCGGCCTCCTTCCAGTGTTTGACACGACGACCCCTGAGAGATACAGTCTCAGCAGAATAAGGGTCTGATTTAGAGCTTGGCAGACAAAGGAGCACATTTAATAAAAGTGGCCCTGCACTGTGTGTAGCGCCACTTTTCTTGAGCCCTTTACCCCCCCCACCGCCAACATGTGTGCACTTTATTTAAAATACGGCGCACCATGGTGCAGGGTAGGGGACAATAGCATAATTTTTTATGACGTTATTGATGTACTCTGCAGGAGTAGTGCCAAATTATTGGCGCTACTCCTGCAGAATACGTAGGGCCCATTATAAATAATGGAAGCCCCCTTTTAACGCCTGCTCTGAGCAGGCATTATAAGTGCTGTACAAAATGACACAAGGAAATCTGTTGGATTTCCTTGCGCCATTTGTTTGGTCCCCCCTAACGAGGGAACGCCCCTTTGCATACATTATGCCTGGTGCAGGCATAATGTAGCGCAAAGGGTTACAAAGTGGTGCAATGCATGCACTGCGCCACTTTGTAAATGCAGTGCAAGGATTTTGGCCTCGTTGGGCCACATTAGCGTAAAGAAATGACACTAATGTGGCGCAAAGTGGTGCTAGGGGCTTATAAATATGCCCCAGAGTTTGCTATGTGAAAGTGCTTGTACCTTTTGGAGCTGAGCTCTGATAAGTACAAGAAATAATCAGTCCCCCCAGTTGTCACCATGAGACTGGACACTGCTTAGATGGTTACTATGCCTGCTACACAAAGTAATGAGGAGATAGAGCCAATGAGAGCGCTTGGAATGCTGGCACACCCTATAGTTGGTTGCCTTCGTTCTGGTTGGCTGAGAGTTTGAAGCCAGGGCATAGAGCACACATTGGGAGCGGGCGTCATTGTCAGCCATATTGGGTGAAGGCACAGGTACCATATTGCTCTGAAGCTGTAAGACCCTACAAGCAATTAATTACCCTCACCCTCACTAAATACCTTTGGCTTCAGCTCAGGCCCCTGTGGTGGGCAATTAACTTTGTTTAACAGTCACTGCAGAGGGTGATATCGACTAGAATTGGAATATATGTCTCTTCTTCTGAACTGCGTGTAAGATTAGTGCAACAAGTCATGCAAGCAATAGCTTTTAATTTGGCTCACAGTTAGTTTACATTCACAAATATAGCACTGCATTATGGATATATAGTGCTATATAGTGGTTCTGGTGATGTAATACATTTTGCCAGACCCTCAGATTGCCAGGATTGTACTGTAATACACACGTTTGTCTCTGTTCTCTTTATTACAGGTGACATCTGATGTTTCTGGGCATATGTAGCAAAGAAATGACATAGCTACACAAATGTAATATGTTATTACAGTTGACTTCTGATGTCACAATGACTGCTGCCAGAGCCAGCAGCTAAGGGAAAAAGCAAGTCACGAATCATGAGTGCGATGTGCTTTCCGAGAATTATGAGCGTTACAACCATCTGCTTGCAGTGCATTACCAATAGCTAAGTATGAAACTACCTATTTATTTTAATTTCTTAATATTTCTCAAACCTGTTGTTAACAACATCTATATTTTACTATGTATATTAAAATAATCTTTAACAGCATTCACTCCCCACACAAAATTTCTAGTCCACCTCCCCTGATGCAATCTTTCAGGAAAGGTGTCCGCAGGCATGGAGTGGCGGGTGTGTATGTGTGTGTGTGTGTAGGAATGAATAGCGGGTCCCACCTTAACACCCGCTTTACATAGGCTGCTGCACAATGCCATAAGAGTAGGACTGGGGCATTTGCTGGGGCATTTGCTGGTGCATTTGCAGGGGCACTTGCATGGTGGTGGTCTGGGCGGTGACGATGTTGAAGGGCTGCTTCCTCTTCTTGATCTCTCTGGCCATCTGGCACCAGGAGCAGGAGTAGCACCAGTACAGAATGCAGCAGTCACAGCAGATGGAGCCCTGGAGGTGGCGGTGTGGGATAGAAGATAGAGAAACAAGTTATTTTTATGTAAATTATTGGATTAATACTGCCATGAGGCCCTTCTAACATCTGCTTTTCATGGCACAAATATAATATCCATCAACAAACTTGAAATCACATTATATGTGTGTGTGTTTGTGTGTGTATGTATATATATATATATGCCTATGTGTGTGTATGTATATGTGTGTGTGTGTGTGTGTAAACTGTGATCAAGACCGAGAGGTCGAAACGCGTTGGTGGTGTCTTCTCTTTTTTATACTTCTTTCGATAGAACCAATAAAACTCTCCTGGAGTGCAACAAATCAATTGTCTTACAATTGTTGGTTTTGGATATGTCAGAGGAATGGTCCCTTCCTCATGTTTGCACCCGTAAAATTTGCACGCCACAAGGTGGACCTTGGATGGTATAATATATATATATATATATATATATATATATATATATATATATATATATATATATATATATAAATAGCTATTTGCAGTGAACCAGGTGTTGCCATAAGGACTTCTCAGGAAAAGTATAGCCTTTACAGATAGCGAACCACTCCTTGGGAGTGAGGAAAGCTGAATAGTGTTTACAAGTTTCAGCTTTGCTTTACAGTGACTGACCACTAGGTGTCACTGGATTTCAGCAGTGCAACTTTGCAGATTTATAGGGTCTGATGTATGAGATTTTTATTTGCACAAAGTGTTCATGAATTGCGAACCAAATGTTTGGGAATGAAAAGGAAATTTGCAAGTCGACCTATGTATTTATTTCAAACAGTGGTAGGCTGCATTCCAACCTAGCTCATCAATATTCATAAGGTCTGACATTAGTTGTGACTCACTACAACTGAATGCCATCATAGGGATTGCATTTTAAACAAAGTCACTTTTTTCTTTTTGAATGTGGTCTATTTTCCTTAAAGGAAACAGGCCTGCATTTGGAAAGAAAAGTTTTTTTCTGTGTGGTTTGTTTGAGCGTTTTCAGTGGTCCTTTGGACCACTGCCAACCCCAAAAAACGTTTTAACATTCACAAAGAGGACGGGGTCTCAAGGATCCCATTTGTAATTAGGTTAATACCCTCTTTGAGGTGCTGTTTAAATTTCAATGTTTTGGGACAGGATTTTGGTAACAAAACATTGATACATATCTTAATGAATCACTAATTGGAAGGAGCGTCCTAAAAACACTTCTTTAAAAAAAAATAGCAATATATTATTCAGTAACATGTTACCAAATCAGAAAATAGGTTTAGTGCATAAGAAAAAGCCATATTGCAATTGCAAACCAAGTCATTTTGTGAATCGCAGGCTTAGAAACTTGTAAAAAGGCTTTGTAATACATCATGCCCTAGGTTAGCTAAGTATTCATGCAAACAGATTGTACTGAAATATCATACTTCACCAACAGTACACTTTACACACAGCTTGTTGCAACATTATGGGCACAACATGGTTTCAAGGTCTTTAATTGTTTCACAGTTTGGCAGATCATCCATCATAACAACTTTTGCTTACCCCACCCACACACATGAAATGGCGTAAAAGCCACAGTATGAGCAGAGATGCGATGGAACAAGGCACCTGAAACCGAGCAAAGAACAAACTCACACCCCAGCAGAACAAAACAAGAACTAATTACCCAATGCAATCTGTCACTGCACAATACACCAGTCTATTCCAACCATGCTGCCACTATCCATTATGAACAACCTCTGAACAATATGAAACAGAACCAAATGCAATACCAACAGGTCACTCTGACTCCAGTCAACAAGTATCCCAGGACCATAAATTGCGACCATACTCTAAAAGACCATGCAAGTGTTAGGAATACACTTATCATAGTTCTCATAAAATGAAAAATACTGTAGTGACTCCTAGTGGCTACCAGGGAGACTGCAGGCTTCTTCCTGGCCCACGATCATACTGGTAGTGGAGGGCCCTCTGACATTAAAATACTGGTCCAACTTGAGGTTTCCTTAGAAATGCACAGGTTTGGAGAGATAATGTAGCATCCCCTGGCAGAAAATGTTTTTTTAATTAAAACTGAGCGCAAAATTGTGGATTCTAAATGGCAAAGGAACACCAGCTGATAGCAATGAATCTCTGAAAGACCACCAAGCAGCACAGCTACATCTCTGTCTGCACCTAGGGCCAGATGTAGCAACCCGTTTGCGAGTCGCAAACAGCGAAATTCGCCGTTTGCGAGTCGCAAACGTGGGTTTGGCATGCAGAAATGCATATTGCGAGTCGTTACCGACTCGCAATATGCATTTCCGACTCGCAAATAGGAAGGGGTGTTCCCTTCCTATTTGCGAGTCGCTGTGGGATGCAATTTGTGACTGGACCCCAAAATATTTTTTCAGGGCACCAAGGGACCACTCCCTGCCCTGAAAAAATACCGAAACAAAAGGTTTCGTTTTTTTTTGCAGTGCAGCTCGTTTTCCTGTCAGGAAAACGGGCTACACTTAAAAAAAAAAAATACTGCTTTATTTAAAAGCAGGTCGCGAACATGGAGGTCTGCTGACGTCAGCAGGCCTCCATGTTAGCGAGTGCCTATACTCGCAATGGGGCCGCAATTTGCGACCCACCTCATGAATATTCATGAGGTGGGTCATTGCGACCCCATTGCGAGTCGCAGTCGGTGTCTGAGACACCGTACTGCATAGCAAATTGCGACTTGCAATTTGCGAGTCGGATGGACTCGCAAATTGCAAGTCGCAATTTTGCTTTTTGCTACATCTGGCCCTTACTCCCCATAGGTTTCACAATCTGCAATAGCTCCTCAAACCACACAACAGCACCTTAAGGTACCTTCCCCTGGCTAACAACTAAGGATCAGGGATTCTACCTCAAGTTCCTAATTTAGGCAATATCCTACTCAGATACAATGAGACTCCAATCCAAAACTAATATTATTAAACATGAAGTACCTCAAAAATATATTTCTGTTCACAGACATTAGTAGCAATAGATATATCTTCTAACTAAAGTAGTTCTTTCTTTCCTGAGTGATTGGTCCCTGGTTGTATCCCCAACCCTTTTTAGGTCTTGACCCTTTCCCATCCATTGTGGGTTCTGCCCCATACTGTTTTATGTGAACTCCCAGCATCTAACAACATTTATCTGATCCTAATGTTTCAGATTATTTTACAGTGCAAGCAATATGCAAAGCATTATCCTACTTGAGCCAAATCTTAGACAGTTTTTCTGAATGTCTGTCTGCCCTCCAGTCAGGGATGGGTCAAAAAGAAGTCAAGCCAAACTTTGACTTGACCAAGATGTTGCCTGTGAGGAAAGAGAAGGTTGATGTCCACTGACTGTTTTGGCCATCGTTACTCAGACCTGCTCCAACCGGGAGCTTATTCATCTCTGTAAAATCACCATGAACAGCACCATGCGGCGCTCCTGAGGACGCTGCGTCTTTCTGCCGCTCGATAGATTTTCTGCTTGAGCAGCACCTTTCTCACCGCGAACGGTAGCGACACGCCGCGCCTGCCTGCATTGAGAAATCTCGCTGGGAAGCGATCTAGCGCTTGATTCTGCTATTAATGGCCCCTGAGGCTTCACTTTTTGGTGACAGATTTATTTTACATATCTCATATAAACATCCCCCCTAACAAACCCTTTCTTTAAGTGGTGAATTTTTTCAAGAGTTGATGAGGGGAACATACGGTCAGTTTCTAAACTCCAATTTTGGAAATAAAATTGATATTTATTTTTATTATAATAAAAATAAACAGAAATGTTTTTCAGTGTGCGCTGGTGCAGAGCATGTAGATCCCACATAGTTAAATGTTTTCTCTGCTAAACTTATTACTGAAACTCCTGCTGATGCCCCTTGGATGCAGGTGGCAGAGGTGAAGCACTTCTACTGAGTAGGTGGCTACTATTAGGGTACGGTTAGAGCAGGGACCCCCTCACCGTTCCTTGCACGGGGCCATCTAAGGTTTTGTTAGGTCACTGGCAAGAAGTCGGCTAGGTCCTGCATCACTCCCACACTGCTCCATGAAGACAAGACCTGACTCTTTTGGGGTCTCCTCCTTTGCTTACCTCAATATTGTATCTCTCGCGGACTGCGGCACGCATCGCCATGGAGATGGGTGGGCACGCTCCGCTGCAGCCAACGTAGCCCATGCATGTTGGGTCCATGAGAGGAAGACACAGGCACTCTCCAAAGTTGCTGACTGTCTGGCACTGGAAGCACGGGAAGCACCAGAAGGCGCAGCAGCCTGTAGGGGAAAGAGGGAACAATCACAAAGCCATCAGAGCTGAGGTCTTCAGTCTAGGGGAGGGGCATTGCTGGATAACCCATGTGAAGGAGGGCCACAGAGTGATACCAGGGAGGAAGGGAAAGGCGCAGAGGGATATCAATGGTGAAGGAGGGCCAGGGAGGGAAGCCAGGGAGGAAGGAAAAAGCACAGAGGGTATCCCACATAGAGGAGGGTCACACAGGGATATCCGAGGGGAAGGGCAAGAAACAGAGGGATATCTCTGGTGGAGAATGGCCATGGAGGGATACCATGAGGGAAGGGAAAGGCACAGAGCAATATCCCTGTGGAGGAGGGTCACAGAGGGATACCGTGGAGGAAGGGAAAGGCTAAGGAGGGATATGTCTGGTGGAGAAGGGCCATGCAGGGATCCTGGGGGGAAGTGAAAGGCACAGAGGGATACTCCTGGTGGAGGTGGACCACTGAGGGATGCCACAGGGGAAAGGAAAGGTACAGAGGTATATCCTGGGTGGAGGAGGGCCACGGAGGGATGCTAGGGGGGAAGGGAAAAGCACAGAGGGATATCTCTGGTGGACAGAGGGATATCTATGGTGAAGGAGGGCCATTGAGGGATACCAGGGGGACATACCACAGAGGGATAGACAGGGATTCCACAGTGAGGAAGGCAGAAGCGCGTAGGGATACACGAGACGTGGGCACAATATCCATTCAATCTTTAGAGCTTCCATCTTAAACCCAGGGGAGGGCTGTGGCAGGATATATCAGGTGGAGAAAGTGCATGAAGGGATGTAGGGGAGAAGCATAGAGGGATATCCAGTGTGAGGGAGGAATAGTCACTTATGTCTTCAGAGCTGTAGTCTTCAGGGGAGCGGTGCTGAGGGATATCCAAGGTGGAGGAGGGGCACAAATAAACACCAGTGAAAAAGAGGGGTATAGGAGGAGCCCAGGGTGAACAGTCCTGAGAGCTATCTCAGGGGAGAGGGAATAATCACTAAACCTACAGAGCTCCAGTCTTCATTTTCGGGTAGGGGCACAGGGGCACAGGGTGATAACATAGTTACTTCAGCAATGCCAAAAATGCTAAATTTCTAGCTAATGCAGCATGTTCCCTTGATGTTCTTGTGATAATCAACTATTTACCACTGTGTAATACTCCAACTCTTCAACACTTTACGACACCAGTCAACCACAAACTGTGGTGCAGATTATACCCTCCATTATCACTTCCAGTGCTTACTTCAAATGATATGGCCCATGTGATGTTTACACTGCTGCTGCCTGTGCACATACTGTTCTATCTGGGGATGAAACCAGCCCTTCTGATGTCTGTGCACTAAGGGGCATCTTTATGAGCCCCCTGCACTGCTCTTTACATCACCTTTTGTGACACAACAGTGGTGCACACTTCCAAATCATATTTGAGTAGCTTTGAATGGCCTCATAGATTTAAAGCAAGGCAAGGCAGAGCAAGTTGCTGTGTCGAATTACTCTGCGTCAGGGGGCGTTCCATGGGCACTTCGTGGGGGTTCACTACAAGACTGCAGAGACTTTTATGAGGGCTTTTAAGGGCAGATGAGGGACCCTCACTCACTTTTCTTCCATACATTGCCTTGAAAATAGTCTAGGGTGTATTTCCTCAAGCAAAACATGTGTCAGCTGGTATTCAGATAGTGTTTTCTGGCATTGTTGGCAACAGCAAAATGTGTGTGGACATGTATGTAATGGGAGGTGTGATTGCTAATTCAGATGGTACCTCTTTTGCGGAGAATTGGGGCTTCTAGCTGCGTCCATTTCCCACTCTAGAAAGAGTAGATGCATAGATAATGACGGAAGATATGGCCCATCGAAAGACCATTTACCTCTGCCTATCGCTCTACAAGGTCTAACTCCATAGAAGCTACTGCATAGTTCAGTGGGTCCTCCCACTCAGAGAGTGGGTTTGTCACCAAACTTAGTCCCCTAATAGAGCAGTAGATGATAACGATAGGGATACTTGGGCTGGACATCATACCACTTCATGAGCTAGAAAAGGACGAAGCCCAATTAGGAATCATAGAGGGTGCCGCCTTCCTGGACAAAGTCTGTAGGAGTCATCACCCTCGACTTCGATAGAACTAGGCTTTTCTTCTGCTGGAATAGCTTGAAATAGTCCTCTTTTCTCACTCTCATTTCCAAGGGCCTGAGGTTTTTTTCAGGTGTCCATTGGCCTACACTTGGAAAGCCTTTAGGAAGTCTGAATAGCCAACTGAATATTCACATTGAAAATAATAAAATTGTTCAATGTTCCACCATTTTGGAATTTGCTTACCCCTTAATAAAGTGGGCAGAAGGGCTCTTGACTCTGTTAGACTCCAACAACCTAAACTCAAGTAATCAACAACAGTTATGTCCACGGTGTCTCTTAGGGCCTGATTTATGAAAAGTTAGCGCCGCCTTTGTTCATTTTTTGATGCAAAAGCGGCACAAACTTACAAAATATAACTATAGTTTGTAAGTTTGCGCCACTTTTGCATAAAAAAATGACTTAAAGGCGGCACTAACTTTTCATAAATCAGGCCCTTAGATTCTACTTTCACCCTATTCTGGATATAAGCGAATGATGCCACCATTGTTTCAAGACTCACCCAAAGCTCAGTCTTTTCAGTGGGGATCTTGGGCAGACTTGAAATGCCAGCCTGTGAGGTTTCCTTTCACATGGAAGATATCCTTTGATTATCATTTACTGTCAGATTACTGCCATAAGTACCAGCAGAAGACATCCAGATTCAAGCTCCATTGTAGAGTTAGAGGAACAACCTTGTTATCAACAATTACTCAAAGATTCCACTCCCAGGAGTAAAAGGGAGATCAAATCTTTCCACAATTATCAAGGGAAGGATTTTGCACAACTACCATCAGTGACTGGAGGTTTTACACTCCTGACACCATTAATTAAAAAAGACTCCCACTACTCCCCCTATTTCATGAGTAAAATAACCCTAGCCAGATTCTGTTGCCATAAGTTGATGTAGAAATTACAAATTTGCTAACATGAACTAGTGAAGGATCCCACCGCTGTCACCATTTGCGTGTAGGAGCATCACAATAGTGAAACTATTATAAAGTAAACCATATATCTACTTTCATCATTAGTGAGAAGGAATAATCAAAATTCTGCTACCATTTATTAGTGAACAATCACAACACTGACACCACTAGTGAATAGAGCATTCATAATAGAAACACTGTTATCTAGTAAAGGATGCTGCCACAATTAGTGAATAGGCGAATCACAATCTTGCCACTTTAAAACAATGAATGATCCCATTGTGGCCACTACTAACTAGTGAGTAGAGGAATTGCAACCCTGCCACTTCTCATTAGTGAAGGATCCCATGATTCATGTTTAATTTGAGCCGTTGGTTGCAGGTGGCGCCCTCTGGCACTTATATCTCGACACCGGCACTTATTTTTCTTCATCAGATTTTGACCCAGAACAAGAGAAAGAAAAACACAAAAGAGTGAAAGAAGAAGGAAGAGAAAGACAGTAAAAAGTGTGACAAGGGTAAAAAGCAGGAGCAAAAAGGAATCAACAGGAGTGAGTTTGAGAAGCAGAGAATGTCAGGTGATGAATTAAAGATGCATGAGGGGGAATCAACACAATGCAACTTTGGTATTTGCCATCAGGAACTTCTTCAGTGCTGGTGACAGCTTCTGAACAAAAGAATGGGCCTGGCACATATTAGTCTACAGGTCATGCAATGCTCATAGTTGCTAATATGTGTCTAAGTAGGTATCCAACAATCATAATGATGCCACTGTTCAACAGTGGGCACCATAATGTAGACAAAATTGGTGAACAGCAGATGCTATTGTCTCTTGATCTGACAAGTAGGAGAGGCTGTCTGAGCTACCCAGTTGAAGTGACTCTCCAGTGGTGTTTACCATCATGTGGTGCCAGAGATCAAAGTAAGGCCTGATAGGGAGAACCCCATGTTGATGAAAGAGGGGCATCATTGAGCAGCCTCAAAGTGGGGTAACTTACAGACACTGCAGTCCTCACAGCAATCACAGAGGCCGCTGCTCCACTCTCTGTTGCGCATCACCGTGACCTGCGTGGATGTCACGGCGACAGGCTGGTTCACGTGTACCACATTCATTTTGCCCTGCAGGAGATAAGAATGAAAAAACGGAATGAGGGTAAAGAGTGAATGTGCTTAAAGTGTAGCTCCTGGTATAATCCCAGATATCCCTCATAATCCTCTGGAACAAGAGTCAATATTTAAAACAAAAAATGTGTTCGGTGGATGTAATGAGCTCATTGTACTGAGAACTGATCCTAAACTACATCAGGAGGAGGTAATTTACTAGGATCCATCAATCATTCTATGTGTTAATTTCAATTTGAAATTAACATGGTGGCTCAATTAATACCGATCCACCAATAATTATTTTTACAACCTCATCAAAACTACAAGTAATAACTTTTCAATCTGAAGGCAAGCAATTTTTGAAACATTTTGGAAAAGAATGATCCTGTCCATTCCACCATGCAACATATAGAGTAAGATTGGGACGCCTAACTACACCTTCCTGGCCATTGTCCCTTGGTCAACCTCCCCATCGACAGCTACCTCTAGTAACTTCCTGGTCTTTGCTCCTCTGCTTCCTGTACCATTCTCCACTCCCTATCCTCTAACCACACCTTCTGATTCCTTTCTAAGTTATATCAGATGTGTGAACAATTGTGAAGATCTTCCCAGGCAAATGCCACAATTTCTTTTACTGCAACAATCTGTTATAAATCCATCCCAGGGGTCTTAGGTCAACCAGCTCCGCATGAAAGCGCCAAGCTGTGAATTTCTGAAAATGGCTTGCACATAAGTTTAAACAAACCAAGAAGTTTTTTTAAATCTGCTTACTCTGTGCCAGACAAGGCCTTTCAGTGGCACTGTTTTCCATCCTATGCTCAGAGGAGCTCAGATAGAGCCCAGCAGATATGCCAGTCCATGGCCTGGCTCGGCAACTTCCTCCTCACTAGAAGCTCAGAGATTCTCTTCCATGTTACTACTGTGAATTCAGTTTAAATACATTTCCAGGCACTATGGTGAAACATCATACATTTCCATGAATGCGTTCCCCATGAGTTAATTACTCATAAGCCTCTTGGACAGTCATGTGAAATGCATCAAAAATATAGGATTTACGACGGGTAACCGTAAAACGGTGACGGAGTAATGCGTCCGCCGAGTTCTAAATAAGGTGCTTAATTTTCACACGAAAAAACGAAAAACGTCACAAACAACTCGATGTTGCAAAGACTATTGAACTTTGCGAAGATTGCAGAAACATGCGCATCACTCATCGCTGACTGTGACTGTGTACTCAAACAAGCAGTGTGTCAAACTCGTGACGTCACTGGAAGGAGGGAGCACACAAACATGTGCACGCCCTCAATCTGAACCACACCCCAAAGCCCACCTTATCGCACTGTTCTAGTGCCTACCTGGTAGGCTTTGGTTTTAATGAGGTGAGGAGCGCAAGGTGCATCAAACATCGTGACCGGCGCCAGTTTCTTGATATGTGTTTGCTGTGGTGGTGAACAGCCGTAATGTCTCTCCAGCTTTTGCACTTGGGGTGGCACACAGCACATCAGCACCAGATGTGTGATCAGGCTCTTCCACATTGTCATAGCAAACAGCATCCCAGTTCTTTTGAGGGGCTGTGGAAGAGTGTACATGACACATATTTACAAGGCATCATGTGGCACAAAGTTCAAGCACTGTGATGGGATATCATTTGACTCTCAAAGCTGATTACTTTGGAGACCCTCCTGAGACCCAGTGCCTAGAAGCGGACTTTATAAAGTAGTAGAAAGGGCAGAAAACGTACCTCTTTCAATTGAGCTTATAGAATTATTCGTAAATAACTGTCTACACATTTTTATATGTTGTACTTTTCCACTTTCTGTTTTCTTTAACACTTCCCTATGTTAGTGCTGTGAATCTGAAAGCCACAGTGAGTGCCATACAATATCAATAAATTTGAGTCCAGATTTACAATCCTTAAATGAATGGAGTCCTGCATAAAAAACTGCAGTGCAGCATTGCACGAAGGGCAGAAATTAGGGGGCACTAGATGTAGTGCATAATTTGAGACAGTGTTTTCTAGTGTTCAGCACCAGCACTTAATTGTCAATACCGGCACTTATAACTGTCTGCCCCATGGTGGCGCCATTTGTCTAATTTAGAGATCGGCAGAGTAACAGTTGTATATTAATTCAATATAAATTAAAAATGACTGATACCTCCACCAAAGCTATTCTTATAGATTTGGGGGCCGGAAATAGTTTTTACTGTCACAGTTGTAGGAGTGTGGCGATCAGTAGTTGTGTTGTTACTGTTATTGGCAGCGCTGGCGGGGGCAATGGGTGGTGCAAGCATCAGTGGACTCCTGACACGGGTCCTGGTACTTATTTGTTTAAAAATTAAGCACTGACCAGATGTAGTAAGCGTCGCCTTTGAGCTCTTGCACAAAAGTGAGCCAGCAGCGCCTAGCCTAGGATGAGTACTCAAGTTACTTGAGTAGAAGTTCCTACATGTAGCCCAGGGTGCAGGAGCTATTCATGTAAGATGCGTGTTCCGGAGTAAAAGAACATGTCACTCATAAATATATATGGGGCAATATACCGTTTGACCCCTTGCCTGAGCCTGCTGTCACTTGGTGTCAGGATTTGGGGCAAAGCCAGATCAGGCTCCTGAGTAGATTTGTATATATGTTTTTTCATGATGGCCGACACAGACACGCCTACTCTCAGCGGGGGTGGCATAAAGAGGTTAGATCACAGCGCAAGGGTCAACTTTCAGCACAAAATAGCGTTTGCACATGGAAGTTGATGCGTTGCTTCAGTCTGTGGCGCTTTCCGTTGGCCACGCGCCAGCGCAAACCTTTAGGAAATCTGGGCCTAAATCCTCAAAGCAAAATTAACCTCCCAAAGTGAGAAGTAGCAAACCTCACAGCAGCATATCTTGCTGCCCTTTTATTTTGTTGAAAACTGAGCTCAACAGCAATGCTGTTTCCCCAACCGTGTTGATAAAATACAGCACAGCAGCACCATGGGCCACATGCATCAAAGGTTTTTGCATTTGCAAACGGTGCGAATGGCCGTTTGCGAATGCAAAAATGCCTTTCAGTATGTATGAAAGACATTCGCTATGCGATTTTAAGGAATCGCGAAGAATGCGATTCCTTAAAATTGCGACCCCGTTTAGAGAATCGCAAATTGCGATTCTCTAAATAAGAAATCGTAAATAAGGAATCCTTATTTGCGATTTCTTAAGCACATGTATCAAGCTTTTCCTTAATGCGAATTGGGCATTAAGGAATCGCAATTATCACTAAGTAAAAACTTGGTGGTAACCATGTGCAAATTTTTTTAATGCATTAAAAATGCATTTTTAAAATTGACATGTAAAGCACACATTGCCCTTTGGCATCTAGGCGCCTTACATGTCCTGAAATATTTTTTTGGGGTGCAGCAGAGGGGTCCTTAGTCCCCCAACACCCTGGGGTTTTGCATTTCCTAAACTGAGAATTCCAATTAGGAATTCGCAATTTGGGAAATGCTAAAATTTTGCAAAAACTGGCCTACAGGCCCATAGGTGCGAATGGGGTCTGTATCGCAATTTGCGATTCGGTAATAGCATTTGCGATTTTTAAGAAATTGCTATTACTGAATCACAAATATGATACATACAATTTTGCAATTCAGAAATTGCGATTTCTTAAAAGTCGCTATTAGAGAATCGCAAAGTGGACTCTTCATACATCTGGCCCCATATGCTGTGTGGTAGCTGAAAACTCACACATTGGGAAAAAAGGTGGGTCTGCGTTTTCCTTGTTCTGATTGTCGGTGGTGGTACTGTGTGTATATGTCAGAATTGTGACTGCACCCATATTTGTATTATAGCTAAAGCAAGCGGAAAAACAAATCCAACAGGTTTAATTAACGAACACTACACACCCCGTGTTTGCTGTGGGCGTCTGGCTGTTTAAAGGTACAACAAATAAAGGCACTGAGAAAAAATGAAAGTACTATGTGCACTAGTACAGGGTTCTGCAAAGTCGGTCCTGGAGAGCCGGGTCCATGCCAGGTTTTTAGCATATCCACATTTAGAAAAAGATGTTTCAGAAATCTACATTTTTCTAAATGTGGATAAGCTAAAGACTGACTATCTATCTATCTATCTATCTATCTATCTATCTATCTATCTATCTATCTATCTATCTATCTATCTATCTATCTATCTATCTATCTATCTATCTAGCCTTCTATCTATGTATCCAGTTCCACTGAGCTGCTAGGGTCAGGGTCAGTGAGCGTGAAGATGGGATCAAATACATGGCTGAAAGGGAGGGAAAAATGAGGCATTTTATTGGCTTTTTTTCACCTTCTGGTTACCGCGTATAAAATCATGCACACGCCTCAGATGCAAAATAAGTGCAAGTTAAACTAATCAAAGGGAAATTTACTCTTTTACCTTATGAAACCTCAGTTGACTAATGTGACTAATGGGATCTCAGAAGGAATAATTATGTGTCACCATTTAGCTGAGTGACTCCATGAATTAAAACTTATAAAGGCTCGAAAGCAGTCTTTATATTTGGTGAGTAACCACTGCACACATTTACACTTCTTTCAGGTTGCGGGCACTTTGGTGAGAAGGCATGTTTCTTCTTTAGTTCTCTACTGTCTGTTTCACAGAAGCCACGCCCCAAACCCTCTGTGAGGGAGCACCGGACCCCAGTTATGGTAGTCTACGATGAAAAAAACATGGGGTGCATTTTCCTTGCTAGCATTAGGGCCCAGGCCACCATTGTTGCACACGGAACTGGGCCCAAGCAACCATGGAGGGGGCTAAATGTGCTTTTTATGTTGTTATATTTTACAAAAGCAGCAGAAAGACTGCTTTGGGCATCTGGCCTTGAAGGAATGGCCATGTTGAGTGGACCGCCTGCTTTGCAGAGCTGTAGGTATCATTGGTGTTGCAGCTGCATTGCAGACCCAGGGTATAATTCCAGTGCCAGTGGTTCTTTCAGCCTTGGAGCAAAGGCCCAAGGGAGGGAAACAATGAAGCAGAAGAGACACCTTGATTTAGGCATCAGAGAGTTGAGAGGGAGAGGGATGCTGTGAGATGGGATCTCATGTTTTTAACAAAGGACAGAGGCGACTGCAAGGCCGTAGCTATCATCAGTGAAACTGGTGCAGTGACACTTTTGCACAGGGGCCAAAAGATTACAATTATGAATGTTTTACAATAAAAACTTTCAGAAAGAGACCAGTCTTGTTTCGCGATTGAAGTGGTGGTTCGGACATAGTGCGGAAGGAGTGAAAGTAGGGGAGATAGCCTGCTTCTCAGGGCCACAGCCATCATTAGTGCAGCAGGTGGAGTACATTGGGGCCCACTGCCCCCCAATCATTGGGAATGGTGTTTTTGGTCAAATCTGTTCTTGTCTGATGTTGTTGCTTTTTTTGTAAATCCCACATTTAGTGTGGATTACGAGTTACAGAAAAGTATCCCTCAAAATGATCTCATGATCTCGTCCCTGCGATCATCGCTCCCACTCCCACTTCCCAGATCCTTGCCTTATAGTTTGGGCGGCCCAACTTCAAAACATTTTGCTTGGTGGGAGGGCTCAAAGCAAAAAAGTTTGAAGACCTCTGCCCTAAGGATTTACCGATTCGAGCACCTCTGTCGCAAGGGTCTCTGACATGGTTCAGCTTTTATGCACCTCGGATACTTCTTTTCTCATTTTCAACATCATTTATAATGGAATAGTTTGAACAAACAACAAAAGTGCCTATATTTCTGTCTTACTCACCTTTAGAACATGCTGAAATGCCCTGATAGGTGATTTGAGCACTATATATAATTCTAGAAGGGATACAAAGCAAACAGATTGCAGATATATTTTCACCTCTGCTACGGCTTCAATGAGCTATCCTACCAGGCAAGGATTATGCTCCAGTGAAAAGTCTTAGCCACATGGCGGGGTCATCTGATACCTCAAAATGGTGGGGTGGGGAGTGGGGGACCTGTGCTGCATGATTAGATAGAAGACATAAGGCCTTTAGAAGTGGACACAGTACTCAAGATGAGCCTATCAAACTGGACACAATACTGCAGATGAGACCTCTAGATCTGGACACAATACTGCAGATGAGACCTCTAGATCTGGACACAATACTGCATATGAGACCTCTAGATCGAGACGCAATACTCCAGATGAGACCTCTAGATGTGGACACAGTACTCCAGATGAGGCATCTAGAACTGGACACAATACTCCAGATGAGACCTCTAGATCGGGACACAATATTTCAGATGAGACCTCTAGATCTGACCGCAATGCTCCAGGTGATACAGCTATATCTGGACACAATACTCCAGATGAGCCTTTTAAACTGGCCA
Organism: Pleurodeles waltl; assembly: GCF_031143425.1. Taxonomy (NCBI): domain Eukaryota; kingdom Metazoa; phylum Chordata; class Amphibia; order Caudata; family Salamandridae; genus Pleurodeles; species Pleurodeles waltl. The sequence goes on from NC_090451.1 coordinate 698,108,440, forward strand.
AAATACTGCAGACGAGACTTGTAGATCTTGACACAATACTCCGGATGAGACCTCTAGATCTGGACTCAATGCTCCAGGTGATACCTCTATATCTGGACCCAATACTCCAGATAAGACCTCTAGATCTTGACACAATACTCCAGTTGAGGCTTCCAGACAGATCCAGATTTGCATTGCATTTCAAATGAGGCTTCCAGAACCGCTCCAGGTGTGACCTCAGAAATACTTGTACCTTTCCAGGTGAAGCCTCCGAACTGGACTTAAAACTGCAGATGAGACCTCCAGAACATGACTCAATGCTCCGGATGAGGCTTTTAGAACTGGACACAATATTCAGGATAACTCCTGATAAAGTCTCTAGAACTGGACACAAAATTCCAGATGAGGCTTCTGGAACTGGAACCAATACCCCAGGCAAGTCCTCTACAACTGAACACAATACTTGAGATGAGTCTTCTAGAAATAGACTCGAAATTCCAAATGAGACCTTTAGATTTGGATAAAAATACTCCAAATGTTTAATTTAGTTTAGTTTATAGATTTGTAGAGCGCATGGCTACCCGGGGGCATCCCAGCGCTAAAGTACACCATGAATGTCGGAAGAGCCAGGGGAAGCAGATTAACTGGGAAAGAGAATGGTTTTCAACTTCCTCCTAAAGAGAAGTTCAGAGGATTCCTGACGGCATTCAAAGGGCAGGGCATTCCAGAGCCGAGCAGCCCTGATGGAGAACGAATTACCTCCCCATGATCTCTTGACCGAAGGGATGTAAACCTGTTGAGAAGAACGAGATCTAAGAGGTCTAAGGGGCGAGTAAAGAAAGATACGTTTTCTAAGGGAAAGGGGACCCTTATTGTGTAAGGCTCTGTGAACAAGACACAGAGCTTTAAACTGAATGCGCTGCTTAATCGGGAGCCAATGAAGAGCTGCAAGTGCTGGTTTAGCGGAAAGATGCCTTGGGGTATTCATGAGAAATCTAGCTGCCGCATTCTGCGTAACCTGCAGCCTCTTTATTACATAATCTGGAGAACTAAGATATAGGGAGTTCCCGTAGTCCAGGCGGGAGAGAACTAGGGCTTGTACAAGAATTCTTCTGGCAGCGAATGGCAGAAGTCCAAGAATCTTCCTGACACTTCTAATTAAGCCGAAGCAGATCGAGGAGATTCTTTTAGCTTGTGGCTCCATAGTTAAGCGTGGGTCAAGCAGAAAGCCGAGGCTTTTTACTTGTGTTATTGGAGGAGGCGGGCTGTGAAAAGCCTCAGAGTACATAGCCAGAGGGGCGGTAGGGGCGCCATTACCTATTATCATTACCTCTGATTTGCTGTCATTAAATTTCAGTTTCGACAGGGTCATCCAGTCTCCAATATCTTTCATGCAGTCGGCCAGGTTGGCAGAGGGGGAGTCCCTACTACTAGAGAGGGAAACCACCAATTGCGTATCATCTGCATAAGTGACCATAGAGAGGTTATAAGGAGCGACTACTGTGGCCAAGGATGACAGATAGATGTTAAACAAGGTGGGGCTTAAAGATGAACCCTGCGGGACTCCACAAGATAGAGACCTGACGTCAGACAATAAATAGCGATGCAAAACTTGAAAGGATCTTCCCGTGAGGAAGGAGGAGAGCCAGGATAGGGCTGAACCTCCTAACCCTATCTTGGAAAGTCTATCAAGGAGAAGAGTATGATCGACGGTGTCAAATGCTGCACTAAGATCAAGGCCTCTAGAACTGTCCCAGGTGTGGCCTCAGAGTTGTGCATAGCATCCTAGATGAGGCCTCTAGGATTGGACACAGTGCTCCAGATAAATCCTCTACAGCAGGACGCAATACTTCCGATTAAGTCTCTAGAACTGGACACAATATTCCAGATGAGGCTTCTACACAGATCCAGATGTGCATAACATTTCAGGTAAGGCCGGAGAAATGGGAAACTCGCTCCAGGTGAGTCCTCTAGATGAGGCTTCTAAAACAGATCAAAATGTGCAGAACATTTCAGATGACACCATGGAAAAACGACACAGAGTTCAAGTGAAGCCTCTAGAATTGGACACAAAAGTCTAGGCGAGGGCCAGAGAACTGGATAGAAAACTCCATATGAGGTCTTTAGAACTGGACACGTGACCCCAGAGCTCGGTATAACATTCCAGCAAAGACTCTAGAACTGGACACAAAACTCCAGATCAGGCCTCAAGAACTGGACACAAAACGGAAGGTTGAAGGTCATTGTTTCAGATAAGGCCGCAAGAACCGCCCCAGATGTTGCCTCCAGACAGACACAAAGTCCCGGCCGCGTCCTCTAGAACAGAGGGGGCTCCGTGATTCCTCTGAGGACTCAGATAATAATGGCCGCATTGCAACTGTTTTATTTTTAATTTTTACTCACATGTTTTGTCTAGGTACGTGGCGGAAGCCCTCCCTGACCAAACCAACACGTCCACAGAAAAGGATTCCTGCTAAAAGGCGCAGCCTCTGACGCGGGTTTCCATTAATCCGCTCACAGGTGCACAGGTGCGCTCCAAGAACCCTCTCCCGCCCCCAGGGGGGTGTCTAGGTTCTTAGAATGAGCGCCTCTCCCCCGGGTCAGGCCCCTGGTCGCCAGGTACTGCTCGATGACAAACCAATAACAAACATCACGTGGGCGCTGCTCCGAGGTGAGGGGCACCAGGCGGGGAGGCGTGGCCTCCAGTCACAGCGCCCCACTGACGTGCTGTGTGATATGTGGCAGAGAGCCCGTCTCTACGGTGGATGCTGGTTACCATACCGCCCAAGCACCTTCGTGTCAACAACATCTTCACCCCGCAGGCATCGAACCTGTCTGTGATAAGTGGATGTCCTCGAGAGACGCCTTCTCTGACATCTATAGACGAATGCGTGCCCTGCAGTGATCCATTATACTGAAATCAGCGCCTAAAGCGGCTTCAGTGTGCTGTGTAACCGAAGGGCGTAATTGGCGTAATCAGTTACATAGTAAATGGGAATTACTTTTTAAAAACATTTCTGTCTGTATCTGTCCACATTAATTTTAATACTCGTCTTTTTAGGTTTTTATCAGTAAATATTTGGCATTTTATGAAAAAATGAAGTTTTAACTGTCATATTTTCAGATTTATTTATTGATAAATGCATACTCACATTTGGGTTCCTATCAGCTTTTAGCACAACAAGCGGCCGCTTTTTCCCCACACAGCACTGAGCTCGTGTGAAGACACTAGCATTATTGTGCAAACACAAGTGTTCAGCCATAATTACTTAAGGAATCTGTACAGATCCTGGCTGCAACCACAGGGGCGTGGGGACACTCGGAAAACTAAACTGTATTTACCATAGAAAATCAGTCAGGTGCAAACACTGAGTCTTAATTAACATTAATGAGTAAGCCATTTTCTTTATAGTCAGTGAAACCCCTTTGCAGGGGCGCCCCAGTCCTCCAGAGGGTACAGGACACATCCAACCCGTGTTCCTTTCCTAATTTCTGTCAGACTTCCTTTGAGCTGCACAGCTACGAACACATATTTATAAAACGACATTGCTATATCCTAAGTTACTAAGGAACCTATGGGGGTTATGTACATAATCCCTCTTCTCGATACCATAAATTCACTTGAATTTAATGTAGATGACCATGTGCTCATTTTACAAGTACAAAAAAATGCATTTTGTGATTTATAAGATGTGAATTTACACAGACAAATGGATTTACTCACTAGTACAATTTTTAGAGCATATGGTAATTTTAGTTGTGTGACTATCTACTGACAGTGGAAAGTAGATTAACACCCATAATTTGCTAGTTTCTAGTGTGTGTGCATCTACAAATGTTTGTAAAGTACTCTCCAGCCCTGGGTAATGTCAAAGAGAGAGAACGGGAGAAGGGGTTTCCCACAGTAAAAGAAAAATAAAGTATTTACGAAGTCTTTACGCACGCACTAATGTACACTACGTACTCCACGTACGGCGGTGTAACTACTGATACAAGTGAGTACCCCTGAATATCTACGACAGTCACGTCTTCCCAGGGGTTTCCTTTAAACTATTGAGAATTCTTTAAAAAATTGGAAATTGACTCCAAATGTGTACATAATCCCAAAAAGTGATTGTACGGGCACACCTCTGACAACCCTTGACAACAAGACAATAGTGTGTGACGGTGTGAGCGAGATCTCAACACGTCAACACAAACGTATCTAGGTGATGCCTGCATTTTCACAAACCTTATACTTTTTAGAAGTTCGTGTGTAGATCAATAAATCCCAAAGCTGCTCAAATAAAACACACACGTATTGATTTTTTTTATACTTATATTTTTGTCCTATTATTTCTTACATCAATGACTCCTTTTCAAGTCTCCCCCTCCACCAGCGGCGTAACAAAACTTGAGGGGTCCCCCTTGCAAAGTACACAGAGCTCCCTTGTCCCAGTCGAGAGCTCTCAGGACAGGACAGGATCTCGCACCCCCCACTGCGGGGGCTATTGTTACACCACTGCCCTCCACTACTCTTTTCCATTAGCCTCCCCCTACTCCTCTCCTCTGCTCCCATTCTATGTCTCTCCCTCAACTCATCTAACAAAGGGCCTGATTTAGAGTTTGCGGATGGGGTTACTCCAGCACGAACATGAGAGATATCCCTCAACTTTTCACTTTGGTGCTCTACGATTACGTGTCTCCCTACACTACATGACCCGCGCACATTACTTACTCCATTTCTTCTATTTGCTTCTCCTTCTAACCTCCAACATCTCTCTACACCCTCCCAATCTACCTGTCTCTCTCTAGCTCTAACTTCCCCCCAACAACTTTTTCTCTTTCTATCTGTTTCTCCCTTTTTTTTAGGGTCGAGCCTGTGTGCGCATGTCCCAGCGCATGCGTCTCGCTTCCGAGACAATGTTGTATATAGAAAAGGGCTTGAAGCCCGCCTGCTGCTTGCATTTGTTGGTCTCACATCGCTCTTCTGTACAGGCTCCTCAATTGTCCAGTGCACGCAAAACTTAATTTCCTCTCATTTGTGTGGAGCAGGGACCAAGCACAGATTGACTGAAGTTAATCGGTGCGAATCCGAAGCCCCACTTACCACTGCCTGCTATTCTCTCCATAGTGCTTTTCCTTTACATATTTATTTTTTGTGTTTTACTCTTCCCCTGTCATCCATGCCTCCCTCTCACCTCCCACCCTCCCATTGAAATCTTCCTTCTTCTCTCTCATCCCCATCCTCCCACTTCCTTTGTTGCCTTAGATAAATATATGCACACTGGTCCCTGTAATTCAGTACCATTGTTTATAGCTTGCATTCATATCCTAATGAAAGCTCTTGTCTCTGATAACAAGTCCTGGGGTGTTTGGCTTTGCTAATGGTTTTAGATGGATGTGTTTTCGGATGACAAACTGACCACTGCCTTTAGCTGCACTAAACGTGCTAAATGTACACAAGTGGTGCATGGAGGCTGCAGTTGGATCAGGTTGAATGTGGTTTCCTGTCCTAGAGTAACAGGAGTGAAAATAAGTAACTTTTGCGAAGGACATAAGATAAAAGACCACTTTCCTTTCCGAATGCGCCCAGACGTGTTAATTTACAGTGCAAAGCAGGGACCATTCTCAGTATCCTTTGTTGTGTACACATGGGAACTGTGAAGTCACAGTCTGGCTCCTAACAATTCAGTACTATTCTTCTGAACATTCAAGAAATAACATGATCAAAGTGCAACACTCGCAGGTTGAGCACAGGAATGATGATGCTTTAAATTAAACGCTCGCCGCTGAAATATGCAGTGATGCTCAGGTCACGAGTTGAAATCCTAACAACCCCTACTCATCTTTCCATGTATTCGATGTTATTGGCCGTGATATAGAAGTTCCAAAGGAAACTCTGTCCAAAAACAAGTTATTCCTTAAGTGTGAATGACCTATTTTAAGTAAACTGAGTTTTTGTTTTCTAATTCTCTGTTCTCCTGTGATGCATTACACGTTTGACCCACATGCCCTCTCTTGTTTCTCTTGCACAGGCCATCCATTGAGCTTTTGTATAATTTTACTGTGATGATCGGTGCATGTGAGTTCCTGGGGGCCTTTTGAGAAGTATCTGGATTATTCAGTGGTTCATGGACTAAGGGATCACCAGGTACCTATGGAGTCATTTTGATGTGCGGTTTTGGGTGAATAAAGACTAGTGCCGTGTGTTCTTGTGCAAAAAAAATGACAAAGCCAAATAGGTCCTTTTGACTTTGCCAATGGTTTTTTAAGCTATGTTGCACAGCACTGTGGCTGCTGTGCAAGATGTTTGAAAGTAAAACATAAACAAGCCTTTACAATCCAACGGGTCTCACGTTTGTTTGTGTTAGAGCTATTAACGCTGTAAACTCCAAACTGGACTTTTCTGGACTCATTAACTAACAATGAAAAGTAAAACAGTTTCACATATGCGAGTCGATGATTGCCATGAACGTAAAGGAGACACAGAAAAAGAAACAGAAGTTCACTTGCAGTGAACCTTATCGGCAAAAGTGCAATTATCCATGTTAGCGGCAAAAGTGCAATTATCCATGCAACCAGTAAAAGTGCTATTATCCATGTAACCAGCAAAAGTGGAATTATCCGTGTAACAGGGTCAATGTCATGCAAAGCGCTTCACTTCTGCCCAGCGAGATCGTGCTGCGCAGGAAATGTAAAGATAAAGTAGCCCAGAAACCAGCTGAAAACACGGAGCCTCGTATGTTTTCAGTAGTTTACCGGTGCAGCCGAGGCAGGCTAAACACCGGAAAAGGCATGACGTATGCATGCCTTTCACAAATGGAATCAACTGATTTTTAAAAGTCAAGCTCACAATTTAATGAAAGTACCAGGCTTGACATAGGCGTGGTTAGAAGCCCACAGAGAAATCATGACATGGTCCAGCGCGCTTGCGCACGCTCGACTCTAAAAAGTGGTATAACATGGCACTCACTGACCACATCATAGCACTTTTTTTTTACATTCAGGTTTGCTGCAGAACAGTCGCCCTGCTGTATAACACAAATAAAAAAACATTGACAAAAACACTAGCTCCAACTTAGGCAAGACCTATTGGTGTTGCCAATGCTTGTTCCTCTGGCTTTCCCTCTTTTGTGTAGATTTATATAGAGCGATTTCTGCCCAAGAACATTGAAGCGTTTCACATGAGCACCGGTTACATCAGTGGCTTCACTACACAAAGTCAGATTCGTTTTTTTAGGCGAGAAAGAGATACTTGATTTGTCCAGAGTCACAGGATGCCGATCCGACGCCGGGAGTCGTACCTGGTTCCCCAGATCTAAAGTCAGCAGCTCTGTCCCCACCAGCCCCCTCTCTCTGCCCCTTCACTCGGTAGCTCACTTTTTCTTTAACTACTATTAAGAGACATTTTACGTACACAACGTTTTAAAAGTGGATGTTCCGTCAAGCACAGGCCAATGAAAATGTTAATATTTAATGTTAACTTTTCTACAGTGAGATGAACATTTTATATGTCGAATCATCGAATATAGAAATGAAACAGCAAAACCGAGTGAGAGACCAGGATTAGTAAAGAGTGAAAAAAAGGTGCAGGTATAGAAATGAGGAAAATCCATGATGTTGAAGGGAGAGAGTGAAGCCCTAAGAGCCACAGGAGAGGGGGAGTGATGGGGAGAAGAGGGGGAGTGATGGAATGAGAGGCCCGCAGTTTAGAGTTATGAGTCCAGGCAAATCTAAAAATCTGCTCCAGATTCTGTCAAAATCCTAACATCTCTCTCTCTCTCTCTCTCTCACTGTCTCTATCTCTCCATCCTCTCGCTTCTCTTATTTACATCTCTCGCTGTCTCTCTTTTATCTTTATCCAACTTATTTGTGTCTCTATCTCTCCTTACCTATCCCTCTGCCCACTCTCCTGCCTCCCAATTATCTCTCTGTCTCTCTCTTTCCCTTCTTTTTTCCCCTCTCTATAGTTATATCTCCCATCCTCTGTCTTCTCTCTATTTCTCTCTCATCACCTGTCTCCTGGTTTCTCTTCTTGCTCCTTTTCCTTTTATCTGTCACCCCTCTCGTTTCTCTTTTTCATCACTTCCATTCTCTTCTTCTCTTTATTTGCTCTCATCCTCTCTCTCCCACCTCCTTATTTCTCTTTATCTGTTTCTTTCTTTATCTTATCTCCCTCTTTCTTCATTCTCTCACCTCTTATTTCTCTCTTTCTTTTCTGCTAAATGTAACTCATTACTTTCTCTCTCTCTCCCCTTCTGAACCTGTTCTCTCTCCCTCACATTCCTCCCCGCCTCACTCTCACCCCACATGCTGCTCATTCCTAGGGGTGGCCAGCTTAATTACTTGTAATTATGCATAATTGTGTGAGAAGCGTAATCCAGCATTTAGAGCTATTTTCTTAGTGGGAAACTCACCCTTGCTTCCAAAGATGGCCTGAAGATGCATCTTGTGCTAAGAAAATATTACAGAACATGAACAGCAGTAGCCAGCAGCAAACCTCTCTCTCCTAATTTGCTGTTCCTGTCCTCCTGTGGTAGGATTTTTCCCAAAATACTCTTATTACTCAAAGTGGAGTAATCAAGTAATTTCTCTAATTTCGCATCACAAGAGTAATGAGAAATTACTGAAATTACTCCAGTTACCCCAGCATAATTAATATTACGCCCCGGACAACTCATTTCTTGTTTTTAACCCACCTCTTCTCCTTCTTTCTCTCTCACCAGTTTTCTCCTTTCCCTCTCCCTCCAGTTTTTCTTAGACTATTTACTGTAATCACCCCTACGTACCTCTCTTCCTCTGCGGCTGTGTGGTGCGTTGGGGGTGATATTGACAGTGTGAGTCAGTGCAAATCCTCTTCCGCCCCCCAATGCAATAGTTTCGTGCTTTTAGAGAACAGAAACAACAGTCTGCACCTGGGTCCGGCCGCGCGCAGGCAGACGAGGAGAGATTCTCACCTGAGATTCGCCCTCTGCCTGCTCCAGCCTGCATGCCACGTCACACCACCCTACCCGGTCCCCACACCTGTGACTCCAACAGTGAGTAGGTAATTTCAAGTTACTCTTTGATGCAGATTTAGCAATAATTACACAATTACTCCTGCTTGCGTAATTATCAGTAATTTGGGGTGGGAAAAAATCCTACCATGAGAGCTCATTCAGCGAGCGCGACCAGCCTCTTGTGCTCGCTATTCATGCTCTGTTGCATTTAGTGATATTTTTTAAATTCAATGCCCACATTGCTGAAATTGCCCTCTGGGTGAAGTGAAACTCTCTAAAGGTGAACACCAACAAAATCAAAATCATGATCTTCGTGAAGAGCACTTCAACTTGGGGCAACAGAGCTAAGACCTCCACCCCCCTCCACCACCCACGCCAATAACCTCAGGATCGTCATCGACAACAAACTCGCATGACTGCCCAAGTTAACACCGTCACCGCCTCATACTTCCAGACCCTGAAGATGCTGAAGAAGTTTTTTCAAACGGCTCCCAATTAGCCCCCGAAAACTGAGTGCGGAAATATCCTCTGTGTCAGCATCAACAGAAAACTCACCAGAAGGCTGCAGACCATTCAGAACTCGGCGTTCAGAATCACTCTGAAGCTCCCACGTCGCACTCACATCACATCGGCAGGTGCTCTACTGGCTCTCGGTACCCAACAATCCTAACTCCCCCACCACACTTACCCTGGGCCAAATTACCTTAACAATTGCATCTGCTTTCACAAACCTTCCAGACACCGATGCTGGTCTGCACTCCGACTCGCACACGTCCCACACATACGGAAAACAAGGTCTGGTGCTTCAGCCTTTTCCTACATGGCTCCTAAAGCACGGAACGACCTTCCAATACAGAGAAGAGACTCCCCCTTTCCTGAGCTCCGCAAGAAGCTGGAGACCTGGCTTTTCGAGTAGTCCCACTAGGCCCTGGCTGGTCTCACACCTGCTCAGCACCGGGACAGCCTCCGGGTGATAGGGCACTCTACAAATCAGCATAACATAACATAACACAAAATAACACTTGGCAAGTGAAGTGCACGGAGTGCCACACAGGGGGGGTGTGAGATGCCCAGAGTCACAGATTGCTGGTCCTGTGCCGAGGGGGGCATTAGAACGCTGGTGCCCAGGTTCTACAGCCACCCACTTAGCCCAACGTCCTCCTCTTCATGTGAGAGCTGAGGAGCATTGACAGAGCTGTGTGGAGCTCTTAATACTGGAACAGCCGGGAGAGCTGAAGGTCAGGATTGAGATCCACTGGCAAAGCAGTCAGTGGCTCCTAGGACTGAGGTCACAGGGGGTCCTGCGAGCCCGGACAAGGTACACTGGCGGAGCTGTGCGGGGGTCCTGGAGTCTCCACCACTGGAAAGGCAAGCGCAGGACTCAGCGCTGAGGCAGAGCTGTGTGGCTGCACTGTCCTGGTATTAGATGAACAAGGGATGCTCTAACTCCAGGACAAGGTACACTGGCGGAGCTGTTCGAGAGTCTTGGAGTCCCCACCACTGGAAAGGCAAGCGCAGGACTCAGCGCTGAGGCAGAGCTGTGTGGCTGCACTGTCCTAGTATTAGATTAACAAGGGATGCTCTAACTCCAGGACAAGGTACATTGGCGGAGCTGTGCGGGGGTCCTGGAGTCCCCAGCACTGGAAAGGCAAGCACAGGACTCGGTGCTGAGGCAGAGCTCTGTGGCTGCACTGTCCTGGTATTAGATTAACAAGGGATGCTCTAACTCCAGGACAAGGTACATTGGCGGAGCTGTGCGGGGGTCGTGGAGTCCCCACCACTGGAAAGGCAAGTGCAGGACTCTTCGCTGAGGCAGAGCTGTGTGGCTGCACTGTCCTGGTATTAGATGAACAAGGGATGCTCTAACTCCAGGACAAGGTACACTGGCGGAGCTGTTCGAGAGTCTTGGAGTCCCCACCACTGGAAAGGCAAGCGCAGGACTCAGCGCTGAGGCAGAGCTGTGTGGCTGCACTGTCCTAGTATTAGATTAACAAGGGATGCTCTAACTCCAGGACAAGGTACATTGGCGGAGCTGTGCGGGGGTCTTGGAGTCCCCACCACTGGAAAGGCAAGCGCAGGACTCGGCGCTGAGGCAGAGCTGTGTGGCTGCACTGTCCTGGTATTAGATTAACAAGGGAGGCTCTAACTCCAGGACAAGGTACATTGGCGGAGCTGTGCGAGGGTCGTGGAGTCCCCACCACTGGAAAGGCAAGCGCAGGACTCGGCGCTATAGCAGAGCTGTGTGGCTGCACTGTCCTGGTATTAGATTAACAAGGGATGCTCTAACTCCAGGACAAGGTACATTGGCGGAGCTGTGCGGGGGTCCTGGAGTCCCCAGCACTGGAAAGGCAAGCGCAGGACTCGGTGCTGTGGCAGAGCTGTGTGGCTGCACTGTCCTGGTATTAGATTAACAAGGGATGCTCTAACTCCAGGACAAGGTACACTGGCGGAGCTGTGCGAGAGTCTTGGAGTCCCCACCACTGGAAAGGCAAGCGCAGGACTCGGCGCTGAGGCAGAGCTGTGTGGCTGCACTGTCCTGGTATTAGATTAACAAGGGATGCTCTAACTCCAGGACAAGGTGCATTGGCGGAGCTGTAAGCATTGCTGGAAGAGTTTACAGGGTGTTCCAGCTGAGGAATGCTGGGCATCGGCTGAGACGTGATTTGAAGGGGTGCTGTGCACCAGGATTGAGGTGCATTAGCTGAGCTCGACTTGGATCCTGTTCTGAAATAACATTTTTGCAGCCAGGCTCTATGGTGACAACACAGAGCTGCTCTCACAAGAAAGTCATCCTCAGAGGTCGCGCCATCTCATCCCGTTATCTTTAATATTCAGAAATAAACACAGATGTTATTGTACCAACCTGACTCTCTTCTCCCTCTGTGCTCTGTCTTCTGACCTTGCTCTCGCCTCCACCTGCCGGTAACCGGGTCCCTTCTTAGTCCCGCCTGGAGGTACCTACGGCAAACTCTGCGCACGACTGAGCGCCACCAGGAAGTGTTGGCGCTTTACCTGCTCTGGAGGGAGCCAGTAAACCGTTTCTGCACGAATGTCTCGCCCACACCCCCCACCACCTCCATGACCTCATGACCTCTCCCTGCCTGCCACGACTTTGACCGCACAGCGCCTAGAGTGCGGAGACGCGCGCCTCTGCCGTGGAGACACTTAAACATGAAGTTCACAACAGCGGGAGGAGCGCGTCAGGGCTTAAACCCAGGGACATCTCGTAGCCATGGCGAGTCCGTGACACTGCCAGAGAAGGATGCTAGGGGAGGTGGTGTGTGCCTGTGTGTGTGTGAGAGAGGGAGACTTAGGGGCTGGTTTAGATTTGGCGGAGAGGGTACTCTGTCGCAGTGACAACGGGGTACCCTCTCTGCCAAGGTAAACGTGCACCAGCCTGATTTACAGACAGGCAGACCCTTTGTATGTCAGCGACAAAGACTACTCGTCTCCCGCATCCTTGTCAGACAGCCTGATGGGAAAAGGGCGGTGGGAGGTTTGGCCTTTCGACCACCCGCAAATTGTGTGAGGTCCAATGGCCCGTTTTCATTCTTCCATACCGCAGTGAAAAACGTGGCACAAAGGGAGAGTAGAAACTCCCATTGTGGGAAGGTTATTAACTTTTTTCTTTTTTTTTTAAAACACGCTTTGAGATTTTGTCTTTGACACAACAAAAACATGTTACAATTTTGATTGACAGTACTGTCATTTGGATGGCACCATCCATCAAACTTTTAATACATTGACAAGAACCACCGTGATGGCGGGTCCTGCCACTGCTAAGAGATGTCTGCTGGGCTGGTGGACATTTTTAAATTCAGAGTATGTCTTCTCCATCTGGGCAACAAAGTATTTTACTTCGTCACCCTGATGGAGTGATTACTTTTCTAAAAACCCTAAATCAGGCTCCTAATTAGTTATGTGACAGCGTTCATCAGGGAAACAGCATTTACAAAATGGCGCGAACCACGCACTGCGTTTACAACTCAGGCATTATACCGAAGGCGTCTTTACTACGCATATTGTTACAACTGCATGCTTTAGGGAAAGTGACACAGGACTTAAAGTCCAGCGCTTTCTATACTGTTGTGCAGACTGGAGTTGTGCACGCTGGTGTTCCGTCCGACAGTGTCGTTTTTTGGGTGTATTTTGGGCGGTGTTGTGTGGGTGACTCGTAATGCGGCGGTCTTCACTCAGCCATCACTGGCGGTCTTTTGGCGGCCGCTTGCACGGCGGTCTTCGGTAATGACTGCCAAACTCGGAATGACCACCCAAATGTATAGGATGTACAGTGGAATTGATTACACCTGATGGTGATTCTTCGGGTGTAAAGATCACCATAATCGTATATGGTGGACCTGCGTGGACTTTCCTATATAGTGGAATAAAGTTCTGGTGGGCAAGTCATCCTGGGCCTAGGGTGGGAGACGGGTCGGGTAACCGTGTTATATCAAAGGGGACCATTGCAACGACTATGGAGAGTCACTATTAAGATAATTATGTTCATTCATGTCAACAGTGTTCAATTAAAAAAAATTACAAAATAAATGAAATGTTAGCATTCCATGAACAGCAATGTGGGAACCTTGCAAAGGACCCCTAGACCCGCTGCCTGTTTCCCCAGTGCCACAAAGCCATGATTCAGAAGTGGGGTGCTTCTTTCTTAGCAACATTTTCCACTTTGAGTCTGCTTTTTCCCTCCCCTCTTGCTTCAGAATTCAGCAACAATTCAAAAGTTTGCAACTGCAAAACCAGTCGAAAGTCATTGATCATTTGCATAACGGCAAATCGATTCTCACTGCTCACTCCCTGTAGGAAACAAGGTGTGATAGGAATGTTTGAATTAATGTCTGCCACTAGATGCATCCCAGTTGTTTTTATACAAATCTAGATGGAGTCCAGTCAAATGCAAATCAGTCTTTTTTTAATTTTTGTTGTGCTCATTTGCCATGCTCACTTCTGCCTGACCACCTAGATCTCCGTCCGCCACTCTGATCCACCCATGAGGAGAACCAGGTTTCTCACTTGGGGAAGAAGGTTCCGACTTCCACGGACTACAATTTGCCCAACACTTCGTCTGGGAACCCAGTTGGCTTAATCATTGGACCGAGAAGGGAGCCGAATATTTCATAAGCCACTCAAACTTTCCCTTGGGTTCCTCTCCCCGCATTCACTTCCCAGCCATGTTATCAAAGGGGCCAACATTCTAGTTATTTTTGTTTGGCGGCAACGTGTGTCCATCTTACATAGATATGTGGCTGAGTTCAACGATTCAGCCTAAGAAGGGCCAGGGGTAGATATCCACTGCTTACAGATTTCTCTTCTCCCCAATACAATTAAATAAAACATTAGTTTGCTGCTATTGCCCTGGAGTAAACCCAGTTCTGGCAAACAACCGAAAGCAATCAATTCAGGGCTTACCTCCATGAAGATATGAAATATACCAACCTCTCCCCAGAAATGTTGTACTGGGACAAGTCACAAACATATGAAAATCATCTGCATCACCGCACATGGTCTTGGTGGTTTGGCATGGACTGGAGTAGGATCAAGGCTAATTTTAATATGGCTTGTCTTTGTCTAGAATGACACTGTGGGAAGAATAATAGGCTGGATGCAGCCCAAGTATTGTCCATTGGCTGAGAATAATTCAAGCATTCCACCAATCACAAGCATTTTCTTTTCAATACACCAACTCTGTCCTTTGTGATTCAATGTGTACTAACATGGAAAGGCTTTTCTGACTTGCAAAATATGCTTTACACTGTAACACATTTTCTTGGTCTCAAAGTCAGAGTTTTTGCAAATCACCAGGGCAAAAGGGTTTCCTATATTTGGTCATTAACAACACAAACATGTGTTTGTAAAAAACACATTCACCCATGGAACGAAATAACATGTTTATTATTAGACAACTTAGAGGCACTTTTTTTTTAAATCACACTTTCACCCTCAGGAGAACAGAAGACTAACAAGGGTTTAAACTCAAGATCACCTGGTACAAACCAGACTCTTACCTTGAATGCATTAGTCCAGTGGTTCCCAACCTGTGGTCCGGGGACCCCTGGGGGTCCCCGAAGCCTTCTCAGGGGGTCCGCGGGAGCCTAGAAAATTAGAAAATATTAACAAATATTGGCAAATTAGGTCCCCAGCTTCCAGTAATGACTCAGGCGGGGGTCCCCGGATTCCAATGATGATTCAGTGGGGGTCCCTGGGTTCCATTAATGTTAAAGTGGGGGTCCACAGAAATCAAAAGGTTGGGAACCACTGCATTAGTCCACCGAGACACAAGAGTCAGCTAATGTCCCAGCTTTCAGCCATGTTGATAGAATTATAATCTATTACCATCTTGGGTGTAGCATCTATGGTTGGCCTCGATGAACCCAGGGACCACACTCGCCAGGTCTCTTTCGGAGACTTACGCACCCTCCCCCCAAAACAGGCTCAGCAAGATGCCTGCTCATATAGAATGATCAATGAAAGCCAAACTGCTTTTCATCCGACGGTCCTCTTGCAGCTGAGCAACAAGTCTGCTTTTGTGCATGTGAAAAGGAGTGGAAAGCATTACTGCACCAATGGTTTCTTTAAGCTGCCTTTTGTTTCTTTTGTTCTTCGTTGTTCCAATGGTTTTCAGTGTCCTGCCTCCATATTTGGACATGCTCCAATTGATGATGGATTACATTCTATTGGTACGTGAATGCAGAGTCCAGGCCCAGAGCCTTGTGCTGGGTCTGGTGTTCTAAGATCAGCCAAATCAGTGAGGACCTCATGACGAGCACAGGGTTACGTTTTCTGTCTGGGGATGGCTACGGCCTTGTCTTCGTCCTTTCTCTTTTCTGTATGGATTGATTTGGAAGACTTGTGTATGTGTACATGCTTTACTGCAGTCTTGACATCACTACAGCCTGAATTATTATCTTATGTTATTCAACTGTCAGCATATCGTAGGTGTTACTCGTTCCCCCATCACCAAAATAAAGAAGCCACAAAAAGGTTGCCATTAAAAAAAAAACAGCTGAAGGCCACAACTTTCTGTGGTACTTCCGGATGTGTAGAAAGTGGGCATGAGAGGGTGTCCTCCCAATTCTTAATGGTTTGTTCCAAAGCACCAAGAAGGTGGTCTGCTTTATTCAATTTCTCCAGAAGTCCATTGGTATGGTGGTCGTACGTGGTGGAAAACTTAGTTTGACTAACCTCATCCCAAGTCGTCTTCATTCAAGTTAAAATAGAAATTATTTCATTGTCAGCGATCCGCCACCTGAAAGGAGGCCAGGCAGAGCCATGCTAACACAGGTGAAGTGTTGTTCCCCAAGAGAACTGCTGCTGACTGTATTACCACAGGGGTAACAGAGAGCAAGATATACTTGTCCCCAGTGGTTGTGAGAGGCTTCAGTGGGACAATATTCGATTACAACCTCTTAACTTACTCCTACACTAGCAGTAGACCTAGGTGGCTGTTTGTTTGCCTTCCAGATTTGCCACACTCATCTGACATGATGGGCACGAGCAGCAGAACTCCTCAATTTCTACTCCCATTCTGGGCCAATAGGAATGGAAGAAAGGGCTCCCCGATTATCCCTCGAATGTTGAATAAGTGAACTTCATTGGTCAGCTGCACTTGGAGGTTCTGTCACACTTGCCGGTCTACCAACCTCTTCCTGCACTGTCCTAAGCAACCTTTCACCGCATCTTGGCTTTCATGAGACAAGTGGTAAAGGAATGAGGGTGGGCAGACAAGTCCAGTGCTATGCTACCTACTATCTGCAGAAGGTTTCTTGGAGATGATTACATCTGGAATGAAACCCCTCTCGTGTGTTTGGTGCACTGTTTTGTCATATCATACTTTTTGAGCAGTGAGAACGAGGGAAAATCAAGGAAAGGGGACTCAAAAAACTGGGGGGAAAGCAGGGAGAAGACAGGAGCAAGAGTGATGCAACAGCGGAAGGAGAGCAGGCCCTCCGACAGCTCTACCTTGCACCGCAAATCGCTTTATAGCGCTTGCAATGCAGCGCCTTCAGCTAATCCTGTCTTACCTTACCGTTTGCCATGTAAGGCCTCCACCACTTCCCCTCGCTCTTCCCGCCTTTTTTTTTTTCGCCCCTTGCTTCAGGTATTTTGTGCCCCCTGCTTCAGGCCCCCACCACATTTCCTGCTGTTTTACCCCACCCTGCCCGCTCCTCTGCACTCCCGACCGCCTTCCCTGTCACCTCTCCCACTTCAGGGCCTATTTATGGTGGTTGCTGTGTGTCCGCACCATAGGCAAGCTGCCTGCGCCCCACCCACACCTGGACCACATCCAGTCCCCAAAACCCTGGTTCTCTCTCCACTGGCCGATACTCTGTCACTGAACTCCGGGCCCTGGCCCCCAGGAACCAGGACAATAACAAAGATAACAAGTGCTACATCTTCTCCCACTGGCTCACGGCTGGACGTTCACCTGCCACCACTGCCACTTCACCTGCAACTCCCAGACCAACTATGCACCAGAACAGCCTCCCTTCCAGCTTGAAAATAATCTCCAATGCCTGCAGATCAACGCCTGCTCACTCTGCAAATAAGCCACGGAAATCTGGGACACAGTATCCACATTCCAGCCAGACCCGATGTTCATCACCAGGACCTGGCTCACAGCCGCATCAGCTTCTGACATCACCTACACCACCCCAAAAGGATACAAACTGATTCACAAGGACCGCCACAACAAAAATGAAGGAGGCATCGCAACCTCCTGGGCTCCACCTTCAAAGGAGAGGAGTCTCGCCTCATGGAACAACTAAACTTCAGAATAAAAATGGACGCCAGGACAACCATCAGAGGAATGCTTGCATATAAACCACCTGGACTGAGACCCACGTTCTGCGGAGCCATTACTGACCTCACCGCACCCCTAGCCATCGACTCAACAGACTACATATTCCTAGGAGACCTGAACTTCCACCTGGATGACCCCAACAACTACAAATCAACTAATCTTCTAGACAACCTAAACAGCATCGGACTCAAACAACTAGTCACCAGACCTACCCGCACCGCAGGACACACCCTAGACCCCATCTTTATGACCAGCAAGAAAATCAAGTTCAGCCACACAACAGAGCTTACATGGACCCACCACCTGGTACATTTCACCATAGCCAAAAGACTGGAACCGTCCACCGCACCTCTGCCTCCCCCTCGCCACAAAAGGCATAAGGTCACAGAGGCACAATGGAACACCACCCTCCAGCCCAGCCAAAACCATGCACCTCTGGCAACCTTGAACGAGATGCCAGCAACTTTTCTGAATGGATCAGCAATGCCACTAACAAAGTCACCCCCAAAAGAAGCTCTGCCTCCAGAAAATCCAGCAGGCCCTCCAGTTGGTTCACCCCTGTACTATGCATGCACAAGAGAGAATGCAAAAGGCTATGAAGACAATGACATCACACTAGGGATCCTGTGGACTGAACCACCTTCAAAGATGCATTAAACAAATACCATCACTGTCTCAGAGAAGTAAAGAAGGCTGTCTTACTCAGCCACATCTAGGAAAGCACCACCGTCCCGAAGGAGCTCTTCAAGATCGTCAAAGAGTTCGCTCCCACCCAATAGCCTCAGGGAACACGATCCAAACTTCCCAAACCCTCTGCAATGCTCTTGCCAACTACTTCAGTGACAAGATCACCGCAATCTACATCAATTTCGTGCCACAACCTACCAACATAGATCATCTTCTAACTCTGCCCGAGGACTCCACCAGCCACCTCATCACAGACTGGATGCCACTTTCCACACACGAAACAGCTGCCCTGATGACCTCAACAAACTTCGGCTCACCCAATGACCCCTGTCCACACTACATCTTCAACGTGGGTCAGAAATAAATATGTAGTGTCCTCACACACATCTGCAACACCTCCATCAAGACTGTCATCATTCCAGAGGTATGGAAACAGGCAGAGGTCAAACCTTTCCTAAAGAAACCCTCGGCGGACCCCAGCGAGCTAAAAAATTACCACCTCATCTCTCTGCTTCCCTTCCCAGCCAAGATCCTGGAAAAAGCCATCAAACAAGCAACTCTCTGAACACCTTGAAAGGCAACCCACTGGACCCCTCCCAATGCAGTTTCCACTCCGACTACAGCACTGAGACTGCCCTCATCGCCGCAACAGATGACATCAGGACCCTTCAGGACCACAGAGAGAAAGCGGCCCTGATCCTCCTAGACCTCTCCGTTATGTTCAAAACCATCTCCCACTTCAACCCCACATCCTGATTCCACCACATCGGGATCAGAAGCAACGCCCTCAAGTGGATCTATCCATCACAGATAGCACCCAGAGGGTCCGTCTCCCACCATTCATGTCAGAACCTAAGAACAACATATGCGGTGTCCTGCAGTGATCTTCCCTCAGCCCTGCCCTCTTCAAAGTCTACGCAACACCGTTAGCCGAACTCGTCCGCTCCCATGGACTCAAAAACATCTCATATGCCGACGACACACAGCTAATGCTCTCCCAAGACCTCATAGCCCCCAGTAACAGTTTCAGCAAAACCATGACACATGTCGCCGAATGGATGAGATCCAACTGCCTAAAACTGAACACTGACAAAAGGGAGGTGATTACATTCGGAAGCAACCCCTCCCCCTGGAATGACTGCTGGTGGCCATCCTGGCTTGGACTTCTTCCAACCCCTTCAGACCACACATGCAACTTAGGCATCATCATAGACAGCAGACTTACCTTCAAACAACAGATAAACACAGTGGCCTCCTCCAGCTTTCTTAACCTCCACATGCTATGTAAGATTTTCAAATGGATCGCCTTTGAATCCAGAAAGACAGTCACCCAGGCTATCATCACCAGCAGACTGGACTACGGAAACACCCTCTATGCCGGACTCCCCACCCAGATCCTCCACCGTCTCCATACCATTAGGAACACATCTGCAAGACTCATTCTGGACTTCCCCAGAAAAGTACACATCATTCCCCACCTCAGAGAACTACACTGGGGACCTGTGCACAAGAGATGCAAATTCAAGGTCCTCACCATTGCATACAAAGCCCTCTACAACATCGGCCCCAAACTGAGAAACCACACACTCTCCTTCTACCAGACAACCAGAGTGCTTCATCCAACAACTCTTGCCCCCGGGCAGATCCCAAGAATCCTACGCAGGCACAACAGAGGTTGTTCATTCTCCTTCTTTGCTGCAAAATCCTGGAACCACTTCCTCCTTCACCTGCGAACATCGCACACCCTCCTCAACTTCAGTAAAAATACATGATATGGCTGTTTGAGGAGTAGACAACAATGCACTACCATCCTCATAGAGCGCCTGGATACTCATGTGGTGATAAGTCTCGCTTTATAAATCCACTGATTAATTGATTGATTGGGACCTGCTCACTGGGGTCGCGCTGCACCACCTTTAGGTAGGTATGGGAGGAGGAAGGGGCAGTAAAAGGCAGTATGTGGGGCTAGGCGGCGAATAAGAGGCAGCTTTTAGGAGTGGCAATGAGTGAAAAGCAAGTAGAAAGCAGTGAAAACAAGGTAAGGCAAGGTGAAGACATACAAAAAAAACAGGGGTGAAACACAAGGAGAAAGCAGTGAAAGTGAGGGAAAAGCAAGGTGAAGGCACACAAAAAACGTGGGGAAAGCAAAGAGAAAGCACACAAAAAGTTGGAGGAAAGCAGGGGAAAGCAGTGAAAATGAAGGAACAGCAAGGAGAAAGCAGTGAAAAGGATAAAAAGCAAGGAGAAAGCGCAAATCAAATGGAGGAAAAGCATGGAGAAAGCAAACAAAAAACTTGGGGAAGCTAGGTGAAAGCAGTGAGAACGAGAGAAAATCAAGGAGAAGGCACACAAATAAGGTGGAATAGCAAGGAGAAAGCACAAAGAAACATGGTGTGAAAGCAAGGAGAAAGTAGTGAGAATGAGGGAAAGCATGGAGAGGACAGGAGGAAGAGCGATGCAACATCATGGGGGAGCTGGGCCTGGTAAATTATCTATATCATCTTAAATGATAATGACGTCACAACATATGGGCAAGCCTGCGCTGTGGGATCAAGTAAAGCACAGACTGGTTGTCAGGGCACCTCTGTTCAACAAGGCCACCCAGAGGTTGCATCCTGGCAGTGCCCTAGGATCTGAATGGTTTGAGAAGCCATCAGAGGTGGTAAGTTGTTGATCATAACTGGGATCAATCAAAGGAGGCTGTTGAAAGGTTAAAGAAACATTACAGTTACTTGCTAAACCAAGTGTTATGTTGGAAAAGCATAGGTTTTTCAAGCGTAGCAAGCATGGGGAAGAGTGAGCAGTAGAGTATATATCAAAACTGAGAATTGTAGGAGTAACTTGTGAATGTGGAGCCAACATTGATATTTATATTTGTGACCAGTTTTTGTTTAACTGTCTTTCGCAGAAAATACAAGAAAGATTAAAAGCATTTTGCAACCCCATCCTGCCAGAGGTCATCGATTTGGCAAAGGGCGTGCAGCGTTCAATGGTGGCATCCAAGGCACTTCATAATGATGTACCAGTTAACATGGTGGTTGCTGATCAGACTAATTTGGAGATGATGAAGAGGAGATGTGCATGGCCAACAAATAAGGGAACAAAGGAGGAAATAATTATTCAAAGAGACCTAACACATTGTGTTACAGATGCAGATCAAAAAAATCATTTGAGCAACAATTCAAACTGTCCAACAATTGGAAAGCGTATTTCATGTAAAAAGAAAAAAGGGACACTTTCAGATGGTGTGGAGATCTAACAGAAGTCATGTGAAAATGAATGGTGTAGAAGTACCTGAAGATGTATGTGTTGAGAAACTTAGCAATGTGATGTTCTGATAATTAACCGTAATTCTATTTCACGTAGGACCTTGGTAAAAGGGCCACTGGTGCAAGCGAGCATTGGAGATGTGACTCTATTTGTGATGGTAGATTCAGGATCTCCAAATACAATACTGAGAGATTCCACATTGTATGAGAATTGGAAAAATGCACAACGTATTTCTTCTGCTATAAGCCCAAAGGCATTTGGGGAAAAACAAATTGATAGGGTGGGATATTTAGTGTCAGAAGTGAAATGTTTAGGAAGTAGGATTAAAACCAAGGTTTATGTACCTGCACAGGGTAAAAATATTAGGATGGCAGGATTTGGCGAAGATGGGAATATACTTAATGCTTGTAGCAGAAAATACAGTAGTACTTGGAAAATTGCCCGAGGGATATTGTGAAGAGAACAAGAATAAACATATTCCCATGGCTACCATTGTAGATAATTCTCATAAAGTTGAACAAATTTTGCAAGACCATGAAAACATTTTTAGGGAACAAATGGGAGAGGTTCAAGGGTTTGAACGCCATGTCAAACTCAAGCCTGGCGCGCAATTAACTGTTCACAAAGTGAAAACTGCACCAATAGGTGTTAGGGATGATTTGAAGAAGGTCCTAAAAGATATGTGCTCTGTTGGTATCACTGTGTCAACTGACTATTTTCAGTGGGTTTCACCTATTGTAGTGGCTAATAAAAACTGGTGAAATAAGATTGTGTGAGGATTTACACACACTAAATAAGTGTATAGTACTTTATTGTCATCCCATTCCCAGAATTCAAGAGTAGTGAGCAAACTTAGGTGATGGCAGATGTTTTTTTTATTGACTTGCGCTGTGTGTTTCGCTAAATTCCACTAGTATCTGAATCACAAGAACTTATAACTTTTGTGACACCTTTTGGGGCATACAAGTTTTTAAGCCTTCCCTTTGGTTTAGAGTTGGCTGCCAGTGTTTTCCAGAAGTCAATGGATATGTTGTTTGGTGATATGCAGCGTCTGCAAGCATACCAGGATGGCATCCTAATTTTTGCCAAGGACATGGAAACCCATAGCAATATCTTAAAGGATGTTTTGTTGAGTCTGAAACAGGTTGGGATGACAATCGCACTGAAAACATTTTGTTTTGGTGTGCAAGAGTTAGAATATCTTGCCCACACCATTTCAGCTTTGGGTATAAAACCGAAATTGTGTTTAATTAAAGCTATCAAAGACGCAAAGGAACCTAATGACAGGGACATTCTTATATCTCGCCTGGGATTGGCTGAATATTATGCTTGTTTTATGCAAGGATATGCTGAAGTAGTTGAACTGTTAAGGAAAAGGAGTAAATGTTTGTGTGGTGGAAGGAAGCAGAACAATCCTTTTGCAAAACGAAACAGCTCATTATAGAAGCTCCAACCTTACATGCACACAAATCTGACAGTAAATGTATGATTACAGTAGATGGAAGTTTGAGAGGTCTCAGAGCAGTTCTTAGCCAGTGATCAGAGGGCAAAGAACAAAGAGTGGGTTTCGCGTTGAGAACTCTCAAACATTCAGAAACATTCTACGGTACAATTGAGAGGGAGGCGTTAGCCTGCAACTGGGCAGTACAAAAATGTAGAATTTACAAATGGGGACGTAGGTTTGAATGGTATATTGACCACAAGCCTTTAGGTAACATCCTTAATAGTGTAGGAACTAATGCTTTGTCTGCCATGTAAGTAAGGTTGGTTTAAAAAATTCAAGATTATAATTTTGAGGTAAAACATCTTCCTGGTGGCAAAAATTTCCAGGCTGACTGCCTGTCTTGTATGTCTTTGGAGAATGAGGAGAAGGATGATGGTTTGGATGATACAGACTGTGGGGTGGCTGCGGTAGATGTGGTAAGCCAGTCTGAGAATAAGATTCCCAAAAACGATTGGATGCAGGCATGTTGTGAACAAAAGAACATGCAGGTTATGAAATTTGTGTTAAATGGCTGGCCGCAGACAAGGTGCCTATTTCGTGAGTTGAAAATTTTTTCACAGGTGGCAGACAAGTTGTCTGTAGTGAATGGTATAGTTATGGGTGGTGAACTATTTGTACCACCTGTGCGTATAGGGTATTGATTGTTGATGATGGCACACCAAGGGCATCTGGGAATTTCTAAGGCATCAAAGAGGTTGAAACAATACTATTGGTGGCCGTCATTAGATGTGAGTGTGAAGCAGTTTATTGACCAATGTTCAAATGCTTAGTTTCAGACAAACACTGGAGGAGCACCTTTATGCCTCATACTCTTTCCTGGTGCTCCCTGGGACAAAGTGGAATTCGATTTTCCTGGTATGTACTCTCTACTTCACAGCAACATGAGGTACTTGATATTAAAGACTGATTATTATTCAAAATGGACTTATGTTTCATTTGTTGATTCACCTGGCACTAACGCAGCCATATAATTCTTAGAAAATGTATTTGAGTTGGAGGGGGTCAAAGAGAGCTTGTCACAGTTAATGGGATTTGTTCATTTTTCCAAAAACATGATGTGAAACACATTAAGGTCGCCTTATACTCAGCAACATTTAATGGCCTTGTGGAGAGGGCCAACAAATTGGTGAGGGAAGGTGTACTATCAGCCACTGCGTCAGGTCAGGAGGTATTTTCATTTTTAAAGAAAGGAGTTTGGAGTTACAATATAACCACTCATAGTACGAGAGACGCAGCTCCATTTACATTGCCGAGAGGGCGCAAAGTACATACCAATTTGTGTCCAAAGTGGTTAGAGAACAAAAACAGGTGTCATCAGTCTGAGGGGACTCAGGTATCAGGTAGAAATATATAATTGCTGCCACAGTAGCTTTAAGGCAAATGAGATGAATAAACATTATGATGAAAAGCACACGGTCAGTGATAGCAAATTTGGGGCAGGGGGATCGGGTTATGATAAAAAACCCAAGAAGTAATAGAACGGATGAGTCCAAGTTATCGTTACTTATGCGAGTTGAAAAAGTCAATAAAGGATCTGTTTTAGTACAGGGCAAAGACTGGTGGAATAAAAGACAGTTAATAAAAGTGTCTGGAACAAGCAAGCAACATCAGGTAGAGTGAGACTGTCAGTGATGCTACAGGTTGGTCAGGGTAGTTGCAACCGGAGAATGCTATTGATCAAGGCTCTTCTCAACATCCTGTCAATCAAGAACTGACAGATTGTCAACCAATTACTAGTGGAAGGAAAACTAGCTCATGTTCTGTTGCAGTACCAGGTCGTTACAATGGTTATGTTATGTATTAAGGTATAATTTGTTATTTGTTCAACTAATCTTCAGTTCCTTTTTCTTTTCTTCTTTGATAGGGGGAAGGAGGTGTAATGGGTATGTTATGTTTTCATTTAAGTATGTTAAGTATGTAATGTTTTAATTGTAGTCTTGAGGTCATTCCGTGTCTTTTAAGAATGTATGTAATGAGAGTTCAAGGTTCGGACAGTGGCGGGTAGTTCAGTTGCTGTTGGACACTTGTGTGCTCCGGATGTATTACTTGTCATGCGCACTTATTATTGAAATAAATCTTACCTTCAACCAACACATTGTCCAAGATCAGTTCTCTACCGTCTCAGCCCAAAAACATTTTTTTTTCCAACCTATAGAACTGTAAGGTCTTCAAAACCTCAGATTAAGTGTCTCAAAGTGAATTATTTTGAAAATCATGCTCCCCTATCTTCAGCACAGTTGATGCTGTCAACATACAACTCCAGATGGAAGTGTTTTAGCTAAACCACAGTCAGTACTCTTCAGTGTCCACCTCAGCATGGAGGGTCTAAGCAGACATGAAGATCAGCTGGTGATCTTGGTTAAACTTACCAAACTGAGTGCCAAAACTATTTCAATGTACTAAGAAGTTCAATTACAGCCCACCCTAGCGGTTCCAAACCTGTGGCCCACGGACCCTTGGGGGGTCCGTGACAGTCTCAGGGGGTCCGTGGGCCCAGGCCGGCCCGAAGGCACTTCTACAGCTGGTGCCTCTCAATGCATGTTTTTATATTTATTACTTTATTTGTACAGCAGTTTGAAAAGATTAGGCAAAGTTTCTTGTACATCCAGGAGCTTTCAGGGAAAAATAAAAGTGTCAAGATAACCCTGGTTAGTAATGTTCCTGCTGGAGAGAGATGAGAGTTTTGTCTAGTGGTAGTTTTGACTCATCTAAGGTAGCAAAGTGGGCTGTGAACTACAATCAAAGAGCTGTATGCAAACTACATGACACAAATTAGAAAGTTATGTTTTTTTTCCACTCTTTCATTATCCTTATACTGCTAAAAAAAAGGTTTGCTTGCGTAGAAATACATTCTTATTATTAAAGTCAACGCTAACCACTGTTTTGCATCCTGAATCCTGAGTTTACTTCGCTAGACCACGTGCTCCTAGAAAATGCCTACGAGTGAGGATGAAATGTGAATCCTACAACTTGTAGTCCCCTGTAAGTGCTCCAACATCCTCGCTGCTACGAGAGGTGCTATAAAACAAATGAATTATATGTGACAGCGAGGCTATGGAGAGAAGAGACACCCTTATGGTTTTTCTTCCTTTCCCCACCATATATTTATGTGAAAAAGCCTTTTCAGATCTTATATACCTAAAAAAATAAAAACAGAAATCGCTTGGGAAATGTAGAATCTGACCTGAGAATTCAGCTTTCCTAAATAAAACCAAACAATGGAAGGTTTGTTGCCAGGATGCAGCACCATCCTTCACAATATTTTTTTTTGCACCCTTTTTTAATATAAAATAATTATATCTTTAGTAATTGGAGTATTTGTTTGGTGTCTGCTGGTTTGTGTATTTTTTTGTGAATTACTGTTTTAATGTTTGAAATTTCATTCTTACAAATTGCATTCCAGTAGTGGTTCAACTGAGGTCCTCAGGAGTCAAAAGGATGGAAACACTGCCCTACCCCGTCCCGCACATGATTAAAGAACAGAAATGAATAAATAGAACAGGGCAGAAAGGTCAGGTGGCACATTAAGTCACCAGGCCGTTCCACCCTACCCCACATGGCAGAGGCCGCGTTTCCCTGACCACGAGGGTTCCACTGGTCTGTCTCTCATTGATTATCTGTAGTGTTTTTTCTTTCTCTGCACTGCAACGTCAGTAAGGGCAGCGCACATACGTATGACGTGTTTTGGGTCTCCTCCCTTTCTGAATGTGTCTATGCAGGGCCAGCTTTTGGGTGGTGCGAGCAATGCGGCCACACCGGGCGCTGACCTCAAGGGGGCGCTGTGTTTAGCAATAACTTCCGCAACTTGTGATTTAAAAGCACCTGCTGAAAAGTTCCTTGTGCGTCCAGCTTTCAGGGAACAATTAAAATGTCAAGATACCTCTTGTGAGTAATGTTCTTGCTAGGAAATGAGATGGGAGTTTTGCCTAGCGGCAGGTTTGTATCAACATAAAGTGGCATAGAGGGTTAATATGCCTGCTGCCAAAAACAGAACTATTTTAGAAAAGTGGCGCTGCACTATGCGCCCCTTAGCGCTCCCCCGTAACACCACCATGTGTGTGCTTTATTTAAAATACGGCACACAATGGCAGTAGTTAGGGGACTAGCGTCAGAATTTTTTATGCTAGCCAGGCGCTTTGTGGGATTAGCCTAAACATTTTTTATGTTAATCCTGAAAAGCCCAAAGAGGCCCATTGTAACCAATGGAAGCCTCCTTTTAATGCCTGCTCTGATCAGGCGTTAAAAGTGCCAAAGAAATGACGCAAAGAAATCTGTCAGATTTCTTTGTGCCATTTTTTTGGCCCCTCTAACGGCATAATGTAGCGCAAAAGGTTACAAAGTGGTGCAATGCATGCAGTGCACCACTTTGTAAATATGCCACGGCGTTTTTGGCTTTCTAATGCCACATTAGCGTAAAAAAAATGAAGCTAATGTGGCGTTAGAATGCCATATTTAAGGCTCTTAAATATGCCCCTATATTTTATGTGGCTAGCTGAGCGGATTAGTAAAGCCAACCTCTACAAGCGCTTTAAAACACATGAATGTATGTGAAAGGGGGGCTATGGAGAGATGAGGGGCACATTAGCCGGGTGGTAGTGAGTGAAACCGAGGAGGAGGTCATGGGGTGGGGGGCGACAAAATTAACTGCCGCGCAGGGCGCCCCCAGTCCTAAAGCCGGCCCTGTGTCTATAAACGACATCTCATTAAACACAGCATTTTGCTGGACTACAATTTATGAAAATAAGCACACACACCTGAGCAAGATTAACATTTATTAGAAATATAGAATAATTCATCATATACAGTCAGATGGAAACATATTATTTAGGGTTTATATAGTGTTTATTTTAAAGGGGGTGGGGGCTCCTCTGGTTCTTCGTGGCATTTGCTGGAGCATTAATCATCCTGTTTTCACGACAAAATCTTGAAAGACTGAGTGATGTGATGACTTCTGATACAAAATAAAAGTCAGACAGTCCATCTGGAGGGGGCGCCTTCGGCACTCTTCGACAATGACCTATGGGGCTCATTGAGACGGCAAGGCCACACGTCAAAAATAAAGAGAAGTACTTCTGACAAAACTAATCCGGAGGTGAAGAGGGAAGTAACATTCACGCTGTGGGATATTTCAAATGCATTGAAACAGAGATGATTTGTTCATGAATAAAGTCAGCAGTGAGCTCAACGGAAGCACAGGTATAAAGTTGGATAGGTATTCAGGTGTTGAATTGTGTATTCTCCGTAAACACCAGAATAACACATTCCCAGCCCCCACTCACCGACAGCTGGACCGCAGCATCCATCTCCGGACAGAGGCACCTTAATACACTGCTTTAGGGGTCCTCAGATTGTGGTCATTCTTCTCTGTCACTCTCCCTGGTCGGCCTCCTTTCCTAATGATGCAGAATGACTGCCCCTCGTTTTCAAAGGGAGGCTGTTTGTCCACAATCATCAGCTGGCAACACGGACAGGCTGGTATGTGTCCCTTTTTGGTTCTAGAGTGGGTGAGCGGTCGCTTTATCATATAAACTCACCCTGGACCCAGTGCTTAATTTGTAAGTAAAATGGTGCCCGTGCCCAAAGCCCTCCTCTTAAACACGCTGCTGCTGCAATTAAAAGTGCGAGCACATAATACTGAGGCGGGTAATCCTGAAGCCACCTAGGGTCTCTTCAATCCATTTACAGCTACTCCCTGCCCATTCAGCTAACTCTTGCAGCTTCCTGCTTTATCCCTTTCTGACGCTTTTTCGTTTTTCTCTTCCTCCATTTTCCCAAAGTGACTTTTGCTCGCAATAAGTGCTTGAGACAGAAAACTAAGCGCTGGCCCCCAGAAATAAGTGCCGGTGGTCCACACCGGAAACAACAAGCACAAATTAAGCACCGCCTGGACCATGGGTAACCAGTAGGATCCGTGGCAGTGGGGAAAGAAGAGGACCCCGAGTACGCGACACTGGGACAAATGCCCTCATCACAGCCACCAGGAAGGGTGAGTGGTGCGATATAAGCGCAGCACTTTGAAGTACGTCGGAGTGCTGGCGCGCACTGGCTAAGATCTGGACATCAACAAATAAAAGGTATTAAGGGCAACACAGGTTTGGCCACCAGCAGGATTTATCAGTCCAGACAGAGGCCCGCTTGCCAGTAAGGTGGTTTTGTGATATGGAGGCAGGAAGTGACGTCGCTGCATCCCTCGAGTAGTCTGCTGTGGACAGATTTTGCGATCCAGGAAGTGACATCACTGGAGTCCTGGGGCAGCCTGTCTGTAATCCTGGGGTGCTCTGTCCGTCAATTGATTTTGTGATCCAAAGACAGGAAGCGATATCACTGTAGTCCAGGGACCTCATCTCTCAGATGTGAACATCACTGAGGTCTTCCAAAGTTATTTAGTTATAAATATGAAATTGTTTAACTCTTGGCAAGTTAATTATTGGCAAGGCAACTATCCAGCCCCAACCCCAAGCGTGTCTAGATACAAATAGGTGCCAGGGACAGCATCTTCCAATCCCCTTACAGACCCTGATTTACCATAACAACATTTTAACACAGGAAAGAGATTTGCTGCTGCCCAAAAACATGCACAACGATAGAATCCAGGCCGAGATTACCCCTGTTGTTTGGAATGGAATGTTCCTGCCCTGTGCTTAAGTGCATGACTACAGAATAGTTCCCCATGGTTCATTCATAGTCATTCATTGATGCCCATGGTGGTTTTAAGTGCCTATGTGCCAGAGAAGGTTCCAAGTTGGCCTACTGTCAAAAAATGGTTCCTCCTCCAAGTGACCCATCCCTTATCAACTTGTAGCTTCATTCAGCCCACACCCCTTTATCACTAGAGCAGTGTATTCCTCTGCCCTGCCCAGCAGCACCAACGTGGTTGGCCCCAGAGAAATTAGTTATAAGTGAAATGCTGCCACCACGTTACCCCTAAACTTAGTTTTCAGTTGTGGATATAATTTCTTTTAAGCTAAGCCCCTGCGGAATGGTACAGTATCCTTCTGCTTGAATAGAGCTGAAAGAAACTTGAAAAAACAGAAATAGGAGAGGACATCAGGGCCGGGTCAGAGTCAGTGGCATAGCAGAACCAGAAATTATTCAAGGTAATTCTTCATTCTACATCTCCGGACTTTATACAAAGCTGCTGCTTCAGGGGCCAGCAGAAAATCCTACAAATATTAACTACATTGCTTAATATTCAGTACTCAGTTTAACACA
The DNA here is from genome assembly GCF_031143425.1 of Pleurodeles waltl. NCBI lineage: Eukaryota > Metazoa > Chordata > Amphibia > Caudata > Salamandridae > Pleurodeles > Pleurodeles waltl. The sequence continues at coordinate 698,138,885 of NC_090451.1, forward strand.
ATATATTAAGTCATTATAAATACAAATTTTCTTTATCATCTAAATATATATGTAAAATCATTTCTCTAAAATGTTGATAGTGAGATGTATGTTTATGTTGGTAAAACTCAGTATTACAAATATTCAAAAGAACTCATAAAAACCAGTAAATTCCATTTGTTCTTTCTCTTCAAATTCATTGTCAGTCAGCCTGCTATGGACTCCAGGGCTCAAGCTTGCTAAGATGCTGGAAACCTCAAAAGACATCTGTCAGTGTAAAGAGAACAGTTTTTCCTCACTCCATAATCTGAAATCTTTAAAAATTCCTGTTTACGGGGACCTCAGGTGTCACTCATCACGAGTGAGGCTCACACATGTTGAGGCCACGTTATGCTTTCCAAGGATTATGCGATTTACAAACACTGGGCTTGCAGTGCATTAACAATAGCTAAGTTTGAAATTTCCTATATGTTTTCTTTTCTTATTATTTGTCAAACCTGTTGCTAACAACATGTATATTTTACTTTATATATCAAAATAAAATTCAAATACCAGGAAAGCATGATGTGATCTCATCTTTTACAGCATCTACCCAATACACTAAATTTCTAGTTCGCCTGCCCTGATGCCATCTTTGAGGAAATGTGTGCATATGCATAGAGTGGCGGGTGTGTGTGTGTGGGAGTGAATAGCGGTGCCCACCCTGCAGCAATCGGTTCCCACCTTAACACCCGCTTTACATAGGCTGCTGCACCATGCCATAGGAGTAGGGCTGGGGCATTTGCATGGTGGTGGTCTGGGCGGTGATGATGTTGAAGGGCTGCTTCCTCTTCTTGATCTCTCTGGCCATCTGGCACCAGGAGCAGGAGTAGCACCAGTACAGAATGCAGCAGTCATCGCAGATGGAACCCTGGGGTGGCGGTGTGGGATAGAAGATAGAGAAACAAGTTACTTTTATGTAAATTATATGATTAATGCATTAATTTTACTCTTTCAATTCAATGTAATATAATCATAAAGCACATTTAGCCGCTGTTTTACATGCCACAAGTATAAAATCCAGTTGCAACTTGAAATCAGTTTCAAAAGTAATCTTTCTATCTATCTAATTACATATATAAACACACCTTCTGGTGATGGACAGTAGGCATAGTTATGACCTAGTTTCCATAGAAAAAGCATTTTTTGTTTTGCCTATAACTTTGGCGCAGTTTGACAAATCTTTACGAAATTTTCAAAACTGGTTTGCCACTCAACTCAGGAACTCTCTTGACAGTTTTGGCGTGATCTGCCTAGTAGGGGCTGAGAAAAAGGGGCTGTAATAAAATGTGTTTTTCCAATGTAATTTCCCATAGGGATTTTGAACACAACTACAGCCCGAACCGCTAGACAGAATTACACCAAATTTGCAAGAAAGATAGCTTTTGGTCCAGAAATTGTGCTTTTTGTTATTTGGTTTAAATCCATTCAGTAGTTTTCAAAATATTAAAGGAAATCTAAATTTGTATATCGGGGTGGAGCCTAAGCACAGATCTCATGGTGAGATCTGATTGGCTGTCAGAACTTCAGCGAGGAGGTGATGGCAGCCATCTTAGGGCCCTAAGGTAGCTATACCTTGCACCTTCACCATGCACTGCTAATTACCCCAGATATTATATCACTCATGAAATTTTCTATGACATCATTGCTAATATCACTGTAATATTTGAAGTAAAATTATTGATGAAAAAACTGTGCATGGTGGGGGCGCGAATTATATAGTTACCATAGGGATCGAGTTACAGTTACTTGAAACAACTCTAACTATAACAGCTGAATTTCTTTGGTTTTGTGCGTGTAAAATCTGGACCTAACTATAATGTCCTTGTAACCTTTGTTATTTTAGTGAATTGCTAGTTTTTTTTTTTAATTCTATTTTTTAACTATAAAGTACCTGTAACCTATGGTCTTTGTTTTTTCAGTGAAAAAATAAATAAATAAATAAAAGTTAGGACCATTTTTTCCCCATAGAATAAGCGTATTTGTTTTGCTAATAATATTGCGTCATTTGGTGAATCTTCATGAAATGTTCAAAACTAGTACACAAGTTAGTCCTGCTGCTGTCTGGAAAGTTTTGGAGTGATTCGTCAAGTGGGGACCAAGAAAAGGGGGGGGGACTTAAAAGTTTTTTGCCCATGCAATGTCTATGGGGATTTTGCAATTTTTAGACATGGCTACAGCCCGAACCACTGAACAGAATTGCTCCAAATTTGGCAGAAAGCTAGATTTTGGTCCAGAAAGAGTACTTTTTGTTATTTGGTGTAAATCCGATCACTAGCTTCAGATTAACAGAATAAAATAGACATTAGGACGTGGATTGACCCGCAGGCCCTGATTAGCTGGCCGCAACATGACAGAAAGTTGTAGCCACCATTTTCTTTGTTGCTTGGCCAAGTCAGGGAAAAATAATGTGTAAAGCACATAAGGGGTCAGGATACAGGTATACTGACAACATAGGACACATGGAGGAGTCCCAGAGGGACCACTCTTGGTCAAATATTGCCACAAATATTTTGGCTGATTTGCGGATCCACTGCGGTGCTCAGCGTGACCCTGCGCGTAACTTCGGGATGGATCCGAAGCACAATAAGAAAAAAATATATACCCACTCACACACCAAACCCCCGCTGCACACAGCCTTTGGCGTGGGGTTAAGTGCATGCCGAGGGGGGTGTTGGTTACATGGCCTGCCCGCATGCTGGAAGCCATTTGTGGCATGGGGTTGGGTGCATTTTGGGAGGGTGGGCTGTAGTATCGTACGGTAATTATATATTTCTTTGCGTTAAGGAAAAACATTCAAATTCACTGAAAAAACCCCAAAGGTTACAGGGACGTTATAGTTAGGTTAATGTTTTACCTACCAAAATGTCATTTTCCTATTGCAATCCCAGTCATTTTGTGAATCGCAGGATTACAGACTTGCAAAATGGCTTTGTACATCATGCCCTAAGATTGCTAAGCATTCATCTAAACATGTTGTACTGACATGTCACCCTACACCAACAGTACACTTTAGGCACAACTTGTTGCACCATTAGAGGCACAATATCCGTCAAGCCATTTCATTGGCTGATTGTTTGCCAGCTCAACCATCGTAAAAAACGTACCACACTCACATACACATGTAATGGCATAAAAGCGACAGTATGAGCAGAGATGCCATTTAACAAGACACCAGAAGCCAAGCGAGGAACAACCTCACACCCCAGCAGAATAAACCAAGGAGGAATGTCCTACGGCGATTACACAACGCAATCTGTCACTCAACAATCCACCAGTCTATTCCAACCATGTTGCCACTATCCAATATGAACCACCTCTGAACAATATGAAACATAACCAAATGCAATACCATCATGTCACTATGACTCCCATCAACAAGTATAATAATGGTAACATAGTTCTCTTACATTGAAAAATACTATAGTGGCTACCAAGGAAACCTCAGGCTCCTTCTGTGCCCCTGATCATTCTGGTAGGAAAGTTTTAATGAGGCCCCCTGTCATTAAAATACTGGTCCAAATTGAAGCTTCCTTTGAAATGCATAGGTTTGGAGGGATAAGGTTGAGGTCCCTTACGGAAAATTGCATTTTTTTAAATGAAAACCGAGCGCAAAATTGTGGATTCTAAAAGCTAAAGGAACGCCAGTTGATAGCAATGGATACTCTGAAGGACCACCAAGCAGCACAGCTACATCTCTGTCTGCACCTACTCCCCATAGGTTTCACAATCTGCAATAGCTCCTCTAACCACACAACAGCACCTTAAGGTATCTTCTCCTGGCTAACATCTAAGGATCAGGGATTCTAACTCAAGTTCCTAATCTAGGAAGCATCCTCCTCAGATACAAAGGGACTCCAATCCAGAACTAATATTATTAAACATGAAGTCCCTCAAAAAAATGTTTCTATCCCAAGACGATAGTGGCAGGACGAACCTCAGGAACATCTTCTAACTGGAGTAGTTCTTTCTTTCCTGAGTGATAGGTCACTGGTTGTATCCACAACCCTTTTTAGGTCTTGAACCTGTCCCATCTACTGTAGGCTCTGCCTCATCCGCCATACTGTTCTACGTGAATGACCAACTGCTAACAAATCTGATCGTACTGTTTCAGATTATTTTACAATGCATGCAATATGCACAGCACTATCCAACTTGTTCAAAATCTCAGCCATGCCCTTCACAGTTTTTCTTCATGTCTGTCTCCCTCCGGGTCAGGGATGGGTCGAAAAGAGCTCAGGCGCAACTCTGACATGGCCAAGATTTTGCCTGTGAAGAATGAGAAGGTTGAGGGCCACTGATGCTTTTGGCCATCTTTACTCTGACCTTCCCCAACTCCAGTCAGCAAATTGGAAAATGTTTTCTTCTTCCTGAATATAGATCTCTCAATCACTAATCAGATCAATTCACCTGCTTCCCTCAGCTGTGTCTGCTGAGGATAATCTTCCCACTTCTAGTGCATTATTTCCAAGAGCTGCTAGTCAATGCATTTATATTCTCATGACTGGATTATGGTACTACATGTTACCTAGGAGTCCCTTGTGACATGCTAGTGTATAAAGAACCTTGCAGTGAGACTCCTTCATGACTTTTGGGAATCTGATCATGTCACATAGGCCTGGTAAAGGCTACACTTCCTTTGCCACAGTACATTCTGTTTAATGCTTTCTTCCAGGTATACCATGCATTTAACCTTCTGTTCAGTGTGTTCAGTGCACAAAAATAAAGCACCATCTGTACATATGTAAGCTTTGCTCAAAGTCCCTGGCCCTAAAGGTGATTCCCAAGGGTAGGTGCACTTGTACTGGCAGTCACACACCCTCTACAGCTTGCCTTCTAATTTTAATCACCTTCTTTCGAAAAGGTCTTAAGATTATTTCTTGTTTGCTGAACTCTCCTCCGGTTGATTTCTTCAAGTCACACTGCCATTGAGCCTTCAGGCGTAAGTGGCCCTTTAGGGTCTGATCAAACACTCAGCTAATCACATCGAGGATGTTGCTCTATCCGTGTTTCGAATGGGGGTGTGTGGAATTCCGCGGAGTAACATAAAAACCCGATTCTGCGGAGTTCCGCTCACCTGCGTACACATGGAACTTGCTTGGAGTAACAGAACCACGTCTCCTCATTAGAGAAACATACCCAAGGTTTTGTCATGAGGCTGAACAGTGAGGGAAATCCTGTTCATAAAACATGTCAGGGTACACATAAATGTCCCCTAAGAGTGTAGCCGCTCCAGGGAAGACCACTCCAAGCCCTGGCCCGATACCCGTCACAGCAGCCATTCTAGTCCTATTGTCTCAGGTCTCAGTCCATGGCTCTCCTAACCCTCCAGCTGTGGCACATCCAATGGCCCGTTGCTCACTGCTCCACCAGACGCTCCTCGGTCACTTACAATCCATAGGTGTCATGGGCATCCCTACCCTTAATTCTGGCTTCCAGTTCCGGGAATCAACAGCTCCTTGCATCCCTTGGGACTACAGCTCCTGGTGCACACAGCAAATGCTGCTTGCAAGCTCATCAGGTCCCACCGTCTGGCGACAGGTTCTGGGAATGCAAAGGTTGCCCTACACCACTCCCATGGCCCCCTGGAATAAGTAAGACATGTGCAGGGAACCTCCAAAGTATACATGAACCTAGATAGCAAGTTAAATCTGACATGTCCGCAGAGCAGAAGCACCATGAAGAGCAGAATCGCCCTCTATGATAGATTTTTACTTTAATATTTTATGATGGGCGTCTTGTGGCTTCTTCGCAGTGCTATGAGATTTGTGGCTGCCGGTCTTCTGGTGCACCTAGGCTGGCACTGGTTGCCTGGATCCTGGGGGCATTGCACATGAATTATAAGAAGCACATAGAAGGGTGCGCAAGGGGTGCAATACAGAACAGTTCACTGTATCAGCAAGTTGATTACATTTGTGGTTGCTGAATACATGCATTTGGAATCCAGGGGCTGGCGTTTCACGTTTTAGAAATGTTTGCTGATGACCTCACTTGCTTTGAGTGCGGAGATAGTCATCCTAGAGCAGTGGTTCCCAACCTTTTGACTTCTGTGGACCCCCACTTTATCAGTACTGGAACCCAGGGAACCCCACTGAATCATTATTGTAATCTGGGGATCCCCAATAAATCTTTACTGAAAGCTGGGGACCTAATCTGTTAATATTATTACATTTTCTAAACAGCCGTGGACCCACTGAGGAGACTTCGTGGACCCCCAGAGGTCCCTGGACCACAGTTTAGGAACCACTGCACAGCTATGTGTGACTTTCGTCCGCAGTGTCTTCTTTTCGGTGCTCTGTTTTCATTCATTGTGCTGCAGTTGCCATTAATCTCTTTCATGAACTTGAGTGGTGGGGCTGGTGCTGAACCTGCCTCCTTTCATGCGGCATCACCAGTGATTGCCCCTGCACGTTCAGCCCTCCCCTGTCCCGGGATCTGACTTTAGAGTACCCCCCCCATGAGGTCGACAGCTGGCCATTCGGCTAGCGCTTTTTACAGTTTTAAATTTTGTATCATTTTAACTGGTTTAGGCTTTTTAACTCACTTTATTAATGTATACACATAGATACTACCTTACTCTTGCTGGCGTGTTGGATGGCATACTGCTGCTCTTTCTGTCCCCGTTTGACCCTAACCCTCTCCTCTTCTCCTCCCCCCTTGTCCATGTTCAGTGACCTCGGGCAGATTTTTTTTTGCCTCTGTTCCTTTTGCCTGCCCTTGTCTTTTGGTTGCTATTGGTGGCTAGTGAAGCACTCTAGCGGACGTTCGTTCACGGAGGTCGCCATTTTTCCTCCTCTCCACTAGCACACCTCAAGTCGCCATTTTATTTATTCAGCGGTCTAGTTGCCACATTTCCGCTATTCCAGCCTATATCTAGACCCGATGCAGTCAACGCACAGTGGACGCGCACAGCAGATGCGCGCAGCAGGCGTGCCTTAGGCAAGCCCGTCTGTGCCCGTCTGCGCCTGGACGGGCCTTGGGTCTGGTCCCCCTGTCCTTTCCAAGAGGAAAGTAATCTTGTACTCTTCTGACCTTCTCCATACTCTTAGGTTGGCCTCCCTGGGCACATGTACTCACAGTTTCGACCCCACGAAAGTTACGGGTCATTGCTCCATATGCTATTGGTCCCCTGGCCAGAATCGGGTAATGAATCTCTGGTCCAGGAGGGAAACACGTGTACCTTCCTCCTGGCAAATTGTCGCTCCTTGGCAGCACACAAATTGGATATAAATCTGCTCTTGAGTGAGCTCTGACCCTCAGTTCTTTTCCTCACAGAGACCTGGCTTCATGAGGGCTCTGCCCCTGATGTTGCCTTAGCCATACCACATGGCTATTTGATAAACAGGCTTGACAGAGAGTCCACCTGAGGTGGGGGAATTGCTATTATTTATAGAGACAACTTAAAGGTTATTTCATATCCTACGCAGTTAGTAGGCTGTGAAAGCATGTATTTCTCCATCACATTGAATCCTCAGTTTACTTTTTCAGGAGGTCTGGTATACCGTCCCCTGGGCCCCCCTGAAACCTTTCTACACTCTCACTCAGAACACATTGCTGAGTTAACTTGCACTAAACCCAACTTCACGTTGCTGGGTGATTTTAATATTCATGCTGAGGACCCAAATAATTGCACTGCCAGATCCATACTCCTGGATATGTACGCTCTAGATCTAGTGCAAATAATTAAGGGTCCTACACATGTGAAGGGGCACACAATCGATTTAGTGTTCACCAACATTGAGAAGCTGATTTCCATACCTCCCCTCCCTCTGGCCTGGACTGACCACTTCCTTATAGCCCTCAAATTGCTCATTCCTATTAGTAGAAGACCTTCTCATACTACAGTTCAACCCTTCAGATGCTGGCATATTCTCAAAGCCTGCACCTGGATTACGTGCTTGCTAGAAACCTTCAATGGTTGGATTACTAATAGCCTAGACGTGCTGCTTCCCTTTTCTACTAAAGCCGGAGGATGTCCTAGGAAAGCCGCTCCATGATTTTCCCCCCACCAGATGGCCAAAATCCTATGATGATTCCTTAAAACATGAATATAGGAGAGCCATTAGGGCTTACCACTTAGAAATTAAATCAGCCCTATCTACTTGCTATGCTGCTAGAATCGAGCTGTCGTCAAACTCCCCTAAGTAGATTTTTCAGCTATTTAAAGAAATTATCCAGCTGCACCAGAATTCTGTTCTCATGGAGGCCTCTCAGGAACACAGCAACAACCTTGCAAGGTTCTTCCAACAAATTTTTTTAGATATCTATTCAACTCTCCTTACAGTTGTCGTTCAGTCCTCGGAGGTGATAGGCCACCAGACCATGTATCCTACCACTTTTTCAGAATTTCTTCCTATTTCCGAAGATTCGGTGTTAAAGTCACTTACCACTCTTAAGTCAGGTTCCCCATCGATCCAGCTCCTCCTTACGTGTTGGCATTAGGTGCTCCAGTCATTGTACCTGTTATTACTAATCTTCTGAACTCCTCACTGTCCTGGAGCATAGTACCGGAACAATGGGAACATGCCATTGTCAAACCCCTCCTGAAAAAACCTAACCTAGACACTGCCTTGCCAAGTAACTACAGACCTATATCATTGTTGCCTGCTCTATCCAAAATAATTGAAAAGCATGTTAATACTCAACTATCCTACTTTCTGGAGGATAATAATATCCTTCACTCTACTCAGATGGGTTTTACACCCCTTCACAGCACAGAATCAGCTTTGATTGCAGTCACAGAAGAGGCTAGAAGGTGTCTGGATCAGGGTACTGTAATGGCAATCATTCTTTTGGATCATAGTGCTGCATTCAATACTGTTGACTCTGACATATTACTTGGTAGAATAAGACAGGTCGGAATATCTGGTGCTGCCCTGGACTGGATTGCATCCTTTATGAAGGGTAGATCGTTTCAGGTCTAATAACCATTTCATCTTTAGAGCTTTTATCTTAAATCCAAAGGAGGGTGTGGCAGGTTATACCAGGTGGAGGACATGCATGGAGGGGAGAAGAGAGACGCGCAGAAGGATATCCAGTGTGAGGGTGGAATAGTGTGGTAAGGTTCCTATTATGGTAATAGAACTGCGTGTTTAGGGCTGCAGCACCGGCGGGAGTAGGTTATTGGGTCAGTCCCACATCGTCTGGAAGCTGTCAGCGAAACTTCTGGCAAGCTGGCAGTGCCTCAACTACCCTGAAGAGGAGGAGGTGACTTGTGGCAACCTAAACATGGCACTCTGATTCCCCAGGGAAGTCGTGGAGAACAGAAAATACCCCTTTCCCTCAGTGACTCACACATGCCATGGTAGGACACAAGATGCAGAATGGGTTTCAATATATTTATTGAAGCAGTTGCATACTAGTGTAAAATACGTGGGCTGTGATATTTAGGCAGAAGAAGCATAATACGGTCATCAGCATTACAATCAGAGAGGAACAAAAACACCCCCACCATTTTTTATGATTATAAAAGCATAGATATTCCTAACCTACACCCTATGTCTAAAACCTGAGAACATAGTGGTGATAACCCCTCTGTCATACACGGTCTAAAGAAGCGACCTCATCCCCCATACCTAGAAAGGTTAGCACGAGAGTGCCTGTTGTCTGACAGCAATCCTCTCCGGTGGCAAGCTGTCAATGAGATGGTGTGCGCCTCAGGACGGCCACGAGTGGAATGCCCTCTGTCCCACCTAGGCCTAAGTGATGTTTATATACTAAAATATGGGATGTTCTAGACACAGTCCTGACCTCTAGCAATTTGGACTGTCTCCTAAAATCATGGAGGGGCAATATAAAATGGAACATCATGTACTGAACATGACAGCCTTGAATAGAGCACAACGTGCAACGTGTACGAAGGGCTGATAGAATGTGTAGCACAAGCAAAGCCTCACTAGTAATGATATCAGTAAAGTAAAGTATGTGAAATGGCACAAGTGATGGGCCTGCAGCTAACATAAGGATGTCCAGCCCAGGAACTAGAGTGAACCCACAACAATAGTCAATTAAATCTTCAGAGCTGTAGTCTTCACTCTAGTGACGCAGTACTGAGGGATATCCAAGGTGGAGGAGGGGCACTGATAGATACCAATGAAAAAGGGAGGGGCATAGAAGGATACAAGGATGAATGGTGCTGAGAGATACCTCAGGGAAGAGGGAATAATCACTAAACCTATAAAGCTCCAGTCTGCAACCTAGGGGTACAGGGGCACAGAGTGATAACATAGTTACTTCAGCAATGCCAAAAAATGCTGCTGCATTTCCCTTAATGTTCTTTTGAAAAACAACTATTTACCACTGTCCAGCTCCTCAACACTTTACGACACCAGTCAGCCACAAACTGTGGTGCAGGTTGCACCCACCATTAGCACTTCCAGTGCTTACTTCAAATGATATGGCCCATGTGATGTTTACACTGCTGCTGCCTGTGCACTAACTGTTCTGTGTGAGGGTGAAACCTGCCCTTCTGCTGTCTGTGCACTAACTCGTCTGTGTGAGGGTGAAAACCCAAGGCCAGACTGGCCGTACCAGACATCGGGCATTTCCCGGGAGGCTGGAAGGGTGAGGGGGTGCTTTTGTTACTAGGGGGGATGTTTTGTAGCAGTGCAGCAGTTTTAAAAGCACTGCAGATTTCCTTGTATTTCCAACAGTTTTCAGGTAACAATAAAAGTGCCAACATTCTTCTTCTGATCAATGTACCTGCTGGAGAGAGATCATAGATTTCTTTAGTGGAAGTTTTTACTCATTTACGTAGTGCTGATGGTTAATGTTCCTGCTGCAAAGAACGTGTACTATGAAGATTACAGAACAGTATTTTATGTGCATACTTCAGTGGAATCCTGCTTTTGTCATAAAGATCCTTTTGTTACTGTAGTTCATAAGGTACAGTCATAATCTAGCACAGTGAGCTATGAACTGCCATCAAAGATCTGCATCCAAACTGCATCTGCATAGCACAGGATAGAAACGTATGTTTTTTCACAGCCTTTGATTACCCTAATTTTTCTAAAAAGAGTTTGTTTGGGTAAAAATAAATTGTTATTAGTAAAGTCAACTCTAACCACTGTGCTACGTTATGAATCCTGAGTTCATGCTTCCACAGATCAAGCACTCTTAAAAATGTCTACCAGTATGGATGACGTGAATCCTACACCTTGTAGTCCCCTTTATCCTATGTAACATTTTCTTTACACTGATTTGCACTCATGATTCATTGTCTCTGTATGTGGGTGTGAGGTAAAGTGCTCCGACACCTGACACTGGTAAGAGAGGTTTTATAAAACAAATGAAATACATGGGAGAGGGGTATAAAGAGATAAGAGGCATATTGGGAGGGTGAGGGAATCATTGGTAAGGTGATCATTTGCTATGCTTTAAAAACAAATACAATTGAATATATAATGAAAAATGTGTTCTATAATGCACCGCTTTTGCCATTTTCCTCAAATTTTCTTGGGAGGGCGATCCCCCAAGCCCTATTGTAGTGGTCAGGCTTGCTCGTTGTGCAGCCTAGGGGGCTGGTCTGACAAAATTTGACAGGACTGCTTTGGGTTCCTGCAAAACCGGCACTGCTGCCGTCTGTGAACTAAGTATTCTGTGTGAGGCGGAAACCTCCCCTGCCTCTGCATTAAGGCCCTCATTACAACCCTGGTGGTCGGTGGAGAAGTGGCGGTAATACCGCAAACAAGCCAGCTGTGAAAAAATTGGAATTACAAGCATGGCGGTGACTGCCATGCACAACTGCTACTTCTCCACTCCGACCGCCAGGGTGGTAAAGACCGCTGGGCTGGAGACTTCGGTCTCCAGCCCGGCGGCTGTTACTACACGGCCGGCGGCATCACGACCCCGCATACCGCCATGGATTTCGTGGGGTTCTGTACCGACACGAAATCCATGCCAGTAGGCACTATCAGTGCCAGGGGATTCCTTCCCTGGCACTGATAGGGGTCTCACCCCCCTCCCCCTCCCCAGAGTCCTCCCCCAAACCCACGACCCCCCCACTGCCCCCCAAATGTGTCAGGACCCCCCTGCCCACCCCCCCAACATTGACACACACCCACACCCCCTACACAAATGTACACTACAACTACACATACACGTACACTTACACCCACACATACACACATACAGACACACATATATACACACATAAAGACACACATACACACACACAGTCAGACACACACACATTTTCCAAACACACAACACACCCCCGCATGCATAAACGCACTCACACACACCCTCTACACACTCACACTCACACCCCCATGCACGCATGCAACACACAACACCCCCCACCCCTCCCTCCCCTAACGGACGATCACCTTACCTGGTCCGGTGATCCTCCGGGAGGGAACGGGATCCATGGGGGCTGCTCCGCCGTCAGCTCCCAGTCACCAGAACACAGCCCATCGAATCCTGGGTTGGGATTCAGTGGTCGGTGTTCTGATGACGGGGCGGTGGAGGTGGAACAGCCTTCACTTCCCCACCGATCGACAGTATGGCTGCTGGCGGCTCTCCGTCCGAAAAAGGGCAGAGGGCTGCCAGCAGTCATGATACGCTGTGTGGAAAACCGCTTGCATTGGCGGTCTTCAGCATGGCGGTACCTCGGGGGTCTGTTGAAATGAGTCCCTAAGTATTCTGTGTGGGGGTGAAACCTGCACTGCTTCTACCTAGGGTCTAACTGTTCTGTGTGAGGGTAAAACCTGCCCTGCTGTTGCCTGGCTTCAGCCTGTAGTATATAAGGGTGTAACCTGCACTACTTCTGATTGTAAGTGATTCTTGGGCTGTTTCTTTGTGCCCCAAACCAGATCTGTGCTAGAGGGATGCTTGCATTGCTGCTGAATTCCTGTCTGTATTCTATTTTGTGGGAAAACCCACATTCAGATGCTCAGCACTACAAGACTGAAGAGACTTTTAAGGTTACTTTCTTTTCAGGGTTGATGAGGAGCCCTCACTCTCTTTTCTTCTATTCATTGCCTTGAAAACACTGTAGGGTGTATTTCCTCAAGCGAAACAGATGTCAGCAGGTATTCCGATAGTAGTCTCTGGCAATCATGGGAGCAGCAAGCCATTGTAAGCAAGATGTGTGTGGATATGTATGCAATGGGAGGTTTGATTGCTAATTCAGAGGGTTCCTCTTTAGTGCTCTGGGAGACATGGGGCTTCTAGCTGTGTCCATTTCCCGCTCTAGACACAGAGTAGATGCATAGATAATGACCGTATATATGGCCCATCTTCATGCCCCTTATTTCTGTCTATCGCTCTACAAGTTTCAACCCCATAGACTCTACTGTGCAATTCAGTGTGTCCTCCCATGCTGTGAGTGGGTTTGTCACCAAACTCAGTCCCCTAGTAAACCAGTAGAGAACAAGTTGGCTGAAGCTGGGCACCATTGTGTACTCATCCACTTCATGAGCATGAAAAGGGTGAAGCCCAGGTAGGAACCATATATGGTGCCACCTTCCTAGTCCAGGTCTGTAGGAGTCACCCTCAACGTTGATAGAATAGGCTCTTCTGCTGGAATAGCTTGAAAGAGTCCTCTGTTCTTGCACTCAATTCCAGGGGTCTGGGGTAATTTCTAGGTATTCATTGGCCTACATTTGAATAGTCTTTAAAGATTCTGAATAGCCAATTGAATTCTCACATTGAAAATATTAACATAGTTCAACTTTCTACCATTTTGGGATTTGCTCACCACTTAATAAACCCAGAGGGAGAGCTCTTGACTCTGTTCAACTCCAACAACCCAAACTCGAGTAATCAAGAGCAGCTATGTCCAGGGTGTCTCCTAGATTCTACTTTCACCCAGCACTGGATATAAGTAAATTATGCTACCACAGTTGCAAGACTCACCCAAAGCTGAGTCAGGTAGACTTGAAATGCCAGTCTGTGAGGTGTTCTGTAAAGAATGCCTTAATTATCACTTACTGTCGAATTACCGCCATAGGTACCAGCAGAAGAGGTCTATCTTCAAGCTCCATTGTAGAGTCAGAGGAATAACCTTGCCACCAACAATTACTCAATAATTCCACTCCCAGGGGTGAAAGGGAGATCAAATCCTTCCGCAATTGGCAAGGGAAGGATCTCGCACAACTATCATCAGTGATTGAGGGATTCACACTCCTGCCACCATTAACGAAAGAAGATTCCCCCTATTCTGTGAGTAAAAAACCCTGGCTAGCTTTTGTTACCATAAGTTGATCTAAATATTACAAATTTGCTAACATGAACTAGTGAAGGATCCCACCGCTGTCACCATTAGAGTGTAGGAGAGTCGCAATAGTGATACTATTATAAAGTAAACCACATATATACTGTCATCATTAGTGAGTAGGAAGAATCAAAATCCTGCTACAAATAAGTAGTGAACAATCACAACACTGCCACCACTAGTAAATAGAGCAATCATAATTAAAACACTGTTGTCTAATGAAGGTTGCTGCTGTCACGATTAGCGAATAGGCGAATCACAATCTTGCCACTTTAAAACAGTGAATGATCTCATTGTGGCTACTACTAACTAACGAGGAGAGGAATTGCAACCCTGCCACTTCTCATTTGTGAAGGATCCCATGATCTGTGCTTAATTTGAGCCGGTGGTTACAGGTGGCGCCCACTGGCACTTATTTCTCGGCACCGGCACTTATTTTTCTCAACAGGCTTTGACCCATAACATGAGAGAGAAAAAAACAAAGTGAGGAAGAAGGAGAAAGAGAAAGATAGTAAAAGAGTGAGGAAAGCAGGAGCGAAAGAAACATGCAGGAGTGAGTTTGAGGAGCAGAGACTGTTGGGTAATAGATTAAAGATGCATGAGGGGGAATCAACACAACACAACTTTGATATTTGGTATCACGACCTACTTCAGTGCTGGTGGCAGTTTCTAAGGAAATATTTGAGCCCTGGCACTTATAGGTCTACAAGTTATGCAACGCCTATAGTTGCTAATGTGTGTATACGTATGTATCTATGAATCATGATGATGTTACTATTTAATAGTGGGTACCATAGTTTAAACAATGTTGGTGAGCAGCAGATGCCACTGTCTCTTGATTTAATTAGTAGGTGAGGCTGTTTGTGGTACCCAGATGAAGCGACTCTCTAGTGATGGATGCCATAGTACGGCAGCATCCCTCTCCGCTCACCAGTGCTAGTATGACTGGTTACTACACTCTGAGCTCCTGAGCTCTAAGGCCAGCATCCAGACTTCAAGGCTAGACGGAGAGTGATCCAGAGTGTTCTGTGCACCACTATCCCACTATTCATTACCTGTCGCCTACTCATAACTAGGGGTTGGTGGAACTCGGGGAGTTTCAATCCATGACATTTGGCAGAGATTTTGCAGAATTCCGCCAATGGAAGAAAAATATGCAGCCCGCACTGCTCATGCTATTTAGCGCTAGTAGCGCATACAGCGATGAAGGTCAGGGCGAACAGCACAATGCACTAGGAAAGAGTGCATTCTATTCCAGTTGATTTTGGTGCTCCTTCAGTAGGAAAATCTACTTGAGGGGGTAGCAGTTTTATCCAAAAGGCAGTCCTCTGGCCATGACCGCTAGCAATTGCTGGGGACTGCCCGCATCAGAAAAATCGCACAGGGGACAGCAAATCTCACTTACGGTTGCCAGCTGGCATATTTTGAAGCCTTGTGGGAGAAAGAATCCGCCATGCGGCGATTGACAGAATTTGGCCAGAACACTGCATTTTAGATTAAGACGGAGTGGCCAAAATTCTGCCAATTTTGCAGGTAGAGCAGAATATTTCACCCACCCCTACTCCTAGCAACTCTGCTGTCTCCAGGCATGACAGACATAGGCACTACTGGCTTCCAGTCTTTTGTGGCTCATATGGTGCCAGGAAGCTAGGTAATGCCTGAAGAGGAGACCCCAATATTGATGAAGGAGGGGCATCACTGAGAGGCTCACAGTGGGGAAACTTACAGACACTGCAGTCCTCACAGCAATCACAGGTGCCGCTGCTCCAGGTGTTGCCGCGCATCATCATGATCTGCGTGGATGTTATGGCGACAGGCTGGTTGACTTGTACTGCACTCATTTTGACCTGAAGGAGATAAGAGGATAAAAACTGAATGAGGGTAAAGAGTGAATGTGCTGAGAGTGCTGCTCCTAGTATAATCACAGAGTCAATATTTAAAACAAATAAGTGTTTTGTTGATGGAACGGACTCATTGTACTGAGGACTGATCTTAAACTGCATCAGGTGGAGATAACTTACTAGACTCCATCAATCATTCTATGTCTAAACTTCAATATTAAATGATCATGGTGGCTCAATTAATACAGATCCACCAAGAATTATGTTTACAACCTCATCAAAACTATCAATGAATAACTTTTCGAACTGAAGGTAAGCAATTTTTAAAACATTTTGGAAAAGAATGATTCTGTCCATCCCATCATGAAACCTACAGAGTAAGAGGGGGGAAGCCTAAGCACTCCTCCCAGGTAAAAAAAAAAGGCAGTGCAGTATTAAATGAAGGACATAAATTAGGGGAGTTCCAGATGCAGTGCATATTTTGAGCCAGTGGCTTCTGGTGCTCGACACCAGCACTTGAGTGTCAACACTGACACCTATGCTAGTTTGCCACATGGTGGTGCTATTTGTTTAATTTAGAGATGAGCATAGTAACAGTTGTTAATTCATTTAATATATATTCAAAATGACTGAGACCTCCACCCAAGCCATTTTAATAGCTTTCGGGGCCGGAAATAGTTGGAACTGTCATATTTGTTGGAGTGTGACGATCAGTAGTTGTGTTGTTACTGTCACTGACAGTGCTGGCAGGGGCAATGGGTGGTCCCAGCTGCAGTCGCAGCTAGCGGGAGGGAGAAGGGGTGGCGCAGCGGGTTGCGCGACCCAAAAAACTTACCTATTTGGCCGCGTCACCGCCAAACCACTCCTTATCCGCAGGGACCAGCTCCCAGCCTGCCCTGCGTCCAGTCCCAACAATGCTTTTATGCTGCAGGCATTGTATCACTACATTCTATTGTAGAGAAACCATTTTAGTGATGTTTGTGGGCACGGTGTTTTAGCAACTAGCCTGCTGCTTGTGCCCTTTAGGCTAGTCACATTTTATCTTATTTAATTTATATTGCTTTTAGAAATGGCCACATTTGTGGTGATGTTTGATTTTCCTTTATCTTTCTGTCCTTTCACCTAGGAAAGCATTTACATTGTTTTAGCACATTCTTTCACTCTGTGCTTTTTCAACGCTGACAAGATAGAGTTGTTGGCACAAAGTGGTACATCACGCCTCTAACATTTCACAGACGCATACATATTCTTACATGGGGATACTTATATATATTCACTAGAAAAAACAATGGTTAGAAGGACGTTATAGTAAGGTTCAGATTTTAGACGCACAAAACCATAGATATTCAGTTGTTATAGTTAGAGTTATTTCAAGTAACGTTAAGTCATGTCCTAAGGTAACAATAACAATTAGATCTAGATAGTAAAACTAAAGTTGAGCTTGTAACTAACAAAATCTATTACAAAGGCATTCAAAAATTCAGCCTGCTTCAATTTTGTGACATTAGTATGTTTTATTCCACTGAAAACATTGTTTTAAATAAGGCTCCTGTAATTTATAACGTATTTAATATTACTGGAGCTTGTTTGTATTTCTTTATTTTTGTCTTTCTTATTTTGAGATTGTATTTACTGTGCATAACACCAACATCCTGTGAATTTGATATGAAAATTGAACATAGCAAGGCGTATTTTAAGATCCTATTACAGCATGTTTATACCCAAGCTGAGAGGTCCGAAAAGTATACTTACGTCCCTTTTATGAAACACACCTTTTTTAAAGCAGGATCTAGTACTGAACGAACAGGTTGGTCTGCCCTCAAAATGTGTTCTGTTTCCCCATCCATGAAGCAAGGCTCGAGGCAGGCTAGAGCTGCATGCCTGTCTCGGGCTCAGCCCTTGCTCCATGGGGCCTGGCGAGCCAAAACAGAGTCAAGTCACGCATAACAGGCACTGAACTTTCCCTCCTTGTTGTTTTTAAAGATAAAAACCACTGCATGACAGTCAAGTGACCACATGACACCCAAAATGGTGCTTTTTTGCCATGTGTCTCTGCAGCTGAGCTGAGGCACAATTTTGTGTGTTTCTGTTTTTAAAATCAGGGGAAATGAGTAGGATTATCAGTAAATTGTCTCTTGCCTTCCCTTATGCTTTACTTTTTTTGTAAGTAAGACATTTTGATATTTTGTAGACGTATCTTGTCAGATTCAATTAACACGGGATAACTGATATTTACTGGGCATCCTGTACTAATTTAGGTCATGAAATAATTGAACCTAAAGCATTGTCCTTTGGTGGTGAAAGGAATAATTTGTCTTTCCTTGCTGCATAATTTAGTCATCCCGCTGTATGATTTGGCCCTCAACTGTCACATAATTTTCAATGTTCCTGGCTACACCACCTGCCCTTTGCAGAACTTTCACATTTCTATCTTCTGTTTTCACCTGGAGTTCTCCACTGCACTATGCAAGGTTGCCCCATCTCTCAAGCCTTGGTAGGATTTCTGGCCAGGCTACAATCGTCGTGCCAAGCAGCCTGGCCACAGATGTTAACTCTTTCTTTATGCCTGCCAGCATTTGCCCCTAGCCAACTTTGTCAGTTATTCGCTAGGGTGACGAGGCGTCCCAGATTTGCTGGGACAGTCACGGTTTATCAGAAGCTATTCTGGCAGGGGTCAGCACATTGGGCTTATGTCCCGGTTTTTCAGGGAGGGTAGACTGAAACCAGGGAGAGGCACATTTTCATAAGTTCAAAATCAGGACTAGTTAGCAGCTGCTCTCAAAAAGCAATTTAACCAATAGGTGTGATAGCGGTTTTAAAAAATTGCACTTTGTTTATTTCCTCAGAGCCTGATCTGTTTTTCTAGCTTTATTGCGTGCTGTCATTCTGTGCCCTTCGGCTGCTGAAAAATCGTAGTCCTATTTTAGTGAAATGTCTCTTTTTTTGTTTTTTTTAGGTCGAACATAAGTGTACGACCTCTTGTATACTTTGAAGTACATTTCTTCTGTGAGCTTCCAGTTATTTCAATTTTTTGTTTCAGTTTAATTTCAAAATCCTTGCTTGCTAGTGGTCAGTCGTGCCTCCTTCTGTGTGGGTGCAGGGACCAACTACTCTATAATTACGCTTTGTTTACCTGGTCTGTAGAGGACTTTTTAAAAAAAATGTGTTTCCTTCTCTTGTCCAGGGAAGCCTCCCTTTTCATTTGCGAGCATTCTTTCTCTGAGCTTAGCTGTAAACAGGGCTATAAATCAGGCTGTTATCTTGGTCACATTTGGTCTTTGTGGGCTCTCTGCACCCTCTCTCGGCTGTCTGGCTCCCACCCTTCCTAGCGTGGATTTTCTTCACCAAGTGTGCCTGCCTGTGGTCCCGAGGGCGGAGGATCAAATGTGATTGCTTATAGTCTAGGCACCCAGCTCTACCAGGGATCTGCAATCCTTCGAGACAGTGCCCACATCTGCTCCATGCCATCAGTTCACACACTTCAATCCCTCAGCTGTGCCTTTGCCAGAACCCGACACACACTGTCTGCCAGAGCACCTTAGCTCTTGCAGTCGGTACACTCTGCTGCTCCAGTACAAGTCCTCGGGTGCAGCTCCATTAGTGCACCTCAACTCACACACTCCGAGCCCCTCACCTTTTCCGGAACCCCACACATGCTGTCTGCCTGAGCACCTCAGATCTTACAGTCAGTACACTATGCTGCTCCAGTACCTCAGGGACCTCAGGTGCATCTCCATTGTGTACCTCAGTTCACACACTCCAAGCCCCTCAGCCGTGCCTGTGCCAGAACCCCACACACGATGTCTGCCAGAGCACCTCAGTTCTTACAGTCAGTACTCACTGCTGTTCCGGTACTTGGACCTCAGGTGCAGTGCCAACAGTGCTCCACAGTTCACACACTCCAAGTCCCTCAGCCAGGCCAGGATCCCACACACACTGTCAGCCAGAGCACTTCAGTTCTTACAGTCAGTACACACTGCTGTTCCAGTAATGGGAGGTGCAGCTCCATCAATGCACCTCAGTTCACACACTCCAAGCTCCTCACCCATGCAAGAACCCCACAGACACCGTCTGCCAGAGCACGTCAGTTCTTACAGTCAGTACACACTTCTGTTCCAGTACTGGGAGGTGCAGCTCCATCAATGCACCTCAGTTCACACACTCCAAGCACCTCACCCATGCAAGAACCCCCTACACACTGTCTGCCAGAGCACTTCAGTTCTTACAGTCAGTACACTCTGCTGTTCCGGTACTGGGACCTCGGGCACAGTTCCATCTGTGCACCTCAGTCCACACACTCCAAGCCCTCAACAATGCCAGTGCTGGGAACCCCACACACGCTGTCTCCCAGAGCACCTCCGTTCTTACAGCCAGTACACACTGCTGTTCCAATACTGGGACCTCGGGCACAGCTCCATCAGTGCACCTCAGTTCTACCCCGGCGAGGTCACCTCCTTTCCTGTTCTGGGACCCCACTCACCTACAGTTCCGTTACAGCAGCTCAATTCTAATATTCAGTCCCAAAGCCAAGCCAATACTGGACCCAAAAGAGCAAAACACAGCTTTGCTAGTGCTCCTCAAGTCTAACATCCAACACCACTGTTGATGGGAACCACCACAGCTCCACCAGAATCCATTCATTCTAACATTCAGTGCACATTTCTTTTCAGTACTAATGCTCACACACTCGCCCTTCACGACTTCTTGCTTCTGTGGTTAAGAAGCAATGCCACCCCCATACAGGGCCCCACTCGTAGCTTTACCAGGGCACCTCTAGGATAACGCTCGTCAACACTGGCACTACAAAACTAGGTTCCACACATAGCTCCTTTAACATACCTCACTTCTGACCTTGTGTGCCCGTTACTATTCCAGTACTGCAGCCCACATACACCTCTGTCAGTGCACCTCAACCCTAACCTACAGCGCCCCATTATTCCAATACCAATAATTACACGGCACTCCATTTCTCATTCCTCACCCACTGCCTTTCTTTTATTCCAGCACTGGGCCAGTACACAGCTCTGTCTATACCTACAATCCTGATCCGAAGCACCCCAATATTGCTGTTTTGGGGTTCAAGTGCAATTCCAGTAATGCACCTCCTGCTGTTCTGCAGTACCCCCTGCTGTTCCACACTCTGACTTCTGTTTGAGGACACGGGGAGCCAATTAAATCTATTCTTAGCTGCCATCTTTATTTGGGAGGGTCTCTTTTACTTATCTCACTCCATTCTTTCCTTTACTCTGTTTACTCTCAATATTTTCTTTCTCCCTCACTTTTCTCTTTCCAGCTCTTAAAATCCACACGTTAACAGTTTTGCTCTTTCTTTCAACTGTTTATTTCTACTCCTCTCCCTTTTTTCATGTCCCCTCTTCCTCTTGCTACCTCCTCTTTCAAACCTGCAAAAACTTGGTTATTTCTTTCCTTGTTTTGTTCCTTTCTTTTTCTTCATCAGACGTTCATTCTTTCATTATTTTTTCTCTTCCCTTCATTCTTTTTGTCTTTTTTATTTGCTCTTTCTAATAGACGTTCCTTCACTTTTTTTTTTAGACCTTTCTTCCTTTCTTTCTCTGGTGTTTTTCTTATCTTTATCTGTCAATTCATGTTTTATTATAAATCCCTCTTTTTCCCATCTGTATGTGGAAACCACAAGTTAATTGGCGGGACCCGAAATGTCAAAGTGGTTTTCCAATTCTGTGTCTGTGGGAAATGTGTCAGTACATACATGTCCCTGTTCTTCCGCTGCTTGTTTCTCTCACCATCTCTCTTGTTGTTTCTCTAATGTTCATTTATCTTTTCACACTTCTTTCATTATTTTTTCCTTTTTATCTTCTGCTCTATAGTTTTCTTCCCTTTTTTCTCACACGTTTGCTCTCTATCTTCTCTTAGTTGTATTTTCATTTTCTCATTCTTTCTTTTATTCTTTGTGACCCCTTCTCTTTCTTCCTTTTGTCTGTTGTATTCCTTTTGCTTCTCTTTTTGTGCTACTTCCACTTTCTCTCCTGAGGCCTAGTTATCAATGGAGCAACAGGTGCAGTGGCACCGGGGCTCAGAGACCTATGGACTGCACTCAACTTTAATTACGCCTATATTTTCCTAACAAAATTGCAGTGAACCATTTTCCTTTCTTACTCCAGGGCCCATGACACAGTTACTATGCCACTTGTCCTCTCCTTCTTTACTCCAGACTCCCTCTTTCATTTCAACCTTCAATCCGTCCCAAATTGTATTTTTGTTATGTGTTTTGAGCATTACATTCTAATGCAAAAGGTTTATTTCTGATAAAGGTTTATATGATAATTGTATATGTTTTACTATAGCGGAAGAAGGTAAATGGAAGTGCTTTAGTTAAATGCTGGGGTAGTGGAATTATATGGCTGGAAAGAGGCAGGGTTGGACAATTTATGTGGCAAGAAAACTCCAGTTATCAATTTACAATGCCAATAGCTCTAACTCAAGAAAATGCTAGACCTATTGTATTGCAAATGCTTTTTTAAATATCTGGTCACCCTGTCATTCACACCTAAATGGAATCCTGCAATGGCTGTGCCGAGCTCCTGGACTCATTGAGGTGTGAGATGAACCATACGTCCGTCCTTGTGCCATCTTTGTTCCCTGTTGATGAATGGAACGCAGTCATTGGTTGATGCTCAGCCTGACGCTGTACGTGGCCTCACGTGACCCGTGCACGCACCGGATTCCCACCACCTGCCGCTATTATTCCTTCATTTTGTGGTAGCCGCTCATTCCTGCGACACCTGGGGGGTAAAACGGGGGACTGGGAGCCCAGCACTTGATTAAGCTTTGCGCACATCCATTGAGTACTGAAATTGCTCAAATAAAACCTCTCGGGGTGTTCGAGAGGCTGCCTCTGGGCCTCTGTCTGAGGTCAGTTCCTATTAGCATTCTTTGCTGGTTTTTCAGTTCAAATTCTAAATGATCTCATGCTTTTTCATCTTTCCAGGACAATTTGTTGTTTTAATTTTTTTTGTTAAGGGAGGGTGGGTGATTCTCTTACCTGGAAATTGTTAAGGGTTCTCACCTTCCAAACCTTGTTCTTGCCAATTTCCTTTTTTTTATTTTCATTTTAGGCTTCTCAAGCATGCCTGCACTGCGCTGTGGGCGCTCCTGTACTTTGGTGTTGATTTGCACTCTTCGGTTGCTACTCCTTTCTGTGCTGTGCCTTTTCGGCCATCGCATTACTCTTTGTGGACATCTTGAGGCGCCATTTTGTGCAGGTGTGTGCTCTGACTGGCCAGTACTGGGCGTGTCCATGATTTACTCAAAGCAGGTCGCAGAGCTCATGAGCAAAGTTAGCGTTCGGGGTGCCACAGAGGTGTTTTCCCAGCCCTACTTGTTTATCATCTATATGGCACACCTAACCAAACCTATTGACTCTTGGGGTGATTATCATCTCTTATGTGAATACCCAGCTACTCCTTACATTTGCTTTTGCCATGACAGACATAGGTTCCATCTTTCATCTGTCTGCAGACCTGCCAACCTTGAAATATTTTCCACAGCATGATCCTTCAGCTGATATACGGGAGTGGGTGTCACGTGTGGGGCAACATCGCGAGAAACACGTAACATGCTTAATCTGAGAATTATCAATAGTTTATTAATTGCTGCATGTGTATTTAATGGTTTGAGGTGCCCAGCATTGGCCCATGAAGACTTGAACTGTGCCTAATGTTTAGCACAGCCACATAACATAAATTTACATACAAAATAATCTAGATTAAAATACTTTATATATGTAGTGAATTGTCTGATCACATGGCTGGTCGGTGCTAAAAGGATTTTCTTCATAGGAGCACTGCACTTTTCTGTACTGGTCTCTCACACCACTGATATAGCTCACAACTGCAGTGCGCACTAAACATGTAAAATCAAGGCCTGGGCAGAGTTCTACTACGTGGAACTCTGCGTAGTGCTGAAAAAACTCTGCTGAGTTCCGCGAGCGGTGGAGTGCGTTGTAAAATCAGTGCAAATGGCACAAAGTGCAGCACAAGAGGGCGCTGCTTCTTTCTGCCACTCAAGTAGATTTTCTAATCGTGCGGCAGCTAACTCAAAGCGAGCGGTTCGTTTCTCACCGCAAGCTTTTTCAGTGCAAGCGGTAGCGACCTATCATTACTGTCCATGTTGAGAAATCTTGCCGGGAGGTGACCTAAAGTGTGATTTTTCTTGCTTGCACTCTTCAACATAATGCTGGCAATCCGCGAGAGAGGAAAAAGCCCACGCCACTCCACAGAGTTTTTCTCGGAACTCCCGCTACGTGTGGAGTGGGCAGAGCTATGCGAACTCTACCAGTGGAGCGGTATTCATCTCCCACCCCTAGTAAAATCCTCACAGACTGACCATTTGGAGCTGGCATATGCATTTTTCCCAGCTGTCACCTGTCTGAATTGTAGCTTTGGCTGTCTGGAGCTGTTGCAAAAACCAGTAAAAATGTTTAATTGATGTTGTGTCTGAACACTGGCGTGACTGACTCAGTGCAACAGCTGCCCAGGGCATTTAGAAGTACAAAAGGTGTTGGTGGCCTCATAGAAGAGAGCAAGGACACATCATACTGAACAAATTATTACAGCAATCCTACAAGAAGCCCAAAGAACACGAGCTACAAAAAACAGAAGTGGAACAGTCTCTAACAGCTGATTAATTTAAAATCATACCTGAACTTTGTGTGAGCAGACCCCGATAACTGAGGGGGTCATTCCGAGTCTGGCTGTAACTGAACCGCCGCCAGGGTGGCAGTGCAGACTGCCTTATAACGAGTGTGGCGGTTTGGCTTGTGCCAAACCGCCATTTCCCCGTTCCTACCGCCAAGAATGTTGGACCGGCCGGGCCGGGTGAGAGCATCTCCGACCTGGCGGATCACCCAATACCATCGCCGGTATTCCAAGTCCCCTTTCTGCAAGGGATTCCATGGCAGTAGCATCGCCACAAAATCCCTGGTGGAAAGGCTACTGGAACAGGAATTTGCATTCCTGTTGCCGGTAGATGACTCCCCCCCCCCACTCACAGTAGTGTCCCCCATCCCAGTAGTGACCCCCGATCCCTGTACTCACCCGCAACCCCGATCCCCGTACTTACCCCCACCCCAATCCCCATACTCACCCCGATCCCCGTACACACACACCCTGACTCTCACTCACAACACCCTTACACTTATGCACACCCACACGCATCATCATCACCACATTTACACACAGACACACACGCACGCACAAAAACTCCCCTCCCACCTCCCATTCTTGACACGCATACCACTCACACACACCCATTCACCCCCACTCACACACCCCCATGCCCCTCCCCTTGCAGAGGACACTTACCTCGTCCGACGAGGTGCTCTTCTCTGAGGAGACGGGACCCGGCTCTCCCACCCCCAGCAGCACCCCGACATCAGGACACCGCCAGGCCATATTACAGGTCGTAATACGGCTGGCAGAGTCCTTTTGGTGGGGCGGGCCGGTGATGGATCCGCCTCTGCACCGCCGACCGCCAGCATGACTACTGGAGGATTTCCGTCCAAATTGTGGCCGAAATCCTTCAGTACTCGGAATATGGCGGTTGGAGGACCGCCAGCACTAGCGGTCCTCTGGCGCCTGCAACTTCATCGGTCTAAGTAAAAGACCGCTGAAGTCGGAATGTCCTGGAGCTGAAATTCAAATAAAGTCAGGTCTGGCCCAACAAATCTCAAATCATAAATCAGAGGCAGTAAACGCAGAAAGAAACAGGCCTCTTAACCAGCAAAGCCTTGGCAGGAGCAGCAGCCCCCAACAAGGACAGCTCACAGAAACCTTCGGAGGATACAATGTGAGAATTAAAGCAGACGCTACTTTTCACTAACACCTGAGAGGGGCAGGGGATGGCAGCGTTTTTCGAGCTTGGTAGTCAAAACTCTACAATAAGCGCTGTGCTAGCCACAACCACCATTTTAGCTGAGGTTTACAGGAAGGGCTGCTTTCCATGCCTCAGCTGAGTGATTTGAAAACCCAGGCATGGATTTCACGTTTCCAGCAATTTTACAACAGGGTGAAAACCTACTCCATGCAGGGTTTTCCAGCTTGCCCTGAACTCTCATTTTCACCGTGTGATATCACCTCTTCATCGGGAAACATTGTGAGGTGAGCTGATATTGTGTGAATTGGCAGGTATGTGTCTGGCAAGCTTCCCAGGTCCACGCGAGATGGGCTGCTCCAGTCTAGTAGGTTTTTGAATACTTGAAATCTTGTTAATTCCATTGTAAAACAGGACTACAGGTCACAAAATTCAGAGTTAAATACATGGACTGCAGCAACACATCACAAATGGAACTGGGAAACGTGGCAGCTATGCCTTGGTCATGAGACAGACATCTACTATGCAATAAAGACGAAACTGAGATTCTCCTATTTGGATACGCACGTGAGCAATGTGGTAATGGAGTATCCATGATAAATGGATACATAGACTCCAGACAGTACAAAATGTTGTGGCACGCCTCATGTTGTGCATTAAAAGACGGGAATCTGTTACCAGGGCTTTGTATGAATTCCAATAGCTCCTGATTAAGAAGAGGACGTGTGTCAAGGAGCTGTTTTTATACATTGAACTCGATACAATTGGGGCCCACAGTATTGATTTATAGGATCCAGCATTATCAAGCAACCTCCGCTCTACGTTGGCAGTCTGGGTTAAGGTATTTCCAGGGAAGTTAGGTGCAGCAGGGAGTTGCTCCTTTTGGAGCTTGAAAGCAAGGAATGGAATTTTCTTTCCTACATCCTGAAGACCATCTCCCAGGAACCCCTGTTCGGGAAGCCATTAATTTTATTTTATTTTTTGCCTTAGTGTGACTTCAGAAATGGGACACTCCACTGACTAGCTGAGTGCGTTTATAAAGTTATCATTTATCCACTGATTGATTCATTCATTCTTTCATTCAGCTGTAGTCATCAACTAGGTCACCGGGTCAGCACTGCCGCTCTGTCACATAGTCTGTGTGATCTTGCCTCTTCCCTCCTGATCAGTTTTAGACTTCCTAATTCTAAGCAGAGTTTCTTGATCTGCTTTCTGAGCTTGTACTGGCTGTGGGCCCCATTTAAGTCCTTCTTTTGTTTCAGTTGTTCAAGCATTGAAACCTACCACCAGTGCTTGTTTTTGGAGGCCTCTTGTGGCAACTGATGGTACCAATCAGCTGCACCCACCTCTTTTCCAGCAGCAGGCTGTGTGTCTGCCAGTATTTAGGGTTTGTGCACGCCTCATGAGCCAAACTCAGCCATGAATTATTAGCCAACATGGGTGGAGCTAAATGGTTTTCTATAATAGACTTGAGATCAGCTTATCACCATGTAGCATTGTTCAAGGCATCCCAAGAATTGACAACTTTCTTCACGTCATTTGGAGCCAACAGATACATAAGATTACTGTTCGGACTGGCATCATCTGCCATTGTTTTTCTAAAGTTGATGGATAATCTCTTCTGTTGAAGGTTGAAGGCTTACCAAGAAGACATTTTGGTCTTTGCTAATATTTTGGAAGAACACAATCACATTTTAGGAAAAGTAGTTACGGTTTTATCAGAGCGAGGCATGACATTCAGGTGTGATGAATGCAAATTTGCAACTAATGAGTTAGACAATTTCAGTCACAGAGTATCTGATTGTGGAATAAAAACAAGGTTTTTCGTGATTAATGCCATTGAAGAAGCCAAGGCATCTGTCGATAGAGACTCCTTGTGCTCTTTCTTGGGCTTTGTAGAATATTACGCATGTTTTGCGTCAGTCTATGACCATGCTGTTGAGCCATTGAGAATGTTATTAAGGAAGGAATGCAAGTATGTAAGGTGTGGGTGCGATCATGAGTCAACACTTCTCAAGAAAAGAGCAGACAATAGCCTACGTATCAAGATCTTTAAAGCTGTCTGAAAAACAGTGTTGTACGATTGAACACGGAGCACTAGTGTGTGTAAGTGGGATGTACATAAGTTCAAGATGTATTTGTGGGGCAGTAAATCTGAACTACATACAGATCGTAAACCTTTAGTTCATATTCCCACTGGTGGTAAATGCAACAACCTGTCATCTAGGCTGACTAGATTGGTTTCAATGTTGCAAGAGTATACTTTTCTTGTCAAACATGTATCAGGTGGTATGAATTTTCGGGTGGATTGACTGCCACGGATGCCAATAGAAAGTTTAGATGATGAATGTATGATGGATGACATTGAATGTGTGGCTGCAATAGATGCTGTCCACAATCAGAACACTGCAGTTTTAAGCAAGAAAGATTTGATGAATGCTTGTCAAGCGGATGAGGTCTTGTCTAAAGTTAAGGAGTACATTATACAAGGTTGGCCAGGAAAAAAGATGTCTAACTGGAGAGTTGAAAACATTTTCCCAAGTCTCAGAAAACAGATCCATTGTGAGCGGGTTGGTTTGAGAGGAGATTTTCTTGTTACTTAAGAACAAGGGGTGGTGGAACAAGAGCCAACTGATTAAACTTACACAGCAATAGGCCAATATCATATGCAGTAAAAGTGGTTCAATTGTTGAAGCGGATTGGAGACTCTGGGTTCAACCCACAAGGTAAACAGTATTTGGACAAAAGATTGATTCAAAAATATTGAGTCACAGAAATTTTGAGTTTTAATGTTGACAGTAATATCAAATTTTAGGTAAGTGGTATAGTTTTCTATAATATCTGTGTTAATATCGTTGTCAATAATATCTGTATTGTTAATATCGTTTTCAATAATATAGTTGTAAAAAAATAGTTTTTATTATCTTTATGTGTTTAACTATATTGTAATTGCATATGTTTTAGACTGTAAAATTGTTGTTAATATATATAAATATAGTTTGTAATTTTAATTTGGTTATAATAATTTATTTATTTGTTAATAGGAGTTTATAGTGTGGTAGCTGATTGTGAGGTTTGGTGGGGTATAGGGTGGGAAGTTAATTAAGTTTAATTATTAATTATATTTTAATTATTAAGTGATAATTATGTACATTTTGTAATTCATATATTTTTATGTTGTATGTTATTTGCAAGTTGTTGAGTTTGTAGAGGTATAGGGTAAGATGTTAAGTAATAAATGATTAATTATTAATTAATTATTGATTTAATTGATAAATATGTAAATTGTGTAATTATATATTTTTAAGCTATATTTTAGGTGTGGGTTGTTGGGGTTTCCTGGGGTATAGGGTAAGGAGTTAATTTTGTAATTGTCTAATAATGAAGTATTATTTATTAATCAATTTATTGATAATGACATATGTAAATTGTGTAATCATTATACTTTTTAATTTGTATTTTAGATAAGGGTTGTTGCGTTTGTAGGGGTATAGATGGAAAGTTAAGTAATTATTAATTATCAATTTGTTATTAAAGTATTAATTGAATTACAATTATGTTAACTGTTTAATAATTATATATTTAATGGCATATATTAGTTGTTGGTTGTTTTTGTAATGTAATAGGAAGTTATTGAAGTAATACTTATCAATTACTGATTTAATACTAGTTATTTTATTACTTAATATGTGAATTGTGTTATTGTTTTTTACTTTAACTATATTCTAATGTGCACTGCTACATTTGTGGGAATATAGTGTGGGAATGTAATTAAATAATAAATTAATAACTATTGTATTTGTTAATAATTGTTTAAAATATTAATTATGTAAAATGTTTCATTGTTTTTAAATTTATATACATTTTTATATTAACATTCTTATATTTTTGGTGAATTAATTGAGTCATTAAATTATGTTATGTGTTTTAAGTTAATTACTTTCTTTACTGCTGCACAGACTGGAGAAGAAATAGTAAATGTTACCCCTCTGGAGTCCAGGGCTTTCCCTACTGTTGCACTGACTGGAGTGGGAATTCAAAATGTTACCCCTATGAAATGTAATGCTGTTATTACAAGACTTCATTTTATTTATTCATATTTTGAAATTTTTTTTAATATTATTTGATTTTTTTAAATTATGTGTGTGTGCATATATATATATATATTCACTTAAAAAACTAAAGGTTACAGGAACTTTATTGTTAGACTCACATTTTAAATGTACTAAACCACAGAAATGCCTTTGACCTGGCACAACTCACCTGCAACAACACACCCACACCGAAGATCCTGAAATGCATCCTCCTCAACATCTGCTCCCTCCACAAACATGATACCAAAATCTGGGACCTCCTTGACAGCACCACCCCGGACATTGCATTCCTCACCGAAACCTGGACCAACACCACCTCTGGCCTGGACATTGCCATCGCCAGTCCCCAAGGATACAGGATCACCCGGAAAGTCAGCCCCAGCCACCCCGGGGGTGGGGAAATCGCCGTCGTCCACAAGTCTAACATCCAACTGAGAACACACTCCGAAGACCCCATAAGCCTGATGGAACACCTTCACTTCAAACTTCAGACAAGTCCAACGTCCACCCCCAGGGGAACCCTCATCTACCGCCCATCCGGACCCGGTGCACCTTTCTCCGACTCCATCACAGACAGTATCACTGCGCAAGCCATCGCAGCCTCCAACTACACCCTGCTGGGAGACATCAACTTCCACCTCGACAACCTACAAGACCCCAACACCGCATCCCTCCTGGACAATCTCCACAACACAGGGCTCCGACAGACCGTGAGGAACCAACGCATTCAGCAGGACACAACCTCGACCCCATCTTCACACCGGGAGCCTCCGTCACCTTCAGCCACACCTCCGAACTTCCACGGACAGACCATTGCTGCATCCATTTCACCTTCAACACACCCAGCATCCTCAGACCCCAACACCAACCATCCTGTAGAAGATGGGCAAGAATCACCGTGACCAGCTCACTGCCACCCTCGCCAACTCCGCCCCTCCATCGCATACAACGACGACCAGAACATCGCTGCCTGCACCTTTCACAAATGGATTGCCGACTGCGCCAACACCATAGCTCCCCTCAAAAAGAACAACAGCAACCACGCCAAAAAGCCAGCTGGTTCACCGCAGAACTCCGAGAATCCAGACACACATGTCAACGCCTCGAGAAAATCTGGAGAAACACCAAATCTACAGAACCCCAAATCAACTTCAGAGCCTCCACCACCGCACACCACCATCTCATCAAAAGCACCAGAAAGAAAGCAATACAAAGAAGAATCTCCTCATGCACACAGCAGCAAGGAACTCTTCAGCATCATCAAGGAGTTCACCCAACCCAACAGCGAAGCAACAGACATCCCACCCTCATAAGATCTCTGCAACAAACTCAACACATACTTCCACCACAAAATCAAGACCACCTACGACAACTTCAGCGAGGACAACCTACGTGCAGAACCCCCTCCACTGGAACCCGACACCAAAAAAACAACGATCACCAACTGGACCCCCCCTCACCACCGAAGATACACTGAAGACAATGAGGACCATACACTCCGGGGCCCCCATGGACCCATGCCCCCACCACATCTTCAACAGAGCCGCTGAAACCATCGGCCCCAAGCTCCGGCTAACCATGAACCGCTCCTGAGCAGGCGCCTCCTTCCCCAACGACTGGAAACATGCAGAGATCAACCCTCTCCTCAAGAAACCCTCGGCGGACCCCACCGACCTCAAGAACTACAGGCCCCTCTCCCTGCTCCCTTTTCCAGCAAAAGCCATCGAGAAAGCTATCAACAGCCAACTCGCCTCTTTCATCGAAAACCACAACATCCTCAATGCCTCCTAATCTGGCTTCAGAAAAAACCACAGCACCGAAACAGCCCTCCTAGCCACAACGGACGACATCCGCTCCCTGCTGGACAAGGGAGAGACTGCGGCCCTCATCCTACTCGACCTCTCGGTGGCCTTCGACACAGTCTCCCACCACACCCTGATATGCCAGCATCAGAAACAAGGCCCTCGACTGGATCTGATCTTTCCTCTCCAGCAGAACTCAACGAGTCAGACTTCCCCCTTTCCTCTCGGACCCCACACCTACCACCTACGGAGTTCCCCAGGGATCCTCCCTCAGCCCCACGCTGTTTAACATCTACATGGCCCCGCTAGCCACCATCGCCAGAAACTACGGACTCAACATCGTCTCCTATGCTAACGACACCCAACTCATCCTCTCCCTATCCAACGAACCCAACACAGCCAGACACAACTTCCACAAAGGCATGGGAGCAGTCGCCAACTGGATGAAAAGCAGCTGCCTACAACTCAACGCAACTGAAGTACTCATCATGAGCTCTCAACCCAACGTGTGGAATGACTCCAGTTGGCCCCACCCACCCTCGGAAGCCTGCCCACCCCCACGAACCAAGCCCGCAACGTCGGAATCATCCTGGTCTCCAAACAACATGGACCACCAAATCAACTCAATTGCATCCACCTGCTTCTGCACCCTCCACCTCCTACGCAAGACATTCAAATGGATCCCCCTCGAACACAGAAAGTCCGTCACACATGCCCTCATTACCAGCAGACTGGAATACGGCAACCCGCTCTATGCCGGAGTCATCAAGAAACTCACCCACAAACTACAGAACATCCAGAACGCCACCACCAGGCTGGTCCTCGACCTACCTCAACACTGTCACATCTCCGAGCACCTGCGCACCCCACACTGACTCCCCATAGAGAAAAGAATCACCTTCAAGATCCTCACCCACGCACACATAGCCCTCCACAACACCGGACCAGTCTACCTGAACAGGTGACTCAATTTCCACGTACCCCACAGGACCTTACGCTCAGCCCAGCTCTCTCTCTTCAAAGAACCCTGCATCAGAAAAACAAGAACAGGGGTTCGCTCATTCTCCTACCTCACCACCACAGCCTGGAATGCCCTACCACCCCACCTCAGACAGACTACACCCCTCCTCAACTTCACGAAAGAGCTGAAGACATGGCTATTTGAAGACATGGCTATTTGAAGAACCACTGCACTGATTGATGCCCCACCCCATCTTCAGCGTCTTGAGACCCTCAAGGGTGAGTAGTTGCGCTTACCAAACACTGATTGATTGATAGACTTAAAAAACTAAAGGTTACAGGAACTTTATTGTTAGACTCACATTTTAAATGTACCAAACCATAGAAATTCACCTGTCATAGCTAAAGTTACCTCAAGTAGCTATAACTCATTTCCTAAGGTAACTATAGCTCGCGCCTCCGCCATGCACAGTTTTCTGCTAAATAATTTTACACAAATGTTACATTGATATTATCAATTATGTTATCAAAGATGTCATCTGTGATGTATTATGTGGGATAATTAGCAGTGCATGGTGAGGGCGCAAGTTATAGTTACCTTAGGGCAAAAGTTATAGTTACCTGAGATAACTATAAAAGGTGAATTTCTATGGTTTGGTACATTTAAAATGCGAGCCTAACTATAACGTCCCTGTAACCGTTGTTTTTTTAACTGAATTTCTATGGGATTTTTTTTTAACTCTACTTCCTAACTATAACATCGCTGTAACCTTTGTTTTTTTCAGTGAATTTCTACAGTTTTTTTAACGCAAAGTAAATTTCATTACTATACGTTAATCCAACCGCCACTGCGCACAGCCTTTGGCCATGCGCAGCAGCGGTAGGCCGCACAGCCTGGCTACGGCCAACCCCTATAACTACCTAATCACAATTGTAAAGCCTCGTTACAATTGTTTAAAGCCCTGGGAAGGTTGTGGTCCCAGGTGATGTGGGGGGCCGGGTGCCCCCCTCTTTTTATTTAATCAAAGCCTCAGGGAGGTGGTGGTCCCCAGGGCTGCAGGGGACTTGGTGCCCGCCCATTACAATTGTTAAAAGCCCCAGGCTGGTGGTGGTGGACCCCGGGGCTGCGGGGGGCCCTGGCGGCCCCCCTGCTTTCATTTCATCAAAGCCCTAGGGAGGTGGTAGTCCCCCCATGCCCATGGCACTTGGCGCACGCGGGAGCTTTAGATTCAGCAATTTCCGCTGAGAATTAAAATAAAATAAATCTTGCTCTGGGGGTGTCCCCTTTTGTTTTTTTCATCTTTTTTTCTGGGACTTGGCTGACGCCGAGTCCCAAGATGGCTGAAAAACACTTTCTTTTTGAAGTGTTGTCAACCAATCAGATCTCAGCATGAGATCAGGAGGGTTTGCAGTGCCTTCGCGTCCCTCTATAAACAAATTTGTTTTTTCTTCAATTACTTAAACACTACTGAACAGATTTACACAAATAATATAAAAGTTGCTTTCTGGACCAAGAGCTACCTTTCTGCCAAATTTGGTGTAATTCCGTGTGCTTTATGGACAGTGCGCATTCTGAGTGTGCTGGAGTGCAAGGATATTTGCCTCGGATCCCTTAAAGGAGCTCAGGCCAATATCCTAGCACTGTTTCCGCCAGTCAGCCCAGCAGGAATGCGTATTGCAATGTTCTCGCTGACCAGCCAGGCACGAACATTCTAATACGCTCAGGGGGGGCATCACTGCCATTGCGGTGGCTACTCGCTGGGGATTTGGTGATCCCGTGGTGAGACCGCCAAAGTCATAATTAGGCCCCTAATTCCTGGTTGAAAGGTATGTATGATGTGGCTCAGTTTGAGGAAAGGATCTATAAATAGAATGTTAATTTACAATACTTTGAGTCTATCCCGTGGTCCTTTTCGTGACACATGATAACCTTGAATGTGTTTATTTATTTTAATATTGTTTTATCTACGTTTCTCAAGGACATCTTATATGTTTCAATATAGCTATTTCCTGTTTTATTTCTTTAGTTAGCTAACATGATTGACATAACATATGTGTAGATATGGTATTTGAATATTGTTTTTTTCTTTTCTTTTTATCTGTTTATTCTCTTCAATTTGTACTTACTTCTGATTACTGCTCACTAGTTATTCTTTTTTTTCCTTTATGTATATGTTGTACACTTTAAGAATATGTAATGGTATATGTTTTGCGGTTGGTTGGCTCCTTTTTGTGAAAATTTAATGACGAATTGTGATACCAAAAAAAGATAAAAGTGATTACTGTTGTGCTAGTTTAAATGTGTCATTGACGATGAAGATTGTAGACCTAAGGTGAGGCCTACCACATCAGTTTGAAAAATAAACTTGTAAACTGACATGCCTTCAAAAAACAACCTGTTTTTAATCTGAAACTGTCTTTGGCAAGTGCACACAGGTCAACTGGTTCATTTGCATGGCAGCTTTTATCTAGCCTGGTTCTAGCCGGGTCTCTTTAAAAAGTCAGGCCCTGGTTCAGCATTCTCAAGAATTTGCCATCACGCGCACCTCTGTCGCAGGGGTCTCCGACGTGGCTTAGCGTTTACACATCTTGGATATGTCCTTCCTCCTCTCCGCATAACTTTTGCGAATTAATTTTAACAAAGGAATAAAGCGCCTTTGTTTATATTTCTGTATTATTTCACCTTTAGAAGGTGCTGTATTGCCATTGGGGGTGATTTGATCACTGTATGTTATTTTACAAGGACTACAAAACAAAGAGATTATTGACTTATTTTCACCTCTGCTATGGCTTCAAAGTGCTATCCTACCAGGCAGGGCTTATGTTAGAGTGATAACTCTTAGTCACATGTTTGGGTTGTGGGGTACATCAACATAGGGGGCTTGTGCCGCACGATAAGCTAGACCTGTACACAATACTCCAGATGACACCTCTCGACCTGTACACAATACTCCAGGTGAGACCTCTCGACCTGCTGCAAAGATGGCCTCAGAATTGGTAATAACATTCCAGATGAGGCCTCTAGAACTGGGAATACTCAGAATGAGGCGTATAGAACTGCTTCATATGTGACCCCAGAAATGTGCATTAATCTTTCAGATGAGGCTTCAGGAACTGGACTTAAAACTCTAGATGAGGATTCTAGAACACAGTATTCCAGATGAGACTTCTAGAGGGATCCAGATGTGCACAACATTTCAGATGAGGCCATAAAAATGGGACAAACTCAGATGAAGACTCTAGATGAGGCCTGTAGGACAGATCCAAATGTAAACTCAGAAATCTGAATAACATTCCAATGGAAGTCCCAGGAGCTGAACTTAAAACTCCGGATGAAGCCTCTGGAACAGGACACAATACCCAAGCTGAAGCTTCTAGAACAGCTCTAAATGTGAATAACATTTCAGATGAGGCCACTGTTCACAAACTCCAGATGACATCTCTAGAACTAGACATAAAACCCCAGATAAGGACATCAAAATTGGACAGAAAACTCCTGATGAGGCTTTTAAAACTACAAAGAATATTCTAGATGAGGCTTCTGAAACTGTTCTAGATTTTAGCAAAGCTCGAGGTGAGGCTTCTAGAACTGGAAACAAAATTATAGATAAGGACCACAGAACTGGATAGAACACTCCAGATGAGGCCTTTAGAGGCTTCTAAAACTGCTCTGGATGTGGCCTTAGAACTGGACACAAAGCTCTAGATGAGGCCTCTAGAAGTGAACACAAAATGCAAGATGAGGCTTCTAGAACTGGACACAGCACTTCAGACGAGGCCTGGACACAAAACTTCAGATGGGGCATCAAAATTCCAGATGAGGCCTCTAGAACCAGACACAAAACTCCAGCTGAGACCTCCAGAGCTGGACACCAACTTGCAGATGAGACCTCCAGAGCTGGACACAAAATTGCAGATAAGGCATCTAGAACTGGATGCAAATTTCCAGAGGAGACACATTAGCCTAGATGAAGCCTCAAGAACTTCTCCGGGTGTGGCCCTCAAGACAGAAACAAAGTCCCAGCCGAGTCCTCCAGGAAGACTCAGGGCCTTATTAAGAGTTTGATGGATGGGTTACTCAGTCAAAAATGTGAGGGATATCCAGTCCCCTGTATTATGATGTGAAAAGAAAGCAAAACCAGGGCACTCCTAATAAATTTATTATCCGGCAGCGTTACCACACGCACAACGCGTATTGTTGAATTCTCCCTGCCTCTCGTGACCGGCGAGAGGTCAGGTGTGGGCTTATCATGGCCCTTATACGTGACATCCCATAAATTTCGGATGCCGTACTCCATACAGGCCGTACATCTTCAAAGACCGCCATCTCCCTATGTGATAAGTGACATTTTAGGACACTGTTGTCGTCAACCATTCTCTTGCCTTGAAAAAGTCTGTGTGGACGAAACACGTGTTGGCTGTTTCTGAACTCTTCCAAACATGAGGATGTGATTTTCTCTGAACATTGATTTAATTTCTCTCAGTACAAAGGAATAAAGAACTCTTCAATTTATTTTGCATTGTGGACTTACTATTCGGAGTGCCCTGGTTTTGCTTTGTTTTCACTTTGTATATACAGCACACGACATAGGAGGTTTCTTTGTATACTTTCTGTGTTTTGTGAATCTGATACCCATGGTGGTTGGGTATTTACACCAGGTTGGCACCCTCTCCAGGACTCTGCATTCTCTATACGAACTTTGTTGCTCTTCGTTTCAGATGTGCGATCTCGCTAGCATCAACCACCGTGCAGTAATGTTTCACTATTATGATGTCAATGGGATATCGTGGGACTGTAATATGGCAGACGGGATATCCATCATGTTTGTGACAGAGTAACCCCATCTGCTGAACTCTAAATCAGGCCCTCACTGATTATGATGAGGACTCAGAGATATTAGTAGCCACAGTAGAGTCACAACTGGTTTTTATTCGTACTTACATGCTTTGTTTAGGTTTGTGACGGAAGCCTGCCCATCCCAAGAGTCCACAGAAAGGGATTCTTGCAAAACAGGTGCAGCCTCTGACGCTCACAGGTGCGCTCCGAGAACCCCGTCCCGCCCTCAGGGGGATGTCTCTCTTTTTAGAAAGAGTGCCTCACCCGTGGGAGCGCCTCTCCCCTCTGGCCAGGCCCTGCCTCAGGGCGCTAAGTCGGCCTTCTCGGCAGCTACAGCTAGATGCCAAAGTAGCAACAAGCATCATGCGGCAGACCTGGGGGGGGGTCAGAATGGGGGAGGGGGGCGTGGCCTCCTCTGACAGCATTCTAATAGGATAGGTTTCCTTTGATCTACTGAAAACTCAAAAAAAAAGTTCAAAACTGACTCCAAATGTGTGGATAATATGACAAGAGTGAATGTACGAGCACACCTTGACTCGGAGACAATGATGTGTAATGGACTGAAGGTGTGAGAGATCTCAGCAGTCAACACAAATGTATCTAGACAACGCCTGTATTTTCACAAACCTTCTATTTTT
The DNA here is from genome assembly GCF_031143425.1 of Pleurodeles waltl. Lineage (NCBI taxonomy): Eukaryota > Metazoa > Chordata > Amphibia > Caudata > Salamandridae > Pleurodeles > Pleurodeles waltl. Next base: position 698,177,139 of record NC_090451.1, read on the forward strand.
GAGAAGTTCGTGTGTTGATGAATAAGTCCCAAAGTTGCTCAAATAAAACGTGCATTCATTGATTTGTTATAACTATAGTCTTGTCCTAATACGTTTTACGTCTATGTTCCTTTTCAAGTCCCTCAACGTCCCTCCTGGATTTGTAAAAACTAAATAAGGTGCCTGTATAAAAAGCAGAGGAATAAACATGATGTTCTGAAACATCTGAGCAAAAAACAGATAAATTGAAGGGAGAGAGTGAAACCCTAAGAGCCGCAGGAGAGGGGGAGTGATGGGGGTGAGAGGGTGAGTGATGGGGAGGAGAGGCCCGCAGCTTAGAGTTATGAGTCCAGGCAACTCAAAAAGTCTGCACGAAAGTAAGTCAAATTCATAACATCTCTCTCTCTCTCTCTGTCTCTCTCTCTCATCACTGTCTCTATCTCTCCATCCTCTCGCCTCTCTTATTTACATCTCTCGCTGTCTCTCTTTTATCTTTATCCCACTTATTTGTGGCTATCTCTCTCTTTTCCTGTCCCTCTGCCCCCTCTCCTGCCTCCCATTTATCTCTCCGTCTCTCTCTTTCACTTCTTTCTCTCCCCTCTCTTTACTTATCCCTCCCAATCCATCTCTTCTCTCTCTTTATTGACGGGGTTGGTCAGTACAAACCCTCTCCCTCTCCCCCTGCAGTGGTTTCCTGCCTCTGGAGAACGGAAACAGCAGTCTGTACCTGGGTCTGGCCGCATCCAGGCACTCGAGGACTGAATCGCATCAGTCACTCATTCTCTGCCTGCTCCAGCCTGCATGCCACCTTCACAACACTCTGCCTGGTATCCCCCACCTGTGACGTCAACAGCGAGTAGGCCTGGGTGTAATTTCAACTACACGGGAGTAATCGGAGTAATTTTGGTTATACCACATTACTCTTTGACACAGAATTAGCAATAATTATACAATTACTCATGCTTGTGTAATTAAAAGTAATTTTGGGGAAAAAAATCCTACTGTGGGCGCACATTTATCGGGCGCGAGCAGCCTCTTGTGCGCGCTATTCATGTTCTTGGTACACTTAGCGATATATTTTTAAAGCAAAATGCATTTTCCCATCCATTTTGGAGGCGACGAGGCATTTTCTGCTAAGAAGTAGTGCTGATCGCAGAATTAGTCTTCTCGCGTCATTATGTGGAATCTCGCTGAATTCTCAGGTAATTCCTCATCAGTATGCTACACTGATTTACGTGAATTATGCCCACCAGACATATATCCGTGAGGCATCAAGACTGCCTGAACTCAGTAGTTCACAACAGTAGCTCTTTAACTTCATGCACCTGCTGCTTTTTTTGGGGGGGGAGGGGCAGGGGGGGTTAAACTTTTCCCCAGTTCTTGAATTGCAGTTTAGGATTGAGGTGCATAAGATGAGCTATGTACAGGAATCGTAGAACAAGAATGGCAGCGAGTGCTTTAGGGTGGCGGTAAGATACCTTGTTAGAACTCTGTAGTGTCTGTTTGGTATTCTTGTCGGAAGCTAAGGAGCTCCGTATATTCTACTGGTGCTTCGGCCCATACAAACCTGTGAACATGAAGGGGGTTCGACATCTATGGAAATGCACAGTTATACAAGGATCCTTCCTAAATCGGACTCTTTTCAATGCATACATGATCCCTCTAGCCAGCATCATCCGCTCACACGACATCAACGTCCTCTCCTATGCCGACGACACGCAACTCATTCTCTACCTCACTAACAAGACGCCCAGTGCTTGGATCAAGTTCAGTGCCTGCTTGACTGAAATCGCCCACTGGTTGAAGACAAACTGTCAGAAGCTGAACACCAACAAGATCAAAATGTTGATGTTCACGAAGAGCATGTCACCTTGGGACAACAGAGGTAAGACCGATAACCCCCTCCACCACCCACACCAAGAACCTCGGGATCGTCATCGACAGCAAACTACGCATGATTGCCCAAATAAACGCCTCTCATTGCCTCATACTGCCATACCCTGAAGATGCTGTGGAAGATTTTCAAACGACTTCCATTCAGATCCCAGAAAACTGTCACACACGCTGTTGTCACGAGCAAACTTGAGTACGGGGACATCCTCTAAGCCAAGCGCCACTACCTCCGCATACAGAAACAAGCACAATTAAAACTCCTCCCCGACACTTTCACTGACCCAGCATACCTCAACAATCGCATCTGCTTTCACAAACCTTCCAGACGCCGATGGTGGTCTGCACTCCGACTTGCACACGTCCCACACATACGGAAAACAAGGTCTGGTGCTTCAGCCTTTTCCTACGTGGCTCCTAAAGCACGGAACGGCCTTCCAATACAGAGAAGAGACTCCTCCTCTCCTGAGCTCCGCAAGAAGCTGGAGACCTGGCTTTTTGAGTTGTCCCACTAGGCCCTGGCTGGACTCCCACCTGCTCAGCACCGGGACAGCCTCCGGGTGATAGTGCGCTCTACAAATCAGCATAACATAACACAACACAAAATAACACTTGGCAAGTGAAGTGCACGGATTGCCACACAGGGGGGGGGGTGTAAGATGACCAGAGTCACAGATTGCTGGTCCTGTGCCGAGGGGGGCATTAGAATGCTGGTCCCCAGGTTCCAAAGCCATCCACTTAGCCCAAAGTCCTCCTCTTCATGTGCGAGCTGAGGAGCTTTGACAGAGCTGTGTGCAGCTCTTAATACTGGAATAGCCGGGAGAGCTGAAGGTCAGGATTGAGATCCACTGGCAAAGCAGTCAGTGGCTCCTAGGACTGAGGTCACAGGGGGTCCTGCGAGCCCGGACAAGGTACATTGGCGGAGCTGTGCGAGGGTCCTGGAGTCCCCACCACTGGAAAGGCAAGCGCAGGACTCGGTGCTGTAGCAGAGCTGTGTGGCTGCACTGTCCTGGTATTAGATTAACAAGGGATGCTCTAACTCCAGGACAAGGTGCATTGGCGGAGCTGTGCGGGGGTCCTGGAGTCCCCAGCACTGGAAAGGCAAGCGCAGGACTCGGTGCTGAGGCAGAGCTGTGTGACTGCACTGTCCTGGTATTAGATTAACAAGGGATGCTCTAACGCCAGGACAAGGTACATTGGTGGAGCTGTAAGCATTACTGGAAGAGTCTACAGGGTGTTCCAGCTGAGGAATGCTGGGCATCGACTGAGACGTGATTTGAAGGGGTGCTGTGCACCAGGATTGAGGTGCATTAGCTGAGCTCGACTTGGATCCTGTTCTGAAATAACACTTTTGCAGCCAGGATCGATGGTGACAACACAGAGCTGCTCTCACAAGAAAGTCACCCTCAGAGGTCGCGCCATCTCATCCCGTTACATTTAATATTCAGAAATAAACACAGATGTTATTGCACCAACCTGTCTCTCTTCTCCCTCTGTGCTCTGTCTTCTGACCTTGCCCTCTCGCCTCCACCTGCAAGTAACCGGGTCCCTTGTTAGTCCCCCCGGGAGGTACCCAAGGGAAGCTCTGCGCACGAATGAGCGCCACCAGGAAGTGTTGGCGCTTTACCTGCTCACAAATGAGTCAGAAAACTTGTTCTGCACGAATGTGATGTCTCTATCACACCCACCCCATCACCTCATGACCTCTCCCTGCCTGCCAGGACTCTCCGACCACACAGCGCCTAGAGTGCGGACGGGCGTGCATTTGGACTGAAAAACGAACTTCAACAGCAACCTGGCCAGCGCCTCAGGGGGTAAAACCAGAGGCATCTCATACACATAAATGTAAATAGGACGCAGGAAGCAACTCTCCGCTGAAGCGCCTCGAGCAAGGAGCGCGACAGACTGCACACATTCGTGGAGAGGAATGGGCCAGAACCAGGCTTTACTGGCCTCCTGTGCGCGAGCTGTCCAAAGTTGTATTTTGCCAACCGACGTGCCTAAAACTAAGCTTTTCGGTCGGGTAACACCAAAGTAGTGCACCCTAATCTCTTCAATTACCCTCTTTACCCTACACAAACATTCAAAGGAGTAAAAATAAAGAATCAGGGATTAGGGTGAGCAGATTTTGAAAAGCAAAAAAACAGGGATTTGTAGCAAACATAGAAGGAGGACTATTATTTGACCGAGGCCCGGTTTGGAGTTTGGGGAGAGGGTTCTCTGTTGCAATAGCTATGCAAGACGGAATGTGCACCAGCCTGATTTACAGACAGGCAGAGCTTTTCTATGTCAGCGACAAAGACTACTGTCACTCGCATTCTTGTCAGACATCCTGACGGAAAAAGGGCAGTGGGACGTTTGGCCTTTCACCACCCACCAGTTTAGAGAGGGAGGTCCAGTGGCCAGTTTTACTCTCCAAGTCACCCTCTACTGCAGTGAGAAAAGTGGCGGTAAGGAAAAGTTAGAACTCCCGTGATGCGAAGCTCAATATTTTTAGTTTTTTCAAAAATCGAATCTTGGTTTGGGATTTTGTTATTCAAAAACAAAAACAGGTCAGTAACTTTACTGAAAGTACTGCCATTTTGACGAAACCATCTGTCAAACTTTTAATACATTCTCAAGAACCACTGTGATGGCGGTTCCTACCATTGTTAAAAGATGTCCACTGGGCTGGTGGATTTTTCTAAATTCAGTGTATGTTTTATCTTAAACATCAGCTTGTCATTTTCATTGGGTGCATACATGTACTACAACCCATTAGGTAAAGATTTTGGACCTGATTATGGACGGCCAGCCTCGTGGTGGCTGATGGACCACCGCGGCTGTGGCAGTCCAACCGCCACATTACGAGGTTGTCAGGCAAACCCACCAACCTACCACCATCCCCGCCAGGATGTCAGATCCTGACAGGCTCTCAGCGGTGCAGGTTGTAATCAGCCAGGACAGTGCTGAACTCAGCACCGCCCTGCTGATTACAACCTTGTACTCTGCCAGCCTTTTCATGGCGGTTCAGCTGCCATGAAAAGGCTAGCAGAGCACAAGTGCAGGGGGCCACATGGGGCTTCTGCACTGCCCATGCCATGCGCATTTCTAGGTGCCCCCTGCATGCGTCAGCATTGCCGCTGGCTCTATTATGAGCTGGCAACAATGCTGTTGCACCTTTGCCACTGGGCTGAGCAGCAGAAACCTTGCTTGGGAAAGTCACAATGTGGCCGTCAGCATGACGGCAACCACCCCGTTGGGAGTTTGGTGGACTGGTGTGTCCATCTGCCAAACTCCTAATCAGCCGCTAATACTCAAATGCCTATGTATCACCCAGGGCCGGCTCCTCCATTAGGGCAGAGGAGCACCCCCCCCCCCCAGCAGCAGAAGCTGCAAACCTTTCACCACAAAAGGGATAATAAACTAGGTTTATTATCCCTTTGTGGTGAGAGGGGCGGGGCCATGGAGGTGACGGGCAGTGAGGGGAGTGCACTGTGCACTCCCCTCAGAGCGCATGTGTGTTTGGCCGGCCATCTTGGACCGGCCAAACAGACATCCACACAGGGCTCTCTCCAGCCGGGCTCTGAGCAACGTCAGGATTGGCCGCAGGGCAGGCTGGGAGCCTGTGCCTGCCTGCAGCAACTATGAGGGAGAGAGGAGCGACGTGTCAACGGAGGAGGGAAGTTTTTATTAATTAAATGTTACCACCCCCCGCACGTGCTGCACTCGCTCTGCCCCTTTACAGGTCAGCGAGTTGCAACTGGTGTTATCATCATTTTGCAAGATAGCCTACAAATGACCCGACACAGCCACTTAATGTCAAAATACTCGCCTTATCTAAGAGATGGTTATTAGAGGCCAAAATAGTGACCATTTGCCATGGGTGGTTCAGGTTAAGCCAAGGACAGGGGCAGAAGCAGAGCTCCTGATCCCCTAACAATTGGTAAATGCTGTGAGGCAAGAAAACAGGCGGGGCTTGTCATTCCCCATTCTGGTCTGAAACAGGGAGGATGAGCGGATGAACCCATCACAAATAATGAAGAACTCTCTCTCCGACACAATAACCTTAACAATGATAAAAGGTACCATAATATTTTCTACTGCAGATAACCTATTCAAATTAAGTCAATGTCAAACATGGATGATAGATGGGACATTGAAAATGTGCACCAAACCATTTACTCAGATACACTCCATACATGGTGAGTATGAAAACACAAATATATCATTCATATATGTCCTGCTATCTAATAAAGTACCACTTACTGCAAACTCCTAAACCAGATAAAATTAAAACTAACTACTCCCCACATAAAATGATACATTTTGAACAAGCCATGATTCAAACTATCCCTTCACTTTACCCTTATACAGCCATATATGGCAGTTGCTACTTTTTTAACCAAAACATTCGGAGACTCCTCTAACAATCTGCACTAAGTGCCTGACTACAAGTGTGGCGGTTCTGGGACCACCATACTTGTGGTGGCTGTCGGTTTTGGCCGCCATGAAATGGCTGGCAGAGAAAAGATGCAGGGGGGGGCCCTGCACTGCCCATGAACTTGGCATGGGCAGTGCAGGGGACCCCCTGCCCAGCACTGGCAATGCTCACTGTCTGCTGTGCAGACAGTGAGTACTGCGAGGGTGCTGCTTCGCCCTGCGGGCAGCAGCATGCAGCTGGCTTGAATTCGAGCCGGCGACAATGCTGCTGCCAGTTTCCCACTGGGATGACGGACGGAAGCCTTGGTTTCTGTCCATCAGCCCAGCGGGAAAGTCGTAATGGGAGCCCGGCGGGGAGGTAGCCAGTATGGCGGCAGTCACCCCGTCGGAAGTTCGGCAAACTGGATGACCCGTAATCAGTCCCTAAGTGTAAAATATCCAACAAAAGCCAATTTGCCATTAAAATCAACAAAAATGATTTCACTAGCCTATGTCCCTGTCACAAAGGTAGCTACCCACTACAACTTACTTATTACTTATAGAAAGTCCTATCTACCAACAAAACAAACTAAGGGCCTTAATGGATTATTTTGAAGACACGTGGGGTGGCAGAATGCACTCTCTCGTCACGGATGCCAATCCAAATACCAATTACCGTGAAACTACAAATTTATAAAATTCATAGAAGCCCTACAAAAAGAGCAAAGCCACCAGCAACTATGAACGGAACCTAAAGATACCAAACAAGGCAATAGAATGTATGACATGCTAAACTGTAAAGTAACATGTTGTTAACAACAAAGGAGTACACTACTTAGAATCAATAATCAAAACCCTATTGTAAAAAAGAAATTACATACACAATACCCAATAAGCCAAATGAAAAATCCAAACAACTAAAACAATTTGTAACTAAATATTAAACAAGTTTTTTTTGTACACCAGCCAAAAAGTATACAACTAAAATTGCAAATCAATAGTGATGGATGGCAACAGGGCTGCCTAGACGTGTTTCTGTTTGGCTCCAGCAAACATTGCTGTTTGTCCTAAGGAATCCTGTGATTAAGTGTTTCCTCAATCCCCCCCAGGCAGTGTGTCTGCAGTGCCGCACACCGTCTTGCAACTGGGGGCCAGAAAGGGCCTCTAGAATGAACGCCGGGCCAGAGGGTAACAGCACTGAAGGGCGGCCTGGGCCTGAGGCTACGATGCCGGAGCACCAGTGCTGGGGGAAAGGGCCCGCACTGAGGCTTGCCCAGACTCGGAAGTCGGCAGCAGTGGGTAGGCAAGACCAGCTGCGGAAATCCTTGGGTCGGCAGTGAGGAGGGACACTGGACAGCCCTGCGGCGGTGAACTGGTGTGGTGAGCAAGTAAGCCCTGATATCCTTTGCATGAGGAGCCTGCGGCCCGACAGAAGCGAGGACAGTGGTCTTTGAGCCTGACAGGTGGCCTACTCAAATGGATGTTGCAGTGGAGAATGCCAGGCCCCAGGGGAAACAGTGTTGAAGGTCAAACAAGGCCTGGGAGTAAGACACCGGAGCAGTGTGGTAGCAGCTTTGGGGAACAAGGCCCACACTGAGAGCTCCCTGGTTGTGGATGCCGGTGACTGCGCGAGAACAGGACCTGTGGCACCACCCCCTGAGTTGGTGGCGTGATGGGGGGCTCAGGAGAGTCCCGCAGAATTGCACTGGTGAGGAGCTCCAGAGAGCGGTGAGGGCAGTGTTGGTGTCCCTGACGATAGCATTGGAGGAAGAGTAGGCCACAGGATGAGTTGTGCAGTTGGGGATGCAAGGGTGAGCCTGCCCCGGCCTGAGATCCCAGGAGGGATCATTGGACTGATCTGGAAGCATTGTGGTGGCTGGACAATGGTGCTGATGCAAGGCCTGCCCAGAGAGGAGAGGTTGGTGAGGTGGAGCAATTGATTGCAGGTGGAAGAGGGCCTACCTGGTGGACAATAGTGAGGGGGCGATCCATGGTTCAGTGGAGGTGGAGCACTGCATTGCTTGCTGTGGATGGGCACTTCGGCATGGGATGTTGACACTGGTGAGAAATATTGTCTTTCTCTTCAGAGTATGGGGCTTGAGAGGCTGGCCTGGGTCCCATAGCAATGGCAAACAGCTGAAGTAGTATCAGACTATCGGGGCTCGGATGCAAATAAAAATGGGGAAGGACAGACTAGTCAGACAGGCCTAGACAAACAAAATAGATAATGAAACCCTCCCCTGACAGATTTCTACAATGGAAGAGCATCATTCCCAATGGACACAAGATGGGAAGATTGGGGGTGAGGGGGGCAACTTTGGCCGACCCTTTGGCTGAGATTAAAGGAACCCCGAAGGTAATGTTGCTTAAAATTAACACAGTGGCCATTAAGGTTAGTCTGCTCCGCACTGACTCTCAGAAAATGGCGGAGAGGGTCATGGACATGGAGTGGAATGTTGCAGTGCTTCAGCAGGAGGTGGATGTGTTGAAACCTAAGGTCACTGCTCTGCAGTCCCAATCGGTCAAGATGGTGGAATGGATGGGAGACTCGGAAGGAAATTAAGGTAAAAAATTATAAAGGTTCAATAAGCACAAGTTGAGATATAACTTTTGCAAGATTAAAAAGAGTCTTAAATCATAGAATCAACAGTTGCCTCTTGTTCACACGAAGTACCTGGTTTGTTTCAAAAATAACATACACAGAGACTGCAGAGGAGGAGTCGGTGGAAAAATAGGGTGTGCATCAGATTTTTCCAGAACGGCACAGACAGGCGCAGTTTCTTTTCATGCTGTAAGGGGATTTGCGTCGATTTCCGGCATGCAGTCTTGATTCCTCACTGCGATGTGAGGATCTTTTTGACACCCAGGGACGATGTGGGGGAATCCTGGACGTGCGGGAAGAAGTCACAGGTGTTGAGTCGATCCGGTAGGCGATGCATAAAATTTTCTGTTGCACAGCAGGGGCTGAATCGATTCTTCACTCGGGAAGTCGGGCTGCGTCATTCTGGTTTGGCTGTGCGTTGATCCGGTAGGCTTTGTGTTACATTTCCGGCCACAAAGCAGGCACTGCATCAATTATTCACTCGGGAAGTCGGGCTGCGTCATTCCGGCTTGGCTGTGCGGCGATTTCTCGGTCGCAAAATGGCTGAGCGTCGTTTCCGGCAGGCTGTGCATCGAGTTTCCGCGCACAAGGAGTTTCCTGAAGAGATAAAGGCTCTCATTACGACTTCGGCAGTCTTTCAAAAAGACCACCGAAGCCACGGGCGCCACTATACTGGCAGTGCTGGCATCATTGGTGGATCCCTATTATGACATTTCCGCTGGGCCAGTGGACGGAAACAGCGTTTCCATCCGCTGGCCCAGCGGAAAAGTCACATTAACATTGCAGCCGGCTCATAATAGAGCCAGCGCCAGTGTTGATTTGAAGAGGGGTGCAGCAGCACCCGTCGCACATATCACTGCCCGCAATTCAGGCAGTGAAATGCGCGATGGGGCTATGCCTGGGGGCCCCTGCACTGCCCATGCCCAGTGCATGGGAGTGCAGGGGCCCCCAGGGGCACCCCGAGTCCCCCTTACCGCCAGCCTTTCCATGGCAGTGTTTACCGCCATGGACAGGCTGGCGATTGGGGACTCATAATCCCCAGGGCGGAAGCCTGGCGGTCAAGTGGAGGATCCGGCTGTATGGCCGTGGCTAATGCGCCACGGTCATAATACACTGGCGGAACACTGCCAGCCTGTTGGCGGTGTTACTGCCAGTGTACCGCCGGCCGCCAGGGTCATAATGAGGCCCAAAGTCTTTTTGGCCCTGAGACTTCAGAAAACAGTAGGCAAGCTCAATCCAAGCCCTTGGCAAGCACTTCTCAGCAAAGTCAGAGGGCAGCAGGGCATCAGTTCTTCTCAGCAAAGCAGTCCAGATGAGTCCTATGGGCAGCCAGGAAGTTCCTCTTGACAGGTTGCGGGCTCAGGTCCAGAAGTGTCTGAGTTGGTGGGGTCAGGGACCCAGTTTATGTACCCGGAGATGCCTTTGAAGTGGGGGAGACTAAGAGTGGCATTGAAGTTCACCTATCAGTACAGGTCTGTCTGCCAGGGTCAGATGGATTTTAAGTGCAGAGAAATACTCACTTTCTAGAAGTGGCATTTCTAAAATAGTAATATAAAGTCCAACCTCACCAATAAGCATTCTGACCATACTAAATATGACCCAGTTACCCCTTTCTAACCAGAATCTACCATTCAAACAGTATATGAGGGTAGTCCTAATGTTAGCCTATGAAAGGAGCAAGTCTCACAGTAGTGGAAAACGAATTTAGGAGTTTTCCACTACCAGGACAAATAAAACACACATGTACATGTCCTCCCCTTTACCTACAAAACACCCTGCCTTGTGGGTTGCCAAGGGCCTACATTAAGGGTGACATATTTAGAAAAGGGGGAGTTTACGGCTTGGCAAGTACTTTTAAATGCCAAGTCGAAGTGGCAGTGAAACTGCACACACAGACCTTGCAATGGCAGTCCTGAGACATGGTTAAGGGGGCTACGTATGTGGGTGACCCAACCAGGTCTGCAGGCCCACTAATAGCATTCAATGTACAGGCCCTGGGCACATGTAGTGCACTTTACTAGGGACTTACAAGTAAATCAAATATGCCAATTGGGAATGCACCAATGTTACCATGTTTAAGGGAGAGAGCATATGCGCTTTAGAATTGGTTAGCAGTGGTAGATTGTGCAGAGTCCTAAAACCAGCAAAAACAGTGTCAGAAAAGTGAAGGGAGGCAGGTAAAAAGTTGGGGGCTGACCAACAGGTCTCCATGGCATTTCTGCAGGAAATGCATGTGTGGGGGAATTGCATTCGATATTTGAGGCAACAGTGGAGAGGACAAATATTTGCTGCGACCTCTGTGATAGTCTGATTATGCAAGAGGGGCATTGATTCGGGTGCCACTTGGAGTGCTTTTTAGTGCAAAAGGGGTGATTGTGGATGCTGAAGAGCAATTTGTAGCTCTGTATGGCACCTTGGATTCCAGGGAAATTTGTGTTTTAAAAGTGTATGTTGCCAATGTGGATGATGCAGGATATTTCAGACCAGTGGCAGGCACAATGTGCCCTACTTGAGGGTGGAGCTGCTGTTGGCAGGTTATATTAATTGTGCTGTTGGAGTCCTGGAGGCTTGGGATCGAGCAGAGGCTCCATGCTGAGGGGGATAAAACAGGCAGGATGCTAGCCACTCTCCTTAAAAAAGTGGCTCCCGGGGTTCTCATTGCTGGGATCAGAGATGTACGCGGAATGGAGGTGTACACTCTGCAAGCCATCACAGGAGTGTGTGTATGCAGCCCCAGCGTTGGGCTTTGATCGGAATGTGGTGGAGTATCTGTGTGCTCTCCTGCTGGTCTTCCTTACCAAGGATGACCGAAGGAGACTAGATGCCCCTATATATACAGCTGAGATTGTGGTGACAATTAGGGCCCTGAACGCTGTCAAGGCCCCAGGAGGGGATGGATTGCTGGTCGAGCTATGCAAATCCATGTCAGGGGAATTTGCTGACTGCCGTTTACCTGTTTATAATGAAGCCTATGCCTCAGACGTGTTACCAGAGAACATGAGAGAGATGCTTATGGTGATGTTGCACAAGCCCGATAAGGATGCGTTGGAGGTGGCATCCTGTCGCCCACTCTCAGTGTTGAATGATGATGTGAAGATCCTCAGTAAAATCCTAGCATCTGCTGACACTGGTGCATGAGGACCAGTGCAGCTTTGTCCCTCATCAAAACACATTATGTAATTTATGATGCCTGTCGGGCTTTATAAGCTCTGCTACTGGCAGGAGATGAATATGCTCTAGCTCTGTAGGACATAAAGCAGGCTTTTGATTTATGGGTTGAGAATATTTGGGACAGGTGCAGAGGAACATGGTTTTTGGAGACTCCAATCTCCAGTGGGCGCTATTGTTATACAAAAGCCTGTTGGTGAGGGTGCGCATTGGACGGATGGTGTCAGGGCGATTTCCACTATATAGGGGGACTGGCGATGGAACCCCTGGCATGTAGGCTGGAACTGTATTATGTGGCTGAGTGTGAAGGTGGGTTCCACCAGACGTGGTTTTTCTGTACGAGGATGACGCATGTGTGTATTCGCGTCAGCCGGTATATTCGGTCAAGATATTACTGACAACGCTGTCTGAATGTGGGACGTTTTCTGGGCTTCGAGTGAACCATGTGAAGTCTAAACTGTTCCTGTTGGGTGCCCTTGCTGACATGCCACTGGGGGATCTCCTGGAGGTGGATTTCAGTTGGAGACTGACTACGTTTGTTATCTCAGCATTCAAGTGATGAGGGATCCTGAGTTGTTCCACTGATTAGATATGGGCAGGATGTTGGTGGGTCTCCAAGCATCAGTGAGTTTCTGGAACACTCTCCGGCTATTCCTGATGTGTAATATAGCCTTGGTCAAAAAGATCATGTTACCATGCTGTTTGTATGTTTTCCAAGGCACACTGTATGATAAACCCAAACAGACATCTAGGTGGCTGGACAGACTTATAGTAGAATTACTCTAGGACAAGGGGAGGAAACGGATGCGGCTTGCTACATTCTAGCGGACCTGAAGCCGAGGGAAAATTGAAGTGCCATGCATGGAACTTTATTTTCTATCGGCCCAATCGCAGCATGAAGTCCATTGGCTAGATGAAGGGGGCAACTGGGAGAAGAGTTTATTGGAAGGGAAGCATGGAGGGACCTGTGTGCCAGAACTCCTAATGTTAGGAACTAGTGTCCCTAGTTACGTACCATATGTGGTGGAGCAGGTCTGCCGGGTTTGGGAGCGATTGGTGCCGGAGGGTGATGAAGCAAGCTCCCTATGCGCTGGATTTGTGCATCTGGATTCTAAGGCCCTTTGTGTGGATTGCATGGCTGAAGTTGGAAGGCGGGGTCTGCGAGACACTGCAGGATTTATACTTCACTGACAGGTTATCACACTAACAGATGCCGTGGCAATCTTTAACTTAGGGACTGGTTAGTTTATACAGTTTGCTGAAATAGCAGACACAGTGAGAGGTATCTGGCCCACATTCCCTGAGGAACCTCAAGGGGCCAAAACTCTGGTGGTGTAACATAATCAAGGGGGTGGAAGGTGGCTGGTTTAACAGGTCTATAGGGCACTGCGGGAGGATGCCCCTTCGCCTACACTGGCAATTAAGAGTAGAAGGCATGAAGCCCTGGGAGAGCAACTAGCAGACTTGGAATCAGGGCTCATGTATGAGGTGCGGAGGGGTACTTCTACTAATGGCCGTTTTAAGCTCATCCCGTACATTTTATACACCAGGTGTACAAGGCTCCGAAACTACTATGCGCTATTTACTCTGGGCTTTCGGCCTCATGTCCACACTGCTCCAAGCAGACGTGAATTTTCTGCACATGGTGTGGGGGAATGCCCTATGGTTCAGGACTACTGGTGGGCTGTGGTGACCACGCAGGAGAGGGCATCAGGATAGACACTTGATTTGAGTATTAGACTGTGGGGCTGATTATGAGCTTGGCAGACGGAAACATCCGTTCGCCAAACTCCCAACGGGGAGGTCGCCACAGTGCTGGCCACCACTTCAACTGCACCATTATGACTTTCCCACTGGGCTGACTGGCGGAAACCAAGGTTTCCACCAGGCAGCCCAATGGGAAAGGTGTGGCAGCACTGTCGTCTGCTCATAATATAGCCGGCAGCAATTCTGCCGCACGTAGGGGGCACAAGCACCCTTGAAATGCGCACTGTCTACAAGCAGACAGTGTGCATTTCAAGGGTGCTGGGCAGGGGGACCCCGAAACTGCCCATGCCATGGGCAATTCCGGGCACCCCCTTGGCCCCCTGCACTTGTTTTCTGCCAGTCTTTTCATGGTGGTGGACCTGCCATGAAAAGGCTGGCAGAGAACAAGGTTGTAATCATCAGGGGGCGCTGAGTTCAGAGCCGCCCTGACTGATTACAACCAGGCCAACTCTCAGCCCATCATGATCTAGGATCCTGGCGGGGACAGCGGTAGGTAGGCGAGTATGCCCTCCAACCTCGTAATGTGGCGGTTGGACTGCCACAGCCACAGCGGTCTGACTGCCACCTTGAGTCTGCCAGTCCTAAGACCGCCAGACTTGTAATCAGGGCCTGTGTCTCCTGGGAGTGGATCAGACTTGCAAAAGCAAACATCTTAGCAAGAGGTTCATACTGTTGGGATTAGTGCTAGCAGAACACAGGATTCCCATTAGGTGGGTATCGTCATGTCCACTGCTATTAGCGACCTGGGTACGGGATATGGCGGAGTGGGCTGGGCGGAAGAAAGGCACATCAGTAAGGCAAGAAGGGACAATAAAAAGGCAGATGTATGCAGGCTTGGGCAGCTATACTTGCCGAGCTGCTGGAGCCACGAGATGCGAGCCCCCCTGAAGAAAGGAGTGTCAGGTGGAAGGGACTGTGGACTCACGTGGACAGGATCCATAATGTATGGGGAACAGGGCCACGAGGTCCCGAATGGCCTGTAGGTATTGATGCCACTGTATAAGTACACTCCCTGTTCAGGATTGTAGGAGTATTTGAAAGTAGATGTCCTGTCGCTAATTCTGGCAAAGTAAAGCTGGGGGCGGGGAGGATGAGGGATGTTGTGGATGTTTACCTTGTACCACAATATGATATGACGGAAGTAAGACAATTGTATTCATGAATGTTACAAATAACATTAAAAAAGTAAACAAAAAAGACTGATGGATACATTTAATATGTATATTAATTAGTTAAAAACAAAAAAGTCATCAAATCACAAAACTACAGGTACAATAAAAAAGAAACAGTTAAATCCAACACATAAAATGCAATATAACAAGTACCAATCACATCAGATAATAAAATATAGCATTTTTGTACCAACAAAAATAACAAATATAACTTACTTGTTTTTAGCTCCAGAACTTTCTCCATACCCATGTAGTCAGACATATAATTCACTGAAAAAGGAAATAATATTTAAAAAAAGCCCTCCAAAAAATGCAAAAATAAAACAGGCCCATTTGAAATCTAACAGAGCAGTCCAAACTTCTGAGTAACCATAAAAAAACGAAATAAAGTAAAAAAACATAAACATTGCTGGAAACCAAAAAAATCAAAGGATACCAACAGTAAAACCTGGACATACACAACAGCTTCATACCACACACACACCCTCCACACGCAACCTCCACCCACCCAACACAAACTCACCACACACACCCCCCAACCTACTCACCACCTGGACCCCCACCACCGATGAAGAAACTGAAAAGACAATTAACTCCATTCACTCTGGCTTCCCCTCCGACCCATGCCCCCATCGAATATATAACTAGGCCAGCCCCACCATCGCTCCCAAACTCCAAGCCATAATCAACAGCTCATTCGAAACCGCCACCTTCCCAGACCCCTGCAAACACACGGAAGTCACCGCTCTCCTAAAAAATCCCAAAGCCGATCCAGACGACCTCTCCAACTACCGCCCCATCTCCCTCCTCCCTTTCCCAGCCATGGTCACGGAAAAACTAGTCAACTCCAGCCTATCCCACTTCCTCTAGGCAAACCACACACTCGACCCCTCCAAATCTGGGTTCCGCAAGAACCACAGCACGGAAACCGCACTCATCGCATGCACCGACGAAATCAGATCCAGAGTCGACATGGGCGAGACCGTTGCACTCATACTCCTGGACCTGTCCGCAGCCTTTGACACTGTCTGCCACCACACACTCCGCACACGACTTCACGATGCTGGGATCCGCCACAAAGCCCTGGACTGGCACACCTCCTTCCTCACCGACAGAACCCAAAAAGTCAGTCTCCCACCCTTCCAATCCTCCGCCACCAAAATCACCTGCGGAGTCCCACAAGGCTCCTCCCTCAGCCCCACACTCTTCAACATCTACATGGCCCCACTAGCCAACATCCTCAAACCTCATGGAATCACCATCCTCTCATACGCTGATGACACACAACTCATCTTCTCCCTCACCCGCAACCCCACCACCGCCAAAACCAACCTACACGCTGCACTCCTTGACACCGCTGCCTGGATGACAGCCAACCACCTTAAACTCAACTCCAAAAAAACGAGTTAATCATTTTTGGCCCACACAAAAACACTTGGGACTCCTCATGGTGGCCCACCATGTTAGGCCCCGCACCCACCCCCGCAAACCACGCACGCAACCTCGGCACCATCCTGGACCCTTCCCTCTCAATGGCCCAACAAATCAACGCCCTCACCTCCTCATGTTTTAACACACTCTGCACACTGAAAAAAACTTTCAAATGGATCCCCACAGTGACCAGAAAGACAGTCACCCACGCACTCATCAGCAGCAGGCTAGACTACGGCAACGCCCTCTACGCTGGCACCACACTCAAACTCAAGCGCAAACTACAGCGAATCCAGAACTCAGCAGCACGCCTCATCCTCGACCTCCCCCGCCATGAACACATCTCACCACACCACAAATCCCTCCACTGGACCCCCATAGACAAAAGGATCACCTTTAAGATCCTCATCCACGCACAGAAATCCCTCCACAACACCGGCCCAACCTACCTAAACGAAAGAGTGACCTTCCACACTCCCACACGCCACCTCCACTCCACCGACCTCTCTCTCGCCACAGTTCCTCGCATCAAACACACCACCACTCGAGGCAGATCTTTCTCCTATCTGGCCCCCAAAGCCTGGAACTCCCTCCCCACCCACTTCCGCAAGACCCAGGACCTCTTACTCTTCAGAAAGAGCCTTAAAACCTGGCTTTTCGAACAGTGATCTCCCCTCCCCTCCCACCCCCCACCCCCCACCTCCCCCTGCGCCTTGAGACCCTCACGGGTGAGTAGCGCACTCTATAAGTCTCTTTGATTGACTGATTGATTACCTAATAAGTATGTTCACTATAATTAACAGTACAAATTCTCATATGACATACTGATTTATAATTTCTAACATTCAATCAGTTATACATCCAATATTATAGCTACATAATGTAAAAATATTAAAATTAGTACATAAACTCAAAGTACAACAATAAATAATCACATTATTAAATAGAAAAAGTTATTTAATACTATATGTTCATTATGCTATGTATCAATTTTATCACATGCACAGCATAGACTCATATAAGATTAAAAACACAAATATTTAAATTATCCTTATAATTACCTACTTTAGAATCCATTACAGTACTTTTGTCTAATTATTAATAACACATCAAATAACAAACCAAAATGCATTATAAAATCAATATTTTTGTTAATTTTTAAAGATACATGTATATTAATACACTTTAATTACATGTTAAACATAACTATTAACATGTACCAAACCATATTAAGAATATAGTAAAACATTAGATTTTAAAATATAATTCTTACATATTTTATAAACAAATTATTTATTAACATTTTTAAATTGTTATTGATTCCTAAAGTAAAACAAAAAATACAAATTGATGTTAAATTCTAACAAATAAAATAAAAATGGGAAACATAAATTTAAACATAAGTAAATATTTACGAATTAAAACTAGATTTTATTGTATACATAAAAAATACTATTTAAAAATTAAACAATATTATTTTGTAAAATGTTTGAAAAATGATAAATAATTTTTCAGTTTTCCCATAATTATTAAAGTGCATACACACAAGTTAAATTGAAAAAAGTAATATAACTCAATTATAATTAAAAATCATAGCAGTTTAAAAAAATATATATTATGTAAAATGTAACATACAAGCAATAATCTTCCCACAATTTTCTCCTAAAAATCCAACATCCCGCTCCTCTAATATAATTACATGTACATTCTAAACATTAATCAAATTTATAATAATTTTTTTTTTTAATTTGTAATGACAAGAAAAAATTACAAAACATACAAAGAATTTACATAAAACTAAGAAAAGCACATTAAAAAACATACTTATAAATTAACCAATAAAAATGCTATATTACAGAACAATATCTTCACAAACTATATTTTTACATCGGTATTAAATGATGTTAAAAACAACACTTGAAATTGTATTCTTGCCTCTGATATTCCTGCCAACTATATTTTTGACTTCACAATATTCTTGACATGACATTTATGTATCATGGTGTTTTTTACTTGATATTTTGTTCAAACACTGCCTTGCTGTCGCACACCCAAGCAGTAGTACATGTGTGGAGGTCTGCAGCAAGAAAGGCACCCTGTGGGATAGGAACTTGCTGTCTGAGGTAGGCACACTAGCTGGCTTTCAAGGTTGTGATCGCAGCATTATAAGCAAACTTGCGGCTCTTTCGGTGGGAGATGACTTCATGACATTCAGAGACCTTCAGACGGAGTACGTTAGACCACTGTTGCAACCACTTATGTCAGGTATTCTTCCTCCCCCAAGTTGCCCCATACAGACATCCATGAAAAGACACTCACAACTGTATAACATATATATATACACACAGGTGCTTGCATACACATACACTCATACATACACACATGCATACATAGACCCACTCAAACGCACACACTTACATTCTCATTCATACATGCAAACACATTCCATCACAGTGTTCCAAATGTTACAGATAGGTGTGTGGAGGGGTGTAATATGCTGCAGACTCCACACCCCAGTTCTCCCCACAACTCAGGAGATGAGAGTTGCCACCTGCCGTTCTGTGCCTCCTCAGTCACAGTACAGCAGAGGATGGGCAACTGCGGGGAAGCAGCAGGCAGGAACCTGATATGAGGAGGCAGGCTGGTTGTTGCGAGAGTAGGGTCGAGGTAGGTGCAGGCAGACAACTCTTATGCACATTTATTGTCCCTACGTGCTCCCCCGCCTTCTTGATAAGGCTGAATCAATGATAGGAGGAAGTGGCGAACCACTGTTTGGCCTCAACTTCTAGCAGAGCTCAGTGCAAGAACGTCTCATTAGTTACGTTAATCTTTATTACTCCTAGGTCTGTTGTCCTCATCCCATTCATCACAAGTGAGGTGAATCCACCTCAACAGACAGAAAATAGAGCAGACGAATGAATGCTCAAAGTAATTGCCCCTCCCCTTAGGGCTGCAGCCTATATAGGTGTTACTTAGCCAGTATTCCTCCTGAACTACCAAGTATACCATATGAAGTACGGCAACCCGGGAGGGAGGAAGGGGCGTGACAAATGGGATGAAGACAACAGGACCAGGAGTAATGAAGATTACTGGTAAGTATTGAGACATTACCCCCAGCTACACCAAGTCCTCATCCCCGTCATCACAAGTGGTGAATACCAAAGCAGAACAGGATGACCTTCATACACAAAAAGAAGACACACCAAGAAACAAACCACCATCATACTGCCACACCCCATGATGATTTATTAAACAGAATAAATGCCAGCACATCGAAGAAGTATGGAATTCAACACACAAATCCCAAAATTAATATCCTCATGCAAAATATTCTGCAATGGGTAATAACTCACAAGTGTATTAGGAGTAGCCCATGATGCTGCTGTACACATTTCTGAAATCAAAACCCCCTTCAACTCAGCCCAGGAAGCTGAGTTGCCCTTGTGTGGAACAACCCTGAATACCAGCGGAGGGAGGAGTATCTGACAAAGACTAGGTCAAAGAGATCAGCAGCTTAATCCAGTTATTGATTGACAATGAGGAAGATTTGTCATCTTTGCTGGAGGCCACAAATGTCACAAACGAGAGATCTGCCTTCCGAAAAGGCTTTGTCCTGTCAAGATTCAAAATGGAACCCATCACATTTAGCAAACGCCAGTGCACCTAAGCCTCACAAACCACCTCAGCAGAAAAACCCTCGAAGAATCACCTCCTCGACATTGTGAAACCGGGAAGGACCCTTGGAAACGAATGAAGGATCCAGACTGAGACCTACACCATCTTCAAAGGAAGTCAGAAATGGCTCCCTGGCCAAAGGACCTCCCAATTGCCAAACTCTCCTTGTCGGGGTGATTGCCACCAGGGAAACCACCTCAAACATCAAGAACTTGATACCAGCAGATTCTTTAGTTTTAAAAGGCTGGGGGGCCAAGGGCTTCAGTACCGCGGGCTAATCCCACAGCCAATGAAGAGGTTTCACCAAAGGCCTAGAAAGGGAAAAACTGTGCAACAATTGAGCCACCAGATCTTCCACGGCTGAAAAATTCCCCCAAAGAGCCCAGAACGCCCAGATGGCCGTCCAATGGACACGCAAAATGGAAACTGGAAGATGCTTCTCAAAGCCTTCCCACAAAAACTGTTGGATATTATTCAAATTAAACTCCAAAGGTGACACGCACTGGTCACACCACCTCCGAAAACTGCCCCAATGAGTTTCATAAACTTTTAATGTTGACGACGTCTGTGGCATATGAATAGACACCGCTAAATGTTGGTGAAGGCCCTTGTTGTGTAATCACCTCTTCTTAACTTCAACACAGAGAAACACGTAGTCTCTGGAAGGAAGAAAGAGGGAAGACCTGAGAGTGGAGGGATGACAAGGGATCATCCAAGAACCTTGAATCACTAAGGGCTTGTGCATGGGAAACCATGTGCGTCTGGGCCAGAACGGGACCCCCTCGGGACCACCATCACCATTATCCTGTCCTGCAAGAACAGCCAGGCTAACAACTTGGGAATTAGGGATGTAGGGGGGCATACAGAAGATGATTTGGCCATGGAAGAGGCAGAGAGTCCGTTCCCCATGCCCCTTCTTGGGGATTCCTGGCACGAAACTTCAAAACCTGTGCATTGTTCCATGAAGCAAACACGCTGAGGAATGGAACATCAAACCTCTCGCACAGCTGATGGAACACAGCCCCGGTCAAAGACGTTTCCTGGGAGGAGGGAAAGATCCAGCTGAGGGAAAGTGCAATAACCTTGTGCGCCCTCCTGATATGGACTGCCACAAGTGAAAGTAAGGTGCCCTCTGCCCAGTGAAAGAGGAGAGTAGCCACTGCATTTAGTGATCTAGACCTGGTGCACCCTGATTGTTCAAATAGGCTACAGCAAACATATTGGCTGCTGTGACCACCAGATAGCACCCCACAAGATCCTGATGACAGCCTAGTAATGCCCTCTAAATTGCTGTGAGTTCCCGCCAATTGATCCAAAATCACTCAAAAGCCCTCTGATGATCTCTCCTCCAGAAACACATTTTAATGGAACCCCTTGCCTTGGTCTGCAAGTGAAATTTCCTGATTTGTCCCCTTCTAGAGAAAGGCTTAGATCCCCTGGCAGAAAGCTCTCTTATTTTCTTCCTTGGAAGGGGGACGGTCTCAATTCTGAGTTCTCTGGGGAAAACACAAACTTTTTGCAGTATCCCTCCTTGACTATACGGAGTAACGAGTTGCCTGAAGCGGATGCCTCCCACTTCGTTAGAAAGTATTGTCTCCTGCCTCTGATTGCAAACCCCTGACCAATAGCCATATAGTTGGACTTTTTGTCAACACTACTCTTGTACTGGAACTTCCCCTGAGATTGTTGTACCTGTCTTCACAAGGGCTTCCAAAAAGAGGACTAAGGTTTTGTACTTTCTCCAAAGGAGGTTGCTTCAAAGACGAAGCATGCTTCTTCTCTTCAAAACATTTATGAATCTTCTTCCAATTCAGCTCCAAACAATTGGTTTCTATAAAAAGGATATTCTTGTGCTAAAGCCTTCTGAGCCAGTCTTTAAGGACCATATTATGCCAGGCCGCAATGCATACCCCCCTCCCACCCATCCCCGACAGGGCGTTGCTCGCACCACATCAAAGCAAGTATTCCACCTCCCTTTCAAGATGGTCCAATAACATACAACAATCTGAAGAATCATCCAGGGAACAAAACAACTGCTTAATGTCAGGAATCAAAGACTGAGCAGCATCAGTCCCATAAATGCCAGCAGGAAGGGCCAACTGGGAGCCGGAATAAGCCCTTTTTAGAGCAGGGTCAAACATTTTGTCAACATGGTCCTTAATGATGGAGTCCTCTGCCAATGAGGTTCTCTCTACAAGAAGTGCTCCAAAAGAACCTATAGGAATAGAGTCCGGTGAAGTCTGGTGCATGTCTTTCAAGGGATATAGTTTAGCCATAAAACGTGTCTATATGATCTTATCAGGGGCCTTCCACTCCCTTCTAAAGACTTCTATAAAATAAGAATGGACAGGGAAATCCAAAGGGGAGGAACACTGGAATTGCTCGAGCGAAGAACTAAAGGATGTCTCTTGCATCTCTTCCTCTGGAAATCCATATTATATATGACCTGAGCAATCAACTCAGGCAACAAGACTCTCAAAATATTATTCCCCTTATGCTCCTCCGCCACTGTACTCTGTTCCCCAGAACCAGAGAAATCAAGGGAATTTGTTGTTTATCCCATACTGTACCCTTATCCGGTCTAGTTCTACCACGCTTCAATCTCACCTCCTTGCCCTTTAAATGCCTTCTTGAAGAAAGGAGAGACTAAAAATGATCGAGCGATGAGGAGGTCGAAACTACACAACTTTGTTTCCTCAAATGTTTTCCCATAATGCCACCAGCTGGCCCCAAAGACCAGGGGATGGAGAGTCAGGATCCCGAACTGGCCAATTACAAGAGTATTATAACAAACTCTTTCATTCACAACCACTATGTGGACTTACCTTCTCTTTGTGCCAGCCATTTAACTCCCATTTGGCTGGAACAAAGCAGAGAGAGCAGACGATACAGGCACAAGCGTCCATCATCCCGCGCATGCAGCATCTGAAACCAGGAATTAACTTTGCCCCCTGCCTTCGAAGTTACCACCTCACCAAACATCTCCAAATTTGCGTCTCCCTACAGTCCCCTTCAGTCAGGGAGACGCGTAAAAAGACGGACGCACTCCCGCCCTGCTGAAGTTGAGACCCAGACCAACCAACGCCCTACAGCTCGAGTCCAGCAGGAACCTCCTATCTTCACCTTCACATCCTCACCATCGATGAGACAGAAAAAAGAACAGGAGGAATGCTAGAAAAGTAATTCCAACAGAGGCTCCAGAGTTATGGGGAGGGGGAACTGCATTGAGCATTCTTCGTTCTTTTTTCTTGTGGTGAATGGGATGAGGAAAAGGGGGACCAAGGGGTAATGTTGGTCTACTCTAGGAATTTCTTGATCTTGTAAAATCATGAGAGCCTGATGATTAGTCAGGGCCTCCTTGTACAGGTTGAACATGTGGCTAATTTCAGAAGGCATAAAAGGGAAGTATCCATACTGGTGGAACGAGACAAAATCAATCCTTTACTTTTGTCTATTATGAGACAGTGAGCTAGCAACCATTCACTCTTTTTCCAATTCCTAAAATACATTTTCACAAGTCTGAAACATGCATAATCAGTTTTGAATGAAACCAGCTTGCTGAATTCATATTTGTCTTTCACTAACATCCTCTCATCGTAGCTTTGAATATGTCCTGTGTGATCCTCTCTGAAAAACCACGATCACTAATGATGTCGAAGCAGGAGTTAATCTCACTGTTGAACTTATCCAAGGTCTACTGGTGTCAAGCATGGTAATGCGGTTCTCTTTGCAGGAAGTGCAGAGGCCGCACAGCCCCACGTTCACCCGTGGCCACCCAGTCACCACTCAGGCATGTGTAACAGAGTGAGTAACCGTGGAAAGCGAAGGGTTTGGAACAAAAAATAAATAAAAATGTAAAATAAGTTGGACGTCCGTAAGAAACAAGGGGCCTGATTTATCACCGTCCACTGTATTTAAATTTCCGTAGGATATAATGGAATTGTAATACAAATGTGACAGAGTAACCCCCTCCACCAAACTCTAAATAAGGTCCAAAGTCATAAATTCAATTGTTTGAACTGTTTTGCTCTTCCTTCCAAAACAACCTGTTGACTTCAAACTAAGCCTACCAGAAGGTTTTTTGCAGATAAGGGGAATGAGTTGTCTTTCTTAGGGAAAACCTTCCTTTTCTTAAACAGCTTGACAAACTAAAAGAAAAAACATATCCATTTGAACAAACTCTTGTTTTGTTGCAAAATAGCAAAAACACTATGGTGGTCCTACTTGTGAGTTTGGAAGTGGACTGTCGCTTAGTTCTGGAGTTTTATCTGACTTCTTGGAGCTTTTGTCAGACTTGAAAGCAAGATAAATATAGAGTTTCCTGCCTCATTAAACAACATTATGCAATAACTACTTGTGGCTATGAGTTCACAGATATTACCACAAATATATGCATGTATTTCAAAAAAGCAACGTACACATTTGGTGCATAATGCACCTGCTTTGAATCACATAACTTTACATAAAACAAATAAACTTTGAGGAGTCGTAGTGCACGGATCGCCACTATTCAAAACCCACCAAACATATGTGTTGTTAAATTAGGGGCTGATTAAAAGTTTAGTGGAAAGAGTACTCCATCGCAACAGCTACAAAGTTCCATCTCCCCTAAACTCTCATCCTGCACTAGTAAAATGTACTCCATAGGTGTAAAGCTTCCTCTGACGGCCCAAGAGAGCAGGGGCCATTGGAGTTAAATCATCTAACCTTCTGCCTTATCTAGAGTGGGTGGCCAGATTGCTTTTTTTTTTGTTTAACTGTTCGTCACCACCTGGTGGTGAGGGGCAATAAAAGAAGAAAAATGACCCCTACACTGTGGGAGAAAATCCCAA
This sequence comes from Pleurodeles waltl, assembly GCF_031143425.1. Lineage (NCBI taxonomy): Eukaryota > Metazoa > Chordata > Amphibia > Caudata > Salamandridae > Pleurodeles > Pleurodeles waltl. The sequence continues at coordinate 698,202,056 of NC_090451.1, forward strand.
TGGTGTGGGGGCCATAAGTTTTCTAAATTTCAAACACAAACTCACGCTTTGAGAAATAAACATTAGTAGCATTTAGCAGGCCATAAATACACGTAGTACCATATACGAGGGGCTTACAAGTAAAATTATATGTGTGAATCAGGTGTTAGTAATGTTACCATGTTTTAGGGATTGACAACATGCACTCTACTACTGGCCGGCGGTGGTAAAGTGCACAGAGTCCTAATCTTGTACAAAGGTAGCATTTTTGGAGCGACCCCGCAGAAAGGCCATGCCCAACATTTTAGTATACACAAACTCTTTTTGACAAATTAGTATAAGTTTTGTGCAAATATTTCTCAGCAACTATTAGCAATGTCTCCACACCACTGGAGACCAAGCTCCAGGGTTGGGGTGGTTGGCTGACAACTCCCCTTTGCTAGGTTCAGTATCAGGACTTCCAAGAACAGGAAAACACAACTTAAAGGGCTGTGTTGTGTTGTTTTATGCATGGTTGTGTTATGTTACGTTGTGTTAGATGATGTTATGCTTTGTTGTGTTTGTTCATGTGGTGTTAGGTTATGTTATGTTGTGTTTGCTGTGTGGTGTTAGATTATGTTATGTTGTGTTTGCTGTGTGGTGTTAGCTTTTGTTATGTTGTGTTTGCTGTGTGGTGTTAGGTTATGTTATGTTGTGTTTGCTGTGTGGTGTTAGGTTATGTTGTGTTTGCTGTGTGGTGTTAGGTTATGTTATGTTGTGTTTGCTGTGTGGTGTTAGGTTATGTTGTGTTTGCTGTGTGGTGTTAGGTTATGTTATGTTGTGTTTGCTGTGTGGTGTTAGGTTTTGTTGTGTTTGCTGTGTGGTGTTAGCTTATGTTATGTTGTGTTTGCTGTGTGGTGTTAGGTTATGTTATGTTTGCTGTGTGGTGTTAGGTTATGTTGTGTTTGCTGTGTGTTGTTAGCTTATCTTATGTTATGTTTGCTGTGTGGTGTTAGGTTATGTTGTGTTTGCTGTGTGGTGTTAGCTTATGTTATGTTGTGTTTGCTGTGTGGTGTTAGGTTATGTTATGATGTGTTTGCTGTGTGGTGTTAGGTTATGTTGTGTTTGCTGTGTGGTGTTAGCTTATCTTATGTTGTGTTTGCTATGTGGTGTTATGTTGTGTTGTCTTATGCTAGGAGAAAGCACAACTCACTCCCTGAGGCTACACAGGAGGAACTGGTATTTCGTGTAGCAGAGGGAGGTCTGCACCTCTAGATGACGCCTTGAGGGCCTGTGGCTGTGATTATCTCTGGAATGTGCCTAGAAGCAACGAAACCTGCTCCCTGGACCTGCACTGTCGTCGGCTGCCGCCCTGAACACCCGGAGAATGGCCGGAGGTGGCAGGCGGCGAGGGGAGCGGCTGCAAAGGGCGGGTTACTGACGTCAGCAGCTGTGACACCATGGCACTGGCAAATGTCACAGCACCATCAGGACGTTCATCATTAAAGAAGGAGCTTGTGATGCCTTGTGCTAGACAATATGTGCAGCTGTGATCAGCCGTTTCGCCTTTTCACCTGTATAGCCCCCTGTGGGCTCTTCAGTTATGTAAGTGGCTAGCCTGAGGTTGGGCCTAGGGAAGGCTCCCCAAAGAAGCCTCTCATTCTCCCAAGCGGCAGGAAGAAGGCGCCTTTGGTTGTCCTGTGCCTGTGTTGACCCTCCCCTTTTGAACTGGAGACCCATGTCTTTGTATAACCTCACCCAGAGGGAGATCTCTCAGGAGACATCAGTCCAGGTGCAGAGCCCAACAAAGTCCCCCACACTACCCACCGACCACCACATAGGTGACAGAGAAGATGAACTCTTAGTGGTACAGCCTGAACTCAGGTCATGAACTCTTAGTGGTACAGCGAGCAACTCAGGTCATGAACTCTTAAAGGTACAGCGAGCTACTCAGATCATGAACTCTTAAGGTACAGCGAGCAACTCAGGTCATGAACTCTTAAAGGTACAGCAAGCTTCTCAGGTCACAAACTCTTAAAGGTACAGCGAGCTACTCAGGTCATGAACTCCTGAAGGTAGAGTGCAGTGAGCAACTCAGATCATGAACTCTTGAAGGTACAGTGAGCTACTCAGATCATGAACTCTTAAAGGTACAGTGAGCAACTCAGGTCATGAACTCCTGAAGGTACAGCGAGCTACTCAGGCCATGAACTCTTAAAGGTACAGCGAGCAACTCAGGTAATGAACTCTTAAAGGTACAGCAAGCAACTCAGATCAGGAATTCTTAAAGGTACAGCAAGCTACTCAGGTCATGAACTCCTTAAGGTACAGCAAGGTACTGAGATCATGAACTCTTAAACGTACAGCGAGCTAATCAGGTCATGAACTCTGAAAGGTACAGTGAGCAACTCAGGTCCTGAACTCTTAAAGGTACAGTGAGCAACTCAGGTCATGAACTCCTAAAGGTACAGTGAGCTACTCAGGACATGAACTCCTGAACGTACAGCGAGCTACTCAGATCATGAACTCTTAAAGGTACAGCGAGCTACTCAGGTTGTGAACTCTTAAAGGTACAGTGAGCAACTCAGGTCATGAACTCTTAAAGATACCGCAAGCTACTCAGGTCATGAACTCTTAAAGGTACAGCGAGCTACTCAGGTCATGAACTCTTAAAGGTACATTGAGCTACTCAGGTCATGAACTCTTAAAGGTACAGCGAGCTACTCAGGTCGTGAACTCTTAAAGGTACAGCAAGAAACTCAGGTCATGAACTCTTAAAGGTACAGCAAGCAACTCAGATCATGAACTCTTAAAGGTACAGCGAGCTACTCGGGTCATGAAGTCCTGAAGGTACAGTGAGCAACTAGGATCATTAACTCTTAAAGGTACAGTGAGCAACTCAGGTCATGAACTCTTGAAGGTACAGTGAGCTACTCAGGTCATGAACACCTGAAGGTACAGTGAGCAACTCAGATCATGAACTCTTAAAGGTACAGCGAGCAACTCAGGATATGAACTCCTAAAGGTACAGCGAGCTACTCAGGTCATGAACTCCTGAAGGTACAGTGAGCAACTCAATTCATGAACTCTTAAAGGTACAACGAGCAACTCAGGTCATGAACTCTTAAAGGTAAGGCGAGCTACTCAGGTCATGAACTCCTAAAGGTACAACGAGCAACTCAAGTCATGAACTCTTAAAGGTACAGCGAGCAACTCATGTAATGAACTCTTAAAGGTACAGCAAGCAACTCAGGTCATGAATTCTTAAAGGTACAGCGAGCAACTCAGATCATTAACTCTTAAAGGTACAGTGAGCAACTCAGGTCATGAACTCTTAAAGGTACAGCGAGCTACTCAGGTCATGAACTCCTGAAGGTAGAGTGCAGTGAGCAACTCAGATCATGAACTCTTGAAGGTACAGTGAGCTACTCAGATCATGAACTCTTAAAGGTACAGTGAGCAACTCAGGTCATGAACTCCTGAAGGTACAGCGAGCTACTCAGGCCATGAACTCTTAAAGGTACAGCGAGCAACTCAGGTAATTAACTCTTAAAGGTACAGCAAGCAACTCAGGTCAGGAATTCTTAAAGGTACAGCAAGCTACTCAGGTCATGAACTCCTTAAGGTACAGCAAGGTACTGAGATCATGAACTCTTAAAGGTACAGCGAGCTACTCAGGTCATGAACTCTGAAAGGTACAGTGAGCAAGTCAGTTCCTGAACTCTTAAAGGTACAGTGAGCAACTCAGGTCATGAACTCCTAAAGGTACAGTGAGCTACTCAGGACATGAACTCTTAAAGGTACATTGAGCTACTCAGGTCATGAACTCCTGAAGGTACAGCGAGATACTCGGGTCCTGAACTCTTAAAGGTACAGTGAGCAACTCAGGTCATGAGCTCCTAAAGGTACAGTGAGCTACTCAGGTCGGGAACTCCTAAAGGTACCATGAGCTACTCAGGTCATGAACTCTTAAAGGTACAGGGACCAACTCAGGTCGCAGGAAGAAAAGAACAATAACAGGCTCTGAACAGTAATTTTGGGCCAATTTAAATATTCAAATGTTCAAATATTGTTGCTTTCCTAGCCCTCGAGGGGGCGTGAAAGGAAACTGTGCCTTTCCAGATATTTGCTTATTGATATTGTTGTGCTCCATGTATTCTCACGTTAGGACCTTTTGGTAATATTAGCCCATGTTAATTGAGCCATTTCTTTCTCCCCTCTACTTTTCTCTGATAGTATCAAGTTGTGGTTTGTGATTAAAGAACTTTGGGACAGAGTTAGATTTGGGCGGATGGGTCACTCTGTCGCAACGGTGACAGATATCCTGCTCGTCAAAATCTAAATACCACAGAAAACAATGTTGTAACGGAGTAACCCCTCCCCCGTGATCCAAATCAAGCCCTCAATCTTCTTCTAAGTTGTGTGTTTCTACTCCCCACCACAACCCTGAGAAAGCCTTGGACTGCCTGATTTTGCTATTCTGAGGTAGTCAACTGTTAAGGGAATGTACTTGGTGTAATTGGGGTTTATGAGTGACAAAAATCCACAGGACATCAGCTGTGAAAGTCCTCCATTGTTACAATCTGAGCATAGTAACCACTTAGCGCCCTGTTCACACATGACCCGTGCACATACACAATCAATCACAAATGACAAATTGTTGGGCCTCATTTAGAGTTTGGTGAACAAAGACCCTGTCCATTAAACTGACAGTCCATCTGGTCTATTTAAATTAAGGTGATCTTGTTTCAGCTGTCAGTGGCCACTTGGCTCTGATTGCAGAAATCTTACACGAATGGCCGATTGGACTTTGGACCATTGGTGTAAGTATATCAGACTGTTCAAACTACTCAAGGAGTATGTTCTAAGGTATTTGTGTCCTTTCAAACAGCTGCGATACGTCTGGCAGTCCCAAACAGAAAATAAAAATCCTTCAACACTGGGAGAAAAAAATCCCAGTGTCTTGGGGTCAATAGTGTTTTGTTTTGGAAAAACACACTCCTGCTTTGGCAGTTTGTTTTTGGAAAACAAAAAGGGTTTCTTAGTGCTTGCATGAAGCATGGTGACCACTTACCAAACTTTCAGTGCTTTCAAAGGAGGAGGTACAAGTGTCTCCTCTGATGTCTTAGAGAATAGCACCAAGCTATTGGAGACGTCTAAAAATGGATGCCTGTAGCCAGTGCTTAATTTGTGCTTGTTGTTTCCGGTGCATGGCACTGGCACTTACTTTTGAGGGCCGGTACTTATTTTTCTGCCTCAAGCATTTACTGTGAGCAAAAGACACATATAAGAAAGACTGAGGAAGAGAAAAACGAAAAAACGTCACAATGGGAGAAAGCAAAAAGCTGCAAGAGTGAGCTGAAGGGACAGGGAGTGGCTTAAATGGATTGACGAGGGCCGAGATGGCTTACGCTGCCTCAGTATTCAGTGCTCACACATTTAATTGCAGTAGCTGTCTATTTAAGAGGAGGGCTTTGGGCACTGGCACGTTTTTAATTACAAATTAAGCATTGGCTGTAGCCCATGAGTGCAGTGGAGTATATCTCTCTGCTGTCGTGGTATAATGCAGTAAAGCCCATCAGGGTCTAAACGATCGCCTTTGTTTTCACTACCCTGACTGTACACACCTCAGCTCCCTGCCAAACTACAGTGCCTCTTATTTGAAGATTTTTCAATCACTGAGAAGCCGGGAAATGCTCTTCAGCGAGAGTTCACTCTTGCCCCATAAGCTTGTCATTACCATCCAACCACTGACCTCCAAGACACATCAACACCAGCGTGGCCCTGATGCACAACCCATATGCTGAAACACTTTGATTCACTGGCCCCTCACTTGGGGTTAAACTCGCTATGATGACACCTTGCTCAAGAGACAAATGTTCACCTGGTAAACTTTTCATACATACTCATCTTTAGTTTACCTTCCAGTGTCAAACTCTGGAAATTGCTATTCAATCAACAGTGTAAACTCAAGGGATCACTGACAGAATATTGTGTAAAATATATCGAGGGCCAAACTATTGAGAAGGTGAGTGCAAATAGCTAAGTATAGATTTACTATTCCTTACTCCACATCTACATACCTTGAAGAAATATATGTTGTCAAGATACATATATGTGGAGCTATATATAGTATAACTTTGCTTACCAATAGAAACTTACCTTCACAACATTTTTGTCCTCCATGTTCTTGACACAATATATTGTCTCATAATATTTTTGTTTCAGATATTCTGTCTAAATACCAACTCAAGTGCTATCACTTTGTGGACTCTGGGAAATCTGGGTTATGGGCAACTAGAGAAAGCAGCTGCTAATTAACAGAAAGGAACTGATGTTAGCTCAAGGCCCACATACTCAGCCAACAGTGTAATTGGGATTTTCAATAGAGTTGATCATAGTATACATCTAAACCATCTTTCATCCTAATTAGGCCATTGAGTAGCTGTCCTTGAGTTTACACAGCTTCTATCCAATCACCCGGAACAGATCACGCTTGGCAACTTTGACTCCCCAAATCCTTCTTGAACTGCATAACCCATAGAGACATTCTTATCTACACTGTTGCTCAAAAGATAATAAGATGGTCAAAAGACCCAGTCAAGGCTCTGCAACTGTATTTTCAGGTCTATGCAAGCTATATTCAAGTCTAAGTTTGGTTACATAAAAGAAATAAATTCACCTTGAAGCCAGGTTGTTGGCAATTTCAAGCTTCTTGACCACCAACCTCAATCCTTGACTGCACTCAAACTAGTACAAATTATTTAAGATCCAGACTATCTTTTAGGGACTGATATAGAGTTTAACGGAGGGGGTTACTCCATCACATACGTGACAGATATCCCGTCCGCTGTATTACGATCCCATTATATCCTATGGCGGATAGGATATCCATCACGTATGCGACGGAGTAGCCTCCCTGCCATACTCGCAATCAGGCTGTAAGTAAGGATTTGTCCATGTAGTTGTGACTTTGCCATTGTCTTGTTTGTAATGTAGGTACTAATGAACCCCAGTCGGGTGGCCTTCCTACCCAGTGAGCAAGCTACTGATGTTGACACGAATCGGTTCTGTGACACAAGCATGTGACATGAACTCTGGTGCATGTGACACATGAACTGGCGCATGTCACATGAACTCTGGTTCACGTGATATGGACTCTGGTACAGTACCATCTCAAGGTCACAGAGGAGAATGCCAATGTTCCTAGACTTGGTTATCCCAAAATGAATTGTGTACTATTCTTTGGGTGAGTGTAGGAACACTGAGGGCATGATTGACTATGGTAAACTTACACTGTTCTATTAGCTTACAATTGTTTGCAATTCACAAAGGAATTTTATGAATAATATCTTTATGACTGTGGACTATCTGCACTTGTGGCGATTACTCTTCATATAAAAGATTGGTAGTCGTAATAACACTACTCATAAAATTGCTTTGTGAATTGCATAAAATCATAGTTACACAAAAGTGTAAGTTTACCTTTGTGAATCAGGTCCTCAGTGAGAATGTGATCATGTGAGGGTTATAACTCTGAGATGAAATTCATAGATATCCAGGAACACTCAGGAGTATGTGGTAGTGTAGTGGCAGGGGCATTTTCTTGGAAGTAAAGCTACTACTCTAAAACTATCCTCGCTTACATATTTTCTTCGAAACCCTTCCTTTAGGCCTTTCAACAAAATCCATTGTAACTGTAAGTGAAGTGAATAGTTTCCATAGTGACACGTTTAAACCACAAATGGAAAAATGTTGTAATACATCTATCCAGACAAAGAAGCCTTGTGTCCTAGTGATGAATGATGTGCCATGATACATTTGAAAATGTGTTACATGTTAAAATACACACAAATGTAGCAGAGCAGTTAGGTGATGTGTTCATTTAAAAGCTAAAGGAACAGGAATCATTAGTAAAACATGGAGTGAAACGTGTGTGTAATGTTCTGTTTTCTCGGCTTGAGGACAATGTGCAGTCACTATAGTAGTAACAAGAGAAAAAAGATCTGTCTTGATAATACCAGTGAAGACTTTGGGCCTGATTTAGAACTTGGCGGACAGGTTACTCCCTCAGAACAATGATGGATATCCCGTCCCGCGAAACCTAAATCCCATTATAGACTATGGGATTTAGATTTTGGTGGATGGAATATCCATCACCATTGTTCTAAATAAGACCCTAAGTGCCTAATTTAGAGTTTGTCAGACAAGGTACTCCAACACAAGTGTGACACAGCGGCCCTGTCTCTAAATCCCTAGGTTCACTCACTCTAGGTAGGGTTGAGCAGATTGTCATCTTCCTGATGGTGGTCCCCCTGGTAGCTCCACCATCTGGAAGCTTACTCCACTGGGACTGAATGAGTAGAGCTCATTGGAGTAGGACAGCAGGCCAGGTTTAGCTCGGATAATCTGATGAGGTTTTTCTGTCCATCACCATCAGATTCTTCCTGTAGAAACCAACAAAAAAAAAGAAAAATGGCCATCACACTCTACGGGAAAACTGTCAGGGTCTGGGCGTTATTAGTTGTTTAGTTTTTTTGTGCATGGCTTAATGCATGATGACGTCATGCACCAAACATGCATTGCCTTCAGAGGAACCGCCCTAAAGGTGGTTCCTCTAGAGGGATGGAGATCACGGCTGTTTTTTTAATAATGCCCCTGGATGGGCCAGGTTCCAGCGGCATTGTTTTTTTTAAATAGGTGGGCCTCCTGCCCCTCTCCCCCACAGCGTTGGGGACCACCACTTCCCGGGGGCATTTGGTAAATTTGGTGCAGGGGGAAGCGTGCCCCATGTGGCCAGGGGACCACCACCTCACATGAGCAAAATGATTTTCTTATGTGGGGGAGGCCCAAGGCCTCCCTACAGTCCCAGGGACCACCACCTGCCTGGGGCTTTTAACTAATGTGGTGTGGGAGGAAGTGCACCCTACCCCGCAGCCCTGGGTATCACCAATATAATATAAACTAACACAAAGCAAGGAAATCAGAGTGAGGGGCAGGCCAACAAGCAGAAAGTAATGGGTGTGCTGCAAACCCTTTTTAAGATTTATTTTTAGTTATGAGAGATTTTGCAAGCAGAGCACAAGCGCTATGCAGGTGAAACCTAAAAAGGGCAGATGGGATGATACTCCCCACAGTCCTCAGGATCCTTGATAGGAAAAGGGTGAAAGGAAGATCAAAGACTTGTCTTAAACATGTTGGTTTATAAAAGTGTATCAAAGATAAATTTGTTATGAGGGAAGTTTGCATATATGTAACAAGTAAGTCTGTAAATGACATGCAGATAAAAGAATGTTGTGTTATTTTCTTGCAACAACTAAAGAGGCACCAGTATAAAATAAGTAACTTATGGATCACAAAGAAATTAAATTAAACTTAAAATACTAATGGGTTTGGGTAGTAATTTACTTAGTTTTAACACATATTAACATGCTACAGGCAGAACTCTCATACAGGAAGCATGATTTTTGGACATTATGTAATTTGGTACATAAATCAAAAGATTGACAGACAGATATATTGATAGATGGTAGACCAATCAAATAATAAACAAATACACTGATGAGTGATACATTTATAGATCGATGGAAGAATAATAGGTGAATTGATTGCTGGACTCATAGACTTATCAATTGATAAATCAATGCATGTATAGACTGATGAACTGAAAGAAAAGTATGCTTTTCTTGACTGAGGGAGCAGTCGCGGCTCGCAACAGTGAGAAGGGGCGGGGCGGTACGTGCGGGGTGCTCCTCTGTCCCTCGTCGCGCTAGGCTCCAGACACAGGCTCCCAGCCTGCCCTGCGGCCAGTCCTGACGCTGCTCACAACAGCGTCAGGATTGGCTGGCAGCACCCAGCCAGGGCGCTGTCTCCAACCCGCAACACAGATCCTACTGCGCGCATGTGTGTTTGGCCGGCCCAAGAAGAGCACTCCCCCTCGCTGCTCATCACCCCTGTGGCCCTGCCCCTTTAAAAGAAAAGGATAATAAACAAAGTTTATTATCCTTTTCTTTTAAAGGTTTTGCAGGTGCTGCTGCTGGTGGGGGGCCAACACTCCTCCGCCCTAATGGAGGAGCCACCCCTGCTGAGGGGTCACAGGGGGTAATTTGACCATGGCACAATTAAGGTCAAGGCTCTGCCACCATAATGTGGCACCGTCAGCCCTATTTAGAGATCCCCACATACCTGGCAAAGGTTTATGTGCTGTGAAGGAAGCAACCACAGCTGTGCTGTGACATGTTCACACGTTGATAGACCAACAACAGATTGGGTGCTCAATTGATCTACTGATAGACTAAAGGAGTAATAGATGTACTGAAAGACCTATGGACTGATAAATCAATGTATTGATACATGAGGTGATAGGTTGACAGCTACCATGATGGACTGGTAGCTAGATCAATGGTTTGGTGGATCAATGGATTCACAGTTGAATGATGTAATGAACTCATAAGCCAAATGATTTTTAAAACAAACTATTGAAAAATTAATTAACTGATATGTCAATACATTTATTAACTGATGGATTGATAGCTGATGTAATCCACAGGGCTATAGATTCATGGGTGGACAGATAGACTGATAGACTGATTGATATATTACAGAAAGATAAATTCATGGGTAAACAACAGATTTGGTGAGAGACAAGTAGACTCACGGACTGAACGATATACTGATAGATATACAAATTGATGCATAAATATATATAGATGTACACAAAGAGCAATGGATTGAGAAATGAGGTGTGCAAGATAACAATGGACCGGGATGCGGCCTGAGTAATCATCAATGGCTGAGATAATTTCAAACATTCCATCCATCACTTTTTTGTATACTTCAGTGTGCTGCCACAGGACACAATACCTAGATGCGGGGCCCATGCACACAGTCTCAGTGGAATCAAGCTATACATGGCTGATGAGCCCATAACCAGGGCGAAACCAACCTGGGTTGCTTTAGTTCTTCTTCAGGGAGGACCTGGCCTGACATTTCCGGGTGCACCGTTCCTATTGGAGCAGGGTCAAGACTGAGTTGCATAAGGCTGGGTCCACACTGAAAATAAGAGGGTGTGCAAAATAGCAATGGATTGGGATGCGGTCTGAGTGAATACCAGTGGATGAGAGTAATTCAAGCATTCCATTCATCACTTTTTTTTAATACTTTTGGCATCCTGTCTCGAAAATATATATAGGGATAACACATGCCTACTCAACGCATAATGTTCATGACCTAACATGTCTTCTTTGCCATTATATGTTCATATAGTACAACACATGTGTCTATATTTTTTTTTTATCACAAGTGTACCAGCACTTCAAGTGTAAGAGTGGTTACCATTTATGTGGTGCTAACCTGGTTACCTAGAAAGATGTCAGCTGCAGTCACTAAAGAAACAAAGTGTCATCCTGCTTCCAGGACTTCACAGATTGGTCACAGTGCTGCCAAGTTCTCTTAACTATGGTTACCCCCGATTGTCCACAACTGGGTGCTTATTACTACCTATGGCGCTCCTTTTATCAGCCTTAGAAGAATGTCAGTTTGAGTTTGCCCTGCAAGGACTCACACTGAAGCCTTCCTGGTTGCACGTGGTCGGTACATAACCAGCTGAACCTTTCAACAGTGTATGGTATGGTGAAATGCAGGTTGTACAAGAATCCGCAGCAGGGACGTGACCCTTGTGAGATATTTTCTGAAGAGTCAGTCACATCTGTGACCAGCTGAAGACAGAGAGATCTTTGCAGCAAGTACACGAATTACCTGTTGTTATGTCTGTGTTACCCACCTCAGCCTTTCATTCTTCTTTTCTGGGGGGATAAAATGAGTCCCCACTGCACTGTGTAATTCTACCTCTTATCACCACTGTGGTGAAAAGTCCTGCATCATATAGGTACAAATGCCTTTGACCGAGTGTATCTCCCATGAAGCGAAGAGTCCCCCAGGCACTCCCTGGCACACAGCCCCTCTGTATCCATGGCCCAACGAAGGACCCCCTCCCCTCCCCTGAGCCATGGTTCCAGGCCCATGCGTACTGCCCCTGTCAGCAGTCTATGAATGACTCCCTCCTCTGAGACCGGGTTCCAGGCCCCTGCACACTGCCCCCTCTCAGTAGTCTATGAATGACTACCAGCCCCCTCTCAGTAGTCTATGAATGACTACCTGCCCCCTCTCAGTAGTCTATGAATGACTACCTCCCCTGAGACAGGGTTCCAGGCCACTGCACACTGCTCCCTGGCAGCAGTCTATGAACGACCCCCCCCCCCCCTCCGATGAGCCAGGGTTCCAGGCCCCTGCACACCGGCCCTTGTCACCACTCTATGAAGCCCCCCGAGACAGGGTTTTCGGTCCCTGCTCCCTTCCCCCTCTCAGCAGTCTAAGTAGCCCCCCCTCCCCCCGCCTCCTCAGAGACATGGTTCCAGGCCCCTGTCAGCAGTCTATGAAGGCAAAGTGCCTAGCGCCCTGAGACAGAGTGCCAGGCCCCAGACACTAACACCCTGCTTCAGGTATTGTAGTGACAGTGCCTGTGGGTGTAGGTCACGCCCCTGCCCCCGCACCAACCCCCCCACCCCCCGGTTCTGAACTTGATCATAGCTCTCAAGCAGGTGAACGTCACCCTGCGGACAAGCAAAATCTCTGCATTGGACCTCAAAGTTTCATCTCCACTGGGACCACCCTCTGAAACCAGCCACTCACCCGCCAGAGACTCAAAAGGTCGAGGCGTGTGTGAGGGGCAGGTGAAGGGCTCTAGCCCCTTCATTCATGCACCAGTAGAGCGCACAGCTGCCTCCAACAAAGAGTCCTCCCGGCGCTAGCTGAGAGCTCTAAAGAGAGGTAAACCCGAGAATGCTGCAAATGCAAGTGCCAGTTAGACAGGTTTCTAAAAAGGAGGGTTTGAGGGTATGCCTTAAAACAGATTCAGAGGCACTACACCGCAAGCTGAGCCGCAGCGCATTCCACAGCCTGGAGGCCTGCTAAGTGAAGAATCTCTTGCATCTTCTGGCTTTGTCAATGTGAGGAACTTGGAGCAGTTTGAGATGATTAGTTCTCAGGGATCTGGATTGGAAGTAGGGCTTAAATCTTCTGCTAAAGCAGAGACCTTCATAAGGGAAGGCCTGGAAGGCAAAGCTGAGTGCCTTGACCCAAATATTAACTGTTGGCATAATCCAGTTTGGCCATAACCAAGACATGGACAGTCTTTGTCTGAAAGTCCTCCAGTATAAGGTGGATCATCCCGTTGAGAGACCTATGGGTAGCAAAGCGAATTGTGGATAAAGACTTGATTAGGGACTCAAAAGTGAGATCTGAATCATATTTAACCCCTAGGTTCCTAGCCATCAGTGCCAGAGGGGGAGGCGCCCCAGTTCAGGCAACCACCATAAGCTCGCTTCTGTAGAGGGCTTGGTGCCACAGAAGAGGATCTCAGTTTTCTGAGAAATCAGTTTGAGACGGCTTCCATCCATCCATTCCACCACTGCCTGCAAGCAGAGCTTGGAAGAACTCAGGGTTAATGTCGCGTTTTCATGCAAGGCCAAGAGGAGCCGGGTGTCATCCGCATAGAAGACATCCCGCACCCCCCCAGGCCTCAACAGTTCAGCCAGTGGCTCAAGTTAAATGTTAACATAGGTGGGGCTAAGCGCGGAACCCTGGCACACAGCGCCATCTAGTGGCTTGGGTGAGGAGGTAAAAGGTGGGAGGAAACTGCTTGAGGGCACTCTTTCATGAGGATGTGAGCCAAGGCAGAGCCTGGCCTCTGATTCCAACTCTCCCAAGTCTGTTTAACAGGATAGCATGGGAAGCCGTATCGCAAGCGGAGGACAGATCCAAAAGCATGGCCATTACTAGGGAGTGCCAGTAAAGATTTTCCTTAATGAATTCTGATACCTTGAGCAGGGCAGAGTCGGTATCGTAGCACCTACGAAATCTTGAGTGGGAGTCGTGCAGAAGGAGGTTGGACTCTAGGAAGTGTGATAATTGCTTGTTGACTCTTTTCTCCAAAAGTTTATTAACTGTGGGAAGAAGCGAGGTGGGTCTAAAATTGCTAAGGGTTTTTGGATCGACAGCAGGATGCCGATGGAGCAATTACGCTTGTTTCAAAGTTACAGGAACCAAAACCAATTCAAGAGAATTCATCAGCTTTTTGAGCTCCAGGTTAACCACAGCGGTGGTGAGATTTAGAACAGCAGGAGAGCAAGGGTCCAGAGGGGAACCAGATGTACACATTGCAAGTTCTTCCAGGGAAATAGAGTCAAAGCTAGCAAGAAGAGGACTAGACTGAGTGAGGGCTGGGGCCCCATGCCAGCAGGGACCTGCACAGAGACTGCTCCTAAAGTTTTCTATGTTATTATAGATGAAATCAGAAAGATCTTGACACAGTTCCATGGGGGGGAGAGAGAACATTTTCTTCAGGCGTGGGAGAGAGGAAGCCGTTCACAATTTTAAAGAGTTTACAAGGTTTATCAGCTGCCTCAGAAGTGGAGGAAGCAATGAAAGATTTCTGAGCTTTTCGGGTGGGGTATGATACCATTTCAGCGCGGCTTGGTAAATTACTTTCACCTCTGTATCATAAGCCGTCCTCCATCTCCGCTCAAGTCTTTTGCATCAAGTTTTTTCCACCTTATTTGCATTTGAAAATCACTGTGCAGAAGGCTTAGACCTGTTAGTTAGTAGTGTTTTTTCATGGGGGCAATATTGTCCAATGCTCCGACCAGCCGGGTATTGAAGCTACACTTATAGGGGTGGGCTGTAGTGTACCCACAAGTGGGGATTTTATACCAGGGTCTGGGTGCTTTTCTAATCGGCCCTTGCACCCAACGAGGGGCAGGAGAACGCTGACAACAGAGCTTAATTTGTAAGAAATTAAGTGGCAAGGCCCAAGGTAATACTCCCTGGTCCACTGCAGCTGGAACAACCAAGTCTCTGTTTAACAGCAAGCTGAACTTCAAAATTTATCATTTTTAAAAAGCTATATTAAATAGTTTAATGCTCTCCTAGTGACTGTTTCTTAAAAACACAATGCGCCGCCATGTGGTGGTTTTTCCTAAATATGCGCCGGTGCTTACAAATAAGTGCCGATGCTGAGCACTGGAAAACACCGGCACAAATTAAGCCCTGGCTGAAAGGGACCAGACAATGGTCGGACCAAGAGAGCTTCAGCGTAGGCTTAACCAGAACTGATGAGAGGTTTAAGCGAATGAGATCAAGAGAGTGACCTGCTTTGTGAGTGGCTTCCATCACAAGTTGCTCCAAGCTGAAACCTTCCAGAGAGGGTGGGAACTGCCGCGCGGGTCTGGTATTTCGATCCCTGCTCCTGGATGGGTGCCCTGCACACTGCCAGTAGGTGTGTGTATGGGGGGGGGGGGGGGGGGCAGGAAGCGCAGACCCTCTCCCCCCGGGGGCTTATACCCATGCATTGCCCTACTATAGGTGGGGCCCTCTGAAGCAAGGGGCCCCTGCACAGAATTCCTCTGTCTCTGGGCCCCCTTGAAAGGTGGACCCCCTGCACATTGCCCCTTGAAGGGATGTATCTCCCTGTGCAGGGCCCTCATGCTCACTGCCCTTCTGTATCTCGGTTTCATGTCCCCCCCCCCCTAGTTTCATTTCTCTCCTTTTAGCGCAGTAGTTTCACTCTTGCCCTTTGGGTCCCTTGAGGGAAACTCCGCGGCCCCCGGAACAGGTTTTTCCGGTGAGGGTGGAAGAGGGCGAGGGAAGGTGGCGGAGGCCGAGGGAGGAGGGACGGGGCTGGGGAGGAGTCCGGTGTTGTTACCGCCGGTGCTCCTCTGTCCAGTGAGTAACAAAAAATGATAGCCCCCACCCCTCTCAGCAAAATGTGATGAGGGGCCCGTCTCCCAGATCGCAAAGATATTCATGGGTCTTGGGGTCAAGGCTACAGGCCCCATGCAGAGGTTGAAGAGGCTGGGAGAAAGGACAGAACCTTGTTGAACCCCCTCTTCATAGTAGGGTCTAAGAGAAAGGGCAGAACCTTGTTGAACCCCTCTTCATAGTAGGGTCTATGAGAAAGGACAGAACCTTGATGAACCCCCTCTTCATAGTACAGTCTAGGAGAAAGGACAGAACCTTGATGAACCCCCTCTTCATAGTAGGGTCTGGGAGAAAGGACAGAACCTTGTTGAACCCCTCTTCATAGAATGGTCTAGGAGAAAGGACAGAACCTTGATGAACCCCCTCTTCATAGTAGGGTCTAGGAGAAAGGACAGAACCTTGTTGAACCCCTCTTCATAGTAGGGTCTAGGAGAAATGTGGGTGATACTGGAAGAAGCAAGATTGTCTGCTCAAACTAAGATTTCAAGGTGTGCAGAGGACATTGTTGAACCCAGTGATTTTCATGCCACCATTTTCAGCAGATAACACCAGGTGAACAAATATGCATGGCAACACCACAAGGGTCGGAGATACAGAGCTTGGACCAGGTGAGTATATGTGTTTTTACCACATTATTCCTCATTCTGAGCTGCAAAGCTCAGAATGAGGAACACCACTGTAGGAGGCTGGACTGGCTTGTAGTGAGTACCTAGGGGTACTTGCACCTTGCACCAGGCCCAGTTATCCCTTATTAGTGTATAGGGTGTCTAGCAGCTTAGGCTGATAGATAACGGTAGCTTAGCAGAGCAGCTTAGGCTGAACTAGGAGACGAGTGAAGCTCCTACAGTACCACTAGTGTCATATGCACAATATCATAAGAAAACACAATACACAGATATACTAAAAATAAAGGTACTTTATTTTTATGACAATATGCTAAAAGTATCTCAGTGAGTACCCTCAGTATGAGGATAGCAAATATACACAAGATATATGTACACAATACCAAAATATGCAGTAATAGTATTAGAAAACAGTGCAAACAATGTATAGTTACAATAGGATGCAATGGGGACACATAGGAATAGGGGCAACACAAACCATATACTCCAAAAGTGGAATGCGAATCACGAATGGACCCCGAACCTATGTGACCTTGTAGAGGGTCGCTGGGACTATTAGAAAATAGTAAGGGTTAGAAAAATAGCCCACCCCAAGACCCTGAAAAGTGAGTGCAAAGTGCACTAAAGTTCCCCAAAGGACATAGATGTCGTGATAGGGGAATTCTGCAGGAAAGACACAAACCAGCAATGCAACAACAATGGATTTCCAGTCGATGGTACCTGTGGAACAAGGGGACCAAGTCCAAAAGTCACAAGCAAGTCGGAGATGGGCAGATGCCCAGGAAATGCCAGCTGTGGGTGCAAAGAAGCTGCTACTGGACAGTAGAAGCTTAGGTCTCTGCAGGAACGACAAGGGCTAGAGACTTTCCCTTTGGAGGACAGGTCCCTCATGCCGTGGAGAGTTGTGCAGAAGTGTTTTCCCGCCGAACGACCGCCAACAAGCCTTGTTGGCTGCAAATCGTGCGGTTAGTGTTTTTGGATGCTGCTATGGCCCAGGAGGGACCAGGATGTCGCCAATTGCGTCAGGGGACAGAGGGGGCGTCGAGCAAGACAAGGAGCCCTCTCAGCAGCAGGCAGCACCCGCAGAAGTGCCAGAAACAGGCACTACGAGGATGCGTGAAACGGTGCTCACCCGAAGTCGCACAAAGGAGTCCCACGTCGCCGGAGAACAACTAAGGAGGTCGTGCAATGCAGGTTAGAGTGCCGTGGACCCAGGCTGGACTGTGCACAAAGGATTTCCGCCGGAAGTGCACGGAGGCCGGAGTAGCTGCAAAAGTCGCGGTTCCCAGCAATGCAGTCTGGCGTGGGGAGGCAAGGACTTACCTCCACCAAACTTGGACTGAAGAGTCACTGGACTGTGGGAGTCACTTGGACAGAGTTACTGGATTCAAGGGACCTCGCTCGTCGTGCTGAGAGGAGACCCAAGGTACCGGTGATGCAGTTCTTTGGTGCCTGCGGTTGCAGGGGGACGATTCCGTCGACCCACTGGAGATTTCTTCGGAGCTTCTAGTGCAGAGAGGAGGCAGACTACCCCCACAGCATGCACCACCAGGAAAGCAGTCGAGAAGGTGGCTGGATCAGCGTTACAGAGTTGCAGTAGTCGTCTTTGCTACTATGTTGCAGTTTTGCAGGCTTCCAGCGCGGTCAGCAGTCGATTCCTTGGCAGAAGGTGAAGAGAGAGATGCAGAGGAACTCGGATGAGCTCTTGCATTCGTTATCTAAGGAATCCCAAGAGACAGAGACCCTAAATAGCCAGAAAAGAGGGTTTGGCTGGCTAGGAGAGAGGATAGGCTAGCAACACCTGAAGGAGCCTATCAGAAGGAGTCTCTGACGTCACCTGATGGCACTGGGTACTCAGAGCAGTCCAGTGTGCCAGCAGCACCTCTGTTTCCAAGATGGCAGAGGTCTGGAGCACACTGGAGGAGCTCTGGGCACCTCCCAGGGGAGGTACAGGTCGGGGGAGTGGTCACTCCCCTTTCCTTTGTCCAGTTTCGCGCCAGAGCAGGGCTAAGGGGTCCCTGAACCGGTGTAGACTGGCTTATGCGGAAATGGGCACCATGTGTGCCCATGAAAGCATTTCCAGAGGCTGGGGGAGGCTACTCCTCCCCTGCCTTCACACCATTTTCTAAAGGGAGAGGGTGTAACACCCTCTCTCAGAGGAAGTCCTTTGTTCTGCCATCCTGGGCCAGGCCTGGCTGGACCCCAGGAGGGCAGAAGCCTGTCTGAGGGGTTGGCAGCAGCTGCAGTGAAACCCCGGGAAAGGCAATTTGGCAGTACCAGGGTCTGTGCTACAGACCACTGGGATCATGGGATTGTGCCAACTATGCCAGGATGGTATAGAGGGGGCAATTCCATGATCATAGACATGTTACATGGCCATATTCGGAGTTACCATTGTGAAGCTACATATAGGTAGTGACCTATATGTAGTGCACGCGTGTAATGGTGTCCCCGCACTCACAAAGTCCGGGGAATTGGCCCTGAACAATGTGGGGGCACCTTGACTAGGGCCAGGGTGCCCACACACTAAGTAACTTAGCACCCAACCTTTACCAGGTAAAGGTTAGACATATAGGTGACTTATAAGTTACTTAAGTGCAGTGTAAAATGGCTGTGAAAAAACGTGTACGTTATTTCAATCAGGCTGCAGTGGCAGGCCTGTGTAAGAATTGTCAGAGCTCCCTATGGGTGGCAAAAGAAATGCTGCAGCCCATAGGGATCTCCTGGAACCCCAATACCCTGGGTACCTCAGTACCATATACTAGGGAATTATAAGGGTGTTCCAGTAAGCCAATGTAAATTGGTAAAATTGGTCACTAGCCTGTTAGTGACAATTTGTACAGAGAGAGCATAACCACTGAGGTTCTGGTTAGCAGAGCCTCAGTGAGACAGTTAGGCACCACACAGGGAACACATACATATAGGTCACAAACTTATGAGCACTGGGGTCCTGACTAGCAGGGTCCCAGTGACACATAACAAACATACTGAAAACATAGGGTTTTCACTATGAGCACTGGGCCCTGGCTAGCAGGATCCCAGTGAGACAGTGAAAACACCCTGACATACACTCACAAACAGGCCAAAAGTGGGGGTAACAAGGCTAGAAAGAGGCTACTTTCTCACAACCACACACAGGCCCCAGCCAGCTTCTGTGTACTGGAATTTCCCAGCTTCATTATTACGGCATCAACAACCGGGGTCACACTAAGGCCTCCTTTGTCATGAAAATGTTTGGTTCCAGTGATCATGCAAATTCATGTTTACAGCATCACAGGCACTGTTCGCAAAGCAGTAATTCGTTCACAGCCTTTGTTCTCAGTGGGGCGGCAATGCAACCATTGAGGAAATTTTAATACCATCCACACCTTTTACTGACTAAAGAAGCTTAGCCCCATCACCCAGAAATCTTGTAAAAAAAGGGGCCTCAGTATGGAAAGCACGATCACCATGCACAATTGGTAAAGCACCTTCCCTGGCATGTAGGTTGCACGCAGATCCGTGCAGGAGGTGCATTCAGTGACTGACATATCCCTCTGCAATTGACTCTGATCCATATGTTTACTCACAAGTTTCTGCAGTAGGCGCTGTAACCGACTGAGCTTTCCTGATGGAGTCTGAGTCTGTGACCTGCAGCATTAATAGCTATCTCTGCTGCAGGTGCATAGGTGCCCAGTTGTCAGCCTGTGAAAATATCTTGTGGCCTCAGACTTAAACCTGTCTCTACAGTCAGTGCATTAACCCGCTGTGCTGTCTCACAAGGACTGGAACCTCTGACCTGCAGAATACACATTGGGCCCTTGAAGAGGTGCTTAGTCCTTCTCTAATATCCCTCTTACGTGTCAGCCTGCAACATACAGAACATGAGAATACGCCAGGTAGTTGTACTTACATCCTTTTCTCTCCATTGGCCTTTTTTCAAGCTATTGTTCTCTTTTTTTTACAGCCTGTCCTTTCAGCTTAGTTTATCCTTTTTTATTTTTGTGAATTTCTCTTTGACTTGTTTTCTTCTGACTTTACTTTCTTCTGTCATTCTGGTCTAAATCTGTCCTTTGGATTCTGAATTCTCCGCGTCACTCCACCTCTCATTCTTGTGTGTTTTCTGCTGGTTTCTTTCCCTTTGTGTCGCTTTGAAAATCCTCTCATTTTCAGTCACCATTTCTTAGCTGCCCTTATCATCTCATTTCTTACTGTGTTCTGCTTCTCTACGGTTGCTTGCTCTTACCCTCTTGTCTTTGACATTTTCTTGTCTGTGCCTTTTACCAACATTTCACCCTTTTCCCTTTCCTCTCTGTCTTTCTTGTTCCTTCTTTTGCCTGCATGGGCTGAGGTGAAGTCACAAGGGAGCAGCATCCCACCGCAGCTGAGCTTGTCCTTGAAAAGACCCCTGTACAAAGCTCACAGCATTGCTAGAGGGGCAGGGGAGCAGTGGGATTAGAACAGGGCTGTGCATTGATAAGGTCTGAGATCTTGGATCCCAAGGTGCACACTAGTGAGATACTCAGATATTAAATATGTAAGTATATGAATACTTAGATGTTAAATATGTATTTGTACAGGAATGCACATTTCTGTGATTTTGCCTCCCTCCATTTTGTTTGTTCTGGATATCATTTTTTTTTTTTTACTTTTCCCATATCTATAGCCTGCTGAACAGGCAACAACTATACGTGCTCTGTCCAAATGGACAACAGATATAACCCAAGAGGCTAAAAATGGCCTTCTGATAGGACAACTGTTTGTGCGGAGCCCATGCACAGCTGCACACAGTACCTCTATGGGATGTAGGAAATAAGGCAATATTGATCATTCCCCTTGGAGTACACACTGACTGACTTTGAGTGCATTTATAAGGCACAGAAGATGCTGTCGCAGATCACTTCTTCTTCACACATTTTGATGGTCTCTGGTAGCCTAAAAACACCACGATGGGAACCAATCTACCAAGCACGGGATGCCCACAAAAAGACAATAAGATTTGGAGGGGGTGAGCGTATAATGAGCTCAAGAACAGTGGTGGCTAAGACTGTAACCAACACTTTTATAAGTGCCCTAGGATATAATGCACTTGTAATGAGGCAGACGGGATTTCCTTCACGTTTGTGATGGAGTAACCCATCTGGGAAACTCTAAATTAGGCCCAAAATGTTGTACATCAGTCATTTCCAGTAATCCGTAGCTGAATCGTCTTGTACTGAAGAGGCAGCTGTATTTTAAATGTGCCTCAGTGAAAATTTAAAAGAAGCCATATTGCAAGTAGGTAATGGACTTTCCAAATCAATTGCCCTGATAGTTGTAACGTTACAATCAACACAATTGGCGTCAAGAATAGAGACAGCGTTCTAAGAGAAATGTCATCTAAATGTAGACAAATCTATTAAGGAAGAAGCAACTTCTCAAGAAGAACTGCTGCAGCTCAGAAAAATCCAGAAATAAAGTGCTTACCCTCCAAGAGCTGTAAGCATGTGTTTATCAGGTTTGCTGAGCCGCAGCTCTGTATCAAGGACAGCTATTGCGATTACAGAGCGTGACCCTCAGATACAACACGTGACACTGCAATGATATATGTCTCCTAAATAAATATGGGTTTTGCTTTTCTCTGACAGCAGCACCCATGGGAGGAAAGTAGTCAGGGGGAAGAGGTTGCTGGATTGCAGTCCAAGCCATCTCTCCGGTTCTCTATCCATCATTTCTTTTTAAGATTTATGGACCAAAATTACGTTTTGTAAGCTCACAGCTCCCAAAAGTAATATTTAATTATTCATTGAAATGTATTATTTATATTGTTAAATGACATCACTTACGCTATATTTAACTTATTTCAAATCCAAAGCCCCCCTTACTGCCTCTTAACAGACCATTCTTTGTACTTTACAAAGTCAGTGCTACCCCTTAACGGTACCCTTCCTGGAACGCTACAAACCACTTACAACATCTTAGCGCTATTTTTCCCTGAACCCTTAAACCCCTTCCTACCACTAAACGATTTGCATCCCTGATCCCTATAAACCCCTTACGATTCTTAAACGCTACCCTTCCCTGAATTGGAAAACCTTACTCATCCATGAATCCTAAAAACACCTTCCTACCCATTAAAGCGACCTTCCGTGAACCCCAAAAACGTACTACTGCTTCAGCTACTCTTCCCTGAACCCAAAGAACTCCTTACTACCCTTCTCTTGTACGTAAAGAGAGCCACAAACCCCATTCCTCTATCATTTGGGAGCATTTCACTTTAGTATATTAGCTCAAACGCTGCACTGCCTGAGAGGTATTAGAAGTCATAGTCTCTGAAAAGGAACTTAGACCCATACCGCCTTCCCCTGATGAAGAAGCCAACAGGATCTAAGCAGCAATTAAGCTGTCAGGTGCCTCCTTTAAATGGCCTGTGGCCTGTACCGTCATGCATGTTGGAGCAATATGAGAGTCCATTAAACTTGTGCAAGAGGTGTTTGTAAAGCATGCATCCTGAGCTAAGAACCCCCAAAGCCCCTCTAAGAGGATAATCCCGCAAAGAAGGCACAGTGAAGTCATTGCCTAGGGTCACACAATTCGTTGAAGAGGTAAACCCGGAAATGAACCTTGGTCTTTCGCCTGCTTAGGTCAAACGGGCAACTATTTGTGTTTAATTACTCAAGGAACTCAATGATTTATGTTTAATTATTCAAGGAACTAAACCAATTCACTGTGTTTAATAACTGCACATATTACATGTTGAGCCAGGATGACGCCAGGAGTCTCACAGGCTTCACTTGACTAAAAGTGAACTCTGCGTACATATTTTGGGGGAGGTCACTCTTTCACTAAAATGCATTGTCCCTGCAAATCTTTTTGACTTTTGTGTAGTGGAAAGTTTTATACAGCACTTACTTCACAGCACAACAAAGGTACACCATAAGCAGAAGTAGGACAACCTTCCCTAAAACAAAGAATAAGCAAAGGGGCAGGTGGAACGTGACATTCACTCATACAGAACAGGTAACCCACAGGTAGCTACACAACGAGGCGGTGAGAGGAGGTACCAGACAACTGCACGCTCCCTGTAAACATGCATACACATACAAGAAGTTCAAAACCTCTGGAAGAAACATCCAGACCTCTTACAGAATTTCCATACATCCATGTACTTACATAGGAAGGTTAACCGTCACCTACCTAGTGTGTAAGCTTCATCAGTCGGCTCCACAGCTAGCTGTGGGAAGCATGTGCAAGAACTAATGCTCACTGGTAGTAAATTCTCCTAGTTATGGGTTATACCCGTTATGTCAAAATGTACTTGTTCCCTTTATTGAACTATCAGACATGCATTAAAACTGTCTTACCGGTGTCTCCCTACCCCGGGCATGAAACAAGAGAGAGCAGTATTGCATCCTGAGTCTCTTTCCCACCGACACGTTTCGGCACTCGAATATTGCCCTTATGAGGCAGGTGCCTTCCTCAGGACTATAGTTTTCATAATATAACATAAAATATTGTAAAACAGTCCTCAGTTCATAGGGCATGTTCTGTAAGTGCATTCAATATACTGTTCATTTTTTGTTATAGGTTGGGGAAACAGCAGTGGAAAATCAGTTTCTTCTTAGAATGAGTGCACTTTGGGCAGACGCAGTCCAAGCTTTCTTTCTCACAAAGCTGGTACAGCATGGCAGTGGCACAGCAGGAATCCCTTTCTCACAGAAGGCAGCGAGTGCAATCTCCCATTCCTCATAGAACTGAGTCAGTAGGCAGACTAGCGGAAGCTTCCATTGCTAACAGAACATGAAGTGTTTATGTCGGAGTGAGATGCAGAGCACAGACAGGGGTCTGGGGCGGGTGCTTAACTCACTGAAAGGAAGGCATAGCTGGGTGAGTGAGTGAGTATCTGATTTCTGACACCATTTCCACTTAGGGGATATTCCACGTCAGCATCCTGAAAGTCCTGCTGCTGTCACCTGGAGACCTGCTGTTTGTGTTGAGGGTTTAGTTTTCCGTAAATTGAGAAGGAGCTGTGAACTAATAGGCCATTGGATTTTGGATGCTCAGGAACAAGCCGCCACAGTAAACATAGTGCAGTCATGGCAATGCCCCACACGGGGAAATCCCAGTCAACCTAGTGCAGTCATGGCAATGCCCCGGGCAGGATAGGCCAGAGGATGAAAAGTCTGGGACAGTCCAGTCATGCTGCAAACATGTTACATACATGATCAATTACGGATTTCTAATTTGCAGGCCAGTGGTCGATCTCAGTGGAAACAACTGAATACTCCTTTGTTGGAGAAGGTTTACTGAATGTGTTT
Organism: Pleurodeles waltl; assembly: GCF_031143425.1. Classification (NCBI taxonomy): domain Eukaryota; kingdom Metazoa; phylum Chordata; class Amphibia; order Caudata; family Salamandridae; genus Pleurodeles; species Pleurodeles waltl. Next base: position 698,226,729 of record NC_090451.1, read on the forward strand.
GTACTATCTCCCCAACCCAAGCCTGGAGTGTTCTTGACCCGGGGTCAAGACTCCAATATGTGAGAGCCCATTCAGGCATGTTCTGCAGGTTCGCCCACTTCTCCCTGGCGCACGTGCACCTGTGAGTGATAAGCAAGTATCTCAGATCTTATGGCCAGCGCACACGGGCCCTGCAATTCAGACCAGCCAGCTTGGCAAGGACAGGAAACAGTCTCCTGGTTGTCTGAGGTGAGGCAGAAACGAAGAGTTCCTCCTCCGAGCTCACACTTTGTTTCTAGGAGCTAGGAGACTGAGTTTACTAAAATTTCCTTCTACTCATTTTAAAGTCTTTTGAAAACTTTGCAGTGTTTGCTAAGTCAAAACAATGAGCAAAACTAGATTGTTAGTGGGAAAAATGATATGCAAAACACAACTTCTGGAAAAGAATACATGCAGAACCTGTTTTTCTGCAAATAATTCCATTTTGCACGATTTTATGACAGCAGATGAAGTTTGCAAACTACACTAACATATTTCAGAAGTGAAAAGTTTGTCAACCTTGTAAAACGTAGCAGAGTAAAAATCAAATGTGCACACCCGTTATGTAAGCTACACGAGGTGCTGCTCCATATATCCACAACAGAGAACAAGCAAATGGCAAAGCCAATAGGTCTCATCAGTCAAATCTATTGACTTTGCCAGTGCTTTTTTTAGCACAGACAGTAACCACAATTGCATGCGCATTTATCTTTCATTGTATTTGTAATGTATTAACATACACCGCTCAATCATTGCTACCATAAATGTGTGTGCCGTCTTTGAATGGGAGTTTTTCTAAATATAACAAAACCATTCAAAGGTGAACGCTGTCCATGCATGCACATGTACCCTATTTAAGCGCCATCTTGAAATGGTAAAAAAAATAATTTCAAGATGGTCGCCAGCTAATAGTGCAATTGGTGTGACAGTCTTTTATGGCGCCCACCCCTCATGACCTCCTACTCCAATAATGCCCCTCACCCTTCCATTGCCCCTCTCTGACATACAATTCATTTTTTTATAGCGCTACTCATAGTTTACTCACACTCAGTTTTGTGATCTGCATGGCACACATTCTTTGCAGCAGGCACATTAACCCTCAGCACTATCTTTTATGCTAAGCCAAAACTGCCACTAGACAAAATTACGATCTCTCACCAGCAGTAGAGTTATCTTTACATTTTCATTGCTGTCTGAAATCTGTTGGGCAGACAAGGAAGTTCACATGCTTTTAAACCCAAAAGTTATTTTAAAACACAGCGCGGCCACCGCTAAGGCCCACCCTGACGGCAAGATTCAAAAACTGTTAAGACAAACACTGGCAAAGCCAACAGGCCTTGGCCTTTTGAGATTGGTATCCAGGAACCCAGGTATACAGCAGCGGGCTAAGGAAAAGGGTGGGTCCCTGCACGTACTTTTTTGTAAAACAATTTAAGGAGTGGGGGTGACTGAGAATGGAGAGCGAAGAGATGCTAGAAGACATCCTCGGAGCTATGAACAATGGCGCCCCAGATGATTGCATGCCTTACACCTGTTCTCAGGGTTTTAGGTGGGCTGGGTCCTGCAGGGACTCAGCCCAGCAGTTATAAAACACTGACTTCGAAACAGGCCCCTTTGGGATCTAGATCCATGTCATTAACTTTACAGTCAAAAACAAAGATCCCTTTCTCAACCATGACTCTGAGAATCCCTAAGGTAAGGTAATGCAGTCATTGTTTATATTTCATGCTTTATTTCCTTTTCCATGCCCCTATTTCTGTAGTTTTGACACAGCGAATATATATAAAGTGCACATCATGAAATGAGTCACCTCCAGGTGTCTGGGATAGTGCAGTATTTTTTTTTTTTGCGCATGGCTTGCTAACGTTAAGTTGGCGAGTGAGAATTTACATACCCTAGCGAGATTTTCGGGTGCTAGAACGCCTCCCGTTGAGAATTCTCAACACCGGCAGTCGGAGCAGGTTGCGAATGTTCGCGTTGAGAAAGCTATCACTCGAGTAGACAATCCACTTGAGCAGTAGAAAGAAGCAGCGCCCCCTGGCACACCGCGTGGTGTTGTTCACACTGATTTTACGGCATAGAGCAAGCTTCCGGCATCAAAAATCAGCGCCAACGGCAGGACGTGCCCGAACTCCACCTGTCCGCGGAACTTCACGAAATCTCGCAGGGTTTTTATGTGTACTCTGCAGAATTCACTGGAGTGAAACTCTGTGAGTTCCGCCCAGGCCTATTGTTTATGATGGGGCACCACTGAAACCTGTGGAGTTGAGGCTGAAGGCAGAGGGAGTGTCTCACTGGATCATAAAGGTGGACAGGCAACATGCACATCCAACCCTTGGCCATTCTGCAGAGAGCAGGGAGTGATGATTACAAATATACCAACTGTAATTGCGGAAAGTGTTTGAAAGATGTACCCAAATGCTGAAATATGGGGAATGCCAAAGGCAATACAACAAGGTGCCTAGAAGTGAGTAAGTGGGTTGTGAGTGGGTCGGGAGGTGGAGAAGATGAAAGGAAGTACACGGAATAGAGAGATAAAAACGGTGCTGAAGAGGAAAGAGATGAGGTGTGAGATGTGCAGATGGGTGATTTCAGAAATATGTGAGGATAAAAGGGTGTAAAAGAGACTTCGAAGGAAAGAAGTGCACAGGGGAAAACTTGAGTGACTGAGACATTGCAAAGACCACTAGGCCCTCCAGAGCCCTCTATAATGTATTATTCACAGTCTCGTATTTTCCAAATGTAAACATTTTTCAGTTCTGATCATTCACATTGAAATAATTTTTATTAATTTATTTGATAGTCCTAAAAAGCAATGGCAAAGCCAATTACTCTCGCTTACTTTCGGTGTATGTTCTTTGTTGTGTGACATGCCCGGATGCAATAACACAAAACTCAAAGACAGGGAATTTAGGATTCACATTTCATTGACAGCCCCATTAAGATAGCACCCACCTTGCTGTGGATCTTGCTGCAGTGCACACTGATGCCATCACGTGCAAGGAATAAGACTCAATTAGTCAATCAAGGATTCGTAAAGCGCGGCTAATCACCCGTAGGGTCTCAAGGCGCTGTTCGTGGGCGTGCTGCTCAGTCGAAGAGCCAGGTCTTGAGGTCCTTCCTGAACTGCTTCAGTGATGCGTCTGCCTGAGCTTGAGAGGTGGCGCGTTCCATGTCCCGGCTGCTAGGTAGGAGAAGGATCTTCCTCCTGCTGTACTTTTCCGGATCTTGGGAATGCTGCAAGGACGAGCTGGGAGGTTCGGAGACGTCTATTGGGTGTGTAGAAGGTGAGGCGGTGGTTGAGGTATGCTGGTCCTATGTTGTGCAGTGCTTTGAAGGTGTGGATCAGGAGTCAGGAGAACACTGTTTAAATATGTGGTTTGGAGAGGTGGATGTCTAGATGTAAACTTTGTCTGAGCTGCTAGAAGAACCAAATAATGAGACCCACACAACCCGGTGTCTGTAAAGAGTCCTTGGTTCACCCTTAAATGCTTGTCCTCAGCAGCAAGGCTTCTATCAAAGAGAGGGTGGGATGTGTGCAATTCAAAACGTAATATCCCTAAAGGTAAGATCTAAAGAAATTAAAGGTCCAAACAAATTAGTTACAAAGATTAACATTAGGATTTCTAAGCACAACACATGCACTAAGGAAATATGGTTAAAACCATGTAAATGGAAATTGTAGAAAGTGCCAAAATAAAAAGGTCTCAACACAACATAGTCAAAATGTTTTTCTCTAGGTTCAAGGAAACCTTTTAATGTTCAGTTTGAAACGAATCAGTGTTTTGTATGACACTGTCTCGCCAAGTAAAGCAGTGTCGAGGGCAAGGCTTTCAGGTGAAGTATGTAAGTTTTTTACTAGAGTTAAATGTAGAGAAGCCGACTTGAAGGGAAATGGAGAAGTACACAATAGAGAGAGACAGCTGAAAATACTCCTTGGAGAACTAAGGCAAAAATAAAAAAGTCCATAGTGGGAGGACATAAGTAATGCATCCAGGCTCCAGGGAAGGGACAAGCAACTGAAAGGAAATGAACAAATGAGAGTGACAGTCAAACCAACCACTGGTAAGCAAGGACCAGCCCCTAAGCCCCTTGTAAGATGACAAAGGTCCCGCGAGTGACAGGACGTCCATTGTTTCAGGAGAGACTTAAGAAACCGAGAGACAAAAACAGTGGGGCAAATTATCAGGAAAGGACCATTAGTTTAGGTAAATTGTTACTTTAAAGCTCGGTTTACAGCAATAAAGTGATAGGGATGGGAAAAATAGAGTATGCAGAATAAGGGAGAGATGGAATGATAACAATGCCATGAAGATAAGCCACAAGTGTGTAAAGGCCATGGGTAACTTTTGTCGGTTTCCGGTGGTAAGCACTGGCACTCATTTTTGGACACAGGGATTTATTTTTCATCACCAGATTTTAAATCAAAGCAAGAGAGTGAAAGACAGAAAAGAAGAGGAGAAAGAGGAAACAGTGACAAAGGAAAGCAGGGATGAGAAAAGAATATATAAAAGCGAAATAAAGAGACCGGCAGAGAGGTACAGGTAAAAGAGACAGTGTAGACCGACGGAAGGAGGAGACGAGGTGGAATTAGGAGCATTTGAACAATCCATTGATTTTTTTACTAAGAAAAATGGTCTGAGTTGTTTGAAATATCAGTAATACAAAGAGGACCAGGGGGTAATCTCAAGTGATTAATACTCTGAAAAAACATTGAGTATATTCTAGCATGGAGAACCTCTAAAAATATGCAAATTACGAATGTGTCAAGAGAAAATTTTGTATCTCACTCCTTGCTATGGGGTGCTGGCACACATGGGATTTGACAGGTCTCTCCTCTGGAAGAAATGGACATCCATGCAGAGGATTGGCTGCTGGACAGGAGCGCAGGATAGACTTGGAAAAGTTGAGAGTAACCTTCACCCCCTCTAGGAATGAGTCACTCTATGCCCTTTAGACTCTGAGTGAGGCCTTCGCGCTAACAGGGTGTGACAGCCTCCCTTACTTATTCAAGCCCGCCAGTCAGTTACACACAAAGCCTGGGCCAGCTATTGTTGAGTCGATGCATGGGCACTTAGCAACTCAAACACCAAAGAACAAAGCCAACAAACAGAACACTCCTTGTCTTCAGTGGGTGCAATATGAGCTAAATACGCCAACAACGTCTGAGGTGCTCCTCAGCCCCAGGTCGAGTCCGGACCTGCCACTGAATGGGCTCCACGGGACGGTCCAGGAACAAAACTCTGTGGAAAGACTATCCTTATGTCCTGAGAGCCACAGCAGACGTCAGAGTTGTGTACTAGTTCTGATGTCCGCCAACACTGGGTAACAAGTCCTGATGTCTGTCAACACTGGGTAACTAGGCCTGGTGTCCATCATCACTGGGTAACAAGTCCTGGTGTCCATCATCACTGGGTAACACTTTCTGGTGTCCATCATCACTGGGTAACAAGTCCTGGTGTCCTTTAAAGTGGGTAACTAGACCTAGTGTTTGTTAAACTTGGATAATTAGGCCTGGTGTTTGTCAATGTTGGCTAACTAGGTCTGTGCTCTTCAGTGTTGAGTAACTAGTCCTGGTGTACTTCAATGTGGTGTAATCTGACCTGATGTCCTTTAACGTTTGGTAACTAGGCCTGGTGCTGGATTATGGAAATGGTGCACTGTCCCCGTCTGTGCCACGGCACATCTTTAAAGAGGTGCGCTGGGCTCAAACATGCACAGTGCACCATATTGCAATGAATGTGCTGTCACCGGCAGCCACAAACCTGGGCTGCCCTGGGGCAATGCATTCAGTGAAACCTGGAGCAGTTGCTTCAAAGCCGCTCAGTGTTTCACAGTGCAAGTGGCATGTCGTCTGCACTTTAAAGAGGGAAGAGAGAGCTCCCTGGAGGTAGGTTCAGTGAGTGCCTGCCACGCCACACCCCCATGCAAATGAGGGACCATCCTGTCATAGCAGCGTTGAGGAGATGCACGAGCATCTGTGGTCCCTTCTGTAATAACATTGTGCCCCGGGGTGCCTAAAGTGCGCACACATGCCCTTTGTGCCCCCCGGGCACAATGAATAATACAGCCCCTGGTATCTGGCACGTTGGGTAACTAGGCCTGGTTTCCTTCAACATTGAATATGAAGACCAGGTGTCTGTTTAGGTTGGGTATCTAGGCTTAGCGACCATCACCACAAGGTAACTAGACCTGGTATCCTCCAAGTTTGGGTAACTAGGCCTGGTATCCCTTAACGCTGGGAAACTAAGTATGGTGTTTTATTGGCCACCAACTGTGGGTAATTAGGCCTGGTGTCCATGAACATTAGGACCCAAATATATCAAGCCTTGCGTTGCCCTTACGTCATGCAAGCCGACTCACGGACAACGCAAAGACTTGAGTAATATTTACATAGCCACGCAGGGGGCGATCAGCACTACCTTGGGGGTGATGTAAACAAGTCTAATGTGACGCAACTGCTTGTGCTGCGTTACGTTACATTTCAACTTGGGAGGCTTTCCATGGGTGGATCGTGAGTGTTCCCGTGCATCCACCTATGGATTTTGACGCATTCCCAGATTAACTAAAGCTAGAAAACCTGGAAATACGGCAAAAGGGGTGTAATAAGGAGACATTTCTTTATTTCACCTCATTATTTCTTCTTTCCATGTGTGCTGCATTCTGCAGCATGCACAGAAAGAGGAAATTGCCTCTAAGTATTATTCTTGTGCAGAAAAGTGTCACTTCCTCCACAAAAACAATCCTGCCATCAACGCAAGCACTCTTACACTATGGTGCAAGAGGGTCTGAACTGGCTCTAGGTAGAACCCGGCGCACCATCATAAGAGAGCAGAAATGCTTCATGTCTTTGTAAATATGGAGCATTTCTCCTCTAAAGCGTTCCCGCCACACAGTGCTGCAACTTTGCTTGCTGCTTTGCATTGCGTGAAATATTGGTAAATATGTCCCTACAGAACTAGGCCAGTTATCCATCAACTCTGGTAACTAGGCGTGGCATCCATCAAAGTTTGGTAACTAGGGGCCAGATGTAGGAAGCGTTTTGCATGGCGCAAACTGCGAAAATCGCAGTTTGCGCCATGCAAAGCGTGCATCGCGATGCACATTCCCATTTTGCGAGTCGGTACCAACTCGCAAAATGGGAATGCGACTCGCAAATAGGAAGGGGTGTTCCCTTCCTATTTGCGACTCGCACCACGATGCAGAATTGCTTTGTGACCGCAAACGTGGTCGCAAAGCAATTCGCAGTTACCACCAGTGTCACACTGGTGGTAACCCATTCGCAAAAGGGAAGGGGTCTCAGGGGACCCCTTCCCCTTCCCCTTTGTGAATGTCGCCATTAATGTTTTTTCAGAGCAGGCAGTGGTCCAATGGTCTGAGACACCGTTCTGCATCCGATTTTGCGAATCGGATTTTACTACATCTGGCGCTTGGTGTGGTGTCCTCGAATGCTGTGTAAGGAGGCCTCATATCCACAAATAATGTGTAGAGTTCTGGCACGGCAAGGGTGACTTGTAACAAGACATGGGCTTGGCAATGTTCATCACATGATGAAAAGACACTGCAGGTGTTAAGCTGGAATTCTGGATCTCAAGCAATGTCCACCTGTTGTATATAGACGACTGACTTTTAAGGTTTTTAATAAAGAAGAAGAGATGGGCGTGTCTCCTTAAAGTCATTATGAGGCACCAGTATGGGAAATTGCTGCCTCCAAACATAAGAGTTGTTAACAGGAAGATTCGGGACAATGGCACATAGTAGGTACTATAGACCAGACAAGGAATTTCTGCAGAGATGTGGGGGCTATCCATGTTGAATTAGATGGTTTACACATCAACAGGGCATTGACATGTTAATTTTTCTAACTCCAGTCTTAGGAATGTGGTAGGAGAGTCGGGCGGAGGTCCTGGCATTCCCTATCTTGGCCATGTTGATGTAAAAGTGTTGATGTCAATGTTGTTGATGTGATAGAGTGCACAGCCCAGCTCACTGCTGTAAATGTGCCAGGCTGTGTTTAGTAGAGACACCAGTGGCAGGTACTCCTAGGTAGGGGCGGCTACACGTATCGGTCTTTGCTACCACCGCAAAATGCACAGCTGTTGCCACCCACGGCCTCTGGTTCATTAAGACGGCCACAGAAAGAGAAAAGACAGCTGTTATCTCTGTATAGTTTTCCCTCCTTGCCCTTCTGTGTCCCCCCCAACATCAAACTTTGGAAGGCAAAAAGAAGGGTCGAACTGTGATGTAATCAGGATCAAAGGTTTGAGTAGTGGATGTCGCACAGCTAGGGCTAGAGCCCCCATAACCCAGCTAGGAGCCCAGCAGGTCTTGGGCTATCTCAGATCATGCAAATGGCACCCTCTGCTATCACCCCAGTCATGAACGCACCACGACCAGGGGGAGGTAAGGGGTCAAGAAAAACATCTTTCAGTGGCATTTATAAGACAGCAAGAAGACTGACCAAGGGAGGCAAAGGGAAAAGGAGTGAAAGGGGATCCTATGGAGAGCACTGGCAGCATTTGAATGAACCAATGGAGTGAAAGCCCTGGTTCATAAAGGGAGTGATGTGCCCCAAAGTGCACCACCCTTGTGCATCACCAAACCAACTCACTCCTGGGGAAAGACAAGCTGCTAAGTGGGGTCCACCCTAGTTGGGAGTGACTCCCTGTAGGAAACTCACCTTTTCTGCATGGTTACCCCAAATGTTTTACCTTAGGATGTACCCTATATTTTTGCTGGGCTTAGGACTCTGTGGACTTTACCACTGCTATCCAGTGGCAAAGTGTTGTGCTCACGATTTGAACTTAGTTGGATTTGAAAACTCCTAACTGGTAGAATTTAACTTATCAATAAGCCCTTAGCATATGGTACAAACCGACCATGGGCCTGGAAGTTAAATACAACTAGTGGACTGAGGCATCTGTTGTGAAAACATGGCTTCAGGCCTACCATGTGTAGCCTGACTATAGCGGTTTAAAAACTGCGATTTTGCCTGCCAAGATAAACCATTATAACAGATTAAAACATGCTTCTTAATAACTTACCCCTGTGTAGGTCTTACAGCCGACATGGCAGGTTTCATGGTACTTAAAAGTAAGACATGAAGAAATGTAATGTCAACATGCCCTCACAGTGGCTAGTGCCCAAAAACTATTTTTCACTGTGACAGACCTAGCTGTCCTAAGTAGAAAACCGGAGCACAGATCTCAGTCATAATACTGTATCTCTGGAATGGGACTCGCTGGAAACATAATTAAATTAATATTTCTAATAATTATTAAAAATCCAGTTCAATGATGAAGTCAGATTTTTTTAAATAAATCTTAAGGAAAAGTTACTTTTAGAATGTTAACTTTTCCCAGCTGAAGTTGCTGGAGGTTAATTTGCATTTGCTCTCCAACTTCTGCTAGCCAGTAATTAGTATTTGAATAGGTATGAGTAATGTGTTAACTTCCTCCCAGGAGCTAAAGAACATGCCACTGTGATCGACAGATGAACCTGAATGGGCACAGATTACTTTGCAGAACCTCACAGAATATACAGATTAGGAGCTGTGGGCATCCTTTTTGAGACTACAGTGTAAAATCCATCAGTACTGTAAAATTCTGCTTGGCAGGCCTGCTGGGGTGTTTCCTATATCACTTAGGGTTCACTAAAATCGAAGAAAACAGGACACCAAGTCAATTCTAGGGTATGGACTGTCTGGATGCTGCAAAACCCGGCTTTTGTCCTACTAGACTTCCGTCCTTAGATTTATTGGTGATACATTGGCTGCCTCAAACTGGATTGTAGTTTTAGACATAGGAGAACACTAGGATTACCACAATACACTCCTCCCACACACACCCAGCCCTCAGAGGCCAAGTTCAGTGTGGCTGAAGACTTTCGCCTCCTTGAAAACGCGCAACATGACTAGGGTTAGCCTGTGAACTTTTATCCCATTGTTTAGGGCATGCCAAAGAGCCATTCTCACCCACTGGCTTGTGCCAGGCGTATATCTGGGATCTTGAGACACCCCACTTCAGAGCACTGCTGGACCTGAGGAAGGAGAGAAGAGGTCTGGATCTGCTGTTGGTCACCTGAGAAGAGCCCTGAAGAACTGGACTTGCTCCCTCTTGTATCAATAACAAAGCAGTGGACTCCCAGGGCCATAAGGCTGACCTCCTGTTCAAGCCAGAAGCTACAAAAAGCCTTTCCTCCAACTGACCAGTAGGTAAATGGACGAGGACTGGACCCTGTTGGTCTTCGTCTGACAGCCTGTGAGTCTCTAAATGCGCCCCCTGAGGTCCAGTGGGGTATAGAAGTGTCCTCCTGTGGTGACTTATAGAGCTAAGGGCCTGATTTAGATCTTGGCAGTAAAGGGTTCACTTCCACTTTTTTTGACGGAAAACCGGTTCACCGGCCTAGTGGTCCGCCCACCCTATTTAGATGCTGGCAGTCCCATAGATAATAATGCACCCGAGTCCCATCAAATCCATCAAAGATTCCCATCCACCGCAATGGCACCATTGGAAACAGTGGCTGGTGGCAGGACTCCAGCCACTCTTATCATCATGCAGAATTGTGCCTTATTGCCAAGCAAACTGCGGCCATCCAACCTCCACTTCTGAGTCGTGGATTGGGGGGAAATGGGGTGAAAACGCACCTTTTCTCCCAATTCCATTCATGTTTTTGACTGGACACAACTGGACAGGACCTTCCATTACTGCTGCCACTGGGCCACCGAGAAAACACGGTTGTGTATGAGTGTAGTGTCGATAGTGTATGTTGTGTCATGGGTGTATAGCAATGTGTGTTTTCGGCATGTACGTGTTGTGTTGTGGTGGAATGGCAATAGATAAAAGTGTGTATGTGGTGTGTTGTGAAGTGTGTGGTGCATGGGGACACATATAACTGAGGTACAATGTGTGTGTATATGACTGACCTCTATTCCATAGCCTTCTGCCATTGGCCGATGTCCATTGGATCCCGCAAAGTTCCCTCCTCCATCAGCAATCTGCTGCCAGTACACTATCTGTAGAACTGTAACATCTAAACATGGTCAGAGGGAACCCGCCAGTTAGATGGCTAGGAAGAGAACTCTGTCATGGGGGTTGGCGGCTCAAGTGCAAAACATCTAAATATGGCAGGCGGACTGCCATCGGCTTGACGGGGTAGTCGGGCCGCGGGCATGGCGGATTGGTGGTAATACCGTCAAGATGTAAATTGGGCCCCAAGTCAGAAGGTAAAATCTTTGATCAGGATGAACCTTGTTGGTGTATCCGACTCACACTTCATGATGGCCAGCTTCAAACTTCATCTAGGTCTACTGCAACCACTGACTATCATCTTTTATTGTTTTGCATTTTGACTTTATTACTCTTCTGGTACCACACAAATACTTTACACATTGCCCTAAGTTAACCTGTCTGCTCTGTGCCAAAGCCACCAAGATGAGATGTGCAGCACCGACCCCAAATAATAATCCAATTTCGTACATTCTGATCACGTGATTGACCACAATGGGGTGTATGGTCATCCCTTAGAGTGTCAGCCTTGAGATGGCCGTGTCCATGCCCCGTAGAAGACAGTGGGCAGACAGGACAGCGTAGCAAGATAAGCCTGCACACTGCAAAAGCGGTCACTCAGAACAACCTAAATCCAAGAACTATTTCTCAACTACTGAGCATTAACCAAAAACTTTGTTCCGTCCACTTGATATTCTAGATTTTATTATACATGAGGGCTCTCCTGCACGCAGTTACATATGAAACTGTTAATAAACTATTGCCTGTTAGTTCCAGTAGAGAAAATCCCATATTTATTGGAGTGGGACTCATTTGGGGTTCATGGTGGGCCTACTGACAAGAATGGATGGGATATGGGCTCCTACTTCTACTACTGTGGCATCTTGGGGAAACTATGTCCATGGTGTGTTGGGATCCGCATTTGTGGATTCCATCCACAGAATCACTTTATGAATTTCTACATCAGTCTCTTTTCTTGGATTTACATAGATTTGGGGAATTTTCTCACACTGTCTCCAATTACCTCAATTTGTAGTTCCTCCAACACATGTCAACAACAGGAGAGTGAATGTCCCTCCAGGTGGCCCTTCGAATCATGTAAACTTCTGTTCTCAAAAGTTGTCCAAGTTAGGTGTACCTGTGAACTGGATACCATATACTACAGTTAATGGGAGATGGTGCCTCCAGATGGCAGGTCCCCCTCCCCCGCACTTCCTAACCCTTTTTTCAAAGTGGTTAAAGTGTTTGATAAAGACGACTCCAAAGATGGTTGGTATGAGCTTGTGTGTGCACGCCTACCCTCGCATGACTCGCCGTAATCATGCGTACACACAGCACATGCCTTCTGCGACACAGTGGGAGCATCCTCTGCCACACACATGCAACACCAAAACAGTTGCCACACTTTACTCACACACTTTCTATGCATCCATATCCTAGCACTAAAACTGCCTCTGCCATGTACAAACTCTATTTTGCGAGTCGGCAACCTATTACTGACTTGCAAGATAGAGTTTGCGTGTTGCACTTAGGAAGGGGCATGCTGGGTGCCTCTTTCTAATGGCGAGTCGCAGGGGGATGTACGATTGTTTTGCGACCGGAATGTGGTCACAAAACAATTGCAGTTTACCACCTACTTCAAGTAGGTGGTAAGCCAGTCGCAAACGGGAAGGGGTCCCCAGGGGACCCTTCTCCTTTGTAAATGGTAGGTAAAATGTTTTTAAGAGCAGGCAGTGCTCCCATGCACCCTTGCTTACTCATAAATAATGAAAGAGAAACGTTTCATTTTTCTGCTTGAAATGCATCCCGTTTTCCTTTAAGGAAAACGTGCTGCATTTTCTTTAAAAGGTTGCTTTATTTAAAAACTGACACAGACATGGTAGTATGCTGTCCCCAGCAGGCCACCTTCCTTGTGTTATTGCCCATTCCCAAAGGGTCGCAAATATTATGCCGCTGTGGAACAATACTTTTTCTAGTAATTGCACTATTCAGAGGGAGATTCGTTCCTTCATCTCATTTTCAGTTGTATAGAGTTCACCGCCCACCTCAAGGGCCGTATTGGCATTGAGTAACAACTTGTTTGCAAGAAGCTAAGAAATAAACAGTAGTTAACAGAAAAGAAAAATTGTAAGCGTTTTCCTGAAGTGTAGAGTGTTAGAGATCCAGTGATGCTGGAGAGGAGGGGCATTCCAAAATTTAGAATCAAGGTGGTAGAGCATATGTCCACCCATCCTAGACCGCATGACCCTAGCACATGGAACAAGTACAGACCAGTGGAGTATATGTATATGTGAGGTACATGTTTCTAAACCCTGCCCTTGGGATAGAGTTGATAGCATCCTAGGAAGGTTTGCGGATGATGCTCTAGGGTTTCAATTAATCAATTTTCTTCATGGGAAGCAGATTAGCTCTTATCTGACTCCAGTGACTGTCTGGAATTCCCTGAGCCTGGAATACTGACCTGCGCTAATGGCTACATGATGGATCTGTTGAAGTGTGAGGACAGTCTCTGAGGACCCAAAACAGAGGCTGTTCCATTAGTCTAATCTTTTTAGAATATATGCTATCCAGGAAGGAAAGGGAGAACCTTCCTCATACTGGACGAGATCTGAGGGCTTAGGGAGAGGTCCTCATAAATCCAGAACACAAGAGATTTAACCTTGGAGGCAGGTCACGGAGGTGGACCTTGAAATCATGCCAGCGATGAATGTATGATCTGAGAAGAAGACACTAGATTTTGTTAGGTTTGAGCTTCCAGAAATGTTCTCCCATCCAAGCCTGGATGTCAATCAAGCAGATGGTGGCACTAGTAAGTTGGTGTGGAACATCCTTGTCCAACTGTCCAGGGAGCTGGTTGTCAGCTGCTACATGACTGCTTTACAGTTGTGATCTTGGGTTATTTGGCAAAATGTGGCAATATTTTACAACAAAAAAAGAGAGGGGAAAGTACAAATTCTTGCTGCATTACTGTGGCCCAGCTTTACTAATATTTTTTGTCGTGGGTGTGCAATTTTGTTTTGTGCAGCCACAAAGCAAAATGTATTTTGGGATTTACAAAGCCAGGCAAAGTCCGAAGGTATCCCTTCATGCACAAAAAGTATTCTGCGTACAACACAGGCATCGTTGCGTGCGGGACAAGTGTGCCAGCATTCGAGCGAGGCTACCACAAGTACACCAGCACAAGGAGAGAGACAAGTTCACAATATCTTAGTAAATATGTGGCATTTCTGATCTTTCCATTTGACGCAATGCAGCACTGTTGCTTGCTGTAAGACCAGTGAAGGAGCAAAAGTGGGCTTTGGATGTGGCTGGTCAGGAAGGATGCAAACCAGTCACTGGCTCTCCCGATAGTGCCCAGATGCTTCTCTTACCCGGCAGGATGGTAAGGTCACTGTATAAAAAGAGTTGGACAGGTCGAAGGCTGTGGGCCTTCAGAGCCTCCATTACCCAGCATGCTTCCTAGTCCATAGATGGCCAACAGTAAGGCTGAATCTGTACTTCTGCCAGGAGTGAAGGACTTAACTTATCGTGAAGAAGCTTGCAAATTGATCAGTGACAGTTTTCTGTAGTATTTTGCAAAGTGCTGGACGTTGTTCGGCTGTAAAGTTCCAAGTAGGGAAAAGTCTAGATTGTCTTTTTTTTTTTTTTTTTTTTTTAACAAGGAAGGGATTCGTTCTGCTTTCCAGAGGTCCTTAACATCCTGATGTTAAGGAGATGAGAGCCATTGCAGTAATTCAACCACTGGTAACAGCTGCAAGGACTTTTAGGACCAAAACTGGACAAACATCACTAGGGGAGCCTGTTTTGAGACCTTTAACTTGGGGAAAGATCACTCAGGTAAAGATCACTCATTTGTATTAGGTTTAAAAGAGACAGGTGGGGGCAGTGGAGGAAAGGTGTCCGAGTAGCCTGGATGTGCTCATACATGGTCTGATTTTATAAATAAAATGAACATTTTATTACATAACTCTTAAGAAGTGTGTGGTTGGTTTTTGACACACTGGGTAGAGAAACGAGTTGAGTAGCTTAAAAAGGTGGTGGGGGGTATTACTGGCTTCAGGAATTGTTGCCCCTGAGTGATCTGCCTTTGCTTCGATCAACATGCACTTCTAGAAACGGAATTGGAGCTCAAAGGATGCCCAGCCCAAGCCCAACATCAGTACAGAGCTGGATGACACTAGGAGAACATACCACACCATGTTCAAGACGTTTACGGGCAGGCGTCACTGGCTCCGCAAAGCTCCTCACCCAAGTGTCACATGATGTCGGGCACAACAAAGTACAAGGGAGAGGATGTGGCGAGCTGCCGACTTTGGAAAAGGGGAGCCGGGATGGATTCTTGGCGTTGCCTCAACACTGTGTGATTCTAGGCAAATCACTTAGGGCCATATGTACGAAAGCTTTTCCCCATAGACACAGAATGGGTAAAATCCTTTCGTACATCTGGCCCTTAATCTCCCTGTGCCTAAAAATGACTGGGACCTCATTTAAAGCTCTTCAATGGCTTTGGGCCAGGTTTGCGCTATATAAAAGAACAGCAAAACAAGGATCACCCTGCACTATCCAGAGCTTGGTTTGACTGTACTTGCCAGCCTGAACCACATGCCATGTGCTCTGTGGGTATAAGGAGAGGACCTGGGGTCCTAAATGTTTTGTCCAAGACTGATATCCAGCTCCCCCTGCAATACTAAGTAGAGAAAGGGATTCTTGACTAGTCACCCCTGGGGGCCTTGAAGTATACCTGAAACGGCTGACATTAGTTTAAGGGGTGCAATCACCCAGATATCTCACAGCTCCAACATTCTATCAACATCCCTAAAGTGAAGACTCCGAGATCCACCTTGTGGAATCTTGAAAATCTTGAAAAGTACACTCTTCGGTGCAGACCTTTCAGGAGAGAGCTTTCCCACCCCCTCTTAACCTTACCGGCACTATGCGGAACATTATACCCAGGGTTGTAGGGCGGGTGGTGCTTGGCATGTAACACTCCCTCAAAATTAATGCATTCTTGCCTGAATATTTCTGTCTGGGGTCCCCGAGTTGGGTCCGCTATCTGTTTGTGTTGGCTTTTCTTATTGTACTTATTTAAGTAAGAGGTTTTAACTTGATTTAATATGGAACTTAGAATTATTTAAACCTGTCTAGAAGATCTGCACCAATAGCAACACTGCTTGAACATGGCTGCCAAGTTTCCTAGGTCCATGGGTGATGTGCCGCTCCAGTTCAGGTTTTTTTCCTTTGATTTCTGGGACTTGTAGCCTTCCTTTATTATGGAATAAACAAGTATTTAAAGAAAAGCCCTGGACTGGTGCATCACATCACACATGGACATGGGAAGCTTGGCAGGGTTGCTTGGATGGGTGCAAATGTACTCATTGTTGGAAAAGACAAACATTGGCAGTAGTGGGCTTGGAAAGCTGCATTAGTTTGAGGTTTTCAGGCATATTACTGGCAATCAAACACCCAAAAGGTGATGGGACCAATGTTTCCAAACTAACTACTGGCAATCGCTCTCATCACACACTCTGTTCTTCTTGTGAACAGTCCCTTCTGAACCTTCGTCATCTCACCCCACCACCCTGATGCGTGAATTTGAAATTCACCCTCCATCGCACCAACAGTGGCATAACAAAGGCCCCCGCAGCGAGGGGGGCCACTGGGCTCCAGTGGGTCCCCTCAGCTCAGCACCTGGCCTGAGTGAATCAGGAGGGGTCCAACCATCATTTGCAGGGGGTCCCCTCCAGTTTCGTTTCACCACTGCTCCCCATCGCGCCCCACCGCTGAATCTCATTGACTAAGCTACTACCCTGTTTACTGCGTGGCTCTGCACACATCACTTCCTGAAGGTATTTGCCTGCCCTCAAGTCAAATAGGAGAGGTTAACAAGACCAGGCTTTAAATCCAACACGTTTTACATACCAGAAGGAAGGCGTCACTCTTGTGGCAACTCAGTATTCACTAATAAAAACATACAAACTTCAGTTTATTACTAATGTGTGGGACTCCTGCCACCCAGTGGTGGCAAAAGATACTGCCATTTAAAGATCTTGATCCACGAGGAAAGTCAGCATGAGTCAGTCAGGCTGCCGTAACTATGTAAATATCAACACAAGGAAATGTATTTTTCATCTTGAAGGTAAGATGAGGGTATATAGGTTGTTGCAATCATAGATGTGGTAGGGAAAGTAATAGAATTAACAAGCATTGGCAAAACCAGGCATGAAATTAAATAAAAAGTACCTCTGAAGCGCTTGGCCACCTGAAAGATACTGGTTAGTAGCCAATGACTGCCAAACGGAAATGGTACTTGGTCCAAGCTCCAGGAAACAGCCGAAGCTGAGGAAAGAAGAGAGGAAGTGCAGGCTGGAGACATCAGAAGCGGCTGCTGACCAGTGAGAAGCAAGAAAAGCAGAGTGGCCGGTGAAGCCTACCAGTGGTAAGTAATGTGCGGCCTTTGGGCGCTTTGTAAGTCCTTTTAAGATTTTTTTTCATACACAAAAGACCTTGCAAGCACAGCACAAGCGTTGTGCTGGCGAGACCTAAAAAAGGAGTAAAGTGGGAGGATGGATAGGGAAAAAGGAGCAAAGCAGCAGGTTACAAAAAGAACTGGTTATAAAGAAATGGAAGAGTAAGTAAAAGAGTGAAAAGTTGCAGGGAAGAGGGTATAGGGCGAGGAAACACAGAATGGGTAGAGGGAAATAGTAAAAGTAAAATAAAAAGGAGTAAAGCAGGAGAGTAGAAAACATACAGGCATTGAAGAAAGAGAAGGGAAGGTAATATAATAGAAGAGAGTAAAAGAGGGACGTTAATGGGTGCAGGACTATGTAAATCAGTAGGGAAAGTAGTAAAAAATAAAACACGAATTAAAGCAGGAGGTACAAGACATTTGGGCATTAAAGAAAAGGAAAGAGAAATATGAGGGTCAAAGGTAGCAGGGGAGATTGTATAGGATGGGGAATTGTGGAAGGGGCTGGGAGAAGTATTAAAAGTGAAATTAGAAAAGGAGCAAAGAGGGCGAGTAGAAGGCATATGGGTATTAAGAGGAGGGGAGGTAAAAACTAAAAGGGAGTAAAATGGGGATATGTTCTATGGAAGGATTTATAGGAAGGGGAAAAGGTAAATGGAGTAGGTGGAAGTAGTAAAAGTGAAACAAGCATTTACAATGCAACGGGTCTCGCGTTTGCTCATGTTAGAGCTGATAGCGTTGTACACTCCTAACCCGACTTTTTACCTATAAGCAAAAGTGCATTTATGTACGTAACCCGAAAAAGTGCAATTAACTGTGTAAAGCGCTCGACTTCTGCCAAGCGAAATCGTGCTAGGAAAATAGAGAAAAAAAGTAGTCCACGAGCCAGACAGTAAACAACGAGCCTCGCATGTTTTCTGTACTTGGTCGATGCGCTCGAGGAGGGCTAGCCACAGGAAAAGGCATGAAGTATGCATGCCTTCGACTAATGAAAGCAAGCAGATTTTAATAGGCAAGCCCACGAACGAATGAAAAACACTGACGTGACGTCGACAGGGCTCCGAGTCCTTTTCTAATACCTAAAGCGTCTCGATGCGATACGCATGCGCGAGCGAATTCGACGCAGGCTCGACCCTAAAAAGTAGTAAACTAGAAGTGTACAAGATGTTTGGACACTAAAGAAAGGAAAGGTGAGTGTGCTAAGGAGGAACCCCCTTAAAAGGGGGATGAAGAGTGGAGGAATGAACCCCCCTTAAAAGGAGTGAAGAGGGAGTAGGCCAAACCCCCTGTATTTTTTTAGCCATCTTCACTGGGTTTTTTGGACATTAACAACTCAGGATACAGGCCAGCACATGAGTTAACACAGTAACACAAACATTAGTCTAGCCGCTGCCCTTAAAAGAATGTTGTGTAGTTTTCATTGGATCCGGAGTGATAGGTTCCGTCCAATTTATAATTATAGAGCTCAGTTCAGCAACAAGCCATATCAGTCGCAGTCGTGTAGAAAACTTTGCGAGGTAGTGGACCTTCCTCTGTGATCCCACCCTACAAAGACCCTTTGCAGGGACTTTGCAAAGCACCATTGTGTTATAGTAGGTTGTACAATGCATATTATTCTTGCACCCGAACCGCGCGCTCCCTGCGTACCCCCTCCACACTTCACTGATATGCACAAGTGCGAAGGGGAAGGTCAGTCCCAGAGAAGGGGGATGCAAGTGCTGCCTGTTGAGCACCGTAGCCCTCTGTGTCAGAGAGGTCCTAGGGTTCCTGCAAGGCGTCCATGAGACTGTCCCAGTCTGCCGCAATGGGCCTTCCTCATCGTCCATGTGGCTCTCCTTGCCGCAGCGCCATATTCTCAGCCCTGCCCCACCTAAGCATCACCGCGCACCAGTGGCCCACCCCAGGTAGGACTCCAGCCTTCCAGTGCATGGCAGTCAGCCTGCGGACCATCAGCATTGCTAAATCAATTAAGCAGTTCGTTGGGCTCCATCTGCCCCATCTCTTTTATAGCGCCAACATACGGCTCGCCATGTTCTATAAATCCACACGGCCTGTTATTTCTCCAAGCCTGTCCGAGACCCCTAGCCAGAGGTCCCAAACTGCCTCTAAACAATAAAAGAAAATGCAGAAACAAATATTTCTTCAAAAATGTTTTTCTCCAGTTTGGTTTCGTCAAACTGGAGAAAACATTTAATAACGAAAAATCGTGAAAAATAGTTTGACTGATATAAATACATAGATACTGAAGTTAGCTGAGTCATGACTGGATGCTTTCTCATAGAGACTGCAGTTGGCCAGGTCATCATTTGAAATGTTCTTATAGACACTGATGTTGGATGGGTCATTATCTGAAGAGTATCAATAGAAACTGAAGATTGCTGGGCCATAATCTGAAGTGTACTATGGATACTGAAGTTGGCAGGGTCATCATCTGACGTAAACTAATAAATACTGAATTTAGCTGAATCGTCATTTGTGTACTTATAGATACTGAATTTAGCTGAGTCATCAACTCAAGCATGCTCATAGATACTGAAGTTGGCCAGGTTATCATCTGAATCGTACTCATAGATACGGAAGTTGGCTGGGTCACCATTTGAAGCATACTCATAGATACTAAACTTAGCTGAGTCATCATCCGAAGCATACTTATAAATACTGAAGTTACCTGTGCCATCATCCGGAGCGTACCCATACAAACTGTAGTCAGCTAGGCAGTCATCAGAAGTGTACTCTTAGCTACTGAAGATGCGCGGTTGTCATTACAAGTGTACTCTTAGCTACTGAAGATGCGAGGTTGTCATGACAAGTGCACTCATAGATACTCAAGTTGGTCAGGTAATCATCCGGAGCATACTAACACATGCTGAAGATTCCAGGATCATCATTTGAACCGTACTCATAGACACTGAAGTTGGCCAGGTCATCATTTGAACCGTACTCATAGCCACTGAAGTTGGCTGGGTCATCATGTAAATCATATGCATAGATGCTGAAATTAGCTGGGTCATCAACAGTGTACTCATAGATACTGAATTTAGCCGAGTCATCATCAGAGGCATACTCATAGATATTGAAGTTTGTCAGGGCATCATCAGAGGCATACTCATAGGTACTGATGTTAGCGGGGTCATCATCTGAAGTGTATTTATTGATTCTGAACACTGCCAGGTTATCATCTGAAACGCACTCAGCGCACTAGCCGAGTCATCATCTGACGTGTCATCATAGACACTGAAGTTGCTGAGTCACCATCATCTGTCACTATCTAGGTGAATGTTCGTGATGAGTACTGAGTAGCTTCAGAGGTACTTTTTTCTTGATCTCAAATTTATCATCTTTACTCTCCTCCTCTTGCTCTAATGAATGATAATTTTTGCGACTGTTGGTAACAGGTTATGAATGTGATTCTTTTTATTTATGTGTTTTTTAGCATTGCATAAATTGTCTTACTGGTAAAAGATGGTTTCTACGCAGTACATTATCAATTGAGCTCTTTCTGTACCTTTCAAAAGGGATGGGGACTTTCTGAGCATGATAAAAGCCCCGCCCGTCACCAGCTTTGCTCTCTTTGTTTGGTCCAAAGCTTGTTTGCCAACCAGTGATCTGCACCCTGGTTCTTGCTCCTGTACCCCTGTGGCTTGCCTCTGCTTGGACCTTCCATCATTCCCCACAGCCGGTGGCTTCGGGTGCTATGTAGCTCATAGGCTTGATGCACCTGCTGCTTGAGGTAGTGGGGGCATGTCTCTGGTGCTCACCCAGTGCACAAGGACTGCGGCTTCTTGGCCCCATCCGGGCTGCACCTGAAGAGGGCAGGACTGCACTGTAGTGTTTGACAGCCATTTACGACAGGTTGCTAGAGCCTTCCTCTCAAGAGGATATACAGCTAGTTGATGCCCAAATGCCCACTGGCATCATGACGTCTCTTTAGTGGCGCTTCTTGGAGCTCTTGGGCAGCGCTGGTGGTTGATATGTGTGGACTGGTGGCATCCGGGCTTCGGTTACCAGGCTCCTGCTCCAGCAGCTTCTTCGTCCCTGTCTCTTTGGAAGGTCTTGTCTCGTGGAGCAGAGCCCTGCCGGCTCAGTCAGTGGTGGCAGCAGAAATGCTGGGCTCACTGTGATCTCAGTAGAGCCTGAGCAGTTTGGTGTCGGTGAAGCCTGGGCAGTACAGTCTTGCTGGAGCCAGGGCAGTACACTCTCATAGGAGCCTTAGCTTTATGGTCTTGGTGGAGCCTGGGCAGTATGATCTCGGCGGATGCTGGGCAGTATAGTTTCTGTGGAGCCTGGGCACTACGGTCTCTGTGGAGCCTGGCCAGTATGATCTCAGTGGAGCCTGGGCAGTAATGTATCAGTGGAACCTGGGCAGAAAGGTATCCGTGGAGCCTGGGCAGTACAGTCTTGGTAGAGCCTGGGCAGTACAGTCTTGGTAGAGCCTGGGTAGTATGATCCCATGGAGACTGGGTAATATGGTCTCAGTGGAGACTGGGCAGTATGGTCTTGGTGGAGCCTGCGTAGTATGATCTTGGTGGAGCCTGGGCAGTATGGTTTTGATGGAGCCTGGGCAGTATGATCTCGGTGGAGCGTAGGCAGTATGGTCTCGGTTGAGCCTGGGCATTATGATCTCAGTGGAGCATGGGCAGTATGGTTTCTGTAGTCTGGGCAGTACAATCTCAGTGGAGCATGGGCAGTACCACCTTGGTGAAGCCTTGGCAGTATGATCTCGGTGGAGCCTGGGCAGTAGGGACATATAATGTTGCTCTATGTAGGAAACTGAGCCACATAAAGGGTACTCATGGCAAATGACTTGCATCATAATTCACTATTGGCATTGTTGTCATGGTGGGTGGTGGGAGGGCATGAATATTTTGAAGTTCATGTTTAAAAACTGACACTCTCAATCAATGCCTCTAGAGCAATCTAGAGGCAGATTTAGATGCTGTCGCCCCATCGCAACGGCAACAGTGTTCCCTCCCCGTCCGCACAATGGTCCACCCACCCAATTTGAGATTTAAATGCAGCCAGACCATCGGTTTGTCTACGGCACTGATGACTCCATCACCGCCATAGCCAAACTTCTTCGATGGGCTAGCGGACCATTGACTAAATGTTTGTCTACCCAATTAGGACTGTCTGACATTTAGCCATTTTTTTTATTAGCCGTAACCGGCAGGCAAACCCTGACGGTAAGGGACAGTAAAAAAAACACAAAATAACCCCTCGTCATTGGAGATGACTCCCATAGCAACGGGGCATTAACTTTTTTATTTTCAAAAAGAAAATCACGCTTTGGGATTTTCTTTATGAAAATAAACAACAAATCAGTTTTGTGCAATCCTCCGTCATGTTGATGGACGCATGCACCAAACTGCGGAAGGCTTTAAGAGGAATTGCTGTGACGCGGTTCCTGACAATGCTTTAGAAGTGACCACCAGCTTAGCAGTCATTTCTAAATTCGGCAGGCAGATTCATTTACTCAGTCACCCTAGCGGAATAATGGTCTGTCCGCCTATATATAAATAGGCCCCATTATCTGATGTATTAAGGTGAAACGCTTCTGCGTGTTAAAGAAGCACACTTTGCTGAATTTTGAAGAGCCTTTATCATATTTTTATGGTGTTTGGTGCACCGCTTACGTGGCAAACCTTTTTCAGGGCTCGACTCATGCATGGGATCTTAGAGCCGAGCAAGGCACTCGGTTCAGCTCTGGCTCAGATGTCTCTGTTAGTTTGTTGGCTCAGCCACATATAGTAGGGGGGTGGCCACTTCTGCTTTGTGCCGGAACTTCGAAATGTAGCCAATTTCAGAAGAGATCTGCTGCAGTGAAGACGTAATCAATAAGGAGAGAGTTCCGTATGCTCTGTGCTAGAACTTCAAGATCTAACAGAAGTGATCCCTCGCAGGAACAAAACAATCGATATGGAGACAGTCACTTCCACTATTTTCTAGACCTTGGAAATCCATCTAGTTTTCCACAAGTTACTGCAGAAGACCCTTTTTAACTCAGACAATACTAACAGCTCCAGCGCCACCACTGAGTCAGTGGTAGACGCCGCTTGCCCGTGCGCCTTACCTGTAGGAGTTTCTGTGCCAATGTATAAGGCCCCCTGGGAGGGACAAAGGAATATCTTGGCCTGGACTGGAATATTATTGTGGTGTTTGCAGCACACTGTGCAGGCAATGACTGGGCACCTGGAAGAGCCCCTTTGACAGGTCTGGCTCAGGGTTTGAGATGGCTTCTGTCCATGCCATTGAAGGTTTGAGCTGGCTGGTTTTGAGGGCACAAGAGGGGCATCAGAGACCTGGTGCACTTCAGGTTTTTGGTTATGGAAGGGCGGCCTTTAGAACTGGTATCCGTTTGTGCACTGGAGTCCCTTAAATAAATGGTACAGCTGGACACTCAGGCTTTAGGATTTCACAAAGTCCACAAAGAACCTGACGCTGAGGATATAACCTCCACCCTACCCCAGAGGTGGGATGTAAAGGTTATTTGCACGTGGCCACATGGAAGGCGGATGAGGGCAAAGGATTCAGCAAACCTTTAGAGGGGCCTTTGATCCCCAACACCCACGTAGTGTTTCAAAATGTAACAAGATTAAATTATTACATTGGTTGATCAGATTAAAAAAGAAAAATGCAATAACAGTTCTAGATGAGCCAAGACAATAGGTGCAGGCTTGCAAGTAGGAAAAGTGGTTACTCTTTCCTGCAGTTCTAGAATATACAACAGATTTCAGGTATGTATCCATTAAAAGTTTATTTGATTGGCTAGTACTATCTATTAAACCTGCACAGCACATCAGGTAAACACCATCATTGAAAAAATAAATTTAAATATTGCAATAACGGATATTGAGTACCTACACAATTTTCGTTACAACTAGAAAAAAATCTGTTCATTCACCTATTCATGTCTCAGGAAATTTGCTATTTTCAAATTAAAAGTGTAGTAACTGGCAAAAATAGGGATGCAGTGATCACTGCTTTAAAGAAAACATGTACAGGCAATGTTATCTTCATATAAAGGGCTTTGAAGAAGTCCATGATTTGCTCAATCAATAAACTATGGCCAATAAACTCATGAATAATTACAGCATGGACAGGAATACTTTTCTAGAATACACCTGTATCATAATAAAGGAATCATATTGAGATTCCTGTAGATAAAATCAGCTGAATGAGAAATCTACTACGATAAACCAGCAATCAGTATGTGTGATATTCTTTATTATATTCAATGCTTCAAATCAGGTCTAAGTGCTCACCACAGAAAACTACTTTAACAGCATAGGGGTTCTCATGGAAAGACTCAAGGATAGAGGTCATCCCAGGAAACTGCTCAGGGCAGCAATAACTGTGCCTTATACACACCAGGGGAAAGTATTTGTGAGCCGGCTACTAAAGAAGATATAGAGGTTGTGGAAGGTGTACCAACCTTTTGACAGATTACAACACAAGTAAAAAAAAAATCAAAGGATGTTGCCCCAGTCTTAATACTCTAAAGGTACCAATTTCAAACATGTGTGCATTGAAATGGAAGAAATCTTTAGAGGCTCTCTAGCACATACATTAGTGGCTCCAGCACCAGACCAACAGGAACGCTCCAGAATATGGGGACTCCCCCCTACATAGCGCCATCAAAGATATGGGAGATGCTCTATTTGTGTCACAACGTTTGGCTAGAATTGGAATCCATGCAAATAGGCCAAAGCCTTCCTGAATGTTTCATACTTCTCTAATAACCACGAACATTTAGACTCAGGCCCTGGGGAAACAGAGGGGAGGGGAATGGTAATGGACAAACACTGGAGAACCACCTGCATCGGAGCCCTTTCACCAGATGCAAACAAAAGCCGTACACGTTCAAAGTTCAACTTAGTTTACAACTGGATAATTAGTACTTCGAATACATGAAGTCATTGGTTATTCCTGTGATTAATTTTGTAAAAAAGTAAGTGCCAGTGCCTTCGTCATGTGCCCGCTGCCACATGCACCACTGCCCCTTCCAGCACTGCTAGTGACAGAACCACCTGATACTAACCACCACTCCTATAAGTGTGACAATTCAGACTATTCGACTCCCCCAGAGCCATAAGAATGGCTTGTGCAGCAGGTATTTGTACTTTTCAATGTCTAATGCTTTAATAAACAACTGTTTTTCTGCTCATCTCTAACTTAGACAAACAGTGCCACCATGTGGCAGAATGTCGTAAGTGCCAGTGTTGACTATCAAGTGCCGGTGCTGGGTACCAGAAACCACCGGCTCAAATTAAGCACTAGTATTTCACTCACCATTGGAGGCCATGGGACAGCTTTGTCAACAGTCAGAATCTGGAGATTCCAGGAATTTGGGAGCTGAATGAGGAAGAAGAGGCAAATAGCATCAGCAGAATGATTTCTGCCCAGTGAAGCTACACAAAAGAATGCAAGAAAATGACAAGGAAGGGAGCCGGCGCAGACAGCAACAAAGAGCAAGTAAGGCTAACAGCACACACAGTTGCCAGGCGGAGGCTGATTGAGAATTCATCCCTTAGATTCTGTTTTGCCTATTGTGACCCAGAAGGGAAACTTGGTTACCATCTTGCTTTGGTCTGAGCCATATTTCCTACACACTGGCAACCTCCTCCATCTTGGAATGGTTAGATCACCAGTACTTGAATTTACTGCTCCACAACCTTCATTTCACTGTTAGCCACAAGAGCCACATCGCCTTTTGGTTTTTGACTCTACTGTGGATTTGGAACCCCTCTGTAACCAGCTCTCAAGTAAGTTTTTTTAAGTTTCAGCATGTTGTATTGCAATAATAGTTGTATGTAATAACAAAGTAACAGAATGCTGATGAACATGTGAACGGTAATACAATGATGACATAGGTTACATCTGTACTAACATCAGGAAGTAAGTAGAAAGTACAATAATTGGGATAAAGTTTCAAAACAACCTTGTGAATGACGAACAGAGAGAAAGGAGAGGAAGAAAATAAAATAATGGTCTGTGAGTGTCAAAGGAGTGAAACAGAGGTTTGTACACATGAATAATAAGGCAGCAGAAACTTAGAAGCAAAAACAGAAAACATTTCAAAGAAGTTTGGAAACCTCTTCAGCAACAATATCAACTGGTTTACTGAGTTAACTTGAATTATTTAGAAACAATGTTAACAGTGACCAAATTTGTTCTCTCTCCAGAGCTAAGGAAATTGGATGTACATAGGCTCTATTCAATCGGTGTAATAGGACAGAAGTAACAAGTAATCAGTTGTTTATAAAGAACATTGTTTGGGTAACATATGCTGCTCTGGAAATTGTCTATAATTTAGATCACATTTTATCCCAACATTGAGCAGACCACTGCACTTGTAAGTCATTCTCCCATTACAATTCAAAACTAGATTTGTTTCTAGTTGTAGAAAAAAGGCAAGGTGTTTATAAATAAAAGTGGGCATGGAATTATGTGTTAATAAAGTAAGTAAAATATGTTGATACTCAGATGACATATTATCATCCTGTAATAGAGATATGGATTCTTGAATGTGGTGGGTTAATTTTGTGTATTTAAGAAAAAATGAATGAGGGAGTTGAAAAGAGCCTGTGCTGTAGAAAACGGAAGGGGATTGTCATTAAGAGTTAATTGGTTAATAAGGTTAATAACTTTATCCTTCCAAGTTTTCCAAAACAAGATTCTATTATTTATTTTAAGATATTTATAATACCGAAGTGAGGAATTTATAACATTGTCTTGGATGAAAAGGATAAGAATTCATGAAAAGAAAAGGGGGAAATTACTGAAGACTCAACAAAAAACCATGAAGGTTCAGGTGACTCATTTTTAGTCTTGAGTCAATGGGAGGATTGTTTAAGACAAAAAGCTTCATAAAATCTAGAAAATTTGGGAAAATGTACACCACCGTGATTTTTTAGAAGTTTCCACTGTGAAAGGGACATGCAAGCATGTTATTATTCCTTGAAAAATGCAAAATAAATAAATCTATTTTTTTTGCAGAAATGTAACAGAAAATAAACAGGGATCATGAAAATAAGGTATATCACACGGGGTGAGAGCATCATTTTAATAGAACCTAACTACCCCACCAGAACAAAAATAGAGGGTTCCAAATAGTACAATAACTTCCTAGTTTTTTAAATACTTCTTCAAAATTGAAGGTAAGAGTTGTTTTAATAGAATTAGTGATCCACAGACCTAAATATTTAATTTTTGTATGACATAAATCCCAGGATCTTTCAAATTATCTTTTAAGCAAAATGTATGAAGAGGTAAAATCTTAGGTTTATCTAGTTTCATTTTGTAACCTGAAGTGGTAGCAAATTGGTGGACCTCAGACTGAAAGGCAGGAATAGAGTTAGATGGTTTAGGAAGAGAAAGAAGAACATCATCCGCATATACTGATAACTGTAGGGGGGATCTTTATATGAAAACACAGTTTGTTGTTCTTGATTTTTACTAAAAATGGTTCCAATGCTATTTGAAATTAAAGAGGTAACAGGGACAACCTTAACGTATTCCTGTATGCTAAGGAAAATAATCAGAGGTCATACCGTTGGCAAAAATAGCTGCTTTGGAATATAGTGAAAATATGAGGTTTAGAATTTTTGGACCAAAA
Organism: Pleurodeles waltl; assembly: GCF_031143425.1. Taxonomy (NCBI): domain Eukaryota; kingdom Metazoa; phylum Chordata; class Amphibia; order Caudata; family Salamandridae; genus Pleurodeles; species Pleurodeles waltl. The sequence goes on from NC_090451.1 coordinate 698,254,834, forward strand.
ACAAACCATATTATAAATTGAAAGATGAACACCCAACTAACTAGACCAAAGGTAAGGGTGGGCAAAGTTTTTTATTTCACTGGCGGAATTGGTGGTATTTAGTTATACTGTGTTACTCTTGTAACATGGAATTAATAATAAATGCTGCTGCTCCACTCAGCTGCAGAATTAAATGAATGAATCACTAATTATCACTGTTTGCATGGAGTTTGTGTCCTCTTCCTTTCATAAATTTCCCAGAATGCCATGTCCAAACCTCTGACGTTACTACGTGCTGCTGCTGCGTGTTTCCGGTTTGTGTGCGACCTCATTTTGCCACTCACTTATCGCTGAGTGGAGTCTGACTTCTTGTCCCTACCCTTTTTGGCTGCCACTGGGTGCTTTATCATGCGCTGCCCTCCAGGGACACACTCACAAGCATCATCATTGCGCAGATCAGGCACGGGCAGGTGACGGGACATGGTGAAGGCTGACCCAGGGAGTGCAGGTAAGAAAATACCACAGCTAGATCTACTATTTGAAAGGATGCCATATGTCCTGTAGAACTGCTGCATCAATGCCAGGTGACAAACTGTTAAGAGGCACCTGCAATTTAGAGCAGACTTTTGGCGCCAGGTCAGCCATGTTTTCTCAGATGCGTGTATGACTGTTTCACTTAGCTTAATGACTGTGAATGATTGGAACTGCATAAACTACAAAACTACTTAGTTTAATAATGCTGTGTCTGGTTAGTTTGCGGTTTAACTGTGTTTACTTTGTTTTATCTCTGTAGGACCTTGCCCTTGGAAATGAACAGCTCCAATGTTGAACTGACGATTATTCTTTTGTGGAATGTTTAATGAGATAAGCTGTCCTTTATTTGGTCGTGTTCTATGTGTTATTTTAATCTACTCCTCAAGAACAGGAATGCAGGTTCCTTCTTTAGCAGGGTACAAACATTTATATCCTCTCAACCATATCAGTTAAATCTCCCAGTATACTTACTTTTCAAGCAATGCCTACTGGCAATGGGAATATATGATTAGCCTGAGTTAGTTTGTTTTCCCTTCATATGCAAGGGCTTTAACTCTTCTTGGGAAACAGCTGCTCATAGCTGGGCTGCGAAGAATCGGTGCAGACTTGGCCCGCTCTAACGCCTTAAGGGGAGGAACGGGGCAGGGGAATTCAATTTAATGTCCTCACTCATTTCAATATTTTTACTGCTTTTGGAAATAAATTTGTCTGTTTTCACGCTCTTTATTTGTAGTGCATGAGGCTGGTGTGTTGTTCCAACAGTGAAGGGCTGTGCAGTAAAACACTGAGCTTTCACAGAACAAAGTAAATGAGAAATGCCAGTCATCTAAGTGGTGTGCAGAACTCCACGCAAAAGCCCGGAGATCTGACATGACTCAGCGGAATTTTGTGGAGTTGAACTCCGCAAGTTCCACTCTCCCTTAGTCAAAAGATTTTTCAGCATCTAAAACAGTGACAGCTAGTTCATGAGAAACATTAGAAGCTCTACTGTGGATGTTAAAAAGATATCTCACGTTATCAAAGGAGAAATTACCTTTTATAAATCCAACTTGTTCTGGGCTAGTGTTATGCTGGAGTAAAGGGATCCAGTCTATGTTCTAGAATCTTGGCGAAGATATTATAATCAACATTAACTAGGGAATTGGGGTGATCATTTTTATAATTTTGTGAATCCCTATTTTCTTTTGGAATTGAACAAATAAGAGATTCTTGAAATATACCAGAAGCAAATGGGAATGCAAAAAAATGTTAGAGTTTGAGAAACCATAGAAATATAAGTGTTGAAAAGTGAGAATAAAATTCAGAAGTGAATCCACCTGGAGAATTACTGGGTTTTGATGTTTTGGCTGTTGCCATAATGTCTTTAAGGGTAATATCAGAGTCTAAACAGGAAAAATCTACATAATTAAAAGTAGGGTTAGGAATGGAGTTTAAGTAGATAGAGATCTGTGAAATGGACGGATAGTTTGCGTAGTATATAAAGATTCATAGAAGGTAGAAAATTATTTCAGGATATCTTCATCTTTAATAAGTATTTGATTATTAAAGTTTTAATTTAGTCAATCTTTTCACGTTCCTGTTTGGCCTTTAAATTTAAATAATTGGCTAAGAGGTTACCTGTTTTATTCTGACCCTAATAATATGTAGGATTTTGTCTGAGTATCATTGAAGAAGCCTGTACGGTAGGCCATTGATTTAACTGAAATTTTGCTTGTATTAGATCTTGAAGAGTGTCAGGGGATTTAAATGGTAGAATACATGTTTTACCTTCTTGATTTGCATCAGTAATGATTTGGAGGCGTTTTCAGTTTTGTTTCTTCCTGTGCACATAGCAAATGATAAAACCTCTTGCCGAGGCTTGATAAGAGTCCTATAATAAACGCATTGGAGAATCTTGGGAGAAATTAAGTGTAAAGAATTAATTTATGAACTTTGGGAATTGTGTGTTAAATATGAGAGCTAAAAGGAGAGAGTTGTTGAATCTCCATCTGTTTGGATGGTGTTGAATTGGTAATATTTAAAAATCAGTAATAGTGGGAGCATGATCAGAAATCAAAATAGAACCAATTTCAGCATTTATAAGATTTTGAGCTAATGATTAGGAGGTAAAGGTATAGGCCCTCATTATGACATTGGAGGGTGGCTTCTCGCCGGGCGGCCGCCAATGCAGCCGCACTCCCGCCGCAGTCATTTTGAGATCCCCGCTGGGCTGGCGGGCGGAAACCTGGTTTCCGCCCACCGGCCCAGTGGGGATCTCGGCCGCAACACAGGAGCCGGCTCCAAATGGAGCCGGCGGTGTTGCGGCCGTGCGACAAGTTCAGCTGCACGGGGCCCTGTCACGCGGCCCCTGCACTGCCCTTGCCAGGGGCCCAGGTGCAGGGCCCATGCCAGGGGCCCCGCGACTCCCCGTACCGCCAGCCTTTTCCTGGCGGTTTAAACCGCCAGGAAAAGGCTGGCGGTAGGGGAATTCGTAATCCCCAAGGCAGCGCTGCCCTGGTGGATTAGAACCGCCGGGGCCATTGTGGCAGAAAACCGCCGGCCCCGGTGGTGCGACCGCGGTAATGAGCTGGAATGCACCGCCAGCCTGTTGGCGGTGCTTCCGTCACAACAGCCCTGACGGTCTTGGACCGCCAGGGTTGTAATGACCCCCTTAGTCAATTCTAGATTGAGTGTTGTGCACTGTGGAAAATAAGTTATAATAGCTAGTAGTGGGGTTGGTGATTCTCCCTGAAACAATCAATGATTTTTGCAATATTGTTGAACAATAGGCTTTAAGCATTTTTGAGGAAATAAATTTGACTTTGGAAAGTCTACCTAAAATTGGACAGCAATTTGATTACAGTCACCTCCCAATATAAAATAATCAGCAGTGATATTCAAGATTTGCTTAGTGAGATCAGACCAAAAAGAATTTTACTACCAGGAGACCATACACATTAAGGATTAAGAGAAGAATTGTGGTAATCAATAGATCAACTCTATTCCATCTACTCTCTGTGTCTGTGGAATGGGAAATGGTGGTAACATTCAATTTCTTGTGAATGAGAATTGCAGTACCATTTTTCTTATGTATAACGGGAGAAAAATGCGTGTCCAACCCAACTTGTCTTTTATTTTAAAGCTTCTGTATCTGTAAAACGTGTTTCCTGAAGAAGTGCAATGTCCGTATGTAATTTGGATAAGTGTGACAGAACTCTCTGCCTTTTAATTGGGTTATATAAACCCTTAACATTCCAAGAGGTTACTCTGAACGATGACAGTAAGGGAGTGGTAGAATAAAACTGGGCTTACAATTGATATACAATAAATTGGTAAATGAAATGTGCAACTTGAAAAGAAAGGAGAATTCTTTAAAATACAAAGTGCAAGAAGAGAAGGGAGAAATAGTGCAGAAAGAAGTAGAAGATAAGAAAAATTAGAAGGCTAGACTAAACAGATAAACAAGAAGAAAAACAGTACAGATCATAACACTGTGAGACATACCTAGGACAAGAAAATCCATGTGAGCACAGGGTGCAGGGGAAACCATGAAAGACAAGATGAACACGGCGAAACTCCAGACGGTCAGAAAATTAGAACAATACATCATGGTATGAAGAGATGCTGTAAAGGAAAGATAATGGTAATCAGAGGAAGCAGATATACAGGACAACTTATAAGCAAATATTCAATAAAGGTAGAGACTAATAATCAGCTATTTAGCTATTCCATGGAATCTTCTCTACATTGATGGAGAAAATATTTTAATTTTGCAGGCTTATCGTACGTCATAGTGTTAACGTTATAGGTTACTTTAAAACAGAAAGAGTGAATGATGCCATATCTAGGAATGATAGCTCATATTTGTGGGCAAAGATCTAGGAAATTGTTTGCGCCTGTCTGCTGTAATCTTTGCAACATCTTGAAAGAAATAAAGTGTGTGTGGACCATGGTAATTGCTTCTTCATTTTTGCCACATTGAAAACCTTTATGAGGCCAGTGTGTTCCCAAAACAGAATGATGAGACTACTCGGTTTAGAAGTAGATCTGAGACCCAATCTATGAGCATGTTGGATATTGAGAGAAGTAGACAAAGGAAGAGCCAGAACTTTTGGAATGAATACTTTAGCTTAAAGAATTGAAGGAGGGCGTTGCCCTACACATTTTCCATTAAACCATAAATTTGGAGATTATCACTGACCCGTCGTTATAAATCAGAGACACGTTTGTCCATAGGTGACGATTTATCCTCAAGGTTGTGAAGTATCTTATTAGTATCCTCCATGAATGGTTTTAATACTCGCATTTCTTCTAGTATTAGTTCTATTGTTATGGTGGATGGTTTTTCTGGAGAAGCAAGATCTTTCTTTGGATGTTTGTTGGAAGAAGAAGGCAATGATTTGACAGATATTTGAGATTGTGGAATCACCAAAGGTGTTGGTTCCGCAGGCTAACTTGTGCATCCATCATGGACACTGTAGAGTTATTTCTTAGAGATAAAAAGTAGGTGTGATCTCGCGAGAAGGCTGAAGAGGATGTATGCAGAGGTTTCCAGTGATGTATTCTCCCCATAAAATGGGCGGCCAATTGAACACTTTGGTACAAATGTTCCACTGAAAGTGTTATGTTGCCGATTGAAAAAGTAGATCAAAGTGCACACTGCCCAAACAGAATAAAATATTACATCACCTGTAACAATATGTTTGAAACAAAATTATATATTGCAAAATGAAAGATCCACAAGGCAGATTTTCTAGCATGAGCTGCATCAAACAAATGTATTATGTCTTAAGAAAGTTAATGCATGTTAAAGACAAAGCATTAGCATACAAAACTAACTTGCAAAAGACTAGTTTCTCACATAAAGTCACCAAAAAGGCATATGGAAATAATAAGAAATCAGCAAATGGGCGACGTGATGTGAAATTGAAGGATGTTGAAGTTAACCAAGGGCTAGAATATTTTGACGTTCCAAGGAACCAAAATCTAGGTGCCTTCTGATGCAAGAGTCAAATAATGCATGACAAGGCAGGAGAAACACAAAATGGCGGCCATTTGCTGGATCCACAGATTATGGGCCTGATTCTGATTCTGGCGGGCGGCGGAGGCCGCCCGCCAGAATTCCGCCCTCAAAAATACCGCGCCGCGGTCAAAAGACCGCGTCGGGTATTTCAAGTTTTCCCCTGGGCTGGCGGGCGGCCGCCAAAAGGCCGCCCGCCAGCCCAGGGGGAAAACGACCTTCCCACGAGGATGCCGGCTCGTAATCGAGCCGGCGGAGTGGGAAGGTGCGACGGGTGCATTTGCACCCGTCGCGTATTTCACTGTCTGCCAAGCAGACAGTGAAATACTTGTAGGGGCCCTCTTACGGGGGCTCCTGCCGTGCCCATGCCATTGGCATGGGCACGGCAGGGGCCCCCAGGGGCCCCGCGGCACCTCCTACCGCCATCCTGTTCATGGCGGGTTTCCCGCCATGAACAGCATGGCGGTAGGGGCTGTCAGAATCCTCATGGCGGCGGAGCGCGCTCCGCCGCCATGAAGGATTCCCCCGAGCAGCGGTAAGTCGGCGGGAGCCCGGCGACTTGCCGCTTCTGACTGCGGCTGAACCGCCGCGGTCAGAATGCTCGTGGGAGCACCGCCAGCCTGTTGGCGGTGCTCCCGTGGTCGGTGGCCCTGGCGGCCACCGGCCGCCAGGGTCAGAATGACCCCCTATATCTCTAGGAGTGCAAAAATAAGAACCCAATAAGGTTTTCAGTAAATTAAGATATCTACTTGTCCCTCTCATGGTGCTAACCAGGTGTATCTTGAGGGCGGAACAGCGTGTTTTGGAAAGATCATGTAGCACAATGAAAGTGAGTCAAAATGGCAGCCGTTATGTGGTGAAACAATGCATTCCTCTGAAATTGCCAAGCATGAGAGGAATTGAGCCAGTAAAGAGTTCATACGTTTACCATTTCCATGTAGAAGTAAGTTCCTGCTGCGTTAGATTGAAATAAGGCACTCTCCATTCGAAACAAAAGTTCTCTAGGACAATCGACGAGGAGCTCCACACCTATACGGCCATCCTGTTAGGCATCCAAGCCACACCCCTCTCTCAAGTAAGTTCTAACAGTGTCTCCAGATACCCACATGAAATGTATGTGAACAATGAGGAATGGAACTATGTATAGGCAAATTCACAAACTGTAAATGAAAGCATGCTGTGTACTCTACCAAACAAAACATTTAACACCAGATTACTCAAAACAATATAAACCCAGAATCAGATTTAAGACAGTGGACCGCTTTACCACGCACAATCACTCTGAACTTGACATCAAGTGGATCGATTGCAACAGATTAAACTGAATAAAAGAGCGGTCGACTGCACTCATTCTCCTCCATCACAAATCATACTTCAGATAAGTGATCTTGGGTGGTACAATGCTCATAAAACAAAGAATCTTATATAAATATTGTGTGTCAAATGCTCTATTCTCAGGACACACCAACCACATTCATGGAAGCTTGCAGAACACAATAAATATCATATTCAATAGATTAATACTATAAGGTGTAGGACCAAGAACCTGCAAGTTTTTCTTTGTGTCACACAAGTCCCAGAAACTATTAGACATGCCTACTGCGACAACCCACATTTCCAATTAATCTGACATGAGCTCACTACAGCGCGTTAGTTCCTGTATAAACAACACCAATGAACACAACGTCAAAATGGCGGCCTAGTTAAGCATCTATGGTCCATTTGGACAAGACATCAGCTCCCAGAACATCAAGTCATGAAAAATGCAAGTGACCAACAAAAGGAGTATGACAAGGACCATGTATGACACACTGATATGACAACTTGGAATACTTAGGGCATGATTCACATTTTGGCGGAGCGGTACTCCGTCACAACGGTGACGGTCAGTCCATCCGCCGAAATATAAATCCCATTCGTCCGCCTAAATATAAATCCCATAGGATTGTGACGGAATAACCTGTCCGCCAAAATTTAAATCAGGGCCTAAGTCTTTCTCTAGTGAAACAACACTTCACAAGAAGAGCCCGTTTAATGTCTCCCTGGATGCTTCGTAAATGAAGTCCCCTCACGAACACTTACTTGGCTCTATTTAATGCTGATGAAACATTGTCCTGGGACAAATTGCCTTAGATCAGCCATTCAATTACGTATGTTACATACTTCATATATCACAAGCTGGTTCTGGTGGCTCGTTGGACCTATGCATGGACCACAGGAACCTGTCTGTGTCTGACCTAATTGTGACTGTCTCGGATCCTGGTAAGTCCCACTCAACCAGTCATCCTCACAAAGTCGATAAAATGAGTACCATTGAGTTGGGGAACAATAAACATGTTGTTCAGCACCGACGTGTCCCGACGGGATAACTATGCTATACAAGCACGCGTTAGGTTAGATTGTCAGGATTTCAGCATCAAGAAAATCAAAGCAGAACAAGATATTTACTACTTTTGAGGCTCAGTGACAAACAAAAAGGGTACAACTTTTAGATTCTAAAAACATGACAGCCTGTTACTTTTATTAATGGCGAGCCTTCTAACAGGGCCAGTGCCAGTAGATGGCGACAGACGCTGTGAATTTGCTTCCCTGGACCTGCAACTACTTCTGAAATCGCTTGACAAAGATTAGCCACACATAGCGCTGAAGATCCAGGTAACTACTTCTATGCGGTGAAGGGCCCCAGCTCACCCTCTGTGAGGCTGAAGAGTAGCTTTTGGTTGTTAGTGTACATCAGTGGTTACCAACCTTTTAACTTCTGTGGACCCCCATTTTATCATTCCTGGAACCCAGGGACCCCACTGAATCATTATTGGACTCTGGAGAGCCCTCACTGAGTCCAGGATGGAAACCGGGGACCCCGGCCTAAGCATTGTTGAAGATTTGAAACACAAAACAATACACAAAAAATAAGGAAATAAGCATGCATCAAGCAAGTACACAAATGATAACACACTTTACTTAATTTACAAACAAACAAAATAAAAAAATAATTTTAATAAGAAGGTTGGATATTTCCTAAATTCAATTGGAGCCACACATCGTCCATACTATATTCTGTTAGATGCACCTGCCCTGCTCCCACGAATCAATCTGAGGATACAAATGTATTTTTAGTCTCCAATTTCAAATTCCCTGACATTTACAGTACACTTTAAAATTTCCGACTGTACATTTAGCCACTTTTTTACATACACTTTATCAACTTGTTAATGGTGCATTTTCTAAGTAGTCACGGACCCCCTGAGGAGGATTTGTGGTCCCCCAGGGGTCCCCTGATCACAGGTTGGGAACCACTGGTGTACATTATAGATCATTCGTTTACATTGCTGGGGGGAGGGGCGTCTGCTGGGTGGGGCGTCCACAGTGTCAGACCTTCCATTGATAAGGGTTCTACTTATTAGGTCACAGCTCTTAAGAGAGCCACCCCAGACCATGTCTCACTTCTCTTAAATAACTGATATCCTTGGAGATATGCATCAAGTTATTTATAGTATTCAACTCTCATGGACTGGGCGTTATAGAACCATATATTCTGCATTGTTACACTAGGTAACAACACTTTGAAGAAATTATTTTTATTTATAGGCCAAATTAGATCATCTGTGGAATCACCAAGAATAGTGTAGCAAAATGTCCAGCAGATGGCGATAGAGACTGGCGGTTGCTCTTCTATTTTAATTCTTCAGAAAGTGCAATCTCAAAAGGATATAGGAATTTTATTTACAATTCTCAATCCAGTCCCGAAATGTGTAGTGGAATATTTATTTTTAAGTATAATTATTTTACAAAAGAGTTTAAAAGTAGTAATTATGGATTGTATGAAGTGCTGCTTTGCTGGGTGCGGCTCAAGGCATAAAACTAGGTATATATGAATGAATGGCACACACACACAAACGTATGTCGAAACGGAATTAACAAGCATTGGTAAAGCCAATAGATCTCGCCTATTGGCTTTGTCGTTTTTTAGCCATGTAGTGCAGCACTTAAGTGAGAGTTATTTTACTTTGTAATTTTTTTTTTGTGATGAACAGAAGGGGTAAGCAGTGCAGGCGAAGGGAGGAGGGGCAGGAAAAATGCGGGACAGTAGTATGAAATGGCTAGGGCTGTTACCATCATAGTGTGCTTTTTCTAAGTTTATAGTTTTGTTTTTTACGTTTTTTTTAACTATAGCGCCCTGACCCGTTGTTGCTGGGAGGGATGGGGGCAACAAGCAATGGGGCGGGAGGGATGGGGCAACATGCAATGGGGCGGGAGGGATTGGGCAACAAGCAATGGGGCGGGAGGGATGGGGCAACAAGCAATGGGTCGGGAGGGATGGGGCAACAATCAATGGGGCGGGAGGGATGGGGCAACAAGCAATGGGGCGGGAGGGATGGGGCAACAATCAATGGGGTGGGAGTGATGGGGGAAGCAATCAATGGGCGGGAGGGATGGGGCTACAAGCAATGGGGCGGGAGGGATGGGGCAACAATCAATGGGGCGGGAGGGATTGGGCAACAAGCAATGGGGCGGGAGGGATGGGGCAACAAGCAATGGGGCGGGAGGGATGGGGCAACAAGCAATGGGGCGGGAGGGATGGGGCAACAAGCAATGGGGCGGGAGGGATGGGGCAACATGCAATGGGGCGGGAGGGATGGGGCAACAAGCAATGGGGCGGGAGGGATGGGGCAACAAGCAATGGGGCAAGACGGATTGCAGATCGAGACCCTGGAAAGCAGTTACCATTTAGGAGACGAGTTTGTATCAGTGGCTGTGCATGGCTCTGCCGGCTTTTAAAAAGCATAGGACCTGCACAGATTTTGTTTGACTATTACACATTGACTGGTGGCTACCACAATCACGGTGCAAGCAGCGCCTGGTGTCGGCAGTGCACGGTGAATGAATGCAGCACGTCTCCTCCAGCGTGGGGTTGTGCTCTGTGTAAGGTTATAAAGCAAAACCCAGAACATTTGCTAGTGCCAGATCCCAGAGCGTGTTCGTAGCATGTCTCATGTTGTCCCAGCAATGCAAACTTCTGTCAAGGGGGAGGAGGGGAGTTACACCTCCCCTCCCATAAATCTATTCTTTACTAAATAGTTAGGTACAGGTGGTTTCAGTCAAGTATGGTAAGGAGCCTGTCGGATTTCACCTATGATAGATAGATATATATATACACATATATATACACGCACGCACACACATACACTCTCTCTCATCAATGTTTTAAAGGTCTAAAAAATGTTGGTAATTTTGCAAAGTATTGTTTTTTAAATACTTCTTACAATCTGCACCCCTCTCCTTTTGCTTCGCCCCCTACACGCCCCTTCGGCACTGCTTCTCTAATACTGCATTTTAACAGGACATGCCAGCATGGATGTTGGGAAACCTGCAGCTCACACCCCCGTATCTCACTGACCAAGCTACGCCGCGGCCTCTGTTACCCAGAGTTACACAGAGTGAAAGGCGCATCTGTTGTCTCGTGCGGGGTCCGCTTGCAATGGGGCGGGAGGGATGGGGCAACAAGCAATGGGGCAGGAGGGATGGGGCAACAAGCAATAGGGCAGGAGGGATGGGGCAACAAGCAATGGGGCGGGAGGGATGGGGCAACAAGCAATGGGGCAGGAGGGATGGGGCAACAAGCAATGGGGCAGGAGGGATGGGGCCACAAGCAATGGGGCGGGAGGGATGGGGCAACAAGCAATGGGGCGGGAGGGATGGGGCAACAAGCAATGGGGCAGGAGGGATGGGGCAACAAGCAATGGGGCAGGAGGGATGGGGCAACAAGCAATGGGGCGGGAGGGATGGGGCAACAAGCAATGGGGCGGGAGGGATGGGGCCACAAGCAATGGGGCGGGAGGGATGGGGCCACAAGCAATGGGGCGGGAGGGATGGGGCAACAAGCAATGGGGCGGGAGGGATGGGGCCACAAGCAATGGGGCGGGAGGGATGGGGCAACAAGCAATGGGGCGGGAGGGATGGGGCAACAAGCAATGGGGCGGGAGGGATGGGGCAACAAGCAATGGGGCGGGAGGGATGGGGCAACAAGCAATGGGGCAGGAGGGATGGGGCAACAAGCAATGGGGCGGGAGGGATGGGGCAACAAGCAATGGGGCGGGAGGGATTGGGCAACAAGCAATGGGGCGGGAGGGATGGGGCAACAAGCAATGGGGCGGGAGGGATTGGGCAACAAGCAATGGGGCGGGAGGGATGGGGCAACAAGCAATGGGGCGGGAGGGATTGGGCAACAAGCAATGGGGCGGGAGGGATGGGGCAACATGCAATGGGGTGGACGGGATCTGGCTTTGTGTCTAAAATGGTTGCCTCCTTGTGACAGGCGGTGAGTAGGGGGAATGTTATATTCCTCCTTGCGTTTCACACATTGCGTGGCGCGCATCCACAGTGTGATGTTTTAAAGATTGTCTGAGCATGAGATTGTGTGCTGGGAGAGTTCCCTTGCATGGCAATAGAGACAATAATTGGTGAGGAGGAAGTTATCCATCAAGTAAAAGGTTTCTCCCATGAACAAAAAAAAATTAAGAAAGAGCACATGACCTTGTGCTAAAAGTTTACTTATAGGGAAACTCACATGTGTAACATTTCCAAATGTGCGAGCACGAGTACTCATCAGTGACTGCCAGTGATGCAGCAAGGATGGTGTGTGCCTAATGCAAAGAAGGACAATGGCCCTCAACCCGCAGGCCTTGGTGCCCATGCACCCCCTGTTATAATATCAGCTGAACTTAGGCTGTTCTGTTTTCAGTGTTTATTTTTTGTGGATTTTAGTGGAGTTTTCTCAGTGTTTTCCACACTTTTAAAATCTGCGCTTATTACTATGTATTCAGCTACCTAAACCCCCAAATAGACCAAAACTGTGTTCTCCCATTGCTTACAAAACACAATGTTTTTTTGCAGCCATTTTTTATAAATCACATAATTAATGTAAATGATAAGTAAGGCGGTTCAATGTAATGTCTTCCCATTGGCAGTGTGACCCATGGACTCAAGTTAGATTGTGCGAAGCATACAAAGTCTGTGTATTGCAGGCTCACTCACACCTCATTAACATATCTCACATCTCATTAGCTTTCACACTCTGTCGGACTCTGTCTGGTTTACAGGACTAACAATGGACTAAAAAGTAAGAGTGTTGTATCCAAAGGGCTCTAACTAACAATTTCTGGATGAAGTCCAACTTTCTACTGATTATTAGGACTTTTTACAGGGTGGTCATTCATACAAACAGTATAGTCCGCTGAAAAATCTTTCAAATGTTTAATTACACCACTGGTTGATTTGTAACCCTGCTTTCCAAACTGTCATACTTTAAGCATGCTCACCACTGCTCTTCTGAGGTATTTGTCGGATTGCATGAAGGTGGTGCTCTTGTTAAGCTGACATTTATAGATACCAAGTGTCCCCATGAGAAATGTCTCACTTTTAGTCAGTCATGACCTTCTAACAAACACTGGATTTTAATCTGGAACTTGAAAATGTGCTGTTAACATAGTAACCATGGGCCCGGCAGTAAAGTGCAGGTATCACGGTGGGACCACGCTGGTGCTGGATGTGGGCCAGTGCCATCCATGTGACTCGAGGGGCCGCACCAGCGTCTGTGCCCCCCTGTTAATATCAAAGTGCCCTCGGGGCACAAAAAGCAGGCAGCACAGGGTTGTTTTATAATAACGCCCCTGGAAACATATTATACATGGCCCCCCTTTATATGTGCACCACGGAGCACTGTGGTATTACAGAATGGGTTGCAGATGCTGAAGTAGGCTCTACTCAAAATGGATGACACCAGCACTAAATATGCCCCGGTGTGATGCCAACGGGCATACCCTGATTTGCATGAGTGCCCAGCCCATTGAAGAGAAGGAAAGTCTTTGTGACCTTGCCATATAACAGAAGCAAAGGCATCAGTAGGGCCACTTACTCAAGCCACATAGAAAGAGCACACCGTGTACCCCAGGGGGTGGCCCTTGGGAGTGGGGACCAGAGATCCCTGGGACGCTTGGAGAGGCATCCTCCGGCAGGCAGGGGCAGGCAGTAACTGCGCGCGCCCGCAAGAGGTTCGCAGACTGCGACCCTGCCTGCAGTGAAAGGGGGGCTCGCCACTTCAGACATTGGCCTACCTTTCACCCATGTGCCTTTGATGGAACAGGAGTGAGTTTGTGCCTGAATTATGACCAGTGCATTGACTGTAATCTGACTTCCTGTTCCAGTCTTTGCCTGGCACACTCAAAGTCACACATAGGGGATGAACATTATATATAATAGATTGGTATTCATGATACATTAGAGAGGTTCTTTCATTGTTCTATAGTGAGATGCATGTAATGTAAATATATTTCAGATTTCCTCTGTTTATCTTGTTGGCATGTTCAACAAACAGCAATAGAATACCCCAAACTGTAAATCGATTCTCAGCAGAAACAACAGCAACAAAGGTGCATATAAAACACTTTTTGAATGAGCTCTGCAGAGAGCACATTCTCTGCAATATTTGATTTTAAATTACGGCTGCACAGGATCACTGGATCAAAGATATCCATAAGAAGTTGCTTTCTGAAAAACAAACATTAGCAAATCCAATATGTCTGATCTTTGTGACCTATTGGATTTGCCATCTGATTTTATCCACACTGCTGTCCGTCATACCTAAGGTCAGAAAAAGGCAGCCACTCATGCCTTCATTCTTTTTTTTATTTTTTTAGGTGCATGCACACATCTACGAAATGGCGCGAGTTGGATCGATAATTAAAAAGAAAATAAAAAATAAAAATTCAAGAACGCTTTGCACATATTAAGAACAAGTGGGTCAGTTGACGAGCAGAAACCACATATTAGAAGATGGGAGAATGGCAAAGCAAACCATGAAATGATGGGGTTGAATAGCGAAGCAACACAGGGGACAGTGTGGGGTGCGATCACCGAAAGATGACGAAAAAAAAAAATCAACAGATCGTAGAATCGTGGTGATGTGAAAGCATCAAGGGAAGGGTGGGCGTGGGGAAAGCAACACAAAGCACAGGTAGGGGAGGCAATGGGGAGAAGCACACAGTCGAGCCCATGAGGAAGTGGTCAGGGAGAAGCTATCGGCTATGCGGGAGCATCATGGATGGAAGGGGAAAATAAATAAATAAGAGATACAGCTTGAAAACACACGTACTCTAAAGGAGCGCTTCACACAAAAGAAAAAGGTAGCGCTTAAAAAGCAGCGATGCCACAGATTCAAAGAGTTTGTAAAGAGTAAATGCTCCGGGGGAGGGACAAACGCAAGAGTCACAAGCTGGGGCATGAATGAAAAGTAGGCAAACGAGAATGACGAGGAAAATCAACGGTTGACAAACTATGGGAGGGCTCAAAGCCCCTCTCTGTCATTGGTAAGACTCAATGCGCCTCACAGCACAGGGGTGGTCTAGTAGGTTGGAACAAATAAAAACCCTTTGGCACTGGTTGCATTTTGATAGAAGGTGCTTCAGAAGTTTATTTAGCTGACTGTCTCTGAGGATTGCATGTCTTCAATGCAGATCTGGCCATGCATCAGAGGTGCGATGGCTTGACAAAAGTTTGCATTGTGTTACACTTTGTAGGCACAGGGCGCTCCCATTATTTTTGGCATTTGACACCACCAAAAACATAACGTAACAATCCACAATATGGCACATCCCTCATATTGCACCGATGTCCCTTGCGGTAGCGCTTTCTGTCACCAGATACTGAAAAGATGCCCCTCTCAGGACAAGGTGAACTAAGTCAGGAACTCCTTCTAGCCTTCTGGTACCCTCTTGGATGGTGCTGTCTGTTCATGATCTTTCCTATCATTGCTTCCTAAACCTTTCCACTTGTTGTTTGTTGAAATCCTGACTGCCACATGTTTAGATCTGCACTTATCAAACACTAATAAACCGGTAAATAAATACATTAAATTGCACACTGCAGTAAGTCAACAAAGCATGGCTGTGAGAAGCCAGTAGAAGTTTATTGAAGGAACAGTAGATTTTTCACACAAAAAACAAACAAAAAAACGTTATTTCTGGGTCTAAGATGTTGCAGGTTGAACGCATGTGAACTAGTTAAAAATCAGTGAAATAGGCAACTTTGCTTCCGTAGCTACCACCTGTTCTCTGTCTGTCAGTCTAATGTTTAACCCAAACATCATCTTGTTCACGTACAGACATCATAATACGTAGGGCAGAATCGGCTCAAGTTTGTGAATCCAACCACATCTGACGCAGATGTGTGCGAAGAAGCAGTTTTCATTGTGAAAAAATCGGTTTCAATTATCTCACGAGCCACAAATGTAATTTTTGTATTCTGTCTAATGATGAAGTTTTAAAGTTGACGCATGGGTCTAGTGTTGTCAATTGTACTTTTAAAGTGTTCACCAACGAAATGCTTTCTCGTTCCCTGCCTGTGCACACAGAGCCTCAACTGGGACCTTCAACATTATATTAAAACATACAAAGTTAATTTAATTTTATGGTCCTGCTTGCACCATACCATTTTTAGGGCCGCGCCTGAGTCGCTTGCGCATGCGTTTCACTTGCGAGATGCATTAGTAGATAGAAAAGGGCTCGGAGCCCCTTCCATGTCACGTCAGTGTCTTTCATTGGTTCGTGTGCTTGCCTTTCAAAATCTGCTTGCTTTCATTAGTGGAAGTCACGCATACCTTTTTTCCGGTGGTTAGCCCTCCTCGTGGGCAGCGACCAAGTACGGAAAACATGCGAGGCTCGCTGTTTCCCGTCAGGTTTGTGGACTACTTTTTATCTTTTTTTCCACAGTGCGATCTCGCTTGCCAGAAGTCCAGCGCTTTGCATGACATCGACCCTGTTACATAGTTAATTTCACTTTTGCCGGTGTGTTTACGAGTGAACTGTAGCAGCGCGATCACGCAGTTTTTTTCCATTTAATGTAGCAAGAAAAGTCCGGTTGGGAGTTTTACAACTGCTAATAGCTGTAACTCCAAGAAATGCGAGACCCTATTACATTGCAAATGCTTGTTCTCAGTTGTATTTTGCTTCCTTCAGTAACATTCTAAACACACGTTTGCAATTGAAGAACAATTCCTTGGCCCGAAAGGAGATGTTTGTATTTTTTTATGTTCATTTGTTTTGTACTGTAAGCCATAATAGCACTGTTCAATAGATGTATAGCAAAAGTCATTATACCATGTGATGTGTTTTCTGTTTTATTAGATGGCTCAATGCATCTCTTGTCACATTACAGTGACTGTAAAATTTCTGTATAAAAGTGAATAAAAACCACTCTATTTGGGTTACAAGGCAGGTTCTGTCCTGGTCTCCTCAGAGGGCAGATTCCATGTTAGTTTGTTAACTAATCTCTATTTAAGAATATTTTTCATGTTTATTCTGTCCTGTTGAACTGAGCAGCCCCTAAGACAAAATGCTCATTAACTCAATCTTTTCTGCCTGCTAGCCGTTATTCTGCCCTGGCAATTTGCTAGATTAGGGACCAGCTTCCACTGCCTATGCCGATCTGCATTTATTTGCATTTTGAGTATCTTGAATTGATTGACTAACCATTATGCTTTTGCCTTCTGTAACAATTCCTTAATTTTAAATAAATCACTGTTTGTTCTTTAAACATTGTCTTGTGTGGATTTTCTTGTGTGGATTTTCCAATGGTGGTTTCTCTGGTGTTTACTGGAATTTGTGTCCAGGGCTCATGTCTGTAAAGACTCTCACATAGTTCTGGTCCATCAATCGACCCTTTTGCTGCAAAAAAGTGCTGCCATATCTTCCGTCAGAAGTGTCATTGGTTGTGCGATGTACAGGGCATTAGGGATGTAGGAACTGTTATTGGTAATCTCAAACCTATGGTGTGGGATTGTGCATAATTTTGGGGGATGATGCTGTTTACAGATTATACATCCCAGGGTTATGTAGCTCACAAACTTAAAACACTTCTTTGGACTTCTTTGATGTGAAATCTGAAGCATGAGCCCCAAATTTCCCCAAAAACATTTTCTTGACTTTCTATTTAAGAGTGACTTGAAAAAGCTCGAGAAAGCAGCTGCAGAACAGTTATCCTTTAAAAATAAAAGATGTCTAAATTTGAAAGTTTGGAGGTTTTACTCGCAGTGTGAGAATATTATTATGAAAGTTTGTGATGCATCTGTGCAGAGATACATGATAAGTCAGGGTGGAATGACTAAGTGCCATTTGGTTCTCAGACTCCTTGCAGCAAAAGGCCTCTGCACACTAGGCCAACAGCCAACTTAATTTAAAGAATACATTGTGCAATGAAGTATTACTCTTTCCCTCTACATCTAACAATAGAAAGGTGTTGTAAAGCCTCTGGAATGCAAGCAGTCAGGGTTACCCACCCTTAAACAACACTGAAACCTTGTGCGTAAAGGCATTTACTTTCTCATAGCGTGCTAACCAAGACTGACCTCATTGAGACGATGGGGAATAACTGGACACGGAGTAAAAACATATCACGAGTAGTTTTTACTCGAGTATGACTCAGAGAGGCATTAGTGCATTCGTGCAGTTAAGTATTACTGCAGTGGAGCGAGAGGCTGTAATCAAACAATTTTGTAGTGAAGCGTAGCTTCCCTTAGTGCTAAATTGATTTTAAATAAATTTAAAGATCATCCTGAAAAAAGTCAGAGGGGGGCCTGGGGATAAAATAAACAAAGGGGGCATTGGTTTTACTTTCCACATAAGTGGTCAGTGGCACAAAATTTTAATATCAGGAATGGCGATCCACCTGCCGTAGGAGTAGAAAAAAATTCTACGAGTGTGACAAGGTGGGCCTCCATGACCAACCTGATACCAACCTTGATTTTGAGGGAGTTTTTATGATCCTTTCTTCTGCCCAAGACTGAAAGAGGGGTTGGGGTGCTTTTACCCAAGGCCCAAACATCCTGCTGTGTTGTCTGAAGCCTGAAGCTTCTGAGCCTTTGAGCCACAAACACCGCCCCATCCTGTTTCACAGATATCAAATCCAAGGGCACCAGGGGCCCAACTTCTAGTTTGCCACTGGGTCTTACGGTGCTGGACAGATTGGGTGTCACTGCCACCTCAAATGTCCAGCAAGAGCTGTGTCTCACACAATGGGAGCCACATAATTCGAGCCCCCTTGGTGACCACCAGTGGGGATGTAGCCAATGTTCAGCACAGTGGTTTCTTTGCTTAAACATTCACTTAGGAGAGTGAACGTCCTCTTGTAGAAATGTGTCTCCTGCCCTATTGTCACCGATCGCCTAGTCCTGGCAGCTCTCCTAACTGGACGCTAGAACCTTGACTTTGGACCAGAACCTTGGAACCTCTAAAACAATCATTGCTCAGAGATAAGGGATCCAAGATCTCTGATTCAATGGATCTGGAGCAATCGATCTCAGAAGGATGAGCTTCCGAGTCTGCATCACCAGAGTGGGAACCTGTTGAAATTGTGACCGATCCGCTGTAAATGGATCTCTGCAGCAAGTCCATTAGTTCACTGAGCTAACGTAGGAGTTTCAAGTCACCACGAAGGCAGGATGTTGAGTCAACGACTGTCACATGGCTTGGGTGCAGCTCGGTTTATTTTTCCTATTACAGAGAACAGGAATACTATGATTAATAGGCCTCCTAGAAAATGCTTTCAAATTTGATATACTAGTGAAAAACGCTAGTAATAATTACATGCCTGAACGTGCGTTAATTACAGCTTGGATTTCAGGATTGTCTGGATGCAGGTGATTTGAGACGTCTTAAGTCTGTATGAGTACATCGTCAGGGTGCCCCACCCGTGATGCAGGAAATTCATGGGTGGGTGGCACACTAGCAAGGGTGGGCGTAAAGCCCCAGGTTTTACTCTCCTCTCGAACAAGCTAAACTTTCTCAGGGTACACACTACAGTGACCGAAACAAGTGAGGAACAAATATAGAATGTGAGCAGACAGCGAAGGGTTGGGCTGATCGTCAAGTCGCCTTTCCTATGTGGAGCTTCAGGGGGAAATGGACACCACCCGGGCACTTTTTAGGTCTTGGCTAGACACAGCTCAGACCGTCTAATGTTTTCTAATGAAACCATAATATAACGTTTACATTTCTATACATACGTGGACTTTTTACCATCCCTCTTCACTGATTGGTCTATTCGATATCATTCAAATTTTGCTTCTGCCCACCAGAGAGCACAGCATGAGGCAATGGTTCAGCCCACTAAAGCCATTGGCTTCTTCCCCTATGAGGGACAAGATTTTGAATGCGTACATCTCCCTAATAAGTAATCCACCTCAGTGCCAAAGTTGGCAGGCCAAGCTCTGCTTTTCTTTCATGTTTTTCAATTCATTTATTCTTGCAATGGGTCACTTTGTCCTTATTACATTGGCGATTTTACTTTTTAGCAATATGTTGAATTAATGCAGGCTTGCAAAGGTCAGACCTGCTGGCTTTAACAAGGGGTGTTTGTTCTTCTTGCTTGTTCTTGCAGTGGTTCTTGTATAGTAAACTCTGTGTGATCTGCCCACTTCACCACAGCGTACACAACAAGCCTTAGCCGGAGACACAGAAGCAGAAAGAAACCAGCCAATCAGACCATTTTTAGTTCTTTATATACATTATTTCTTAGCACAGGATACAGGTGCACACAAAGTCACTAATTCATCCGCAACTTTACCCTGATCCAGGATTCCTTATCCTCATACATAAAAACAAAAATACCTGTACACATTTGCTAAAAAAATAAAATTGAGGAAGCTGTCCAGGGGGGCACGAGTGTCCCTGGCCCTGCTCCAGTTAAACAAATCCGAAGCAGGTTTAATGCAACACAAAAAACAATAGTTTTGTAAGTACACCTTTGATGCTAAGACCCTTGAGATACATGAAATACTTTTATATCCTGTACAGCAATCTCTTTGGCCCAGTTCTTTGCAGTGGTCTTGCAGCCTTGAGTTGCGGATTCCTAGGACTTCTGCAGGGCTCTGACCATCGGGATTCGTTTCCAGGGCCCCAACTTAAAAGATTGGTAAATATTCCCGGTTACCTGGCCGGAGGATCTCCACCGACTAGAGAAGAACCCTTGGCCCATCCACCAATTCTACAAGATCCAACAAACTATGTATCGGTATGGATCCATCAGCTCCTGATTGTTCCTACAGCACACCTGCTATGACCCCAATATGTGTGTGAGCCAATCCCAGTCTTATGGGGACCATCCGCAGGTCTCCACTAACTGGAGATAAATCCTTCACCCATTGCGCCGGGTCTACAACCCGTCCACCTACAAATCTAGGCACCTCAAGTGTAGAGCGTCAGCAGTTCAAACCAGACGGCTGTTCCCTGGACTATCTACTATAACCCAGATCAATGTTGTTGTTTGGTGACTCCAGGCTTCTGGTGCTTGTCCAAAGGTCTCCATTAGCTGCGTATCAATCTTGTGTTCCCGTTAGCTCTTCACAAAAACCCTAGTACGAGTAGGCACATTCAACGGCTGATAGTATTCCTGGGTGCTCAAACTTGTTCCCAAGCACCTTGGTCATGGTCTTGTTCTTCTCACGATTTTGGCCCTGCTCAAACATCTCCTACAATCTGTTTTAAAGAGACTCTTTTGTCTATCAGCAGCTACCTTCCCCTAAGAACACTCTTTATGGTATTTTGTCTCTTACGACAAGACTGGAACTGGGCTCCAATCTCTGCCAAGTAAAAGTTAACACACTACGTTACACCTTCATTGCACTCCATTTTCTCCAGGTAGGTCTATGAGCTAGGAGCCTAGGAGAGTATTTTGTTGAGAAAGTTGCAGATTATGCACCGAGCTCTGGAATAACAATTGTGTCATAACACTGCCTTCTTCTGTGCTGCACCAGCTCTTTCCCCAAACCAGAAGGATGGTGCAGGAAAACCATAGATCTGCACTAAAATGTACCATCTTGGTGGAGTCCCATCAATAACATCTGTCAAGACCTCTTGGCTGGCGCAAAACTCCAAAACCCGTTGGCGAGTGCAGACTGGAAAGGCTGCAGGCATCACAATTCTACTATTCCACGCCGACTCTGCGAACTCACGGCACTCGAAGTGTCCAGTCCCCTTCCCTGCCACCAAGAAACTCTGCTTCTTGCTCTTGGCTCTTGCAAATTGAATCAACTCCTCCCCCTTTTCACTCCAAGACTTGTTCTGAAGTGCACCTCCTTAGTGGCTGACGAGTCAGTCCTTAAACCTTTAAGCATTTTGTGGGAACCACATTATACCACTGTTAGGAATGCTGGCCTACTGGCCACCAAAGCTTCGCTCACAGGGGAAACTGCCGCTGGAGGACGTAGCGGCACGCCATTTCCAACTTCCATTGGCACTTTTCCAGGATGCGTCGGCACTCATCCCGCGAGTGACGGCTGAGGTTGTAGAGCTGCTCCACCTGCCAGGGGAAAACAAAGAGGGATTTAGAGACATTCTGGAACTGAAAACCAGGAGATCCCCCCTGGCCTCCAAAAGAAAGACAATCTTTTAGACTGACATGTTTTAAGTAATGACTGGTTGAATGCAAAAGTATTTTTGCATTTAAGACTGATTTTATCTGGTTTGAAAGCATTGCCAATTTTAGGCAGCCAAGGAATTTGAAGTACAAATGGATGACACATTTCCAGGAGTCTGAACATTCAGTCAAGTGAGAAAGAACTGACTCCACAGCCATCACACCTAACATTCAATCCCACCCGCGGCCTCAACAGGCACAGATCACCGTGGCAATTCCGTAGGATCAGGTTGTTGCATCTGTTCACCAAATCACTATTTTAAAAATTTGACATAACTGACCCTAAATCAACCGAACAACAGAATATTCTCCCTAAAATGCTCACATCTCACCCAGCAACCAGAGAACACTGTTAGATGGACCCTGATATGTCTTGATGTCAGTCCAATCACTTTAAATATGCCCTGCCTGGAAATAGCCGTACAGCGAGTATGGGAAGGCCAGAAATCGCAAAGCAAACCCTCCAAAAAGACACACAAATATTGGCTGATTTAATGTATTTCATTTTATTTAAGGAATCACAGGAAACCACAATACATGCACCGAAGGACAGACAGTGTGTGTGTAATTTTAAATTAGCGCAGCTTCGGACAGCTGATATTTTGGTGGTCTTTCTGTACTGTCTCGTCAAACAAACTGAATGCAATTTCAGAACTTGAAATGATTCTAATATACTTGGAAATCAAAGATAAGTATTTAATTTTCAAAGTTTACAAAAGTATTGAAAATCTTGAAATGAAATGCACACAGCTCAAAATTAGGGCCCGATTTAGAATTTGGCGGACGGGTTACTCAGTCACATATGATATAATGGGATCGTAAACGGAGGACAGGATATCCATCACGTTTGTGAAGGAGTAACCCCATCCACTAAACTCTAAACCAGGCCCTCATTCAGGAATGTTGCTGCTTGGTATTTTCTGTTTCATCTGTGCTTGTAAACTGCGCTACCCAGTGCCAGAAAAGTTTTCCTGCATCTTTGTCACTTGGAAGAGGGGAAATTACAGATGTTCTCCGAACATTCTTGGATTAAGATTTAGTTTGATGCATAAAGACTGAGAATGTGGGGCACAATCACTTCTCAATTCTTGGAGTTCGTTACTGTATCACATAATCAGGCCCACTGGAACTATGTGATTCAGCAGCCACATTGTTTTGCACATAATTATGGCAGATAATCCATCATCTTCTGCTAATTTTCAAGTTTAAATAAAAAATAAAAAATCATGTTTCTGGCTCAAATGCATAAGATGAACGACATATCCAGTGTTAAGGTTAATTTCTCTTCCTGCCGTCTTCTGGCGCTGCTGTGGCACAAAAATTGTTGCGGTGCAGTTTCGGGCCCTTTACAAAGGTTGACTGGTCACCTTTCAGTTGCTTATTGCTTAATTTGGGTGTTAAACCTGCACTAGCTAATTAAAACCTGTGCCCAGGGAATATTAATATTGGTAGAAATGACAGAATTATTAACCAATACTATCACAAAACATGCACGTCCAGTGTATGATTTGTTGTTACGTGCCACATAATTTACTCAACCCTGCCACATCACTTTGTCTTCGTTGGTTGCATAATTCCAGTGGGCCAGAATATCACGTAAAAGATTTTTGTTTATAAGGTGAACCATTCACACCAGAAGCACTTGTTGAAGATCTCCATTGTAAAAATCATAACAAATTACACAGTTTATACCTGGGACAACTTCAAGATGGCAACAGCATTAACTCTCGCTAGTTTTCAAAATGGTTACTAATATTAAAAAGGATTTTTATTTTTTTTAAAAAGCACATAAATAGCCTACATTAAAATGTGAACCCTACACTGTGAGTGAAATACCAACTTCTCAGGACATTTTACTTTTTGGACATGGTCATTTAACAAAATGTTACTTCACCACCATAACACTAATAGAACATTCTAAGGCATCACTCCACATCTTCCGGTATAGTATTACCTGAAAACACAAAAATGAAATATACCTATTTTTTTTCTTCCAGGAAACATTTTATAAATAGTTCCAATTTATGCCTTACTTGCATTTGTACCGATAGCAGCAATGCTCCACCCACAGTGTAAATCAGGTGGCGTCAAAGCAGTGCTGTCATTGGTTGCTCGCTGTGTCAATTTTAACTTGCAACATTTAATTAAGTGGCTACGCATCTCTTTGCCCATCAAGAAGTCACACCTTATCGGACCAATGACATATGTCTATTTTCACAGCATCTTTTATTATGAATGCAGATTAATAAATACACAATAAATACATGGACAATAAATATAATTTGCGTGCAAGTAACGATGAACCAGGCTCAACCTGAGACATAACATGGACAGAACTTAAAGAGGATGTCAAAACTAGTCCAGGAGGGACTGAATGCCCTCGCTTTTCCAGAAATGTTCAAGACACTCCCTCAGTTCCACACCCTTCTGTTCCAAGGCTTGATGTCCTAGGACTCGTGCTGTCTTTCATTCATTAAAGTGGCTCCGAAAGGCCCTGTTACAGCAACATAGTCACTTTCTTCACTATCATTGTCACTCTGCGAACTCAAAGTAGACTTCCGTGGAAGGTCCGGAGTGTGCCGGTGTCTGCAGAACGTCTGGTGGCTGTAACAAATATTCTGAGGTTCTCTCCACAAAGTCGACCTGGAGAGCGGCATTAAGTTTCTCTTAACCAGTCTGCAAAGTCTCCTAGATGGGATCCGCAAATTCCCTATGCTCTTCTCACCAATTCTCTTCAGCCATCTGCCACAATCTTTCTAGAGTTGGCACTCAAGAACTTATTGTGATAAAATTCTAGACTGATCTAAGGTCCAAGGAATCTGACCTCAATTTACGACTCGTTCCATATTCAGCTTCTTCTATAATCTCAAACTCCAGGGCAACCAGACCTGTGAAGTGATGGATCATGCCAAGAGACAACACCGAGTGGATGTACATGTACAAGATACAGCCTCACCCTTCAGTGGTAGACCGCTGTGCAGACTCAGATCCCTGCCACTAAAAAAAACTCTGGAAAATCTGTTCCACCACCCAGCACTGTCAGACCTCTTATGTGTGGCAAACACTTTCATTGACCACCATGGATTGATTACCCTAAGGAAAATTCGTGGTGTCCACAATGAGGGAACAAGAAGAATTCTTGCTGATGCTAGCAACCATCAATATCCAAGCCAAGTCTGGGTGGCTGTGAAGGGTGTGCGTGCAGAAAACACAGAACTAACATCTCTTGAAGATGTTCAGAAGATCAGGAGGTCCCTTCTGCAACTCAAGGTGGCCCATCCCCCCAGCATCCTGCCTCTCTTTCAGTCTCTGCTTCGTGAGGTCTGCCCTCGGACACGGGTGAGGTTCAGTAACTTGTCTGTCCAGTTCACAGACCGCCGGGAAGCACGGGGCCTTACCTTCAGGTAGTGGATAGATTTCATCAGGTCCCAGCCGTGCATGCGCAGTGCTTCCCGGCACTCCTCAGTGGTGACTCCGTGCACCCGCTCTTCCACCTAAAACCAGACCAGAAAATAAAGTGAGAGGTTAGTGCATGTAGGACTGCATTAGCAACATGGTTCACCACTGCCCACTTGATGAATCCCAATCACCACATATATATATACATACACACACACACATATAAATAATGAAGGTTCGAAGAAGGAAAGGTGAGGCCTCCACGCATGCAAAATCATACACAAGAATGAACTGGACTGTCTCAATATTTGGACAGCTCTTAGACCAGCTTATAGGCTGGGGGTAGAATCAGTCAAACTCTCCTAATTGTACCCTAGCATAACCAGCAACTGACTGCATACAGGATGTTAATGTTTGTGAAACCGAAACAATATACTAAAAAATAAACAAACTGATAAAATCTGCCAGCCTACTAAGAAAGGATTTATTTCTCTTTAGAGGGTGCGATCGGAATGTAGGGGCATGTTGGACACGCCGTTTCAGACAATCTTTAAACCTGTGCTTCGTTTGCAGAAAAAAAAGAAAAAAAAAAAAAAAAAACACAAGAAGCTCCAGGCCCAGCTCTCTGTGCTGCTGTATTGCTCTTGCTCCAGTCTTCTCCTTGATTCCCCCAATTTTTTAAGTGCCTTCCCCTTGCTTTTCTTGCATTCTAACTGCTTTCTCCTTGCCTTTCCTGTTTTTTTTGTGTGCTTTCTTGCTTTTTCCTTTGTTTTCACTGCTTTCTCCTCTTTTTCCCCTGTTTTTTTTGGTGTCTTCTCCTTGCTTTTCCCTCATTTTCTCTGCTTTCTTCTTGCTTTTTCCCCCATTTTGTGTGTGCCAGTGCTTTGAGACCCTCACAGGTGAACTGCCACACTTTATAAATCCTTGATTGATTCATACTTTTCCTTAGGGGGAGCCACCGCCCACTTCCACCACTGGTGTTGGCCATTAATTCATAGGACCCTACAAATATTTTGACTGAAGCGGTACTTTAGTTGTGGCTGACAATTTCTGTTACATTATATTGAGGTTCCTGAAAGCCTACTTGTTAATGCTTGGTCTCTGGCGCTACATCTTTTACATACCAAATTGCAATGCTTATATCTGCCACCAGGAGGTGAAAGGCTTTTATACGAGACCCAGATTCAAAAGTTTTTTTTCTCCCCCTTTCCATTTTTTTTTCATAATTTGGACTCCTGTATGCTGGCCAAATATAAAGTATCTTCCCCTCTAAAGTGAGGGCTGGTAGCAGTGCTTAATTTGAGCAGTGGTTGCCAGTGGGGACCACCAGCACCTATTTTTCCACACCAAGAGCAAAGGAGGTTTAAAGAAAACAAAAAAAAACAACAACAAAAAACACACACACACAAATTGCAAAGACAAAGAAAGGGAAAAACAGGAAAACTGTAACAGAGGGAAAAAGGAGCGAGAGATGGGGCAGGGAGTGTCTGGTAGTGGATTAAAGAGGCCCAGGATGGATTTAATACTACGCAGCCTTGGTATCTGGTGCACTGGTGCCAGACTCCTCAGGACAGCTTCAGACACCGGAACTCCCTCTTTTACAAATCAAGCACTTGCTGGTGGTGCCCATCGGCAACCACCAGGCTCAAATTAAGTGCTGCTTTAAACATAGAAAAGCAAAGGAAGAGAAAATAGACAGCCCAATAAAAAATAAAAAAAAAATGGCGGCCCTACCTCCTTCACCTTCCTCTGCATCATTGCTGCATCGATCCTCGGTGCTCCACCGGATGTTGGCTTTATTAAGTCTGTGGAGGAGCCCATAAATCCTGGGAAAGGCCTGAGCTGGCCTGGCTCCTTCCTACCATCCGGAGGCCCCAGTTGGGGAGTGGAGGCAGATATCCGCTTAACCCGCCCCGCGTCGCCGGCCTGTCCTCGGTCCTCTGGGTTCAGCCGATGGATCGGAGGATAGTCCACCTTCGGCAGCTGCTGAGGGATCAGCCAAGGACCCGGAGTGGTGCTTGGAACAGAATTGCGATCCCTGGCGCCCGGGCTCGGCTTTGGCTTCACGAAGGGGGGCACGTCAAAGGATTTGGTCACATGTATCTGTGCCCGTTCCCTCAGGTTGTCCAGGGCGTTCCTTGAAGGCAAGTCACTCATTCGACGGGAGGAAGGACTGCCAGCGCTCTCTAGATCCCGGACACGCGCCTGCAGGTGGTGGGATGACTCCATGACACTCAGTTCAGAAATAGACTCCAAGCTCTTAGAAAGTCCTAAAGTGGCATAAAATGGAAGAATCAGAAACAAAGTCACACACAGGGAAGCAGCTAAAAGAGATGTAATATTACACTTGGA
This sequence comes from Pleurodeles waltl, assembly GCF_031143425.1. Lineage (NCBI taxonomy): Eukaryota > Metazoa > Chordata > Amphibia > Caudata > Salamandridae > Pleurodeles > Pleurodeles waltl. Next base: position 698,282,564 of record NC_090451.1, read on the forward strand.
GCAACTGATTTTTGTGCATCAGCCTGGTGCACTAATACCTACGAAGTGTGTATGAACCCCTGTAACTGCACCTTTGGGGTAATGGTGATAAATGCAGAAAGTCACCTTAGATTTTACCCCAACTCAACTCATGCAACTTCCTCCAGACACCCCCTCACCCCAGAATCAGCTACTCACTTTCCATACGCAGCAGCTGGTTTCCTGCAGCTCGGTTGCGATTTGCTTCACGACCACGCGCTTTCCTTCTATAACATGTCCATAAAAGGTGAACAAGGGCATCAAGGAGAGACGGAAAATGAGGGCGAGGAGATGGAAAGAGAAAGTGTGAATTAGCAGACTGTCAAAAAATTAATGCACTCAACAAACTGCAATAAGATCAAAACTATTTAAAAAATTGATTATTGCAAAGCACGATTAGCGCATTCTTTCAACCTTCCACATATCATGTCTCAGGGATGCTACTCCCAGAGAATAGTCTCCTGACCCTCAGCCCACCCTGTCGTACCTGGAGCCCTTACCCTCTTAATCTCAAACCTCAGAGACCCTCAGACTACCACCTTTTGGGTCTGCTCCCTAGGTCACCACGTTCCTGCCGTTTCCAATATCCGATTCTTCTCAGCAATTAGGATGTGCATGGTTACCTCAAACACAACCTTAGTGGCCCCTCCCAGGTTAGGTTTTCGGCCCCTTTCTGCCACTACTCACCTACCCATCAACCCCCAAACTTGCTCCTGAGATGCCAACAACCCACTGGATAATTAATCTGGTCAGATTTGGGAATAGAGAATCAGTGGCAAAACGAATCTTGAGGGGGCCTCCCTACAAAGTACAAGGTGGACCCCACCCAGGCCACAACCTACCACTTTGCTCAGTGTACTGTGCTGAGGGAGGCCCCTGAAGCTCCGGGGTACCATGCACTTTGGGGGCCAATGTTAAACCACTGTGGAGAATCACATATTGAACCTTTGGACACCAACAGAAGACACCTGACCAGTTGAGCCAGTCTTTAAAGGAGCTTCTTCGCCGTCTGCAAGATGGCCAAGTACTCTAGGCTGTCTGTAGGGTTCCCCTGTTTGAGTACCCTAATGGTCCAACACCTCAGGCAGTCTTCACTCACAGCTACACAAGCGAGGCCGGCAGCCGGTGTGACTTACTCATTTCTGACGTCTGGGGTGCCCCAGCTGCGGTCCGGGTCCGAGTCCCCATGGCTCAAGTGCATCAGAGTGCTGCGGACAGGTGAGCTGATCCTGGCGCCCAGTGGGACATCTTCGGCGCTCAACAGGGACGTAGGAAAAGGCCCCACCTTCAGCGTCTTCTTGTTCTGCCCCCGCCAGGTCTGAGACTCCAGGCTGAATAATCCAGGAGAAGCAACAAATGAGATTAATCTGACAGTCACCCACATTGTCAAAAGGTTCGGTGCCTGACCGAACACGCTCTCTGGGAAGCCCCCTCAAACTGTGTGAAAAGGCACAGCAGAAAAATTTAAGATTTGTCCAAGAGAATGACTTCCTCGCCCCAGCCGCTTTCAGAGGCACCAACCTCATTAACAGTTTCCCTTTAAGCTAGCACACCTCGATTCTCAATGTGCCCATAAATTAGGATCTCATTCCATAATTCTGCCCACGTTTGGTCATATTCAACCCCACTGTGTGTGCTTGCCCAACTGCCACCCATTAGATCTATGCCCCACACTTTAGGAGGCAAGGAAAGCTTGGATTTTTTTAAAGAGTTTCCTAGGGTGCTATTGGAGGAGTACAGTTGTCACATCCCCCAAATTTGTGGCGAGATGGACAAATGCTTATATGTTTTGCTCGAGGCTATTCCTCTGAGTCCACTCCGTGTCCCAGACTTCACCCCATGTTAGAGGGAAGTAAGATATCTCCCTACGCGCATCTCCATACTTCCCATCTTAGAGATTTTAAAAGGTGGGTGGGCACAGCATTGTCACTTTAAGGGGATAGAGTGATTCTTTGGACACCTGCCCTTGCTACAAAAGCACAGTTAACTGGACACTGCTCCTTCGGATGGTTGAAGGCCACAACTGCAAGTCAAACAAGCATTTGCAATGCAATGGGTCTCATGTGAGCTCGAGTTAGAGTTATTGGCATTGTAAATTCCTAACTGGACTTTATTTGCCACATAAATTGAAAAGTAAAGCAGTTTACATAAGCAAGCCATTTCAAAGTGACACGGCCGCCATGAGCGTGAAGGAAAGATCAAAAAGGAAAAAGAAGTTTGCTCGCAGTTAAACGTATCAGCAAACCTGCAATTATCCATGTAACAGGGTCGATGGCTAAGGTGGTAACAAACCTGCCTCAAGGAGGTACAAATGTAAAGCATTTATCAGGGATTTTTGAAAGGTGCTCTCTGTGGCCAGGAGTCTCACCTGCAGCTGCTGTGGCTCTGAGACCTATTTTAATTTAATTGTCCATTCAGCGGCATGACACGCGACATCAGGGTGCAATGAGGACTCTCTCTTTCTCGCACTATTCCCTAGGTGGAACCCATGACAATGACACACAGCGGTCTCTCACTCACCTGCTTTCAATAACCGTGATGGGGTCGCCCACGTCCAGTTGCAACCAGCCTAGTGCATTCAGCTCCTGAGTTGCTCTCACCTCCTGCGGCCGGGCCTGCGGGTAAAGAAGAACAGAAACGGTTATTAAAGGTGTACCAGACTGAAGAGAATAGGGACAGCCTATAGTGGGTGGAGCGGGAGCAATGACAGTAGCGAAGAGTGTGGGAGAGCTGACTTGAGCCTCTGTACTGAGTCGAGTACGCAGACTGGCTGTGGCACCTCGGTGAAGAGCGACTGGTGCACTGGATGTGGCATTGCTGTGGTGCAGAAATGCTGGCTGTGCGAGAATTGCTCGTGACTAGTGTATGTGCAGGGGCTGCTGATTATTGGCTCTGGGAGAACCGGAAGTGAATTATACAGAAGCACCAATGCTGGGAGAGTCAGTAATGAATAGTGCAGAAGCGCAGGCACTGGGAGGGTCAATAGTGAATAGTGCAGAAGTTCTGATGCTGGGAGGCTCAGTGGTGAATAGTGCAGAAACACTGGCTGTGACAACCCTGAAGAGTGACATAGGACTACAAGGCCCTGAGACGAGTCATTTGTGAATAATGCAGAAGCACTGGCTCTGAGAATGTCTGCGGAATCACTGTTGCAGGGAGAGTCAGTAGCAAATAGCGTGGAAGATCTTTCTCTGGGAGGGACAGTAGTGAATAGTGCTTGGCAGGTCAGTACTGAGCAGTGCTTAAAACGCTGGCTCTGAGAAAATCAGAAGTGAATTGTGCAGAAGCAATGTCGCAGGAAGGGTGAGAAGTGAATAGTGAGCAAGTGTTGGCTCTAGGAAGGTCAGTAGTGAAATGCGCAAGCGCTGGCTCTAGGAGGGTCATTCACCAAGCGCTGGCTCTAGGAGGGTCAGTTCACCAAGCGCTGGCTCTAGGAGGGTCAGTTCACCAAGCGCTGGCTCTAGGAGGGTCAGTTCACCAAGCGCTGGCTCTAGGAGGGTCAGTAGTGAAATGCGCAAGCGCTGGCTCTAGGAGGGTCAGTGCACATGCGCTGGCTCTAGGAGGGTCAGTAGTGAAATGCGCTGGCTCAAGGAGGGTCAGTAGTGAAATGCGCAAGCCCTTTCTCTAGGAGGGTCAGTAGTGAAATGCGCAAGCGCTGGCTCTGGAGGGTCAGTAGTGAAATGCGCAAGCGCTGGCTCAAGGAGGGTCAGTGCGCAAGCGCTGGCTCTAGGAGGGTCAGTGCGCAAGCGCTGGCTCTAGGAGGGTCAGTGCGCAAGCGCTGGCTCAAGGAGGGTCAGTGCGCAAGCGCTGGCTCAAGGAGGGTCAGTGCGCAAGCGCTGGCTCAAGGAGGGTCAGTGCGCAAGCGCTGGCTCAAGGAGGGTCAGTGCGCAAGCGCTGGCTCAAGGAGGGTCAGTGCGCAAGCGCTGGCTCAAGGAGGGTCAGTGCGCAAGCGCTGGCTCAAGGAGGGTCAGTAGTGAAATGCGCATGCACTGGCTCTAGGAGGGTCAATTCACCAAGCGCTGGCTCTAGGAGGGTCAGAAGTGAAATGTGCAAGCGCTGGCTCAAGGAGGGTCAGTGCGCAAGCGCTGGCTCAAGGAGGGTCAGTGCGCAAGCGCTGGCTCAAGGAGGGTCAGTGCGCAAGCGCTGGCTCAAGGAGGGTCAGTGCGCAAGCGCTGGCTCAAGGAGGGTCAGTGCGCAAGCGCTGGCTCAAGGAGGGTCAGTAGTGAAATGCGCAAGCCCTTTCTCTAGGAGGGTCAGTAGTGAAATGCGCAAGCGCTGGCTCTGGAGGGTCAGTAGTGAAATGCGCAAGCGCTGGCTCTAGGAGGGTCAGTGCGCAAGCGCTGGCTCAAGGAGGGTCAGTGCGCAAGCGCTGGCTCAAGGAGGGTCAGTGAGCAAGCGCTGGCTCAAGGAAGGTCAGTGCGCAAGCGCTGGCTCAAGGAAGGTCAGTGCGCAAGCGCTGGCTCAAGGAAGGTTAGTGCGCAAGCGCTGGCTCAAGGAGGGTCAGTAGAGAAATGCGCATGCACTGGCTCTAGGAGGGTCAATTCACCAAGCGCTGGCTCTAGAAGGGTCAGAAGTGAAATGTGCAAGCGCTGGCTCTAGGAGGGTCAGTGCGCATGCGCTGGCTCTAGGAGGGTCAGTAGTGAAATGCGCAAGCGCTGGCTCTGGAGGGTCAGTAGTGAAATGCGCAAGCGCTGGCTCAAGGAGGGTCAGTAGTGAAATGCGCAAGCCCTTTCTCTAGGAGGGTCAGAAGTGAAATGTGCAAGCGCTGGCTCTAGGAGGGTCAGAAGTGAAATGTGCAAGCGCTGGCTCTAGGAGGGTCAGTAGTGAAGTGCGCAAGCGCTGGCTCAAGGAGGGTCAGTGCGCAAGCGCTGGCTCAAGGAGGGTCAGTAGTGAAATGCGCATGCACTGGCTCTAGGAGGGTCAGTCATTGAAATGCGCAAGCACTGGCTCTGGAGGGTCAGTCATTGAAATGCGCATGTGCTGGCTCTAGGATGGTCAGAGGTGAAATGCGCATGTGCTGGCTCTAGGAGGCTCAGAAGTGAAATGCGCAAGCGCTGGCTCTAGGAGGATCGGTAGTGAACTACGCAAACGCTGGCTCTAGGAGGGTCAGTAGTGAAGTGCGCAAGCGCTGGCTCTAGAAGGGTCAGAAGTGAAATGTGCAGGAGTTGGCTCTAGAAGGGCCAGTAGTGAAATGCGCAAGCGCTGGCTCTAAGAGGGGCAGAAGTGAATATGCAGGAGCACAGGATGTGAAGTTTCCATTGGGGACTGTATAAGAGCACAGGCAGAATAGAATCTTGCCTTGCAGTAAGCCTCACCTCCGAGAGCAGTGATATGAGGGTCCCAAAGCACGGTCGGTTTTCAGGTCGGTGGGCCCAGCACTTGAGCATGACATTGTACATAGCCCTGGGGCAGTCCTCCGTGCGCTCCAACCGATCTCCTTCGCGGTCTGTCTTCATCAGTATCTGAAGATAAACACAAGCGCCATTAGTAAGGGAAGTATCAGATGTCACGTGACACTCTGCCACAGAACAGCTACAGGCCCAGGTGCTAGCACTCTGATGAGACCTATTGGAGACTAGCAGCGCTCTGTAAGACCAATAAATAAATATAACACTCAGAAATCCTTCACAGTGGAACCGACAGTCTCAGCCAGTGCCCTACCCTGATAGTCCACCAGATGAAGATTGTGAAACCACAGTCTTTCACCTTCCAAGCACTCAGCCAGTGCATTTTATGGATGGCCACTAGGTGGCACTGTTTCACCAATGTCTGATTGCTTCACTACCTTAGATTGTTTTGTCTGCTACTATACACTGCAGTCCAGCCACATATTCGTACCATTCTGACTGGCCACTAGGGGGACACCAAAACTTCAGTTTTCTAGTTATTCCAGGTCTTAAACCATTTAATAGTCTTAACAATTAAATAGTCTAAGTAGACAAAAGATGGTGAGGCAGTTCTCCTGTGTCTCTGCCCCTCTTCCATCTCTAGCCATGAAATATCAAGCAGGTTCCATCCGACATTTAGAGGGGTAGCGCATTATGGCATTATGGTGCCTGGGGCACTTAGGGGCCCACTGAACCCCAATTATGACAGTCTTTACTCCCCACTCCTGGGAGGGGATGGGGGTTTATTTCCCTAGCTAGCACCGGAGACCTCTGCACCCTTGTTAGGCCACTGCAGACTTTCACCTCTGAAGCAGGAGTCGGTACGTCCCAGTTCTTACCTGCCTCCCGCTCAGGCCGAGCCATGGTTCCTGGCCATAGGAAAACATCTCCCAGAGCGTCACCCCAAACATCCAGACGTCCGAGGAGTGCGAGAAGGTTCCAATTTTCAAGCTCTCCGGAGCACACCTGTGAAGGATAGTGTCACACCTGTTACTAAACCACCAAACATCACCATGGTGTCACTCTGTCAGCTCAGACCCTACTTCACCCCGCACTTGAAACCCCACCACCAGTTCAAGGTATCCTCCTGCATGCTTGGTACAGGGATGCGATTAGAAAATTCATTTCTCCTTGTCAGTTCCACCCACAGACAATTTTATCCACAGGTGCTCCCACCTTGCCTGCAGCAGTCTATAACGAGGGTCACTGGAATTATGTTGGGGGGGGGGAGGCAGGAGGAAATTGAGAGACAGGGTCTACTAAATTAAGCTAAAAGTAAAGACAAATTATGCAGCATATTTTGGGACGGTAGGACCATTATTTTGTAATTATCACAGATGTTAGCACTTTCTGGCTAACGTTTGGCCTCATTAGTACGAGCCTCACACCTAACTACAGCAATAAGCGATATAAAGCAGTCAATATTTGTGAAGGGCCTTCCACTGTGCAGCAATAAGTGTGGCTGTGTTTTTAATAACTTTTGATCCGTTTTTAACCCCCAATTTTTTTTTTGCTCAAACCTGCCGATTATGTGGCAGATTATGGGTTATATTGGAAATACTGCAAACACATGATTATGCAGAATACACCAGTCACAAAAATCACGTAGTCCCGGGGCCACTGCCTATATCTCCGCAAAATAGGCTCATCCTTTTTCCCGAGCCTTTACCCTATGCAGGCCAACACACAAGCAGTTTACGGAGGGGACTTCGGGCTCGATTTAGAGTCTGTCAGATGGGGTTACTCAGTCACAAATGGGACGGTTATCCCGTCCGCAGTATTATGGTCCCATTATATCCTGTGGTAATTGTAGTACGGCGGATGGATATCTGTCACGTTGTGATGGAGTAACCCATCCACCAAACTCTAAATCAGGCCTGTAGTTCTCAAGGTTCTCGATACACCTCTCACTGGGGAGACATCATGGTGTTTGCCCCCCGCCCCCAGGCCTCCACCTGCTCACCACGCGTATGGCATCTTGCGATGTGCTGACATGATGTAGTGGTCGGTGTTGCTGGAAAGCGCCCTCATGAGGCCGAAGTCACCAATTTTCACGTGCTCCTCAGAGGCCAGCAGGATGTTGCGGGTGGCAAGGTCCCGGTGGATGAAATTCTTGGACTCCAGGTAGGCCATGCCAGCTGCCACCTGTGTGGCATAGTGCCAGAGGAGGTGCAGCGGGAAGGCACCATAGCGTGCACGCAGGCAGTCATGCAGAGCCCCCATTGGGGCCAGATCAGTCACCTACAAACCAAAAGATGGAAATTTAGGGTGAACAGTGATCAATTGACTAACTTTTAAAGCACCAACAGCCCTGTAGCACATCGAGTCCCGCCAGCTGGTCCCAGAAAGATACTCACCATTTTAAGAGGCTGAGTCAACACCACCCCGTACAGCCGGATGAGGTTCGGATGGTCCAGGGCATACATGGAGTTCACCTCCTGCAGGAAGTCATTGAGGGCTTCTGTGTCTGACGTCATGTCCGTGCGAAGAGTCTTTACAGCCACACTGATCTGGAGGGGAGAGGAGAGGTTGCGTCAGAAGAGACAAACGTGAGAGGGGGAAACACAAGCCTTTCAACCATTTGTGAATCTCTGAGTGTCAAGATTATGCACACCAAGTTGATATCCTAGGGGTTTATCTATCGAGAAACCAGCTTAAAACATGTAAACATTGAATATTTTCTAAAGTTACTAAACTTTACATTGTAAAATAACATGTACTTTGGAATGGGAACGAGAGGAAAATAAAAGAAATAAAGGCAAAATTCCTTAAATAATTTGAAATGCCAAAAACATCGGCAAGGAAGGGTTTCAATTCTCTAATTTTAAAATGAACATTGAGGCTGCTATTTTGAAAGCAGGCCACTAGAGGTCAGTAATAGCTTGTTCCTCAAATAAACAAATATAAATCTAAAACATGAGATAAGGTTAAAAAAAAAGTATTACTGAAATGTCTAAGTACACCCACATCTTTTGCCAAAAATCCTCGCCTTTGAAAGGGATTGCCTAACATATAAGCTTTGCTGCTGCTAGTTGCGCAAACTATTTCGCAAACACAAAAAAAAAAAATATATATATTGACAGAGCCAGAGCCCCATGTGCTATGACACTTCCGCAGTTTAATGACATAAGCAAATGCATGCATCACTGCGCATGTGCACATATGCCTCATGGTCCTCTGGCAGACTCCTTTTTGACCATTTACCTCTACAACATGGCGTAGGCTCATCTTGGAACAGTGAATTAAAAAATAAAAAGTGGCGGACTGCAAACTGAAGCTGCCAGGACCTCATCGAAAAGAAGAAAAAAAACTTAGATGAAGGATAGGAGCGGGTGGTTGGGTATGTGGGAGGGGTCATAGTGGGCGAAAAAAATAAACAGATTCGAGCATTGGTTTTGTACACAATAGTTCTTTCGACAACAGAAGACGAGACCTAGAAAATAATACTGAGGTTTTCACACACATTTTTGTTTACCTAGCAGCTTCTGGCTCTTATTGAATCACAAAATATTATCAAATAGCTGGCGTTTTTCTCTAAGGACAGTGGGTGCCCGAAGCTGGCATGAGCAGGGTTGGATGGGTGGGTGAGTAGCAGATGGTTGGTATTGTTCTATGGCAGGAGAGCAGCTTTGCACAATGATTAGAAGCGAAGTTGATGCATTGTGAAACAAACAGTTTCTGGCCACTCACCACTTTTCCGCTGGGCACCCGCCAGTCTCCGCGTCGCACAACCCCAAAGCAGCCGTCCCCCAGCTTCTCGTTCAGCACCAGGTCCCGCTCGTTGATCAGGCACTTGAGGGGGTACTCCGTTTCGGTCCGCGCGACCGACGTCGACAGGGGTTCATCAGGGTACAGGGTGCAGTCGGTCTGCTCAGGGCCACGCCCCACAAACATCTGGTTAACAAAAAAAGTTACATACAAAAATAAGTTTAAACAGATTTATGACCTCCCCCTACTCTCTCCTTGTGTCCAGGCGTCACCGTGCATTTTAGTGTCTAAAATTTATATTACAACTTTCACCATGGACAGGAAATGTTAAGGCACAGGGTCACACAGGGAGAACTGTGGACTTGATTCCAGAAGTCGACGTGCCACAAAGACTTGCTGAACTAGTATGTGACACGCAATGTCCTAGCACCTCCCATGAAAACACCCAGACTTGATTTTGCACGGAGTGGACTCTATGACGAGGTCCTTTATATATTAATGCATTTTAAGTTTCAGGTGCCCAAGCGTCAAAAGGTCTCCCAGCCAGGTTTTCTCTTACTCGAAGTCACTACTATAAAATTAGCCTACTAAAAAATTAGAACCATAAATCCCAGAATGCAACGCCAGACTTGAAATGGATAAGCTACTTACGCATGGGCCTGGGAAACAGAAGGGCTATTTGGATGGGCAGGCGGGTAACGGGATTTGTGCAAACACCAAGACCCTCAGCTTTGCCAATGAATGCCCAATCCAGTTGCCATGACTTTTGTGTCGTATTGTTATTTCACATGTCATGTGTCAAATAGGAGACCATGTAGGTGCATAGCGAACCCAGAACCCATGAGACGCCAGAATGGATCGGATCCATATGTGAATTCTGGGAGTTGCAGTCCTGCCTCTCTCTCGCGTTACATAAATGTATTCGTGGCCTTAGAGATGACACTCACCTTGTACATCCATGACTTGGGTTTGACTGGTGGTCTTCTGCGTTTTATAGCTTCAAACAATCTTCTTTGGGCTGTGGAGAAAAATGCAGACAATCACGAGTCGGTTTTTTGTTTCTTTTATGCAGAAGGTGCGCAGGATCAAACATTTGCGCAGGAGCCTCATTCCCCGGGTCAGCAACTAGAGTGAGTGCAGATGGCGCGCACTAGCAGAGGCGTGTGTAACAGGGGTGCATCTTGTAGGGCAGTACTGGGGGGCACTGGTGGAGCTGCCAGTTGGGCCCAGTGCTGGAGGAGCGTGCAGTGTGGCAGCTGTGCACTGAGGCACGACGGTGGAGCTGCACACCTGCGCTGGGAGCCTGCCATGCTCCGCTCTGGCACGGTGCCACCTTGGAGTAAATCCCATCATCTGCCCTCGCTTCACATACCACATTATAGGCCGGTGACGCGGGGCCAGTATCGGCGTCCTCCGGGCCACTCACCCGGGTGGAGCGAGGCGCCATGCGCTAGAACCAGGGGTGCTACTGGGGGGCAGGGGTTACTAAATGTAGAGTACAGAGGATCCTGCGTGTTAGAGGGACACCTCCTGTCCTTTTGGGTCACAGCTAAAAAGAGGCAGGGAGACGCCTGGCTATTCTGGACGACCGCATGGATGGGGAGCTGGGAAGGCGGAAGGGGGCATTGAGAGCAACAATACATTTAATTGGTAGTTTGGAAGGTGGAGGTTAATACATGTTTACCTACCTATGAGGAAGTGACGACCGAATTATGGCTCTGGAGAGGGGACGAGCCCAGGTGAGGGCGAGTGGAATGTGCCACTCGAGTGACCTGCGTGGGGGGGAAAGGGTGACCCAGTGCCCAGGAGCAAGTGACCGCAAGGTTTGTGGCAAGCGGTAGAGAGCGGAGCAAAAAGGTAGATGAGGAAGCGGACCACCAACAGTGCTGTATTAGCAAAAAATTTAAAAACAACACCTGTAAATGCCAGGGACCACACACTAATTCACAGGAGCCTCCTGCAGCTTGCATGACCTGATGGCGCAGCATAATGCCAGTCCCCGCCGTTACACGCTAAACCACCACAGGTGACAAACAGGACTATTCCATCTCACCCAAAGCAGTAAGAATAGCATGGGCCAGGTAATATTTTAATTAAATTATAACTACTCTACTAATGGAATTTGCTTAAACATTGACAGACAGCGCCACCTTGTGGTGCACTGTCAGAAATAAGTGCCTATGCTGAGCATCAGCAATCCCTGGCACAAATTAAGCACTGGACCAGGGGCAACTCCCTTGTTCTGCTACTAGTTTTTTCCTGTTGACTATTTATTTGAGTAGTTCTCTATAGCATGAGCTTGACCCAAGGGCATTGGAGTGCCGTGCAAAACAACCTTGTAGAAACATCTGTTGGCTACACTGCACTAAACGATAAAATGCATATATACTAGTAATAACCAGGGTCTGAAGGAAGTAAGCCCGGTTACTAACCGGAGAACCAAGACTAGAGTGAGATACCCCAGGGCCAGGCCCAACCACAGCAGCCCAGTGGACCAGAAGTTTGGCAAGTAAGAAACTGAGAGAAACCCAAGCCCCCGCCGGTCCAGCAGGCAACTGCCTTACCTGGCTTGCCCATGCCAATATGGTCCAGGTCCAGGGGCCGCACGAAGTCGAAGTGAGACAGGCGTGTGACGTTAAGGTCGTCGCGGATCTTGGCGTAGAACTGGTCGAGCTGTAGCTCCCGCAGGAGCTGGTGCAGCCACTCGGTGCTGTCCTCGGGCATCATTCCGGTGCCTGCGCAGACCAAGAGAGGGAGAAAAGGCGATGAGATACTGAGAGCAGCCCATGGAGGGAGGGTGTCCACGCCCCCAACTACTGAACCCAGACCCATGGGGAAGTTACAGTCAATGCTGTGAGTATCTTACAACAGGAAAACGTGTACATACACTTTCTACACTAGACAAGGAAGCACATACAAATAAATGGAAGGTCGCAGATATACAAAAATCCACCACATAAGGCTTAAGAGTGACTTCTGTATTTCACTTCCCAAAAGACCTAAGTGGCAGATAATACAACTCAGCCTAATCTCAAACTCCACCCAAATCTTAAGAGCAAACATACAAGGACTGTATTGCAAGCAGGTATACTTTATATGGGCTGGTATGGGTAAATTGTCGACGTTTCGGTCTCTCAGTAAACAGCCATAAGGCCATCTTCAGGACAATATTTGTTCAGATGGACCATCTAGAGCATGGAGACTTCAATGAAGAAAACACTATTCACCAGATGGTCCCTGTAAGCAAATATAGTTCTGATGACGGCTTCATGGGTGTTAACGGTCTAGAGGCTCTGGGAACTGCAGACCTGGCGTCTGCCCATCACCTACACATTGAACCACAGCGCTCACTTGGAATAGACAGTACTGCACACATCAATCTGGAGAATGTGGGGGGTTGGGGTGGTGGGCTAGACCCTCTCTACCATCGGGTCAAGGGCGTGTGAGCTGTTAAACACTCAAGTTCTGTTCACTTCTGCAAGAACATTTTAACCCCCCCCCCCCCCCCACCGCCCAAGCCCCCCAGCCCTCGTGGACAGAGCACTGCAGCTTTACCTGTGTCACAAACCTCACACATACTTTCAAGCCGTATCAAATGATGCAGCCTTGTGTCCTGTACCCCACTGTACCCTACGCAGCAATGTGTCCTGTACCCCACTGTACCCTATGCAGCAAAGTGTCCTATGACTCACTGTACCCTATGCCGCAACGTGTCCTGTACCCCACTGTACCCTATGCAGCAAAGTGTTCAGTACCCCACTGTACCCTACGCAGCAAAGTGTCCTATGACTCACTGTACCCTATGCCGCAACGTGTCCTGTACCCCCTGTGTCCTGTACCCCACTGTACCCTATGCAGCAACGTGTCCTGTACCCCCTGTACCCTATGCACCCCTCTGTCCTGTACCCCACTGTACCCTATGCAGCAAAGTGCCCTATGACTCACTGTACCCTATGCCGCAACGTGTCCTGTACCCCACTGTACCCTATGCACCCCTGTGTCCTGTACCCCACTGTACCCTATGCACCCCTGTGTCCTGTACCCCACTGTACCCTATGCACCCCTGTGTCCTGTACCCCACTGTACCCTATGCACCCCTGCACCCCACTGTACCCTATGCAGCAAAGTGTGCTATAACTAACTGCACCTCACCGTTTCAAAGGTATCACGTTGTACATCCGATCTCGCAGCTCACGGTACCCAGGGCTGGCTTTGGCACTGCCCAATGCGACAACCATTCTTGCCCCCCCCCGACACACACCTCCACCCCCACGAGCTCCTCCTCGGATGAGCTCACTATCTTCCGGCATAAGTGCCCCATCTCTCCATAGCCTCCCTCGACGTACATTTCATTTGTTTGAAAGCGCTGGTAAAGGCGGCTTTACTAAGGATCACAAGGCATATGTACCCAAACAAAACCAACACTGGCAATAGACTATGAAAGTCTGGGGGGAAAAAATAACATCCTAACCTAATTTTTGCAGTTTACATGCAGCTCTTTGATGACAGTTCGTAACAGTCACTGTTTTATATTAGGGCTCTATCGTACAAACTCTGATAATAAAAGAATATATGTGACAAAAGCAATAACCCACTGAGATGTTCGCATAAAATACAGATTTGTGATCTGCCGTTGGGTTCTGTGCAGCAGGAATACCAACCCTCTGCGCTACTTTATGGCGAGTCAAAACTGTCACTAGACAACTCCAACCCTCTCTCCAATAGGGACAATAATCTCCAGAGTTATCTTGACATTTTTATTGCTGCCTGAAAAGGAAGTCTACAGCAAGTGTTTCCAAATCGTAAGTTAGCGCTGAACACAGCGCCCCCTCCTGCGGTCAGTGCGCCCCTCCCCAGGTCAGCGCCCTGTGCGGCTGCACAGGTCGCACTGCCCTAAAGCCGCCCGGCCTGTGGCTGCCAGCCTCCTACCTGTGCCCACCCTCCTATGCTCGGAACCAGGGCCACCTTCTGAGTTTTCCAGGCCCGCCTGCGGCCCCGGGGAGCTGCAGACCGGCGTCGCCAGTACTGATACAGAGCCAAGAGCTCGCATGTCGGGTACGAGGCGCTGGCACCAGGGCGCCCCGGCTCAGTATATGTCCTCAGTGAAGCGACGAGCACTATTCTGCTTCCAAGTCCCCAGACACCTCCGCCCGGTGCCATGCCCCAACCTGCCCTACACTTGGCAGCGAAGGCCCCAATGAGTCGCCTTGGCAGGGTGGCACGGGGAAAGTCCCGGAGCCGGTCCCTGCACATGCCAGGGAGCTTACAGTGCCATCTGAGGGCAAGCATGATGCCCTAATTCTAAAATGGATAGTGCTGTGTGGTAAGACACAAAACATTCCACTGCTGAGCGCTGGAGGTGTACAGGGGCATGCGCAGAACTCGCCCTCGGCCCTACAGCCACTTACAAATTAATACAGTGATACTCAAAGTGCGACCCGCGGGCCGCATGCGGCCCTCCTGACAGCTACATGTGGCCACCGGTCAGCAGGAGTTCGCGCCTGCTATTAACTCCACCACTAACAATTGTAAGATGTGAAATAAACGGGCAAGCATTTATCTAATGGTTAATTGGTGTTAGAGAGTGTATGTAACAAGGGAGTCCGCCACCACTTGAGTGTGAATCACCTTGATTTTTAAGCACCGGCAGAAAAAGTGTAAAAATGTGAGTCTCTTCAAAATTAAATGTGTGTAATTGCTATGCAGAACCTTTTCCCGTAGTACAACTAATTACACTAGTGCACTGAGAAGGATTAGTTCAAAAGGGATAGTTTCCAGACATGAATTTAGAAACAGTATTTCTTCCCCCTACCCGGACGACAACAACAATAGTAAATTAAAGAGGCAACTCAGTTGTTATGGACTTCCTGGGTTCCTATTATACATAAACAACATTACAGTTTAATAAATCAGACACACGGGCAGTGTTTGTGCAGCGCAGACCATGATTTCATGTATTTCCAGGTGCTCTTATATGTGATAATGAAGAAAGAGGAGGGAACGTGGCATAAATAAATTGCTTAGGATCACACGGTTTGGTAAAGAGGGGCAGCTGGGATTCATACCATTATTTCTGGTTTCACATTGTACAGTTCAGCCACTGGATAGTTAAGCTTAGCTTCCCCTACACCCGCATTACCGCTAATGCCCCCCAACTCCCCTCGCCCGACTGCCACCCCGCTGGCAATAATGCAGCACATGGGTGGCCCACAGACGAAATATTTTGCCCTCTGGGAAAATGTTTGTGAGTACCCATGACCTAGAATAATGATTGTAAACGTCATTAGCCATCATAAAATATTAAAACTCTGCAATGCAGCTCTCTGGGGTACTCATTTGATCTGAGCCGGGCCTGACTGTGGTTTGCAGTTTACTGACATAGGTTCATCACCACATAAACTGGGGGGGCACGTCTTAACTTCACAAAACCAGCCCCCAGGGAAGGGGGCACCCTTGTTCCACCTGGTTTCAAAGTGTTTTTTAAGATATGTAACGTTTTTTTTTGTTTTTTAAAGTGTCACGCGACATGGGGAGGGGGAGGGCCGTGTTTTGTTGCTTGGCATTACTAGATAGCTATCTATAGCGGTGGCATAAACAGACCTCTCCTCCCCCAGCCTAGCCCCCGCCCTCCACTCGCCATCCCCAGACACCCCCAGCAAGAAGATGAGAGAAGCGTTGGAGTAAAGATGTTCTAAGCTGGGGGAACCGGTTTTGACAGACCCTGGGCAGCGTGTAAGACAAGAAAGGGAAGGGGGGGCGGGGCGGGGGGGGAATAGAGCCGTCGATAGAGGAGGGCGCTCAAACGGAAAGAAAGAGGCTAACAAAAGGCACCTGTTCAGAGACACTTCAAGAATGCAAGTAAAGGTCAGGGACGGTGGGGAAGCAGGGGTGGGGGGGGGGGGGGGGCTGGGGGCGAAGAAACCTGCTGAGAAAAAAACAGGTGAAGAGAGAGAGTATAGTGATAAGTGCAAAAAAAAAAGGGGGGGGGGGGGGAGTAAAAATGATAAAAGTTCAAAGAAATGGATTAAAAAAAAAAAAAAAACAGTAAGAGAATAGAGTAAACAAAAAAAAAAAAAAAAAAAACAGGGTGCGAGGAATGAGGAAAAAAACGTGCGAGAAAGGAGTAAAAACGTCAGATAAAGGAAGCCCATAGTGAGGCGGTGACTGCGGGAAGATGGAGAGCAGGGGAAGAAGGTTTATGTAGAGAATGGAGAGAGAAAGGATGATTAAAGAGAGTAAAGACTTAGTTGAGAGAAGGGACACTGGAATTATGTGGCTGCGGATATTTCACATAATTGTACATTTTTCGCATCTGCCCCCTAATCCACCACATGCCGCATAATTTGCAGATTTTTTACGAAAAAAAAAGTTTCTAGCTCAAACTGTTCAAAAGTTATTAAAATGGCAGCTACACGTTACCACACAGTGGAAGTCCCTTTACAAAGGCTGACTGGTCACCTTTCTGCTGTTTATTGCTATATTTATGTGTTAAACGAACACTAATGAGGCACGACAATGTTAACAAGTTTCTAAATGACAAAATAACTTAGTAGTACTATCACAAAATGTGCAGCATAATGCAGTATAATTTGACTTTTCTTGCCGCATAATTTACTAAACCTTGCCGCATAATGTGTCCCTCTCTTGCGTATAATTCCGGTGGCCCAGGTTGAGAGGAAGCAAGAGCGTGAAAGGCGAGGAGTAGGTGGATTGAGCCCCAAGAATTGAGGTGGGACGAATGAGAACTCAGGGGGGGAGTGACCTGGGCAGGGGGAGTGAAAAAAGCGAGGGGATGAGGTGATGGAGAAAGGTGCCAGGTTAAAGAGAAACAAAGTGATAAAGAGTTATGAGGAAGGGGAAGAGAAAATGATGAGGAATCAGGGTGTAACATCCGGAGTAAAGAAAAGCGTGGTGAGGGCAGAGGAGTGAGGTGGGGCGGTGTATAAGGGCAGTGCTTAATTTGTGATACACAAGTGCCAGGGCTATCGTGAGGCAGCCGCTGAAGCTTGCACCCCCCTCTGCTTCTGCAACACTGCAATTGATAGTAACAACACAATTACTAACCATCACATCCTACAAGAGTGACAGTTTGGATTATTCCAGCCCACCCTCCAAAGCTATAAGAATGGCTTGGGCAGCAGGTAATAGTTATTTTCAATCCATATTGAACTAATAACTAACTATTTTTGCCGTCATCTCCAAATTAGCTAGACAGCACCACCTTGTGGCAGACTGTCGCAAGCGCCGGTCTTGACAGTTAAGTGCCGGTGCTCAGCAACAGATACCACCTGCTCAAGTTAAGCACTGGATAAGAGGGGGGTGGAGAGGGGTAGTGGGTTAAATACAAGATATGAAAGTGAGACAAGATATGAAAGTGAGACAGTGGGATGGGAAAAGAATGGGAAAGGAAGTGGGAGATTTAAGGTGAAGAAAAGTGAGTGAACTGAAGAAGAGAATGAGGTTCAAAGGGACACACCGGGCCCTTTCCACAGGTGTTTGGCTTGGAGGTGTGGCCGCCCTCACGCAAGCAATTAGAGGATGAGCTTTTTTTTTTTTTTTTAAACGGGGTGGGGGGTAATTGCTGGGGGGCCGTGGTCACCTCCAGACTAGTTCCAGCCCTATTTGTCTTCTGTCCAGGGGAAACGCACACCTTCTGCCATGAAAACCTAATTCAATATTTTGAGGCTTTATAAATGGCACAGTTTATTTTTCAAATTGTTTTAATTCTGAAAACAGTTAACACAATTTAAAAAATAATTATGAAGTTTCAAATAAATCTTTTCACAAGGCCTAATTTAGTTTTAACGGGACTCAAAACTGAAATAAATGCTTAGTTGTTTATTATCTGTTGTAGCCAAGGGAGCAGATTTTTGAGCCTCTAATGGAAAGCAATTTTTTTTTCCAGTCATGCTAAGTACACCTT
Organism: Pleurodeles waltl; assembly: GCF_031143425.1. Taxonomy (NCBI): domain Eukaryota; kingdom Metazoa; phylum Chordata; class Amphibia; order Caudata; family Salamandridae; genus Pleurodeles; species Pleurodeles waltl. Next base: position 698,300,600 of record NC_090451.1, read on the forward strand.
CTGCCTCAAGCCCCATCCGATTGACTGTGTGTCACAGTCGGCACCTCCCCCAGCACCACAAAAGCCTTTGTATGCCACAGGATGTGCATTTAGACAACATGTGGAGTACAGGAAATAAACTAAACAACCATTGAAGTCTGCTTTTAGTCACACCGAGGCAGAAACATGAAAACATACCTGTCACCATGCTTTTACAGGTAAGCTGGGGCTGCTGGCGGCTCACGATGAGAAGATGCTTTCACTTTTCTGGCCTTTCTGAGAAACTGTCCCTCACACGACTTTACAGGACTCTAACACACCTTAAAAAGAGTGTCACACACACTTCAACCGAAGGCACTTACCCATCTCCCTGGAACTGTACCTGAAAGGATTTTACAGGGTTGGTTGATACACTGTGTAAGTCTTAAAACTCTCTCTGAGGCCGTCTCGGTGTTTTCAAAGCGGAAAAGACTCCTCACACCATGTACAGTGACAGTCTGTGCTGTGCCTGGTGCACAGTGTGTCTGCAGTGACAGACCGTGCTGGGACTGGTGCACAGTGTGTCTGCAGTGACAGACCGTGCTGGGACTGGTGCACAGTGTGTCTGCAGTGACAGACCATGCTGTGGCTGGTGCAACACGTGTCTCCAGTGACAGACCATGCTGTGGCTGGTGCACCGCGTGTCTGCAGTGACAGACCGTGCTGTGGCTGGTGCACCGCGTGTCTGCAGTGACACACCATGCTATGGCTGGTGCACCGCGTGTCTGCAGTGACACACCTTGCTATGGCTGGTGCACCGCGTGTCTGCAGTGACACACCGTGCTGTGGCTGGTGCACCGCGTGTCTGCAGTGACACACCGTGCTGTGGCTGGTGCACCGCGTGTCTGCAGTGACAGACCGTGCTGTGGCTGGTGCACCGCGTGTCTGCAGTGACAGACCGTGCTGTGGCTGGTGCACCGCGTGTCTGCAGTGACAGACCGTGCTGGGCCTGGTGCACCGCGTGTCTGCAGTGACAGACCGTGCTGGGCCTGGTGCACCGCGTGTCTGCAGTGACAGACCGTGCTGGGCCTGGTGCACCGCGTGTCTGCAGTGACAGACCGTGCTGGGCCTGGTGCACCGCGTGTCTGCAGTGACAGACCGTGCTGGGCCTGGTGCACAGTGTGCCTGCAGTGACAGACCTTGCTGTGCGTCTGCAGTGACAGTCTGTACTGTGCCTGGTGCACCGTGTGTCTGCAGTGACAGACTGTGCTGGGGCTGGTGCACAGTGTGTCTGCAGTGACAGACCGTGCAGTGCATCTGCAGTGACAGACCGTGCAGTGCGTCTGCAGTGACAGTCTGTACTGTGCCTGGTGCACCGTGTGTCTGCAGTGACAGACTGTGCTGGGGCTGGTGCACAGTGTGTCTGCAGTGACAGACCGTGCTGTGCGTCTCCAGTGACAGTCTGATTGTGCCTGGTGCACCGTATGTCTGCAGAGACAGACAGTGCTGTGTGTTTGCAGTGACAGACCGTGCTGGGCCCGGTGCACAGTGTGTCTGCAGTGACAGACCGTGCTGTGCGTCTCCAGTGACAGTCTGTACTGTGCCTGGTGCACTGTGTGTCTGCAGTGACAGACAGTGCTGTGTGTTTGCAGTGACAGACCGTGCTGGGCCTGGTGCACAGTGTGTCTGCAGTGACAGACCGTGCTGGGCATCTCCAGTGACAGTCTGTACTGTGCCTGGTGCACCGTGTGTCTGCAGTGACAGACCGTGCTGTGTGTTTGCAGTGACAGACCGTGCAGTGTGTTTGCAGTGACAGACCGTGCAGTGTGTTTGCAGTGACAGACCGTGCAGTGTGTTTGCAGTGACAGACCGTGCAGTGTGTTTGCAGTGACAGACCGTGCTGTGTGTTTGCAGTGACAGACCATGCAGTGTGTCTGCACTGACAGACCGTGCAGTGTGTCTGCACTGACAGACCGTGCAGTGTGTCTGCACTGACAGACCGTGCAGTGTGTCTGCACTGACAGACCGTGCAGTGTGTCTGCACTGACAGACCGTGCAGTGTGTCTGCACTGACAGACCGTGCAGTGTGTCTGCACTGACAGACCGTGCAGTGTGTCTGCAGCCAGCACCAGGGCACCCGCGTGGGTGACAGTGCGCTTTACACACACACACAGACTCTGCGGTATCAGTTATACCCTGTGTCCAAAGTGGCAGGCTCTGATGCCTCTGGTTTACCACATACCTGCGGTGACAGAAGTTTGCTGCATCTAGCACAGCCGGGCTTCTGGAATTATGCAGCAGGGGAGGACCAAAATATACGATACGGCTGTCTAAATTATGCGGTATAATGTGCCACATTTCCGATAGTATTATTGCATTATATTGTTATTTTCACACTTCCTATAACAGTCTGGGCCTAAGTGTCACCTCATTACTACCAGTTTATCGCCCAAATATAGCATTAACAGAAAGCGGCCAGCAACCCCCGCAGAGAGCCTGCACTGCACAGCAACACGCGCCGCTACCTTTTGGAAACTTCTAGCACATTTGAGTTAGAACATTTTAGTTAGTTAAAATCAGCAGTTTACGCAACAGAAAATGCATAATTTATCAAATTCATAGTCATGCAGAAAACACCATGGCAACAAAATTAACTGATTCCAGTGGCTCGTAGTATTGCAAGTCTTTGGAACAGACTGTCTTCACACCTTAAAAGTCCTCTAATCTATACAGCTTTCGAAGAAAAGATACAATCCTGGCTGTTTTGTCATTCACTATAATTTCGTCTTTTTAGGACTCGGGGAATGTTAGCGCCAAGACGCCCAAGGGCATTTGTGCGCTTCAGAAAACCTTAAATCATAACTAATCATGTCTATGCGCTACCTGCTGTACCCCAAGTGCCAGCTGACACAGGGAAGAGTGCCACACTCGGCTCCCGTCGCGCCCATGACTCACATCCGTCACCGGCTTCCCAGGGCCCGAGGGAGAGGTACCACCCTGTGCCAGGGGTAAGAAAGCAGAGGGGGAGAGGGGGGGAGGGGGGGGGTTGTACCAACGTATCCTGTCGCAGCTCGTGCCAGGACCTACCAACCCTTTCCTGTGCCACACTGTGCTACGGTTAAAAAAGCAGAAATAAGTACAGGTCTGCGAAAGCTTTGTGCCACCCTGTGCCACGTATGGTGACCAGATTCTGAGGAGCAAAAACCGGGACAGGTCAAACATAAAAGAAGGACTAAAGACATTACTCACTTTTATATCTGACCTGTCACGTTTTTTTTACGTAGCTTTGTGAATGTGTCCCTTTACGTGTATAATTATACACACACATATATACACAGACACGTACAAGACTGCAAATATAAAATTAGCATTGGCTTGACCTCCAACCCTGCACCCCCAACTCACCCCCACCCATCCACCTCTCTCTGCTCCCTACTCCGTCTATCTGCTCAGAACAGACAGGGTACTGTCGCCTGATAGCAACAGATAAAATACTTTATTTTATACACTGTAGGCCTCTTTAACTTGTGCTTCCCTAGGTGATCTGATTTTTGTCCCAAAAACCGGGACATTTATTTAAAATTAGAAGAAGCGTCTGGACACCGCGACAGCCCTCTAAAAACCGGAACTGTCTGGAGAAATCCGGGACGTCTGGTCACCCTATGTGCCAGGGCAGAGACGGTAGTAGTAATAAAAATATAAAAATGGGGGGGGTGCGGCCGGGGGGGCACCGCCACTTCCTGTGCCAGGAAGACACAGGAGAAGGGGGTGAAAATGCTACTTCAACCGTGCATCACCAATGGTGCGTGAGGTTTTCCTTTGGGGGGGGGGGGGGGGGGGGGGTCACAGAATTACCCATTTTTGGCGCGTCGTATACACCGTGGACCGAGTATTGGTCGCTTCGCGCGCAGATAGCAGCAGCTTTAGGAAGACGCCTGGTGGGTTGGGGGCAGGTTGGGAGGGTCGCTTTCGGCAGGTGCAGACTGCCTCTTGCCCCCAGGGCTTGGCTGACCACCCCCTGCGGTGCGGTACCCCAGGGTGATAATTAACCCGCGGGCGACGCGTGAACAGGAGCCGAGGCCAATAAATGACATTGTGAGCGAGTGTGAAAAGCCATCACCCGGCCGCAGACAAGAAGGGGCGCTCCGCCCCCCGGCCCACACGCACCCCCATCCTCTGCCCTGTAATGTACCCCTCCCACTCCACAAACTGCCCTGTGGAGGAGGCGGTGCCAGCACAACAGAGGGTCCCGAACCCCTGAGTGCCCTCCCCCCCCCCCCCCCCATCCGGGGAACCCCACTCCTGACCCAAGAGACGGCCCCAAAACACAAGGGGCCTCTACTCTTGGGGGCAACACACCGGCGAGGATTTCTAGCAGAAAATACGCTAGTACCCCGTGTATCAAAGAAACTCCCTCCCCCAACCACCACCGCCCCCTGCACACTGCAGCTCAGATTGGGACAGCCACACGGGAAAGTGTACATTACAAGCCCCAGGCACTACAAGACATGAGCACTTTACAGCTCTTCGCAAGCCCTGCACCATGAAGCACACTATAGACCCCCCGTACACACAGCACCAAACATCACTTGACAAAGCCTCCCACATACAAGGCCCATACTATGCCCTGTACCCCTGAGCACTTAAACAAAAGACTCACATACACCTGAGCACTTTACAAACTCCTCGTAAGCACTAATTCATGAAGCACATTAGAGACCCCCGTATACACTCCACAAAGCAACACTTGACAAAGCCTCACAGACACTGCACCCACATCCAATGCTCTTTATGTATCATGTATCCCAGAGCACTTAAAAAACAACCCCCCCCTCCCCCCCAATACAGTGCACCACCAAGCACTTCACAAGCTCCCATACAGGGCACCACCAAACACTTTACAAGCCCCCATACAGGGCACCACCAAACACTTTACAAGCCCCCATACAGGGCACCAAGCACTTCACAAGCCCCCATACAGCACTTTAAAACGCCCTCCATATAGAGATACCACAGAGCACGTTACAAGACTCTCCTAAATAGTGTTTTCATAAGCACTTTACAAGCCCCCCTATAAAGTACCGCCAAGCACTTTACAAGCCTCCCATATTCAATGCAACAGAGCACTTTCCATGCCCCCTCTGCATGTTCTTCCCAGGAGCACTTTAGATGCACCCTTCTGATTAACTGCACCCAGAGCACATTACAAGCCCCCATACAGCTTACCACAGAGCAATTTATATCACTGCATAACCCTGTCATATACACCCAGCTGTGTGCAACCCCTGTGCAAAAGAACACTTTAACAGCCTCTCACATACAGTGCACCTACAGCACTTTATGACTGCTATATAACCTGCACCCCAGAGCACGTTAGAAGTCTGCCATATACAATGTACTACTCATCACATACAAGCCTCCTGTACACTGTACCCGGAAGCACTTTACATACATCTTAAATACCGTATACCCCAGAACACTTTACAAAACTCATAGAGACACTATATACCAGAGAACTTTACATACACTTTAAATACACCCCTGAGCACTTTACACGATTCCCCCCTACACTGTAAAGCAGAACAAATTACTACCCTCTCGTGGACTCTGCATCATGGAGCATCTTACAAGCCATTCACACACACTGCACAAGCCACTCACACACACTGCACACCAGAGCACTTTACAAGCCACTCACACGCTGCACCGCAGAGCAACGCCGTAGCCCATAACACTTTAAAAGCCACTCACACAACACCCCAGAGCACTGCACAAGCCACGCACACACACTACACCCCAGAGCACTACACAGCACCCCAGAGCACTGCACAAGCCACTCACACACAGCACCCCAGAGCACTGCACCAGCCACTCTCAGACACACACAGCACCCCAGAGCACTGCACCAGCCACTCACACACAGCACCCCAGAGAACTGCACCAGCCACTCACAGACACACACTGCACCCCAGAGCACTGCACAAGCCACTCACACTGCACCCCAGAGCACTACACAAGCCACTCACACTGCACCCCAGAGCACCACACAAGCCACTCACACGCACACTGCACAAGCCACTCACACTGCACCCCAGAGCACTGCACAAGCCACTCACACTGCACCCCAGAGCACTGCACAAGCCACGCACACTGCACCCCAGAGCACTACACAAGCCACGCACACTGCACCCCAGAGCACTACACAAGCCACTCACACTGTACCCCAGAGCACTGCACAAGCCACTCACACTGTACCCCAGAGCACTGCACAAGCCACTCACACTGCACCCCAGAGCACTGCACAAGCCACTCACACTGCACCCCAGAGCACTGCACAAGCCACTCACACTGCACCCCAGAGCACTGCACAAGCCACTCACACTGCACCCCAGAGCACTGTACAAGCCACTCACACACTGCACCCCACAGTACTTTATAAGTTACTCACACATACTGCACCTAGGGCACTTTACAAGTCCCCCCTAATACACCGCATCCTACATGACCTTACAAGCCTCTCACGTATAGTGCTGTCGGAGCGCCTATTTTTACATATATATTTCGAACCCCATAGCGCTTTACAATACTGTTGTATACGTCGTACGCCAGTTGACGGTCCAAGCCCCTGGCATCCACCGCACCCCAGAGCGCTTTACCATACTCTTATGAACACCACAGTAGACTTCACAAGCCCCTCCCCCACACATTTCAGCCCAGGTCATTTCACTTGCACCTTAAATACACCGTACCACGGAACGCACTACATGTGTCTCACATATACAGTGTCCCAAAGCACTCAAATGTTTTAACTATACTCAAGAAAACACACTCAATACTTCACGTCACCTATAGCGCTTCAAAGAGCTCTCGGCGACACACTGCGCTCCAAGGCGCTTTAAGAGCGTTTACTATTTATTCACTGTGTCCAAAAGCACTTACCATAAGCCTCCGCCATCTTCTCCCCGGGGAGCGGGACCCACGGCACATCTCACAGGGTTTATCTCCCACTGAACGCCCCTTCCCTGGCCCCACTGGGGGCACCAGGCCCTGACTCAGATCACACTCCTGGCACCAGAAGAAGGCGCCTGGCAGGAGGTCTTTCCTCTCTAAATGTCCAGTTGACTCCAAAAGAAAGCTTCCCGGCAGGTTAACGCGCCTGCTGTAGAGGTGTTTGCGTACCCCGCAGTGCCCGCTGCCAGCCAAGGGATAAAGAACCCGAAAGGGTAACCCAAACCCCACTCACCTGGAAAGGGCCACCACGGAGCCAGGGTGCAGGAGTGTGCGCTGTCAGTCCAGGAACGTCGAGGGTACAGATCCACAGAGGGTGATGTGTCCCCAGCTTCAGGGGGGTCCCCTTTATACCCTCCTGCCCTGGGAGGCCGGAGCCTATGCGGGCACTTCCTGGGAGCTCTGCCGTTGCTGTGTATGTGTGGACACCTCCCTGTGAGTCAACAGGGCGGGGCCTAGAGGTGAGGAGGTGGGCGTGGTTGAGGCGCAGGCCCCGCCCCGTGCGCTGGCACACCTGGGGAGGTCTTGTGTGCGCCTGGCCTCTGCTGTAACAAGGTCTCTTCCCAGGACAGAGGAAGCGGATCCCTGGGTTGTGTGCCCAGTAGTAGGTCACCAAATTGTACCACGCCATGGCAGAGTGGCTCCATCAGCCCAGTTGGATTGTGGGACTCGTAGTCGTGCATCTTCGTGTTCCATAGACCCTGTTTTCTACTTTTTTTTTTTTGTCTTTTACTCTATTTATTTCAGTGCCCGCACGACACATTCACAGCATTGAATGTCCAGTGTAGAGTTCCAGCCGCCACCACTCAGTCGTCCTGCGTTCGTTGTACAGCTGCAACTGGAATGGGAAAAGCAGTGACCTAGCAAGGATGCTCTGAGCAGCTAAGAAATGTGCCCCCACCCCCTCCAGCGTCAGAGAGGTTTTAAGGCACGGACAAAGTGGGCTCTGGCCCAGGGCGCCAGCCTTTTAGGGGCCCCTGATAGAGCCAGGTCTGTTCTGCAGAGACTCTTGCCCTGATGACTTTGAATATTTCTTAAACAGATTCCTTGAAATACTGTTTCCTTTAATTTATTTCTAATATGGGTGATGTGTGAGAGTCTATTACGGACATTTTGAAGAGAAATGTTTTTCATGCACCATCCATAAAAAGCTTCTTTTAGATCAAAACAGGCCCTGACATACGAGAAAGGGAAGGGTGCCAGAGATTATTTGCAGTAATATTAGTGAGCTGCTCTGTTACAGTATTGAAAACACACAACACTGTCCCTGAATATTAAATCTGAACACATTTATTTATAATTTGGACCAGTGTGGCTGGACAAAGAGGGAATGAAAGAGCTGAAATTAGAACATAAATTTAAAGCTGTTCCGAAAAAGGACCCCCAAAATATGTTTGGCCCCTGGCCCCCAAAACCATTAGTGCCCCTGCTCACAGTACCTGTTGAGTAGCACCATATTGAAAAATCGGAGATTCGTGGGTCCCTTCCTCGGGCCTTTGGGCTTCGGTGCCACTGCACAGGTTTGCACCACTAATAGCTATGCCATGGGGGAGGAGCTGGTGTTGCCCTCCTGAGAATTTTGGTCAGGGGGGAAAGTAGAAAAGAGCACCAAAACCTGGCATTTCACATCAGCAACTCCTTGGGGCAGGTTTAAATATCAAGTTATGCTCGAAAGCCGGTCTCCAGTTTCTGGTTTGTGTTGTGTGCATGCTATACTTTCTCTGAACACATTACTTTCCAGTAACAAACAGCCACGCACAGTCCCGTCACGCATCACACGTCCGCACGTCTGCGAGTAACTAGCTGCGCGACGTTGCATTCTGGGACTTGTAGTCTTGCTTATTCTCATTATATAACCAGCGCCACAAGCCGGAGAAAGCAAAGAAAACCCAGAATGGAGCAGCGAGGCACGCACGCGCCTGGAACACTATCCACGAATGGCGCCAGAATAGCGCCTTCATAACCATTTTGCACGTGTCTCTCTAGAAGGCGTTTTAGCATTCAGCAAATCAATCTCCTAAAACCTGAGTGTCGTCTAGAAACGAGGGCAGCCCAGAGAACAGAGAATGTCAACAATCAACGGCTGAGAGATGACCAGTTCATTTTTGGAAGGGGTCGAGTAAACCTCTGCACCTGACTGATTGAGCAATAATTACACTTGTTATTTACAGTGCTTAGAAGTAGGAGAAGTGTGGTATGAAGCGCTATATATAAAAAAGTGTTGTTTTTATGCTAGGTAGTGTCACCGTTGTAGGGTGCGGTGTGCCCAGGAAGTCGGTGGTTAGTAGCAGCGGGGGCTCTGAAGGCACAGTGCGGCCTGGCACCCAAATCCACCAAATTTCCAATTTACTTTATTTCATTCTTGAACTTTCATTAGCCAAATCCGATCATTTTAGGAGCTGAAGTCCCGATTTACTTCCAATGGACCTAGTGGGTTAACAGTTCAACCACCGTAGAAGAGGCTTGTAATGGGAGAGACCCCATTGGAAAGGTGGGGGATCCTGGTGACGTGGAGTCACCTGGCGCCCCCGTGCAGGGAGGTGCCTCAGCCTGTCCACCCTGCTCACCCCACCCCAGCCCCACCAGCCTGTCACACAGTGGGGCTTGGACCCACCCCAGGAGCCTGCCACGCGGCTAAGGGCGAGACAACGAGGGAAAAGCTGGAGACCACGCATTACCAGCACCGACACAAAATGGGATCAAGAGTCTGGTCTGCAGAACCAGAAGTCGAGTCTAACCCCCGCCCCCACCCCCAAAAAATGAGAAGAAGAATCAGGAGCCAGACAGGCCGCAGATAGAAGTGCTTGAACAGCCAGCCCTTCCCTCCCACTGGAGGGAGAGGGGTCGAAAGGCTCTCAGTGAAATCAATACCAGATTAATCAACAACCCAGGGGCCAGGAGAGACGGCGCCCTGTCTGCCTAAAGGGCAGGACAGGCCCATTCAGAGTCCCAGGGAGCCTCGGGTAACTTCCAACTTCTAGGCACTTGCCAAAGAGCCCTGTGTGCAGCCTGCAGGTCAGTAGGATCAATCGCATTGAGATAGCCCAGGGGGCTAGTGCACTTACTGCACACAGCTGTAAGAGATCTGCAGGGCCCAGGCTTCAGGCGCAGAAAGATAGCTCTGAAAGTTAGTGCACCTGTCACAGAGGTCTTTGGACAACATGCAGGGCACGTGTTCCAATCCCAGTAAGATAGCTGAGGAGGTCAGTGCACTTGGCCAAGGCAGCTGCATGCTGCAGGCCTGTTTGAGTGCCAGTAAGATACTTTTGGCGGTAAATGCAGAAGGTATACAGGGCACAAGCTCACATCCTAAACAGGTGGTTGAGGAGAGAATTCACCTGCCACACAGAGCTATGTGTAGCAGGGGCGGCTCCTCCATTAGGGCGGAGGAGTCTTGCCCCCCCCCCCTCCCCTCCCCTCGTCAGCAGCGGCATCTGCAAAACCTTTAAAAGGATAATAAACTTTGTTTATTATCCTCTTCTTTTAAAGGGACGGGCCCACGGGGATGACAAGCAGCGCACTCCCCCTCACTGCGCATGTATGTTTGGCCGGTCGTCTCGGGCCAGCCCAACACACATGCGCACAGGGCTCTCTCCAGTCCAGCAACACAGGTGCCGGCTGGAGAGAGCCTGCACAGGCTCTCAGTCTGCCTGGGAGCGCCGTGTCTGGGTGCTCCCAGCCAATCCTGATGCTGCTTTGAGTAGCATCAGGATTGGCCGCAGGGCAGGCTGGGAGCCTGCAGCTTAGAGCAACAAGGGACAGAGGAGCGGCAGCGGAGGTAAGTGTATTTGTTTTTATTTAATTTTTAATTACAACCCCCCCCCCCCAAGTGCGCGCCGGCCTGCCCCTCCTCTTTGTTGCGAGCTGCAACTGATGTGAGCCACAGTTCAGTGGATTCTCAGTTGAGGTGTGTGAAATTCACTTAATTTGCCTGGACATAATTAGTTAAAATGGGCAGCAAATATTAAGAAAAATTATGCACAATTACGCAAAATACAAATCTTTCATTTATTGTTATATGTTAGCTTAAAGTGCTTCCTCGTGCCAATCTTTGATTTGAGGATGCATTTCTTGCTAAAAAATTGCACAAGAAACGCAATTGCTGTGGACAGCCACTCTTTTTCTGGTTGTTTGCATTGGTCCAGCACTTGCACAGTAAACATTTTCTGCGAACTGAGGCGTAATTGGGCAATGTTGTACTTTTAGGGATCTTGCTTAAATAACAAGCGAGATGTGAAATTCACAAAATTACTTGAATTATTCAGGTGTAATGTAATTTCGCCTGGGTATGGTTCTCAGTACGCAGAAGGGTCTAATCAGAGTTGCCAGGAGTCTTGTCTTATGGTGGTCTAGGGGGAGGGAGGGGGCAGAGGGAGGCTGGGGATGATGGCACTCCGGGCAACTGCAGATGGCTCTCTCCCCATATTCTCAAAGAACAGCAGTTGTTATTAGTGACACATGTATATTCAATGAAATAGAAGCACAATCACGCTAATAACACAATAGTAGGGTGCCATCAAAAGGAGCCCACCCCAAAATATAATACACAGAATAAGGCCAAACACAGTAGCTAATATCTCTGTCAATATATTGTCACAAGAAGCATCAGAAACAGAGGTTTAACAGTGTCCCAGGTGAAACAGAACCTTCAATTGGCGGAAACAATAACCAAAAATGATGGTGAGAAATTTAAAATCAAAAAGGATTCAAAAATTCCGCAAACAACCTACGTCCCGCAAACAACCTAAGTCAATTGTACAGTTGTACACAAGACCCCATATAAATTCGAAGGGTCACACTACTAGGTTCGTTTTGGCTCAGTCGACGGCTTTTCGACCCTCTGGCAGGTATGGGGGTCTCATCAGGACCAATAAATGAAAGGCATACATCAAATCAAAAACAAGGGTCATCAATAATTAAGGAGACAATGTAGCCAAATGGACTTTGTAATAATAGGCCCAACTAGAATAAGAAAAGAAATGGTAGAAACCAAGGAGAGGAAGTGCTTTTCACCTCAAGTGCAGAATATTAAACCTACTTAAAAGGGGGTGACCTGTTACACTGTCCATACAAAAGAGAATTATCAATAAAACATCATGTGTACAGTAGTATCAATAAAAATATGCTGCTTGAAGGAAGGAACTTACCCTCAAGCAAAGAAGACTCCAAACAATATATAATGAGACCAAGCAATAAGTGCTCCTCACCACAAGTGCGAGATATGCAAATTATTTACAAGGGGGACCTTCCACTGTTTGTAGAGAAGGGAAGAAAAGCTAAAATTAGTCTTAATATGAAAAGTCCTGCAGGCTTCAAGCTGTGCCGCATGAAGGAAGCAACTTACCCCCTGAGCAAGAACACTCCAAAGTAACGGTACACAGGAGCTCAATAAACAGGGAAAGCCTCTGTGTCTGCAGCCGCGTAAAAAACAAGCATTTGCAATGCAACAGGTCTCGCGTTTGCTCATGTTAGAGCTGATAGCGTTGTAAACTCCTAACCTGACTTTTCACCTACCGGCAAAAGTGCATTTATGTACGTAACCCGAAAAAGTGCAATTAACTGTGTAAAGCGCTCGACTTCTGCCAAGCAAAATCGCGCTAGGAAAATAGAGAAAAAGTAGTCCACGAGCCGGACAGAAAACAGCGAGCCTCACATGTTTTCTGTACTTGGTCGATGCGCTCGAGGAGGGCTAGCCACCGGAAAAGGCATGACGTATGCATGCCTTCCTCTAATGAAAGCAAGCAGATTTTAATAGGCAAGCCCACGAACCAATGAAAAACACTGAAGTGACGTCGACAGGGCTCCGAGCCCTTTTCTAGTACCTAAAGCACCTCGCTGCGATACGCATGCGCGAGCGCATGCAACACAGACTCGACCCTAAAAACAGTCCGCAGTATATCTGCGATTTGGCCTGGTGGGCAGAGTAAGAACAGTGGGGTTGCAATACCTCACCTCGCCACAATGCTGTGGGCACAGCCTCGAGGTGTGCAGCATCTCCCGGCTACAGACAGGGATGGAGAGTGAAAGCGAGGCTAGAAACGCATGACTCCAGTGTACGGTAGCCTGGAGGGGGCGTGGCCATCAAGTAAAGAGCTGTGTTGAGGTAATCAAGTCAGTGACAATATTGATATAGCCCTGGTTCTTATTGGATTGGGCTGCCTTTGTTGGTCTGTCTGATAGCTCTCTCGCCAGCATTTCTGTACCCAACTTTGCCCTGACCACGGCCCCTTGGAGCTTGACCCACAACATTCCCATTTGGCCATGTATCAAAGGCAGGTGGTAAATGGTTGCGGCATTGGGCTCTACATTGGTCCTGGGCTAGGGAATCACTTGCCGGAAGGATCTGGTATTCCAGGGTCTTCATAGTATCCTTTATTCCAGAGTCAATAACTTGTAATGCCCAATATTTAGTGCAGAAATACCATCCGCTATTAGAGATTAGTGGCCCCTTCCACAGCTGCACCTGGCACCTCATTACGAGCGGCCCGATATTTTGCGCACATGAAATGCATTGATGCCCGTGCCTACCTCTTGTCTGACCTGTTGCAGCAGTAACATGTATGGTCTCTGACAAAGTTCCATCATCCGCAAAATTTGCTGTGCCAAAAATACAATAGGCAGACCCATTTTTTTCTCATACCCCTCCTTCCATGACCGTCGTAAGATCAAGTCCTTTCTGGTCCATGGTATTTGTGGGATTGAAAAGTATGTTGCGCACGATTACCACCATTACAAAATCATCATACGTTCCTTTGATTTAGTAGTGTAAGGAAAACAATTAGTGGAACTACATGGACCTCTGGGGCATCATATTTCAATTAATGCACATTTGTGAAACTGTTGGGGTGGGTCATCCACAGCTTCCTCTTGAAAGCACTTGTCACCACAAGATGTGCGGCTGGGAGGGTGAAAGAGCCTGGTGCCATTTGCCATTTTTCATTTGTTATGTCAGTGTGACCCATGGACACAACCAGGAACCTGGCATAGATGCAGCTTCCAGTCCTCAAGTTACATAGCCGATTGATGGTAACCCTGATGGGTTGGAAAAAAGCCTCATCTCAGGTTGTTCTATGATGTCCAGTGTCCTAAACAGCAACCATAGATGTTTCCTGTACCCAGTGGGGCAAAAAGGTTGTCGCAGGGAATCTGTGCAGAATGTTGTGGGAGACTACAGTTTTGCAACCAATGATTTTATTTGTCTTGCAGCACCATGGCTCGTATTACAGATGCATGTTTCTTCAATTTCTTCCGATGCATGACCCTTCTAAAAGAGGTTGGCCGAGGACTGAAACAGGTTACTGGGGAGCTCCAGCAGTGTCTGTATCCAAGGGTGTGTTCTAATGCATGTGGCCTGGAATCACTTTCTGGTCTTTCATGGACATCCTGCTATTGTGGTGATCTGGGTCCTGTTTCTCCTGGTCCTTCTGGTGGCTGTGTTCAGGTGACTCGTCCCATAGTGGCTCTCCTCCTATTTCTAGCCCACCTCGTTCTTCTCCTTCTCTTGCTCCTTGTCATCCTCTTCTGGCTCCTCCTATTGTATCCGATCCTGGTACTCCAGGTCAATTTCCCCATGGTGATCGTGGTGATTATACTCCTCCTGGAGACCCTCCTCCTCCAAGTTCTCTATTTCCATTGCCTCTATGCTCGCCACACCCTGGACATGTCCCTCTGATCCTCATTTTCCACATACTCTTCCTTTCCTTGTCATCCTGGTTGCTTATGCCCTAGTTGTTGTGATTCACCTCCTCCAAGCCTTCTTGGTCCTCCACCTAGTTACCCTCCCCCACTAGTGCTGTTGGTTCTCTGGGTCCTGGTCCTTCTGGTCCCACTTATTGTGGGCCTCATGAAGCTCACTGTCTTCCTCCACTGGTTCTTCTGGTGGTCCTGATTTTGGTCATCTGGGTCCTGGTCCTCCTGTTCTTGTTCTTTCTTATAATGTTGGTCCTCATCCTTATGTGGGCTTGGTCCTTCTTCTGGTTTTTCTTCTCCTCCTTCACTTTGTCTTCCTCCAGTCGCTCCTAGTCTACCTTGTTTTCCTCCTCCTCCTCCTTGTCTTGATCTTCCTGGTCGTGGTCGTCCTGTTATTGATTCTTCTGATCTTGGTTCTTCTGCTTGGGCCCTTTTGGTGGTCTTGGTACTCTAGATGGTCTTCTGGCTCTAGTCTTCCTGCTGCTTCTGGTCTTCTTATCCAGATCCTCCTCCTGGTCTTTTTGAACATCCTTCTTTACCTCTTCATCATCCTAGCCCTGGTCCCCTTCCTCCTGTGATTGGTTCGCCCTTATGCCTCTAGGTCATTCTCTTGGTCTCTTACCATCTTTTTACCCTACCCTCTCTGGCCTTCCCTGTCATCCTGTTACTGATTCTTCACATAGTCCTAGTCCTCCTGGTGGGGTTGGTCATCTTCTTATTGGAGCTCCTGGATGGCCTGGTTGTCCGAATCCTGGACTTTCTCCCACTTGGCCCCTTTCTCCAGATCCTCTAGATTAATCTGGTCTTACGACTTTAGTCCTCCAGGTGGTTCTGGTGTTTCTGGTCACCCGTGTCCTCTTCCTGGTCATCTGGTGCTCTTCTCCCTTATGGTCCTCCTCTTTCCAGTCTTCTTCATCCTTTTGAAACATGTTTTCTTCTTTACTGGTGCTAACATGAGAGAATGTGAAGCCCCACAGTGAAGAAGCCCACAAGCAGCCGGGGGTGGCCTCACTAGCCAGAATGTTAAAAATTAGCGTGCCCTGCTTCCAAGCCTGTCACTTAGTTTTTTGTTTTTTTTTAAATCGGAGGTATTTTTTTTTTTTTCGTGGGAGGCCATGAGAGAGGGCCTTCTCAACAATTAGTGTGTTTTTTTGTTTTGCGAGTGCTCCAATCTGGCAGGCACTGAGCCACCTAAAAAACTGCATTGGCCTGTCCTGTGTACGTAGCGCGACATCTCACCTACGAGAGCTCTGGTAATCACAATGGACTGAGAAATTGACTTAGCCACCCACTGAGAATATTTATCCCGCAGGTGGTGTTTTTTTTTAAGCAGGATAGTTTGGCTACTGAAACCAGCCAAAAGGTCTATGTAAGACTGTAGGATGAATTGGGCATAACCATGGAAGCCGGGTGTAGATGCCCCGATTCCCTCAGTGACCTTCAGTGATCATCTCTTAATTCTGCATTTTTCCCACCAGAGAGGCCAATGTCATATTATATGGATATGTAGAGCGCAGCTCATCACCTGTGGTATCCCCAGTATCAGTAAATTGTTCAAACACTTGGACAATTTATGGCAAACTTGTATTATATAATATTGTATTCTACAGAACCTCAAATGGTAGAAATATGCTACATCAGTCATAGAACTCGTGTGCACCCTATGACCCTCGTCTCTCACCGATGACGTCACCAGCCAGGCACACTTGGGTTCCCGTCTCTATCTACCCCTTCCCAGAAGGTAGCAGAGTCACCTCGGGGAGAGCCACAGGCCGTCCAGGAACCGAGCCGGACCCTGTTTACAGTGGCAGAGAAGAACCCGGAAGTGAAACGATGATTGTTGTGGGGCCTGTGAGTTACGTCATCAGCTGAAGCACCTGCTCCAAATTTTTCCGCCTTGCAAAGAAAAAACAAAAGTTCAGCGTAAGCCCGGAGGCCAGAGAGGTCATTGTATTACCAAATAACAGGTTGTGTGTCCTCCAAGGCGCTAGGACATGTCTCAACCTGTGTGTGACATATTTCCATTACGTCATAGGCACCTGCCACCTCCGCCGAGCTGTTTTCACGGGGAAAGTAGTCCCAGAACTTTGCAATCGCGCGAGATTTCAGGCCGAGGGGTGGGCGTGGGTAGCATTTTGGAAATTTTTATTGGAAGAATTGGCCAGGTTCTTCGCATCATTGGAAATCACAAAAACAAATTACACATTTTGTAATTTGTTTTGGAAAAACAGTTTCTCAAGTTTCGCCGACACAAGGGCCAGTTGACTTACACGTGAGGGGAGGAACAAACTATCCATCCGTGTTCAGTACATGATGTTGAGATAATGCAGCGTCACGTAGCACATTCTGTGGCAGTTTTAACTCACTGCTTTGCATTTTAACAATATTAGCGCTGTCTGGGCTGAAGTTTCACCTCATTAGTATCAGTTTAACACCTAAACGTGCTAACCAGACAGAAAAAAGAAAGATGCCGGTCACTGCGCAGTAAAGGAAACGCTGTTCCAGAGCAACACGTAACGTTTGAGTTCGAAACATTTTTTCTGAGTAAAATATGCAAGTTATGCAGAAGAATATGTGGCAAATGCAGCAAATCCTGATTGATGCAGAAAACGTTTTAGCTGCAGAATCATGTGATTTCAGTGGCCCTGACTGATCCACACAGAACAGGCACAGCGCAAGCTGCAGCAGAGCAAGCTTCGCTCACACACAGGGCAGGCACACCACATACAGCAGCAGTGCAAGCTTCCTTCAGACACAGCGCGGGCGCAACACAACCGGCGGCAGGGCAAGCTTCCCCTGTACACAATACAGGTATAGCAGTGCAGCAGCGGAAGCTCCCCTCACATCAACACAAGTACAAGACAGACACCAGCAGTGCAAGCTTCACTCACACATAGAAGAGGTACAGTGTGACAGCAACAGTGAAGCTCCCATCACACTCATCGCAGATACAGCACAGACACAAGCAGTGATTCACTTGCACAGAGAATAGGTACAGCGTGACAGCGGCAGAAAAAGCTTGCCTCACACACAACGCAGGTACAGCCTGGGACAAGCACTGCAAGCTTCACTCACATGCAGAATAGGTACAGTGTGACAGCAGCTGTGAAAGCTTCCCTCGCACACAAAGCAGATATAGCCTGTGACTGGTGATGCAAGCTTCACTCACATGCAGAATAGGTACAGTGTGACAGCAGCTGTGAAAGCTTCCCTCGCACACAAAGCAGATATAACCTGTGACTGGTGATGCAAGCTTCACTCACACCCAGAATAGGTACAGTGTGACAGCTGCTGTGAAAGCTTCCCTCGCACACAATGCAGATATAACCTGGGACTGGCGATGCAAGCTTCACTCACACCCAGAATAGGTACAGTGTGACAGCAACTGACACAAGCAAGACAAGCTTCACTCACACAGGGAATAGGTACAGTTAGACAGCAGCAGAGAAAGCTTGCCTCGCACACAACGCAGGTTCAACACAGCCAGCAGCAGCACAAGCTTACCCTGTTCACAGTACAGGTACACATAAACGAAAAAACAGACACAAGCTGTGCAAGCTTCACTCTCACACAGAATAGAGCACAACAGCAGTGATAAAAGCTTCCCTCACACGCAAGGTAGCTATAGCACAAGACTGGCACAGCAAGCTTCACTCCATCACAGAATAGCACCGCCAAGAGCTCATGCCATTCCAGTTGGATAGAGATGTAATAGGGGCTCACCCTGGGTTCCTCCGATTTCCTGAGCACTGCTGTTCCTGGATTACACTTAACAGTATAAAATGATGGTTTCAGCAACACCTCCCCAGGTGAAAATGGTTGCAGCGCTACAGGTGCACTCACATGGGATAATTTAAACTGTGAATTCTTATGAAGCAGACACTGGGAGTCCATTATATTTTCACAATAAATGAATACCTGTGCACAAATGAATGGCCGATGAGGGCAAACAACATTTGTGCCTTGTTGGGTGGGCATTATTACCCCGAGCTCTCTAACTGACATGAGCAGTAATGAACAGGGCAGAACTCGTGGCGAGTGCCACTGTCAGTGAGCACAAAAGGGTGGGCCCTGCTACCTCCATCACCTAATAGATGCAATAGACAGAGTTGGTTCAAAAAGTGTTTGCCCCAGTTGTGGCACTAGTGTTCTGGAATAATTGGCCTGCTGAGGGTGGAAGGTGGCACACAGAGATTTTAGAGATTAGAAAAAGAAGATGCGAAGAAATGAAGATAGAAACCAGTAAATGCAGGAAATGCTGCTGAAACGCTTGAAAAACACATCTACCAAATGTCATCTCTAGCAAAGAATGCCCACTTCAGGCAAAGAGCTTTCCCTTCCTTTGAGGCCGGCCAGCAGGACCAGTAGCAAAGGGGATTAATCTATGCTTTTGCTCAGAGGTAGGTGGCCACCTCCATGGAGAGGAGGTAGCTTCATGGATGACATTTAAAGGTCGCAATTGTACCTGGAACACAGTGACTGCTCGTCCAAGAGGTCGGTTGAGGCTCCACTTTCCTGGTTTTCTAACAATTTTTTTATTACATAAATAGTGAATACTATTATTCACTATTAGTGTAATAAAAATGGAGTACAGTTGGCTGGAATATGATACTATCTGGCAGCTAGTGCAAGTAAAAATGCTTTTAATTGTATGTTGTCTGTGTGCTTGTAGGTGAGAGTGTGTTTATGTGAGAGGTTGTGTGAATGTGTGGTATGCATAAGCTTGTGTGTGTGTGAGTCAAAGTGAATGTCAAATGGCATGTGATGTCACTTCCGCTTCCCCAGGCCTGAATTGACTCCCACAAGTAGCTTCATTGGAGTCTCGGGAGCCAATAAGTTCCTGTAGAGCAGACTTCTCCAACGAGTATCTCGTGAGTTACTGGTAGCTCTCCACCCACCAGCGATTAGCTCTCCTGTGTGCAGCCCAGCCTACTAAATTAGATGTTTTTATTTGATTAACTCAATACATTTATACCAAAATCAAAGGTGTTTATCTGAGATGAAAACCTGTGTATTTTGAGAACTCATTAGCTGTTTCGAGAAAAATCTCTAAAGCTAATATTTGAGTGATAAATCAGGAGTCGCTTGGCAGATTTATTACCAATAACATAACCTTTGTCCCAGTGGCAGTGCATCTATTAAATACCCATGTGACACATTCAAAATTGATGAAGCATTTTCTCCATTACTGCTGGCATTCTTGCCTGATGCACAGAGGTGATCACTGCTGGTAATCTTGCATTTGGTGGCCACTGATGTAATCTTGTATGTTGCGGTCATTATTACAACACTAATTAACTAATAAGTAACTCATAATGATTTGCATTGAACATAAGTAGCTCATGTTACAAAAACAGTGTAGGTCCGTACTGTACAGCATAGTTCTCACCTCTGGCTCTTTACAAGCGCCAGGGCCCAGAAGTCCTCAGTTGGCAATATCAACTGTCAGAGCACCAAACACCAAGGCAGCATTGTCTTGATTCCACCTCATGCCCCTTTCATCCACCATCCTACACTTCCTGTCTCTTTATCTCATGAATACCAAGGCTGCCTAGTCTTGATTTCACCTCATGCCTCTTTCATCCACCATCCTACACTTCTTGTATCTATATCTCATGAATACCAAGGCTGCAGAGTCGTGATTCCACCTCATGCCCCTTTCATCCACCATCCTACGCTACCTATCTCTTTATGTCATGAATACCAAGGCTGCGTTGTCTTGAATCCACCTCATGCCTCTTTCATCCACCATCCTACACTTCTGTCTCTTTATCTCATGAATACCAAGGCTACCTGGTCTTGATTCCACCTCATGCCTCTTTCATCCACTGTCCTACACTTCCTGTCTCTGTATCTCATGAATACCAACGCTGCAGAGTCATGATTCCACCTCATGCCTCTTTCATCCACTGTCCTACACTTCCTGTCTCTGTATCTCATGAATACCAAGGCTGCCTAGTCTTGATTTCACCACATGCCTCTTTCATCCACCATCCTACACTTCCTGTCTCTTTATCTCATGAATACCAAGGTTGCCTAGTCTTGATTTCACCTCATGCCTCTTTCATCCACCATCCTACACTTCCTGTCTCTTTATCTCATGAATACCAAGGCTGCAGAGTCGCGATTCCACCTCATGCCCCTTTCATCCACCACCCTACACTTCCTGTCTCTTTATCTCATGAATACCAAGGTTTTGTTGTCTTGATTCCACCTCATACCTCTTTCATCCACCGTCCTACTCTTCTGTCTCTTTATCTCATGAATACAAAGGCTACCTAGTCTTGATTCCACCTCATGCCTCTTTCATCCACTATCCTACACTTCTGTCTCTTTATCTCATGGATACCAAGGCTGCCTAGTCTTGATTCCACCTCATGCCCCTTTCATCCACCATCCTACACCCCCTGTCTCTTTATCTCATAAATACCAAGGCTGCCTAGTCCTGCCTAGTCTTGATTCCACCTCATGCCTCTTTCAGGCCACTATCCTACACTTCCTGTCTCTTTATCTCATAAATACTGAGGCTGCCTAGTCTTGAGTCCACCTCATGCCTCTTTCATCTACCATCCTACACTTCCTGTCTCTTTATCGCATGAATACCAAGGCTGCGTTGTCTTGATTCCACCTCGTGCCTCTTTCATCCACCATCCTACACTTCTGTCTTTTTATCTCATGAATACCGAGGCTGCGTTGTCTTGATTCCACCTCATGCCTCTTTCATCCATGACCTGACTCTCCCTGCCTCGTCAACTCACTCATGCAGGTTCTTTTTCATCCCACATTCATTGTCACTGTTTTTTCATCTTTTTAGTCCTTCTTTCCCCCATTTGTGCCTGTTTTTCTCTTGCTTGTTCTGGGGCAAGGTCTGATGAGAAATTGTATTGCAGGTCCTCAAAAACGAGTATCTTGGGCCCCCAACTTCAACCATCATCTCAAATTAGGTAGTGTTTGTGTCAAGAGGTGTGACTGATGACCACACTGCCTGTCAGGCATTGACACACACTTTCTGAGCAGGTTAGGGGGTGCTAATGAATGAGTAATGTAACCGGATAGGGGCACTACACTGTGAAGGCATTGGAGGGGGCAATACTGTATCTCATGACACAGTCAAGGGAATTGTCCTTCGGTCATGTTGAAACATCTTGTGTTGGGGTTCGTGGTTCACTATTTTGCAGATGTGGACAAATCTGGTGGGGATGGCGGGCACTTGTAGGCATCTCATTAGTGTGCTTAATTTGCACTTGAGTTTGGTAGATGTCTGTGGTCTGCTGGGGTCTCACTAAACCACAGGTCCCTCAAGATTGGGCATGCTGTGTGCAGGTGATGTGCACGGTCACAGTTTAGTCATCATAATATATGCACAGCGTGCAGTAAGTACATGAAGGCCTTCAGGGTGTGATTTATTATGCAATGAAAATATATTATAGGACAGGTTCAGGAGGAAGAAAAACTGGTTTATGGCTGGATGCTTATGGGTTTATGTTGGGAATTATAATGCAGTGCACAGCGTTGGGAGGCCGAGCTCTGGCACACCTGTGGCACATATGCATGCGGAAGGCGAAATTGTGGGATAACAAAGGTGTGGCCATACTATCTAGAAGAGTGTGAGGGAAGGGGAATTTGCCTCTTCAACAAGCACCCAAGGTTCACACAAACACTTAGCTAGGCACCTATTGGCGGGTAGAAGCCATAGAGTTTGGTCATCAAGGAGCCATGGCAAAACTTAGATGAGATTAGATGGGTAAGGCCAGGGTGGAGGACCAGATGAGGACCTGAAGGTATGCGATGGACACAAAAGGAACATCACCAGATAGACCCAGTCACTCAAGAGCTGAGCTGGGAGGTGCAATGATTGTCGATCCCAGAGAGGTGGGGATAGTCAGAGCATGATTACATTTACATGGGTCGATAGAGGTAAAAACACACAATAGTAAGTTTGGGAAGATTTTAAAGCTGGTAGATGTCTCTTGAACCCAGAGTAGTGAAGAAACCTACCAGAGTGCAGAGCAGAGAATATGGGAAGTTGTCCCAATACGACTCCCTTATATATTACCCCCGAAGCAGCCATTTTGTGAAACACATACAGTCCTGCCAGAGACAGGTCGGGTAGTTGGTGAGTTCCACTGGGGCTACCCCTAAATTAAGCATACAGAAAGTTGCATTTGGATTGGTATATTAACAGGTTCTGTTATACTCCAAGCTAATACAATACACATAAAGCAAAATGGTTAGGAAATCATGAATATATTGGCAACAACAAATTAATAAAATGTATACAGGGTGAAGAAATAAGCATTATATACTGTAAAAAGAGGAAGAGCATGAGGGAAAAATCCCAGGATCATCCTCAAAGCCATACAACTAACAATACATAAATATCCTGGGGTTTCACTATCTGTCAGAAACAATCAGTGGGATATCCTGCCTCTATTTCAGCAGGAGGACTTTATAAAATGAGGATTGTTTCATAATTATATCTCTAAAAGAGGTGTGTTAACAAGCAGCTCCACTTCAGGGGAGAGGGAGCCAGCAATGACTCTCAATTGAGTGAAAAAAATAAGGATTGTCCCATTGGAACATCAAAGTGAGTCCAAGACAAGCTTTAGAACACCACCCGGGCATCTCATTATGTGTGTACCCCAAATAAGAATACAAGGGATGGTGGCAACTTGTCCTAAGCACTGTATCTTACCTCTTATCATGTAAAAATGACAGAAAGGTGGAGTGCCACCTCAAAAACTACCCTATTTAAGGAAAGAGAGCCAGTGGAAGGTCTGAGGGTTGGAGATACATGGTTACAACAGGAAAGCATCTAATCACACAATCAATCTCTTAACTGAGTACATGAGTCCTTACATAAAATACTGAAAATCATGTATAGACATTGATTACTGGAAGTTGACATGTTTCACCACTGTCAGAATTTAAGTGGAACTTTGTCAGGACAAAATTAAAACCAATTTCACAACCGAATGTATATACACACTTATAGGCCCTTAGTGAGTGACGGTGTATCACAAGTAAGAAAACCATACCTCTTACTTCCAGAAGTTCCACAAAGTTCGTAGCAAGGCTATCAGAAGAAAAGGATACATTGAAGAGTGTCTGCAAAATGACAGTGAACCCACATCACCACAGCAAACCAGTGTCAAAAAAGAGTTCCATTTTCGCAAGTGGGGTCCGGGTTCATGTAGAGCAGAAATTCCCACATTGATGATAAATGCTTTTGGAATGATAATGTCTTTCAGAAGATAGGGTGTGTGTATTTGGACCTCCAAACAGCACAGAGTAGGCTTAACCATGGCACAGAGGCTTCACAGGAGCCAGCTGGAGCTCACCTAAGAAAAGGGGCACCACTCGCTACCAGAGGACAGTGCCACATGTCCATGGAGATGCTTCTCAGTCCCTCTGTCCAAGGACAGAACAATGCCCTCTTTGTAACTGTGCACATCTGGATGCACAAGAAGGCACTCTTGTGATCATGCTGTGTGGTGTGAACAACAGCACAAGAAAATATATAATAAAAAATACACTTGTACACAGGCCTAATCCCATGGTTTTCGCCTAAAAGGGAGGTGGTGTCTATCAGAAATAAACAAAATATGCCATAAAGGGACAGAACGTAGGTGAGCTGCATATCTAACTAATAAAGCAGCTGCATGACACAGTTACACATATATAAAGGCAATTTGTAAAGCAAAGTTTTATATTACATAGCTGCAAAGTTTGCCAGGTCCATGCATGATGTGCTGCTTCAGTCCAGTTTTTTCCCTTCAAATTTTGGGATTTGTAGTCCTCTTGTATATTGAATTACACAAGCTTACAATTCCCAGAATTCAATGAAAAAAATTGGACAGGAGCAGACATCACACATTGAACTGGGCAGGGCTGATATCAAAGGCTTTGGGCAAATGGTTGTAGGCAACATGCTAGAGGTTACATTTTCCTAACACAATAGATATGACATGTGCGCCCCAGCCACGAACAAAACAAAAATGTGCTACTCACCCTTATCTCGAAAGCCTCTGGCCTCACTATCCTGTCCTCAGAAGCAGACATCGAAGGCAGATGGCTTCTTAATAAATTACAGAGCGACAAACACAAAATTATAGTCATGAACATCTATGCCCCCAATAACGAAAACCCTACCTTTTGGATTAGTCTCAATAAATACTCTCAACTTTACCTCCCAATTGCAGAATTAATCTAGGAGGAGATTTCAATTTAACCTGGGACGCCACCCTTGACAGGAATTCTGCATGTCAATTTAAACCCCACAAATCCCATAAACAAATGCTAAACATGTACAATTCTCTCAAACTTAAAGACATATGGAGAGTATTCATTCCCACGGGAAGATTACTCATTCGTCTCCTATCCACACACTACATTCTCTCACATCGAATATATCTTAATTGATAAAACTCATGACCCAGACACCTCTTCCCCAATCACTAGACAAATCCTAAACTCAGACCATGCCTGTAGTTCATTAGTCTAAGATATCGCTTGCATTACATCAGGAACAAAAACTTGGAGAATTAACCTTCTCTCATGGAGGAACCCTCCTTCAAGGATATAATAAAAAAGAGATTGATAAATACATAGAACTTAATAGGTCTTCTGGTCCAAATGCACAAATCATCAGGGACGCCCTGAAATGGACTATCCCCGGGCACATGATTAAACTTGTGTCAAAGAAAAACATACTAGACAACAAAACCCACTAGAACTAACAATAAAAGCATTAGAGAAAGACCTCAAACACACCAAAGACAAAACTCAATTAAACAATCTAATTAGGCGCAGGTATGAATACAACAAGATTCTGAGTAACAACGCCCACTTAGTAGTCCAAAAATACAAAGGCATCAATTTTGGTGGATGTAATAAAGCTGGCAAAAGACTGGCGTCTTATTTAAAACAGACCCATCAGAAGACAATAATAACCTCTATAACCAACTAGCATCACATCGACAAAGGAAAAGGACATCCTAAATACCTTCGAAAAATATTACCATACCCTCAACTCCAAAAGAAATAACACATCTTATGGCATATGCTTAAACTACCCCAACAAAATGAATGTAATTAAGATAGATGAATCTACAAAAGAATCACTAGAACAACAGATCTCTCTCAAAGAAATCATAAACGTGATCAAAACAATGGAAGCCAGAAAGGCTGTGGGCCTAGGCAGCTACCCAGAGTCATTCTATCAAAAAAATTACCCACTTCTCCACTGGCTCCATTGAGGGCTCTGCTGTGGAGGCAACCATAATCGTTAAACCTAAAGAAGGGAAAGATCCATTCAACCCCAAGAACTACCTACCCATATCCCTCATAAACATAGACTGCAAAATTTATGCAAAGATCTTAGCTGTCGGAATAGAGCCCATTCTCAAAAACATAATGCATCACTCTCAATCAGGTTTTATTGAAGGGAGATTCAGCTTGGATAACATAAGACTTTGCAGCCATGCAATTGAAATAGGGAAACTCCTGCATCAACCAACCTGAGCAATAGCATTAGATGCAGAGAAGGCTTTTGTTAAGGTATCTTGGACCTTTCCCCAAGCCTCACTCACCTTCTTCAACTTTGGCCCTGCTCTCTCAAAAACGATTCTTGCTCCATACAAAGAACCGGAAGCTATAATAAACATCAATGCCCTGTGCTTGGTCCTGGGGAGTGCAAGGCCACATTCCTTCAAGTTGGTGACTTGCCCACATGCTCTGGAGGGGGCATCGTGCTCTGTGCTCTTGATCCTGGGGAGGCTGAGGTTGGTGGGTGCCTTACCCACTGGTTCTGGAGGGGGCTTTGTGCCCTGTGCTCTTGATCCTGGGGAGGCTGGGGTTGCTGGGTGTGAGAAAGTAGCCTCTTTTTAGCATGGTTACCCCCACTTTTGGCCTGTTTGTGAGTGTGTGTCAGTGTGTTTTAACTGTGTCACTAGGATCCTGCTAGCCAGGACCCCAGTGCTCATAGTTTGTGGCCTAATGTGCATGCCTGTGTAGTCCCTAACTGTGTCACTGAGGCTCTGCTAATCAGAGCCTCAGTGCTTAGGCTTTCTCTGCTTTTAAATTTGTCACTGTAGGCCAGTGACATCATTTACCAATTTCAACTGGCACACTGGACCCCCCCTTATAAGTCCCAGGGCATTGGGGTTCCAGGAGATCCATATGGGCTGCAGCATTTCTTTTGCCACCCATAGGGAGCTCAGACAAACCCTTACACAGGACTGCCATTGCAGTCTGTGTGAAATAGTGCACACACTATTTTACAGCCATTTTCACTGCACTTAAGTAACTTACAGGTCATCTATATGTCTAACCTTCACTTGCTGAAGGTTAGGTGCAAAGTTACTGAGTGTGAGGGCATGTTTGCACTAGCAAAGGTGCCTCCACATAGTTCAGGGCCATTTCCCAGGACTTTGTGAGTGCAGGGACGCCATTAAAGGCGTTCACTACATATAGGTCAATACCTATGTGCACCCCATTCTAAATCTGGTATTAGGGAGCCAATTCCATGCATCCTGGGGCTCCACTATGGACCCACAGTACTGCCAAACCAGCTCTCTGAGGCTTGCACTGCAGCTACAGCAGCTGCCACCTCACAGACAGACTTCTGCCCTCCTGGGGTCTGGGCAGCCCAGTCCTAGGAAGGCAGAACAAAGCATTTCCTTTGGGAGGAGGGTGTTACACCCTCTCCCTTTGGAAATAGGTGTTACAGGCTGGGGAGCGGTAGCCTCCCCCAGCCTCTGGAAATGCATTGAAGGGCTATTGAAGGGCACAGATGGTGCCCTCCTTGCATAAGCCAGTCTACACCGGTTCAGGGACCCCTTGTCCCTGCTCTGGCGTGAAATTGGACAAAGGAAAGGGGAGTGACCACTCCCCTGTCCATCACTACCCTAGGGTTGGTGCCCAGGGCTCCTCCAGTATGTCCCAGACTTCAGCCATCTTGCCTTGCAAGGTGTGGGGGCAGTCTGGAGGGCTCTGAGTGGCCAGTGCCAGCAGGTGACGTCAGAGACCCCTCCTGATAGGTCCTTACCTGATAAGGTAGCCAGTCCCCCTCTCAGGGCTATTTAGGGTCTCTTGTGTGGGTTCTCTTCAGATTCTACTTGCAAGTTTCTAGCAGGAATCCTCTGTAACTACTACTTCATCCATTGACCTCGGACGAACCGCAGCCTGCTCCAGGAACTGCTGTAAAAGCAACAAAGTATCCACAAGGGATATATTTCTTCTGCAACTTCAGCTCCAGCCAGCAACTGCAACAGTTGCCATGGTGTGCATGCTCTGAGGACTCCCTGTCTTCACCCTGCAACAGAAGGACTGAATAAATCTCCTGTGGGGTGACGGAGTCACTCCCCTGCTCCCGCAGGCACCTTCTAAGTTGACAACCAGTTCTCTTGGACTCCTCTCACAGCGACGAGCGTGCTCCTTGGAACACAGAGGGTGGACCTCATTGACACAGCCTCTCCTGAGGTCCTGCTGTCGCAATTTGGAAGAGCTAGGACCCTGCCTTCCCCCAAAATGACAGTAACCCTGTGCATCACGTCTTCTTCATCTCATGAGGCCTCTGGGCACTATTTGCAAAATTCCTTCAGGCACAGCCTGGCCCAGGTCCCCAGCACTCTAACCTGCGATGTTCAACTCGCTGAGTTGATCTCTGGCGGCGTGGGACCTTTCTTTGTAGTGCTGCACCAAGCGCATTTTGCACCTCTTTTGTCCCCATGTCCTGGGACACCCATGGGTGCTATCTGGTGCTCTGAGGGTTCTCTGAAGTGCTGAGAGCCCCTCTTCTTCCTCACACAGAGTTGAGGCCCCCAGGTCCCTCCTGGGTCCTGATATCGCCTAGTTGATGCAAAATGCGACTTTGCCGGAACCAAGGCTTGTTGGAGGAATCCAGTGCCAAAACTCACCTGCATCCATCTTCACGACGTGGGACATCCTTTGCATCATACAGGGACCCACTAGCATCTTCCCAGGGTGCATTTCTGCAGTCTTCGTCCAACCAGGGACTCTTCTTTTGCACCCTCTTCTGGGTTGGCAGGGCCTCCTGTCTTTCCTGGAACTTCTTTTGGCTTCTGGACTTGGTCCCCGTCTTTTGCAGGTCTTCAGGTCCAGGAATACACTGTTTGTTGGTTGCAGACTTGGTTGGTTCTTGCAATAATTCCAATCACAAGGTGTAGTGTGTCCTAAGGAAACTTGCAGTACTTTACTCTTGCTTTTCTGGGCTCTGTGGTGGGGTAATTTACTTACCTTTACTGTATTCTTACTCTCCCAGCGATTCCGCACACACTACAGTTGTCTAGGGGGAAATTTGTGATTTGCATTCCACTTTCTTAGTATATGGTTTGTGTTGCCCCTAGACCTATTTTCTCCCATTGCATTCTATAGCATTTCCTATTGTTTGCACTATCCTATGTCTAATTACTTGCCTTATTTTGGTGTCTAGTGTATATATTGTGTACCTCCAGAAGGAGTATTGCCTCTAAGATATTTTTGGTACTGTGTGTCACCCAAATAAACTTTTGGTAACACTGAGTATTGTCTTTACTTGTATATAAGTACTGTGTAACTATAAGTGATACTGCACGAGCTTTGCATGTCTACTAGTTCAGCATAAGCTGCTCTGCTATAGCTACCTCTATCAGCCTAAGCTGCTAGAACACTACTACTTCACTAATAAGGGAAAACTGGACCTGGTATAAGTACCCATGGTACCCACTACAAATCAGGCCAGCCTCCTACACTGGGTGTCTTACCTACTGGTTCTGGAGGGGGCATTGTGCCCTGTGCTCTTGATTCTGGGGAGGCTGGGGTTGGTGAGTGTCTTACCCACTGGTTCTGGAGGGGGCATTGTGCCCTGTGCTCTTGGTCCTGGGGAGGCTGGGGTTGGCGGGTGTCTAACCCACTGGTTCTGGAGGGGGCCTTGTGCCCTGTGCTCTTGACCCAGGGGAGTGCAAGGTCACATTCTCTCAGGATGGGTGTCATACCCACAGGATTTGCAGGGGGCAGGCCGCACAGCAGCCCATGGAGCCAGGACTACATACCGTCCTCTGGGGGTGACGGCTGCTCGTTGGTGGAAGTTATGCTGCTGCAGCCGCTGGTGGGGGGAGGCTCCCACCCATCCTCTGCAGCCTCAGATGGCTGCCCACTGGTGGTGGTGCTGCTGCTGCTGGTTGGGGGAAGCTCCAGCCCATCCCCTGCTGCCTCGGATGGCTGCCCACTGGTGGTGGTGGTGCTGCTGCTGCTGGTGGGAGGAAGCTCCAGCCCATCCCCTGCAGCCTCTGAGGGCTGCCCACTGCTGGTGGTGGTGGTGCTGCTGCTGCTGGTGGTGGGGGGAGGTTCTAGCCCATCCCCTGCAGCCTCGGATGGCTGCCCACTGGTGGTGGTGGTGGTGCTTCTGCTGCTGTTGGGACGAAGCTCCAGTCCATCCCCTGCAGCCTTGGATGGCTGCAAAACTATGGTCGGTGTTGGGGGCTCGGTCAGAGTTCCTGCCCCAGGCCCCTTTCCCTTCCTGCCTGCTGGTGCTGGTTCCTTGGTCTTCCTGGCAGCAGCTGGGGAAGGCTCCTTGGCATTCCTTGCAGCAGCTGGGGCAGGCTCCTTACCCTTCAGGCTGCCTGGTGCAGGCTCTTTCACCCTCAGGGCATGTGCCCTGGATCCTTTCCCACCATGAGTTGGTGTGGTGACTGCTGGGCCTGTTGATTGGGTGGCTGAGGTGCTTGGCTGGGTTGTTGCCACCCTTGCCAGATGTGCAGGGCGGGGGAGAGGCGTTGGGAAGAGGTCAATGGTGGATAGGAAAAGCTTCTTAGGGACACTTGTGCAGGAAGAGGGTGAAGGTTTAGGAGTGGAGGAAGAGGGAGTGGTTGTAGGAGGTGTCTGTCTGCTGTTTTTGGGTGCAGTCTGGATGCTGTTGTGAGGTTGGATGGCTGTTGGGTGTCTGAGTGCTTGTGCTTGTGTTCATTAGGAAGGGGGGAACGGACACAGAGGGAGAGGACATAGGAGACATGTGCATGGCTGTTGTGGAGGTGTCTGCCAGTGAGGTGTGTGTTCTGCTAGGTGTGGTGGTGATGCTGGTAGAGGATGAGGATGTAGTGCATGCAGGTGTGAGTGTAGACGTAACTGGGAGGGAGGTGGAGGAGGAGGGGGAGACAGTGGAAATTGTGGATGTTGGTATGTCTGCATCTGGATGGTGTGTGTGTGAGTGCCTGTGGGATGATGTGTGGTGCTTGTGTTTGCCTGTGACACTCTTGTGTGTTGTCTTGTGTGCATGCTCGTCTGCCTGTGTGCTTGGGATAGGTTAGGGTTGAGGAGAATGGGATTGGGAAGAGGAAGTTGGAGGGGGAGGGTGGAAACAGGGACAATGGCTGCCATCAGAGAGGAGGCTGGAGCCTGGATTGATCTCTATTGGGCAGCCAAGCCAGTGTGAATGCCCTCCAGGAATGCATTAGTCTGTTGCATATGGACTGCCAGCCCCTGGATGGCATTCACAATGGTTGACTGCCCTACAGAGATGGATTTCAGGAGGTCAATAGCCTCCTCACTCAGGGCAGCAGGGCTAACTGGGGCAGGGCCTGAGGTGCCTGGGGCGAAGGAGATGCCCACCTTCCTGAGTGAGTGGGCATGGGCAACTCGCTGAGGGGTTGCTGGGAGTGCGGTGCTGGTACGGGGGTGGCGGCTGTACCTATAGCTGGGGTGGTCACATAGGTGTCCGCCACCACCAGAGAGCTTCCATCAGAGGAGGTATCTATGTCTGAACTGTCATCTCCAGTCTCCGCCGTGGTGCTCCCCTCGCTCTCCATCCTACTGGTGCCCTCATCGTCGGTGGACTCCGCCTCCTGGGTCCTGTGGGATGCAGCTCCCTCTGTCGCAGGTGCCTCTGCTCCTCCGCCAGATGATGCTAACGCACATAAGGACAGGGTGACAAAACAAAAAGGGGGGGAAGAGACAAAGGATACACTGGGTCAATGCCTGCACCAACAGTTGGTGTACACAGCACACTTACATACAGGGTACAGGCCTACGCACTATGCATTGCACTACCAGTGATATTGCTAGCCAACAAGGCATGGGGAGGGGCACACACCGCCAAATCCAGCACACCTGGGACCCACGCAGCCTTGACCAGTAGTGGATGCCTACGACCTACGTAGCAGGATTATCCCTTCTGGACCCTAGTCACCTATGCTGCAATGTCAGGCCTGGCCTAGGGGCACCCTCTGACACACATCCCCCACCTGGATACCACCCTACCATGCGTAATTTATAAAGCCCCATTGTGGCTGCTGTGATGCCCCCAGCGCCCATCCAGCTACGGATAGGCCTCCGCCAGTATGTGGGCCATCAGGGGGGTCAGGGTTCAATGGGCACCTCTTCCTCATTGGGAGGCCATCCCCAGCTGGGCCTCCGCCGTCTTCCGTGCCCAGCATCTCAGGTCCTTCCACCGTTTCCAACAGTGGGTGCTCTGCCTGCCATAGACCCTCAGGGTCCACACTTCCTTGGTGATAGCATGCCATATACCCCTCTTTTGATGGGCACTGACCTGCAGAGGGCATACACACAAGAAAATAGTATTAATCAGACAGTTCTGCCTGTTACACTTATGGCCCACCATACCCCTTCACATGACCATTTACAAACACATGGCCCAGCACACAACCTCTACACTGCCCAAGGGACATCCAGCCACCCTCTTACACAATGCCTGCACACCCCACTCCATGCATTCATGCCACATGCATCGTGCCCACAGTGTACTCACCTGTTGGTCTGGAGGCCCATACAACAGTCCATACTGGGGTAGGACCCCATCCACCAGTCTCTCCAACTCCGCCGAAGTGAAGGCTGTGGCCCTTTCCCCAGTCACACAAGCCATGGTAGGTTCCAGACACAGGTCACAGCAGCACATGCAGTGTAGGTCCTCTCTTTTTGAAGATCAGGTATCAAGTGAGGGATCAGATAGAAAATGGCAGTCCCCTCCGTAGTGGTGCATACTGTCACCTCCGGCGTACATCCCCATTGGCCAATGTACCCCATAGGGCTTCATTATAACCAATGAGGAGTTGCACGGCGGTTCCGACCAACTCCCGCAATGGCGCACAACGTCAGCGGAATTACCTCACTTCCACCTGTCCCTCCACACATGAAATAGCGGATGCCATTTCGGGGGGGGGGCAGGCCCTGGATAATTACTGCATCACTGTTTAATTTTGGACATACAGGACAATGCTCACTGACCCATTACAATTTGACAGCATGTATCATACTGTTGTAGCCCCATTGTTCATCTTGTGACCGGCTCCTCTGCCCTTTTGTCCTTTAGATTGCTACCGCTGCAAATGAATAGGGGATGGAGACATACCCCCGTCTGCAGAACCCTGGTGGACTTGAAAACAATGTAGGACAGGCACATCATCCTCACCTATAGACTTGACAGGGCCACAATCACAGAGCTGTGTGCCCAATTGGAGCCTGACCTGATATCTGCTATCCGTCACCCCACTAGGATCCCCCCTCTTGTGCAAGTGCTATCAGTTTTCCATTTCCTGGCAACTGGTTCTTTCCAAGTGACAGTGGGCTTGGCAGCAGGAATGTCATAGCCAATGTTCTCAATTGTGCTGACCAGAGTGTTGTCTGCTCTCACATGTACAGCTACATTGTATTTCCCCAGGTGCAACATTTGGCCACAGTGAAGGCTGACTTCTATGCAATGGGACATAACCCAAACATAATTGGTGTGATTGATGCAACACATATTGCATTTGTTCCCCCGTCAAAATGAACAGGTGTACAGAAATCGCAAGAGTTTTCACTCAATGAATGTGCAGATGGTGTGCTTGGTGGACCAGTACATCTCCCATGTCAATGCTAAGTATCCTGGGTAGGTGCATGATGCCTTTGTCCTGAGGAATAGCAACATCCCAAATGTGATGGCCCAACTACAGAGGCACAGGGTGTAGCTAATAGATGAGCCCTGGTTCCCACCCAGTAGATGTTGGGGTATGGTGTGGGCCATATGGGATAGTGTGTGGCTAAATGTTGTCCCTCAATATCTGAAGGTGACTCTGGTTACCCCAACCTATCATGGCTACTGACCCCTGTGAAGAATACCAGGAAAAGGACAGAAGAACGTTATAATGAGGTACATGAGCGAACCAGAAGGATCATAGAAAGAACTTTTGGCCTCCTAAAGGCCAGGTTTCGGTGCTTCCATCTGACAGGTGGATCCCTATGCTACTCACCCAAGAAGGTCTGCCAGAAAATAGTGGCATGCTGCATGTTGCACAACATTGCGTTGAGACGCCATGTACCTTTTCTGCAGGAGTAGGAGGAGGCTGGAGATGCCCATGTGACAGCAGTTGACCCTGTGGACAGTGAGGATAAGGAGGTAGAGGATGAGGTGACCCGTCAGTATTTCCAATGACACACAGGTAAGACAGTGTTACTTCACATTTCATTGTCATTATTTTGAAATTGTTGGGAACAGGCATGCTGTTATTTCCCACTTCTATGCCCACTTACTGTACCCTTTGGCAACTAATTTTACAGATGTTGGTGCCTCACAGTAGCCCCTGGTGTGATCACTGCAGCGAACTACAGGTCTTTCATATGTGCTCATTTACTGTGCAGCTGATTTGCAATGTTCGTACATGGTTAAGTGTACACATACTTAAATAATAAGACATACTCCTTACTTCTATTTGTTTCAAGGGTGTTTATTGCAGTGCTAAGATATTGAGGGGCAAGTGCAATGGGATGGGGTGATGATGGAGGAAACTCCACAGTAGAGTTCCGGTCTGTATCACAGGTGCATTGTCCATGGGGACATAGGAAGGGGAGCAATTGCAGTTCAAGGTGGACAGGGTGACAGAGTGGCACACAAGGGTGACAATCAGTACAGTCTCATTTCCTGGAGGGGGTCTTGGCAATAGTCTCTGGCTTCTGCCTGGATCGCAGGGAACGTTTGCGGGCTGGTTCTCCTTCTGCAGGGTGAGGGGTGCGGGTGGCCTTTTGGTTCTGTGGTGCAGCCTCGTGTCCACTAGCAGCAGCAGAGGTGGAAGGCAGTTCAGATGTCTGGCTAGTGGCAGGGGCCCGCTGTTGTGAGACGGCCTCCCTCATAATATTGGCCATGTCTGCCAGCACCCCTGCTATGGAGGCCAAGGTGGTGTTAATGGCCTGCGTGAACTCCCTGATCCCCTGTCCCCTGGTACTGTCCCTCCTGCAGCTGCCTGTTCTCCTGCACACTGTCCAGGATATGGCCCATCGTGTCCTGGGAATGTTGGTATGCTCCCAGGATCTCTGCAAGTGCCTCCTGGAGAGTCGGTTCCCTGGGCCTGTCCTCCCCCTGGTGCACAGCACTCCTCCCAGTTTCCCTGGTGGCCTGTGCCTCTGTCCCCTGAACCGTGTGCCCACTGCCACTGACCCCAGGTCCCTGATTGTCTTGGGTATGAGGTGTGCCCTGGGATCCCGGTAGAGGTGGACACACTGCTGATTGACGTGTCCTGGGGACAGAGGTGTGGGTACGCTGGGTGGGTGCTGTGGTGGTGTTTCCAGATGGGGGAGGCTCTGTGGTTGTCTGTGAATGGGCTTGGGTAACCGACTGTCCAGAGGTCCCTGATGGGCCAGGTTGGTCATCCAGATCCAGGTGACCAGAGTTGCTGTCATCACTGTGGGCCTCTTCTGTGGGGGGACTGGATATTGCTGGCGCCTCCTCTCCGCTGACATTGGCTGAGATACCTGTGGGGATGTAAATGCTGTGTTGTTGTTTCTGTGTGTGACATATTGTGCCTCAGTGGGTTCCATCTTTGGTTGCATTTACCCTGGCAGCTTTCAATTGTGTAAGTTGGTATGTGGTGGGCTAGCTGATTCTCTCTAGTGTGCATGCTTTAGTGATAGGTGTCCATGCATTGTTAGAGCATGCAGGGATTTGCATTGGGATGGGTAATATGTGATGGGGCAGGTGTGTGGGAAGTGGCGGAGTGATGGGAGTGAGGGTGGGGGTATGTGATGGCATGCAGGTAGGAGGGTGATAGTGGTATAGAGTTGACTTACCAGAGTCCAGTCCTCCTACTAGTCTGGCAAGGCAATCAGGATGCATGATTGCAAAGACTTGCTCCGCCCATGTTAGTTGTGGGGGAGGAGGTGGGGGTCCACCGCCAGTCCTCTGTACAGGGAGTTGGTGTCTTGCTGCAATGGAACATACCTTCCCCCGTAGGTCATTCCACCTCTTCCTGATGTCATCCCTGGTTCTTGGGTGCTGTCCCACGGCGTTGACCCTGTCCACGATTCTCCGCCATAGCTCCATCATCCTAGCTATTGACATCTGCTGCACCTGTGCTCCAAATAGCTGTGGCTCTACCCTGATGATTTCCTCCACCATGACCCTTAGCTCCTCCTCTGAGAATCTGGGGTGTCTTTGTGGTGCCATGGGTGTTGTGTGAGTTGTGTAGGTGAGGGTGTGTAAGGTGATGTGTGGGGGTGTGTGATGTGGGGTGCGTGGGTGGTGTATAGGTGTAGGGAGTGTGTGGCTCTGGTTTTGTCTGTGGTCGTGGTGACTGTCTTGTGCCAATGGTTTGTAATGGTAAAGGGTTGTGGGTAATGTGGGTGTGTGTTTTATAGTGGGGTGAGTGGGTGAGTGTGGTGTGTGTATGGGTGTCAGGTGTGTGTTGTTTGAATTGTCCAATATGGTGTTTTTTTTTGGTTGAGTGTGTGTATTTTGAGCGCTGCAGTATGTACCGCAAATGGTTTACCGCCATTGAGTGTCCGCCGTGATGTTTCATGGGTCATAAGGTGGTGGGCGCAGATAGGTTGGCATATGGTGTGGATTTTGATACCACCAGTTTATCACTGATCTTTGGACTGGCGGATTTGTGTGTGTGGCTGAATAGGGACCGATTGGTGTGTGTCATAATAAGGTGAACGGATATCTGCGCCGGCGGCAGTATGTTGGCGGCAGTCAACGTGGCGGTAAGTGGGATTTACCGCCAATGTCATAATGAGGGCCATTGTTTCTTTTTGTTTATGTTATTTAATTTTCCTATGGTATAAAATCCCAATAAAACACTCTTGAAATAAAAAAAAGAAAAGAAATTACACTGTGCACACCAGAGGGTAGGTCGGTATGCCCAGTAGACAGCAGCCTACGCGAGCATGAACAGTTTAGGGCGGTAACAAGGCCTGTAGGTGATGTTGTGAAGGGGGTCGGGGCTCAGAGCTGTTAAGCCCATAGGGGGAATGGGTGGGGTTCAGAATTTGCATTGTTTGTTTTCTGTCAGGGTAGCTTTATGTAAAGCACTGAGCCTGATGTGGCATTGTCTGTGAGGTTAGAGCTGTCGTATTAAAGCAGACGTTCTCCTATTTAGTGAGGTTTGTGGTGGATTGTGGCATTTATCAGAAGAGGATGGGACAAAGCAAACTGCAGCTGCTCTTTCCTAGAAATGTAGAGTCACAACTGGGAAGGAGGTGAATTTACCTGTCGAGGAACGGGACAGCTTCTCTTGACGTAGTTGCAGAAACACCCGGAAGTGATACCAAGCCTGGTCCTCTTGTTGTGAGGCTTGTCAGGTATGAACTGTCAGACACCAGGAACTTCCAACACGGGGCCCTGTAAGAAACCTAAGAAGCGAGTCAACAAGTTCTAGAGAAGCTTGGGGGGCACCGAGGACATCCAGTTACAGGAGAACAGGTTTTGCGTCCTCCAGGCGCTAGGACATGTCTCGGCCTGTGTGTGTCATCACCAAGGGCCGCTGTTGTGTATGGTAGTCACGTGACCTGCCCCTTCCACCCCAGGCAAGCTCTGTGTAATAGGGGAGCTCTCGTGGGATTCGAGAGAGGACATGTGGTTGTGAATAACACTGGAAATATTCTGTCCACGGAAACTTAGTTTCTAGGTAAAAACACTGCAGAGAAAAACAGGAAATACCCTCTCCTGACACACAGGAAAGTGATAACATTGAGATGCAAAAAGCAAGATACCACATGGTCTGCGAGTGTAGAGTAGATTACAGTTCAAAGAGTTTGATGATGCAGTTTACAATAGATCAGAGAAGGAAATTTAAAGTATTCTCTTAGTGAGAAGACTGACTTCCCGTTGTCCTTATCCTCGAGGTGTCCCCATACTGTTTCGGTCTTTGATTTATGAGATTTTGATGTGATTTTACCTTCATACTAATTGATGCATTCATATTTTGATAACTGCTTTTTGCCTTCTGTAACCCATTACCACACCATCAATATTTGAGACTTAGTTTTGCTCTGTCTTTCTTGTGGAGCCTAATACATTTATTACATGTAATGCTTATTGACCAGCCTTAGCTGTGATTGTTAATTCATCTATATAACTTTCTGGGTCTTGAATTCGCACAAAGAAAACATCATCATAATGTGACGTATCAACACTTCTCAGCAGGGGTTGCTACACTGTTTGCTCAAAAAAAAATGTTTAGCAAAGCGTTTCCCAGAGGCAATGATTGCCTGGTTCCACATTGTGCCCAGACAGGCACGGAGAGGATGGCTCTCTGCTCTGGCTCGTCACGAGTCCGTGAAGTGCCTGAACAGAAAAATCTCTAAACTCCTGAAGTCACCTATGATATACTAGGAGTATTTGTAGGGCATGGCCACCCATGGGAATCCACAACTGGTTGAAAGATACTGAGACACAGACCGCATTGGATACTCAGCATGGGGTTTGTTCTTGAACAGTAATGTCTTGGGAAGTTTTCGGAAGGACAGCTCGGTGTCAGCTGTCCACAAGGTCGGGGTAAGAGAGTTCCAGAGTTTGGTAACATTGAATCTAAAGGATGGTTCTCCACTTATGGCTCTTCTGATGGAAGAACATCGGCCAGATGTGCGTTGGTGGATCTTCGCACCCTATTGGGGATGTAGGGGGGCGACCTAGGCAGGGCGCTTCCCCCACAGTTATATTGGGGAGGAAGGAGTTTGTGTTCCCTGATGGAGTTCACCTATCAGCAGGGCGTAACAATATTTTTGTAAACAATTTATTCTCATTTGCCACTCAATATTTCTTGCAGAAGGTGGTGGGTTCTGATGGCAGGT
Source organism: Pleurodeles waltl (assembly GCF_031143425.1). Taxonomy (NCBI): domain Eukaryota; kingdom Metazoa; phylum Chordata; class Amphibia; order Caudata; family Salamandridae; genus Pleurodeles; species Pleurodeles waltl. The sequence goes on from NC_090451.1 coordinate 698,339,312, forward strand.
GAGCTATCCTGGCCTGTGTCAGGGTGAGTTCATGCTTGGGTGGGACTCGTCAGGTCTCCTTTGTAACTCACATGACGTTTAGACATAGAGTACATCTTCGTCACAGGGACCTCAATGTAGGCTGTTGCAGCATTTGTTAAAGATTTTTCTGACGCATAGCTTCTAATTCAGCAGATATCATCTAGAGCATATCCTGATGCATAACTTCTAGTTTAGCAGGTATCATCTAGCGCATATTCTGAAGCATAGCTTCTATCTCTGGGGATATCATCTAGAGCATATACTGATGCATAGCTTCCATCTCTGAAGGCATCATCTACAGCATTTTCTGAAGCATAGCTTCTAGTTCTGGAGGTATCACCTAGAGCATATTGTTAAGCACATCCTCTAGCTCTGGAGGTATTGTCTGGAACATATTCTGATGCATACTTTCTAGATCCTGTGGTATCATCTAGGCCATAATCTGATGAATATCTTCTAGTTCTGGAGGTATCATCTGGGGCATATTCTGAAGCATATCCTCTGGCTCCAGATTTATCATCTGGAGCATATTCTGATACATAGTTTCTAGTTCCTGCAGTATCATCTAGGCCGTATTCTGATGCATATCTTCTAGTCATGGAGGTATCACCTGGAGCATATTCTGATGCATATCTTCTAGGTCTGGAGGTATCACATGGAGCATATTCTGATGCATAGTTTCTAGTTCCTGTGGTATCATCTAGATCATATTCTGATGCATAGTTTCTAGTTCCTGTGGTATCATCAAGAGTATATTCTGATGCATATCCTCTAACTCTGGAGGTATCATCTGGAGCATATTCTGCTACATAACTTCTAGTTCTGGAGGTATCATCTGGAGCATATTCTTTAGGTGTGAATGTGTAATCTATATCATAGTGAGCTTTCTTGTGGGTGTTCTTTATGTTTTATCTGGACTCTGATGTCTAGTTCTGGACACTTGTTCTTAAATATTGTGTCCATTTCTGGAAAAGTTACCCATAGTTTTAGTTGGCACAGATGTGTCATGTTGAGGAGTCAAAGCCATTCAAATACCAGAGACATATAGGTTCTGCAGGAGGCGATATGATAAAGGTATATAAATAAGGCATCATGCTGGAGCCACCATAGTGCATGCATGCCGCATATGGTGCACGTGTGGTGATGCATGCACACATAATCATCATTGTGTTTTTTTCATTTTTTTGGTCGATGCTGTTCCACATCAGAAGACAAGTATGTTGTTTTTCTTTTTGATGATGCAAAGACTCTTGGTTTTTCTAGTAGCTGTATATCGCGGGTCCATAAGCAGTAAAGGCTCCATCTTTATTGTCAGCTCACAGCACAATGAAATAATTCACACCGTAAATTCTTCGTTTGATAATTGTTGCATTTCTTCATTCTAGCATTCTTCATATTCACATATATCCTGCTGGTGACTGAGGGTACTTGTGTCCTCATCCTTGTGGGTCCTTGGTGGAAGTGATGGGTGGACGACTTCCTGGATGTGGCCAGAGACTGATCGAACATTGTACCTACTAATATTGAAGCACTATTGTTCTTCAGAAGGGACTCAACCAGAGATTTATCAATTTGTCACTAGAGCTGGCTGTGGAACCAGACAGGCAGTATTCTAGCTGCCTCCAGGGTTACTGTGGACTCCACTTTTCCATTCAGTATCAGTAGGGCTGGTGCCCGGGAGAACATACAGGGGGTGGATAAGACAAAGAGCTCACCTGTGTGTAGATCAGAATCCTGCATCAAGGGGTAGGTTACATTTCAACAAATGTGTAAATCAACTCTTTACACTTGTCCCAGGCCAATGCCTTCCCATGCCACTGCATTGCTCTGGCTCCTGTATTCTTGTCCCCCCCCTGTTTTTGTGTGCCTTCTCCTTGCTTTTCCCATCGTTCTCACTGCTCTCTCCTTGGTTTTCTCCCCATTTTTGTACCTTCTCCTTGCTTTTCCCTTGTTTCTCACTGCTTTTCCTTCACTTTTCCCCCTGATTTTGTGCAGCTTCTCCATGCAACTGCGCACCAACACCTTGCTTCCGGAATTCCAAAGGGCCCTCAAGACCCTGCTGTTCAAATGAGCCTCTGGGATCTGCAAGCACCTGGATACCCTATTGGGTGATTAGCTGCGCCATACAAATCCTGATTGAGTGGCTTGTATTTCAAAACCTCTGTACCATGCAGGATGTCATGCCTTGTCCCAGACACATGGAGGATGTCTTAAAATGATGCAGCGAGTTTAAACCCTTACTCTATTGACGTGTGGTTTTCAGACCAAGAGAGAGCTTAATGGGGCCTTCCCGTGAATGAGATCACAAAAAGTCCCAAAAGCCAGCAGACACCATCAAGCAAAGGAACATTCAGAAATGCCAGCTGTTGCTGGTTGCTAGAGATGCAGAACTGACTGAAGTTGAAGAGAGCTGTGTTTTCACACACTGGATGACCCCTTTAATCATGAAGGCTGTAGAGCACACTCTGGAGCATAGGGTGTTGTGCAGGGTTCAATGAGATGCAGAGGGACCCTCCAGGGTGAGAAGACTCAGGTTGCTGTTATCCGTGATTTTCAGTGTATTATCAGAGATACTTGAGTGATGCTGTCTCCGATCTGAACCCAGAATAGAGGTCTTAGAGGACAGTACTGCAGTATTCCAAGGAGTTTAATGGTGTCTGACGTTTTGATAAACTGAACTAAGAATGATAGATTTGTGATAGGTCAGTAGTAGGCCACTGGCAAGATGAAGAAAACATTTATGCATGCCTCATCAATCAACAGGTGTTGACATGTTTTGGTGTCTTTTTCATTGTTATACTTTCATAAGGAGAAACTGTGTACATTTTACATTGGTGGTGGGCATTCAGTGGCATCAGTATATTGGTAATTAGGAGTGGGTGATAAATTCTGCTGCACAGGAGGAGTTGGCAGAGTTTTGGCCACTCCATGTTAGGCATATAACATGGATTTCTGGACGAATTCTGCCAATCGCCGCATGGTGAAGTTTTTTCTCATGTGCGGCTCACAAATGGTAAGTTGAGCAAGAATTGGTGTCTCCTAGCACCATTTTTGGATGATAGGAGAGCACCCATGAGATTTTCCCAAAGCGGGCGGTCGCATACCGTTGTGACCGTTCGTGTTGAGAATGCTACTGCTTGAGTACAAAATCTACTCGAGCTGCAGCAAAATCAACTCGACCAGCAGTGCTGTCTGGCACTCCGCATGGTGCCAAAAATCGTCAGAGGCTGGGCACCGTGCCGATTTTCACCCATTCAAGGAACTCTGAAATCTCACAGAGTTTTCATGTAACTCCGTGTAATTCCATGAAGTGAAACTCCGCGAGTTCCGCCCACCCCTATTGGTAATAAGTGTGGTAACAAGTATACAATTAAAACAGATTAAATGATCATCAATCAAAGTGTTCACTTAGAAAACTCTTGAGTTGGGTCCTAGAATTACAACTAAATAGTGTACGCAAAATCTGAATAGTTGTGGGTCCATTAACACTTTCTCCGATAATACTTTTAAATCATTTCCTCCCCTACTACTGGCAAATGGTTGCCAGGAGAACCGAGAGGATGCTAGCCGCTAGGACTATTTGGTTTCCTACACTTGTTTTGAAGGCATTGCTCTGCAGTCTGCACTTGTGTAGATGACTAAGTAATCAGAGCAGACAAATGTCCTTCTGTGAGGCCTGTTTGTGATATAAAATCAAAGAACCTTAGATTAGGACCTTCTGCCCCCTCTTTGATCCCTCTAGTAATGTTGAGCAATATCTGTTTTAGTAAGGTATTGGATTTGCTCCAGAATTTTGGATTTTTGTCCTAATTTACTCTTTAACATAAAAGCCTGCAAGCAGCACAGCCCTCTACAACCGTTGGCGGTAACAACTGCTCCTCCACCAAGAGTTTAGGTTCCTTGGTTACCGCTTTGTTGTATTTGACCTCACTTCTTTTATTGTGAAGCCCACAGTACTCTGCTTGTGGTATTATGGACACGTTTTTTACCATATTGAAGCCTGAGTTACCATTGCATAGTATAGTTTTGCAGCATTTGTATAGTGCTTCATACCACGGACGAGGCCACAAGGCGCTCTGGTTTGCATTGGGTTCTTCGTGTCCTTTCCCAGTAGAGAGTTGAAAGGGTTTTGGTTGTAGTTTCACCTGTATGGTGCTGCAATGTGTTAGTTAAAGGTGTTTGGCAGTGGGCACAGACTTTATCTTCTGCAGGATGCCAGCACAGATACACTGAGAGAGGAACCATGGGAGTGTGGACAAAGGGATATATTGTAGTTTAGCGTGACTACGATACAAAGCGCACCAGATAAGCTCTGAGAGTCTGGACATTTCTACTTCTTAAAACATTAACACTGGCCAAGTTGCTTAACAGGTAAACAATACCTCTTCAGCAGAATGGTCTTAATTACAAGATACAGCCTTTCTCTTCAGTGCCTCTTCCACGTACACAAAGGCTCACAAACCACCAGGAAGAGGGCTCTATTGTCACTTTAGTTACCTTTTGAAAAGAACAGTGGCCTCTGATGGTGCCAAAGCAACCCTTGCCACAGGCTAGGAATCACAGATGTAGCTGCAGCTAAGTTTAGAACATGTTACTGCCTCTGACGTGCACACAACTGCTTCCTTCCCAGGAGCCATCTTTCATCTAGCATCCACGCAGTTCCACCCAGCGTCCACCTAGCACCCATCCAACATCTATCCAGCATCCTTCTACCGTCCATCCAGCGTCCATCTAGCGTCCATGCACTGTCCATCAACCTCCATCCAGCGTCCATGCAGCATCCACCCAGCGTCCACCCAGCATCCCTACAGCATTCATCCAGCTTTCATCGAACGTCCCTCAAGTGTCCAACCAGCATCCAACCAGCGTCTATCCAGTGTCTACCCAGTATCTATCCAGCATCCATCCGCATCTATCCAGCATCCATCCAGCAGCCATCTAGCAACCATTCACTATCCATCCAGCATCCATGCACTGTCCATCTGGCATTAAGCCAGCACCCATCCAGTGTCCCTACAGCATTCATCCAATTTTCATTGAGTGTCCACCCAGCGTCCCTCCAGCATCCATCCTGCGTCCATCCAGCATCTAACCAGTGTTTATCCAGTGTCTATCCAGCATCTATCTACCATTCATCCAGCATCCATCCAGGATCCATCCAGCATCCATCCATCATCCATCAGGTGTCCATCCAGCAGTCATGCAGTGTCCATCCAGCATCCATCCAGTATCTATCCAGCATCCATCCAGCATCTACCCGGCATCCATCTAGCGTCCATCCAGCAGCCATCCAGTGTCCACCCAGTATCCATCCAACATCTATCCCGCATCCATCGAGTGTCCATGCAGCGTCCATCCAGCGTTCATCGAGTGTCCATCCAGCATCCATTCCAGCATTTGATTGTCCGTCCAGCATCCCTCCAGCATCCATCCAGCCTCCATCCAGCCTCCATCCAGCATCCATCCAGCGTCCAACCAGCATCTATCCAACATCCATCCAGTGTCCATCCACCATCCATGCAGCAGCCATCCAGCATCCATCCAGCATCCGTCCAGAGTCCATCCAACATCTATCCAACATCCATCCAGTGTCCATCCAGCATCCATGCAGCAGCCATCCAGCATCCATCCAGCATCAATCCAGGGTCCATCCAGCAGCCATCCAGCATCCAACCAGCATCCCTCTAGCATCTGTCCAGCGTACATCCAGCATCCCTCGTTTCCTTCCAGTTTCTACCCAGCATCCATTCAGCATCCATCCAGCATCCATCCAGTGTCTCTCTAGTATGCATCTAGCGTCCATCCAGGGTCCATCCAGCATCTGTTTAGCATCCATTAAGCATACGTCTAGCGTCCATCGAGTGTCCATCCAGCATCCAACAAGCATCCATCCAGCTTCCATTCAGCATCCATCCTGTGTCCATCCAGCATCTATCCAGCGTCAGTTCTAAACTCTGATGTAACACCAACTTCAGTGGAGCCTTTGAAATCTATGACTCTGCACTTCTCAAGCTAAACTACTCTAAATACAATGTAAGTAATTACTTAAACTACTATACCCCACCTAACACTCTTCTCGAGACGGATAGGCGTCCAGCACCGTGTGTGCTGTTACCCTAGGTAAGTCCAAGACGTCAGTAGGCGGTGTCTTCCTCTGCCTGGTGGGGAGAGGTTTAGGGATCAGATGGAGAGTCGTAGAGGGCAGAGGCGGACTAGTGAACAGTGAAATAGGACTTCTACCACTCCGGGGCTCACATTTACTAAAATATGTATCAGCAGTTGCACAGTGCTACACAGTATAGCGCTTCAGGCGTGGGCCTTCACAATGGTAAGTAAATAGGCACTATCTTGTGTGTTGTGTGACGGCCCTTGCAAATGGCTAGTGGATTTGGGCTCACAAATTTAATATTTAAGAGAGGTCCACAGCTCAGCAGCTGCAGAGAAAGACTGAACAGATTCAGAACCATATAATAATGATATTTATTCTGGAGAATTCTCTGAGACCTTCTTTGCCCTTGGACTGCTGTCCTCAATAAAGACACCTGTCAGCTTCAGCCTCCTGTATCTGTAGGGAGAAAATGGGGGGGGGGGGTCACACCTTAAGCCCCAGAGATCTGCCTGAAAACTAACAGACCATAGATGCAGACAGACACCAGGATGCAAAAGGATGAGCAGATAACTTGTAGTCACAGAGGCAGGCAGACCCCAGGATAAACCCGGAAGAGCAGACATCTCAGAGAGACAGACACCAAGATACACACGGATGAACAGGCAGCTCAAGAGACACATAGGCTGACAGACACCAGGATAAACCCGGAAGAGCAGACATCTCAGAGAGACAGACACCATGATGCACACAGATGAACATACAGCTCAAGAGACGCCTAGGCTGACAGACACCAGGATAAACCCAGAATAGCAGACATCTCAGAGACACAGAGGCAGGCAGGCGGACAAACCAGGATGAGCAGAGATCTCAGAGACACAGAGGCTGACAGACATCAGAACAAACCTGGAAGAGTAGACAGGTCAAGACAAACAACCACAGACAACCGGATAGACAGATGAGTCGGCAGCTCAGAGATATAAAGGAAGGTCCGATGAGCAAACATCTCAGAGACAGAGAGGAAGACCAGATGAACAGACATCTCAGAGAGGCAGACAGACATGCGGATGAACCATATAAGTAGATAAATCAGAAACACAGAGGCAGACTTACAATAGGATAAACTCAGATGAGCAGACAAGTCGAAAGACACAGAGACATGCACCAGGATACATAGATGAGCAGACAGCTGGGAGAAGCAGAGGAAGAACAGATGAGCGGACATCTCAGAGACAAAGTCAGGCAGACACAGATGAGCAGACTGCTCGAGAGGCGGAGGGGCACCAGTATAAACCCGTATGAGCAGAGAGTTCAGGCACCCAGAAGCAGACAGACACCAAAACACAGGCTAGCAGATAGTACAAGAGATGCAGACTCCAACAGACCCCAGGATAAACCTGGATGAGCAGACAGCTCAGAGACACAATGACATGCACATACCGACAACGAGGCATCAAGGCAAACATATCCTCACAGACAAGAAGACAGGCACAGATAGATGGACTTATCCACGTATATGCACAGAATGGACAGACCCAAGGAATACAGATGCACAACATGAAATGCAAAGCTCACAAGGGTAGATTCTTGCAAACACAAACTCAAGGATAAACACAAATGGATTGATGGAGCGCAAGGGCCTGATTTAGAGTTTGTAAGATGAGGTGCTCTATTGCAATTGATTACCCGGCCTACCAAACTATCGGTACGCATGCCTCCTTTAGAGATGGGCTGACCTTGCCTATTCCATCGACGGAGACTGTTGGCTCCATCCATGGAAAACTTCCTCAGATGCCCATATAAACTAGAGGCCGGAAGAGGACAGAGGAAATGCTTTACATCACCCAACCAGAAGAAGTCCAGTAAGTACTTTGAAAAGTGGAAAATCTTCCAGCTGAGCTGTACTGGGCCCACAGTAGAGACCAAAGAGTGTTGCTGCTCCCCAAACCAGGGGATTATGCAGAAATTCAGGCACCGCACTCTATGCTGAATGCACCTTAGGAGCCTGGGGACTTTGGGCGACTCACAGGCTTCAGCAAGCCCTTACAAGGCATGGGGTCAGACCAGTGGGCTATGTCTTTCCTGTGACTTCCTGGGGTTGCACAGGACCATAATTCTCTTTTTGTTGGCAGTGTGAGCTGTGCTGTATGTTTACACTGCTTCAGCACAATTGCAATCGCTTGACTGTTACTTTTTCAAGAAATGCCCTTCAGAGTATTTGCACCCCCCCAAAAAAAAAACCCTGACAGTCAGCATGGTTGGCTGCTGTAAGTGTGGGATTGATTTGGTAGGGTGTCATCTATTGACATTAATCAATCCATCAATCAGTCAATCAATGATTCGTAATGTGCAGCAAATCACATGTGAGGGTCTAAAGGTGCTAGAGTTGATGCTTGCTTCATGGTGATCTATTCATTTGAGCAGCCATGCCTTGAGTCCTTTCCTGAATTTCTGGAGCGATAAGTTGGTCCTGAGGTGCAGGGGAAAGTTGTTCCAAGCTTTGGCTGCCAGGTGTGAGAAAGAGCGTCCTCCGCTGTTGCTTTGGTAGATCCAGGGAGTTATCTGCGAGGAAGAGGGAGGTGGATCGTAGGTGTCTGGTTGCTTGGTAGAAGGTCAAGGTGTTGATGAAAGCTGGCCCTTTGTTATGCAGGGCTTGTATGAGTGGGTCTCTTCTGTATATGAGCCAGTGTAGCTTCTTGAGGAGGGGTGCGATGTAGGTTCATCAAGTGAGAGTGAGGAGGCTGTGTTTTGTATTGTCTATTTTCTTCAGGAGGCATGTGGTTCTTTCTATGTAAAATGCATTCCTGTGGTTCATCCTGTTGGTGACAAGTGCCTGCTTGACAGCCTTTCTGGTGTTGACTGAGAGCCACCTGAAGGTCTTGCGTAGCATCTGTAGGGGGTGGAAGCAGGTGGACAAGGCTGTGTTTACCTGTATACCTTGCTAGCCAAGATGATGCCATGGTCGCAGGCATGGTATATTCGGGCGGCGGACGGGCCGAGTTCAGAGGCCACCAGGACTCATTCCATGGAGAATTGTTATTCCCAAAATGAGGACTTTCATCTTGTCCTTGTTGAGCTTGAGACAGTTGTCCTTGCTCCAACTGGCAACGTTCATCATACATCTGTGGAAGGTGGTTCTGGTGGTTCTGGTGGTGTAGGGGTCTTCTGACAGCAAGATGTTGAGCTGAGTGCTGCTGGCGTAGATGGGTAGGGGGGTCATATATGTATTGAAGACAGTGGGGCTGAAGGATGATCCTTGTGCGGCACTGCAGATGATCTTCTTGGGTTCTGATGTGAACGGTGAGAGACTAATTCTCTGGTTTGTTCTGGCGAGTTATGAGACAATCCATTTGAATGCATCTCCCTGGATTCTGATGTCGTTGAGTCTGTTAATCAACATGTGATGGGAGAATATGTCGAAGTCGGCTGACAGATCCAGGAGGATTAGCACTGCCATTTCACTGTGGTCCAGGATGACCCTGATGTCATCGGTGGCTGTGATCAGGGCTGTCTCGGTGCTGTTGTTAGCTTGGAATCTGGATTGAGAGTGGTTCAGGAGGTTGTTACATTCCAGGTGTTTGGTGAGTTGCTGGTTGATTGCCTTCTCCAGAACCTTTGCGGGAAAGGGGATTAGGGAGATCTGCCAGTTCATGGGTTCTGTTGGGGCAGCTGATGGTTTCTTCAGGTGGGGCCTCACTTTAGCATGTTTCCAGTCTTCATTGAAGGAGGCTGAGATGATGGAGGTGTTCAGGACTTTCTTGAGTTTGTTGCCAATCATCTTGCTTCTGAGGTTGTAGATGTGGTGAGGACAGGGGGCCGCGGGTGCACCTGAGTGCACAGAGCTCATGATGGAGATAGTGACTTGAGTTATGAGGGGTTCTCAATGGGTGATGAGGTGTTCGGGGTTTGTGTTCATGGGTGTCAGCAGGCTGGTTCTGTCAGCAGCGGTGTGTTGGGATTTGAAGCTTTCATAGATGCCAGAGATCTTGTTGTGGAAGAAGTCCGCCAGGGAGTCACACAGTTCTTGGGACAGGGTGATGCTGTTCCCGGCAGTTGTGTGGTTGGATAACTACTTCGCGTTGGCAAAGAGCTTCGTACTGCAGTTTGTACTGTCTTCTATGTGGTCTGCTAGGGCACTTTTCTTTGTTTCTTTCAGGAGGCGGTGGTTCTGGTTTAGTGCTATCTTGAAGGTGGTGAGGTCTGCTATCTCTTTGCTGGTGCGTCATTTCCTCTCTAGTTGCTACAGTTGCATTTGGTGGATTTCAACTCCGCGTTGATCCAGCTGGCTCTTCTAGCAGGTCCTATTGCTTTGGCTGGCTTGGTGGGGGCGACTGCATCAGCGCACTCCATGATCCACTGAGAGAGGTTCTTTGCAGCCTGTTCTGGGTTGGATGATCTGTCTGGGAGGTGAAAGTTGAGAGATTTGTTCCATTGGTCTTCTGATATATTGTTCCAGTTTCTGCACAAGGAGCTGGGAGGTAAGGTGCCAGTGTTAGTAGGTCCTTAGATGGTGAAGTGGACGCGGTAATGGTGGATCCAGGTGAGCTGAGAGGCGTGGTTGTGCTTGACTCTGTCGATGGAGGTGAAGATGGGGTCAGGGATGTGTCCTGCAATGTAGGAGGGGTCGGTAACAAGTTGTTTCAGGCCCATGTTGCTCATGCTTTCCAGAAGGCAGCTTGTGTTGGTGTCACTGGGGTCGTTGAGGTGAAAGTTAAGATCTCCTAGGATGATGTAACATTCGGAGTAAGGGCAATGCGGTCAGGGATGGTGCTGCAGAAGCTGGGGAATGGTCCTGGTGGTCTGTATGCAAGGGTGCCTCCTATGGTGCTTTTTCCATCTATGTGGAGTTAAAAGTTGAAATGCTCCATTATCTGGGTCGATTCGTCTACCGAGGTAGTGCAGCGGATGGTGTCCTTGAACATAATTGCAATACCACCTCTGTATTTGTTGGTTCAGTCCAGGTGAGTTATCCTGTAGCCTTCGAGGGTGGTGATGGCGATTTCTGGTGCGGAGTTCAGCCAGGTCTCTGTAAGGAAGGTGACGCGTGGGGTGAGAGTTAAGGCCTGGAAGGGCGCAGACGAGCTTGCCTTTGGTGCATCTTCGGCATGCCAGCTGCACGGACGCACTGCGACCTCCATTAAGTAGGTCCTGGGAGGGTCACTTGGAGGTGATAGGCGGGGCTCGTGGAAGGCGGGAAGTGGGCAGAATACACAGCGGGAAGTGCGTGCGGCAAGCAAGGAACAAAGTGACAGAATGAAACAGGAAAACAACTGAGCAATAACAAAATGAGCAATAGAAAAAATGCCAAAATAACACAGTAACACAATATCCGAATCAGAACAAATGGGCAGATACCAGGAAAAGTGACAACAGTGGCAAAAAGGGCAGTGGGCACTAGGACCAAACAAAACTTGTGAGCAAAACTTCACAAATACTGATATATCCATACAACGAGGGGCCCAGAGACCAACAGACACGCCATCACACAAAATCACATCTATAGAGTAGGCAAAGGCACAGAAGTGTGTGCAAACACAAATACCAACATGTACATGCAGACACATAAAGATGGACCCAAAGGTAAACACAGACCATACAGACAGGTAACACTTACTCAAAGCAGCAGACCACAAAGCCCACCAGCATGGAGAACGCAGAGCTCCCAGCAAGCACCAGGATCAGCTGAACCAAATCCATCTCTTCTGCAGGGAGGAAACAGAGATCACAAGTCAGTGGAGCAAGCGGTCTGGACAAATGAGATCTCAAGTCTGAGAAGCAAAGGGTCTGGAAAACATCTGAAGACAGCGGAGCAAGTGGTCTGGAGAATAGAGATCTCAAGTACAAGGAGCAAGCCATCTGGAGAACAGAAATCTCAAGTGAAAGCAAAAACAGTCTGGAGAACAGAGATCACAAGTCAGTGGAGCAAGCAGCATGGAGCAAAGAGATCTCAAGTCAGAGGAGCAAGGAGTCTGGGGGAGCAGAGATCTCAAGTCAGAGGAGCAAAGGGTCTGGGGAGCAGAGATCTCAAATTAGAGGAGCATGCCGTCTGGGGAGCCGAGAACTCAAGTCAGAGGAGCAAGGGGTCTGGTAGAGTGAAGATCTAGAGTCAGAGGGCCAAGGGTGTGAGAGCAAAGATCATAAGGCAGGAGCAGAGAGAATAGGAAAACAACAGAGATCTTGAGACAGAGGATAAGTGGACCTGGGCAAAACAGAGATCTCACATCAGTGATGTAAAGGGTCCGGGGTACACATCTTAGATCAAAAAAGAAAGGCCTAAAGGAGAGCAGAAATCTCAGTCCAGATGGGCAAGTGGGTGAATCAGAGTTCACAAGGCAGGAGCAGAGGATGTGGGACAGCAGAGATCTTGAAACAGGGGAGAAAGGATTCTAAGTAGAGCTGAGATCTCATGTTAGAGGTGGAAAGGGTCAGAGGTAGAGTCAATCTCACATCATAGGAGTAGGGATGAGAGAACAGAGTTCTCAAGTCAGAGGAGCAAGGGTAGGGGAGTCCAAGAATCGTGAAGCAGAAGATAAAGGATCTAGGGCAAAAAGATAGATGGAATATCTGACGAACATGGGTTTTATGGGAGACCAGGGCACTCCATCACAAAATATATCAACAATTCAAAAGAACACAATCTGGTGGTTTCTCCCAACATTAATACAAAACTTGTAGATAGAGCTTGTGTATTCCACAGGTCCAACTCTGGGACCGGTTTCATCCAGTTTCTGACTTTTGTGTGTTTATCCCACACTGGTCTAGCCACAGTCTTTGACTTATTGTGTCAGTAGGAGGGTGGGGTGAAGTTGGGAGCTCCTTCTCCCACTGGACCCAAAGCAAAGGCACACAAGAAGAAGGGGCTTCCTCACTTAAGTACCTTTCAGTTTGATGTGAGTAACACCTCTCTCGGAAAATGGAAAAGGAAAGAGGGAAGGGCTCTCCTTACACCTCTGAGGGACTTGCAGTCCAATCCCCAACATCCTAGAGTCTTGTCCTCTACCAAGGACATCAGGAAGGCTTGGAGAAGCCCCGCACTGCACACTGCAGCCTGGGCTTTCATCAACCTCAGAGCAGGAAATAAAAATAGAATTGTGACTGATGCAGCTACACACAACACATACAACACACATGTATATGGCAAACATATGTGTATCATCTATGTCATAGAAACTCTCTCTGTGGAACTCAAGGTAGGACCCGTGCTCTCCAGAGCCCTGAGGGGGATCTTTTATGTCCCCACAGATCTCAAGTGAGAGGAGTGGGGAACATGTAGGGCAGCAGAGGATGTGGATGGGGAATGTAGGAGAGACACAGGGAGAGCAGAGGGAGTCAATATTGGGGAGATTATGAGAGAGCAGAGAGTCCAGGTCATGGAACTGGAGGGCGTGCAATGTCACAGTAGAGGAAGCAGCCCTGAACATCATAACTGAGCAGAGAGGCCCTCAAACAATGGGATACATAGGGTGAAGAATCATTCAGGTAAGGACCATCATTGGGGGAGGAGATGCTCACCAAGTCTGGCAGAGCAAGCACCTGTAAAGCGTCAAGGGGGAGGCACAGGAAGCACATCTGTGCTAACAAAGGACCAAACATTGGGGGAAGAGGTAGAAATTAATCTGTAGGCCATAGGTCGTCTGGGTCACCATGACAGTCATCCTCCCCAGTGCAGAACAGGATGACCGTCCTTCACTTTACCTGATCATATCGGCAATGTGACGCATGGAAACACTGCAAGGAAAGTGACTGTTGGCTCCCAAGCACAAGGAGAAAGCTTCTTGCATGTCAGGGCCATTATTTTTTTTGTTTTCAAGAAACAAACTACTGCTTTGGGAAATCTTTTCTTAAAATTAAAAAAGTTTGCAAGCATGGGCATTAAACATGGTGCCTGTTCAGCAAGCTTCACAGCAGGGAGATCCCCGCCAAGGAGGAGGGGGCACTGTAAATTAAGCCTAATCACCCCCAGCGGGATGCCCTCCAAGAGCTAAATAAGGTGCTTACTGTCTGTAAATTGAAAGTAGGGTGAGAAATGGGGAGGATGCTCATTTTGAAGACCACCCCAGGGTGGTGGGACTCACCTGGATAACACTTTGTTATGGTCCAGCACGTCATGCTCTGCTTCTTGCAGGTGGTGCAGTTGATTGCAGACTTCTCCATCCCTGTGTGGCAGAGAGGGCAGGGCTGTGACTTCTCCTTGGTAGTGTACCTGGCCCAACACCACTTCCAGTGCCACATTCCTCCTCCACCTAGTAACCCTCCTCCTACGGGGCCCTTGCTCTCTCCAGGATTGTCCTTGATGTCCCTCACTCTTCCCTCCTCAACAGCACATCCCCTTGTACCAGTCTCCGTCTCCACTGTGGTACTTCCCATCAGCTACTCTTTTAACCTCTACCATTGCACTAAACGTTTCTAACAAACTCCCCTTTCACCACAACCCAACAGCACACTCCTGCCCCTGATGTCTTCTGCTGCTTCAGAATTAGGGCCACTTTCTTTTGAGGTACACCTCTAATGGTTGTATGCAATCTGACACCACCTCAAAGTAGCTACCCCTTTCCACTACCCCTCCCGGTTGTCATCAAATGTACACACGAAGCAGTGTGTCACTTTCTAGCCTCTAATAGAATACAAAGAAAGAGAGAGGGGGTTCTGGGTTCTCCTCTTTTCTTAAAGAGTTCATCTCATATTCTCAAACTCTTCTCTTGCCCCCCACTTACAGCATCATTAGATAGGTTCCCTTCTGCCCTTTCCCCCAGTCCTTGGGGCATACTTACTGCACACTGGTGGACACAGCACTGCAAGAGAAAGAGAGGCAAACAGTTGGTTCAACACAATTACAGGAAGAAGCACAGATGTGGGGATGAAAGTCCTCACTGGGGCTTTCTGCCCTTCTTGACTTGACTGCTTGACCCCCATGTTTTAACCCAGTGTGCTCAATATCTTGGAGACCCCTCAATAGGCTCCTCATAGTTTTGTCTGATCCAGTAACACAGAACAAAGCTCTCCTGAATTGGGGGAGCACCTAAAGTGTATCACCATCCATAGTGCAAGGTGGCTACATGTGTCGCCTAGTGAGTCTCTGCTGCGGGGCTGTAGTATGTGTGATGTGTAGAATCTGCACTTTGGGTCTGTCTTACATGTGATGTGGAGACTCAGTGCCCTGTGGATGCATTGTGTAATGTGCATGGACACTTTGGCCCACATTTACAAACACTTTGTACCAGATTTGTGTATTAAAAGTGACACAAGCCCAGTGCAAAGTGTTATTGAGGGATTTACTTTGCAACACAAATTGTGACTTGCATTGAAAAAGTTTGCTTAAAGTAACACAAAGTAGCATCATGCACTACTTTGAGCTTCTTTGTGTAAAGTGGGCATGCCAGGGTTTTATATACAGGTGGTACATGGGCGTACCTATGCAACCACCTGTGGCTTTTGATACAAATCCCTTCTACTAACATTTGTAGACAGAGATTTGCACCAAAAAATTATGCCCCCTCAAGGCAGGTGTAGCAGTGAACCTTGCATGTATGCTTCACTGTATAGCACACCTACGAAGAGAGAACGTATTAAAGCATCGTTTTTGTGCTGGAAAGGTCACCATCCATTATAAAACCTAGCCTTGACAGAAAGGGTACTAAAGTGCAAGGGTGTTTGCGTTGCCATATGGCAGCCTAAAGTGAGCCAGCACAGAGAGACATAAAACAGTGTTATAGCTCACCTGAAATGCTGTTGTTCTGCTATCTCCCTTTCAAGCAGCACAGGAAAATGTGGTTACTTCGCTGCGTTGCGTGAGAAGTTAGTAAATCTGCCCCTTTGTGTGGAGGTGTCCTCTTACAAAAACACATTAATCCTGCATGGTTCAGGGTGAAGGACTCCAGAACCCGTCTTAGAGCAGGCTCAGGGACCGGTGCCTCAGGGATGCTAATGTAGTTTCGACAAGGTACGACTTCTGACATTAACACACATTGAGCCTAGAGATGTAGCCAGCAGCACTACCTGTCCTAAACCCGTTTGGCTACCCATGCAAAGCGGAGTCAGATTCCGCTCAGCAACCGCTCCGCCCCCTTTGGGAGGTCTGGCCAATACACTTCCCAGAGATATTGTGCTACTCTTGTTTTTCTTTATTGTAGTAAGGTATAGAAAATGCCTCCAATATTGCCCTTAACTCTGGTTGCCTGTGCAGAATGAATTTGAATGTGCATTAGGCTCTGACTTCTCACCAGAGCAAGCATTCCTCCCATCACCATGTGTGTTTTTGATGTAATGCTCTAGTAGCCAAGGGTATGCCGAGACATGGGTACCTTGCTCACTGTGCCAGTGGAACCAAGCTACACCCGACTATTGAGGCCCAATCAGGCCGAAAGAGGTCTTGGATTGCTTGTGTTCCGGTTCACAAAGGGCCTAGCTTGACAGTTCGGGTTGGACTGTTCCTATTAGAGCAGGATCAAGACTGATTTGCTTATGGCTGAGTGTAATCTGAGCTAATTTTAGCGCAAAATGCATCCTCTCCATTTTGGATTCTGCTAAATGCAGAACTACTCTTCTCTGGTAATTAAAGTGTAATCTCATTTAGGTAATGCCGCGTAATTACGCTATACTGAATTATGCGAGTTACGCTCACCCCAACTCTAAACACGCCCCTTCCAAATGCCAAATCACTATTGGGTTGCAAAGCCAAATTGCAATTCATTAACTTGCAAATTTGCAAAAGGCATGATTCTGCAAAGTCAGGGTAGCCAGCGGCTGAAGTGGGCAACCCACTGCCCCATGCTGAATGCTGTTGTGGGTGGAAACAAAGATTGAATGATAAAATTGAAAAGAAAAATGGCTGAAGACCACCAAAAGCCCCCGTATCTATGTACATGGTATAGTCTTTAAAAAAAAATAAAAAATGAACAGTCTGGAGCAAGAGTTAAATATTTCTCAAAGGCGGGACCCCAAAAAAGTACTAATAGTGAAAAGGAATAGAGATGACAAAGGCAAGAGAGAGAATTTATAGTAGAAAGAAAGACTGGGTAGAGCAGCTCCCAGGCCCAGCTCTCCGTGCTGCTGCATCGCTCTTGCTCTGGTCTTCTCCTTGCTTTTCCCCCATTTTTGTGTGCCTTCTCCTTGCTTTTCCCCCATTTTATTCTGCCTTCTCCTCGCTTTTTCCTGCTTTCCTCTAGCTTTTTCCCCTGCATTTGTGCAGCCTCCCCGCGCAACTCTGGGTCATCACCTCACTTCCGGAATTCCGAAGGGCCATCAAGACCTGGCTGTTCGAAGGAGACCCCAAGACGTGCAAGCGCCAGGATACCCTGTCGAGTGATTAGCTGCACTTTACAATTCCTGATTGATTGATTGAGAAATAAAGAAAAAATGACCGAGAACGAAGAGAATTTTGAGCAACTGGGCAAAGAAAGATTAACAGAGAAAAACTGAGAGTGGAAGAGAAAAGAAAGAGAGAAAGTAAAATGAAGAACAATGATAGAGAGGGATAGAAGAACATGCAGACTGAGAGAAAGAATCTAAGGGTTGGTGCAGCTGAGAACATAGTGGTGGGCAGAGGTGTGCACCAGTAAGACTGAGGATGGTGGGTGAGGGCCAGAGAGGTGGGCAGAGAGAAGTGAGGGAGAGGAAAGAAGGCGGAGGGAAGTAGAGGAAACAGGGGGGAGATAGCGAGTGGGTAAGAGAGTAGGATAGGGGATGAGAAAGAACAAGTCAGAAAGGGGGCGAGAGGGAAGCTAAGAAAGGGGTGAGGGATAAAAAGGGAGAGGTGAAGAAAAGTAGCAGTTTTCTACCGAGACACTAGGAAGGAGAGCTAGATGGAAACAAAGAAGCAACAGAGAGAGAGGGGGGCACACAAGTAAGAGATGGATAAACACAAAGCGAGGGAAGGTGCACATCGTATGGAGGGGAGTAGGAGCTGGAAAAGAGAGAGTGTGTGTGAGAGAGAGAGAGAGAGAGAGAGAGACTGGGAGGGAGAAAGAGAGAGAGAAACAGAGAGACAGAAGGAGAGAGAGAGAAACAGAGAGAAACAGAGAGACAGGGGGAGAGAGAGAGAGAGAAAGAGAAAGAGAGAAAGAGAAAGAGAGAAAAGGAGTGTGTGTGTGTGTGAGAGAGAGAGAGAGAAGGAGAGAGAGAGAGAGAAGGGGGGAGAGAGAAGGGGACAGTGGGAGGGGAAGGGAGAGAGAGAGAAAGGGAGGAAGGGAGAGAAAGAGAGCATTTTTATAATATTTGTAGTAAGTTCTCTGATTCTTTTCAGATCTGAGAAGATGAAAAAGATCTTAATATATTGAAAATAATGAATATATGAATGTTGTGTATGACATTTTATGATTGTTTACGAAATTGATGATATAATATTAGCCCTGTAAAAGCCCCAGGCTTGCCTGTCATAAAGGGCGAAACATGTGGTGGCTGTAAAATCATGTGCAACACTGTGAGCATCAAACTTGGTGATCACATGCATATCAAAATATCACGTCTAACGTATGGACTTTAATGCTTCATTTCTATTTTGGAACTGTAAATATTATAATACAAGGCGATAACCTCTTTCCAACTACTGAAACTAATTGAACTTTGAAGTGACATCTCTTCTGGCTCTCCCCTTGATCTGTTTCATCCTGCAATATGGTGGTCGTCAGCTCCTTAGTTATCACAACCCTTACTTGATATCTGTAATAAATTCATTCTTTCAGCTTCGATAGCAGAAACTTGGAAGAAATCTGTGGTCATTCCCTTGTTGAAGAATCCAACGTCAGACCATCCTTGTCTGAGTAACCTATTTCACTTTTACCATTTCCAATCAAAATTTTTAACAAGGCCATCGATAAGCAGCTTTCGTCTATTTTGGATGTACACAATGTCTTGGAAGTGGTGTAACCAGGCTTCAACCATCTCATTGCATTGAAAACGCTTTGATTTCTATTCTTGTGAGGTTCAAACACAGACAAAGACCAGTTTTGCGCTTTGGTGTTGCTAGGTTTGGCAGCTTCCATTGATTCGGTCTTTCTTCCGTGAGCGGATGCTTGTTCGGCTATCAGAAGTCGAAGTACAAGATTCTGCTCTGGACAGGATCGAATCTTATCTCTACTCTAGTTCTCAAGCTGTCTACCATCCTCCTTATCCCTCCAATTCAAAGACTTTAACAGAGGGAATACTGCTTGGGTGTTCTTTGAGCCATACCCTTTTTAATTTGTATGTGCAGTGCTAACATCAATTAATTTGTTCCGCTAGTGTTAAGTTTATGAGCTACGTAGACGACGCCCACATTTTAATTTCATTTTATGACATATTAGCAAACCTAGTCTATATGTTTCAAAACTGTATGCTTGCGGTGGTTGGCTGGCTGGCAGAAAATTCATAGATATTCAACTCTGACAAAACTGAGATTTTATTGAAACATCACCCCCATCCTGAAGGAATTCCATTTGTTCAGCCTGCCGGCCATCACCGTCTTCAAACCGAGCTGCATCATTTACGAAGCTATCATGACCAGCACCTTTACTTATCTTGCAGACAAGCTCACCATTTCTGGTAGTTCTCTGGACACCCACAGCTAGGACACCATCAGACTGCAGACTAAGGAGTTTTAAAAAAGAAAAAAACAAGACATTGTGCCTTTTTCTGGAACAACATCTTTGTATCCATCAGGACCGCTCAAACTCTGCTCCAGTGTAGGAAAGAGGTGAAAACCCCGTCTTTAAAGAACACTACGTCATATTCTCATTTAATTCTCCTTGGAGGAGCCGCTATCAGAATCACTGTCCGAATTCAGGCAGCGTGAGACGAAGCGTCAATGACGCGTCATTGGCAGATTGGGGAAGAAGCATTGGTTGCAATAGGTTCCACCTTGTTCGGACCATTTAATTGATTTCAAACCCCCCCGGCCATTGTTTTTGTGTATGTTTACACTATATATTGTTTGTATGTGATTGTTTCTGCATATTGTACTGTGATATAACCTTTGACAAATAATTATTCAAATAATAATTTATGTATGTGAGCATTGTTTTTCTATTGTATATTTGTTGTACAAATATATTTTGTTGCCTGGAACCTCTCTGGCTTCTATATGGTTTGACTGCCCCTGGATTTAGGTAAGTAGGGCTGCCCTTGTTGTTTCAAAACCTCAAGAGCAAGTGGGACAGAGTACGACCTCTGGGAGCGGGTGGGATAGCTGAGTGAGTGAGGTTCCCCTTGCTGAGATGTGTATGTGCAACAGGTAACCCGTGCACCTTTATTCAAGAGATGCATCTGCTTTTAGTGTTTGTTATGCTAATGATGACAACTTTTACTATCATTACTACCATTACCATGACTAATGGCACTTTCAGTAATATTATGACTACAAGCACTATTAGCATTACTACTCCTACTGTTAAACCACTTCTAAAACTATAACTATTACTACTATTGCACTACAGTCATACCTATACCAGCTATTCCTAGTCCTGCTTAAATGCCACAATTATAGCTATACCTATGATGACTAGTACTATATTTGTTAGCAGTATTAGTATCAAACCAAAAGCTATAACTAGTACTATTACACTACAGCCATAACTAGTACAACTATTTCTACTTCTGTTATTACATCACGAATATCACAATGACAACTATTACTATGACTTAGCACTAATAGTATTACTACTACAATTAGACCATAACTAGCCCTACTACTACTATTACACTACAGCTACAAGTATTACTTCTATTACTAATAATGCTATTACACCATAGCCATAACTATGATGCTAGTTAATAGTTCTACTTTTACTTTTACTACAATTATTGCTATATTATTTCCAATACTTTTACAAGTATTAAACCTGACAGTCAGTAATGTTACTAGTAATACTCTTTAATGAACACTATTAACGTTACTATTATTAATAAATAAAATTGCTATAACCATTATTTTCACTGTAATAATACTCCTTTTGATAGTACTAGTTCTAGTTCAAGCACTATTAATACTTGTTCAATCACTATTACCACTACTGTTGTTTTGACTTCTTTTACTATCAGGATTCTTATTGTTAGTATTATTTCTATTATTAATTTTACTAATTCTCCCAGTATAAGTCTTATTATTTTACTGTTAGTCTTATAACTGTTGTTATAGCTATTACTACCTGTTTGCCATGCACCTAGGTTTCGCTTGGCTAGTTTTACGCCCTCTTCCTTTGTACTACCAACTCCTGTGTAAAATGATCTCAGGAGCCCTCTTGACTTGCTTGGTGGAAACATCCAATAGGAAAATAACGAAGACACAGTAAATTCCAATTCCATCCCATTGGCTTCCACTGAAATACATAGCATGTGGAGGGTTCAGGAAAATGTACTTCTTTTGAGTGACCAGGGACCTAGAAAGTTCATTGAGTGGCTGTGAAGGAGGGCATGTCTGCAAGGCCCTCCCTTCCTCTTCCCTCTGCCCCACATGCTCAAGATCCCCAGCTATGCAGCCATCTTACCTTTTCTTGTGTACTCCTTCAGCTTCACCCCCAGCAGCCAGTCCCAGTACAGGCGGAAGTCCTCCAACTTGTTGGTTATCTCTGGAAATAAAGGAAAGTTGCGATTAGATCAGGCAGGAGGGGATATGCTACAGCCTGGAGGTAGAGACCTTTCAGTGGGCGTTAACTTGAGAGCGTGGAGCAAGGCCATGAGCACCCCTAGTGGTAGGAAATGTTATGATAGGGAGCCGTCGCCCCACAATGCTGTGCTTCCCCTTCATAACCACGTCTGGGTCAGATTCTGAACTGAAAAGTGTACCCAGGAAAACATAGCTGGAGCTAGGGGATGAGTAAAAGAACATACTACCAATATGGCAGCCAGGTGTGTATGAGTTACCTTATAGCCTCAAGCAGGATTTCAAAATATCTGCGTAAAATAATATGGCCCTCGTGGCCCAACATTACAGCACAGACTTAGGGACTCATTTAAATTATGGCAGGCGAGTTACTCTGTTGCATCGATGACGAATATTCTGTGTGCTAAAATCTAAATCCCATTATAACCTATGGGATTTAGATTTTGGCGGACGAGATATCAGTCACTATTGTGACAGAGTGAGTCATCCACAAATATCTAAATAAGGCCCTTAGTGAGGTAAACCAGTACTCCTTCCAAATGACTCTTTCTGATGGCTCTTACCTGCCACTAATGGCCATATGATGGCCAGACCTGCAACAAAGGAAACTACTGACAGAGAGGCAGAACCAGCAGAGAGGACCTAATCGTAATCAAATATGGAATTGGGAGCACAGACTGTTGGGCAGAACCCACTCCTTCTGGGGATAAAAGGTGATATTAAAGATGTTTGGGCCCCTGAATTAGCCGGGATAATCAATTTTCATTGTATACATTGGAGTCAAAAAGGAGTGAGAAACAGCTGAATCTCAAACCTGGTTGACCCAAAGTCCTACTCATGGACTTTACCTCTAGTTGGCCAAGTTGCTGGCACTGTAATGCAAGTGTATGTTTTTATGCTGGGGAAGGTCCTGAGGCTACAGATGATATTACAGGGGTGTACAGGTAGCCTAATGGCTTGTTGGTTAGGTAACTTTGAGAAACGTGAAGTGGAGTTCAGATGAATTGTGATTGTTGTCAAATGACTGCATGAACCAAAAGGTTTTTGGTCTTCATTAGAACGACAAACAAATGTTTGGCTTTGGATCTCAGTTCAAATTGTTTCATAGAGTGGGTCCCTGTAGACAGCCAACTGGTTCACCACATGTCGCTTTCATGGACATCTTGAGGTAGACAAAGTATGGTCTATAAGCAAGCTCTATGAGAACCCAGTTTGTGCAGGTATTACAGTCCACTATTCCAACATTGCTGGTTCTCAGCACACAATACCTTATATTTTTGGTGTTGCTCTTCTGCTTCTGGAATGAAGAGAGTCAACACCTGGGGTCTTTGTTCAAGTTTTTATTTTATTTGAACCCCACCCTAGCTGCCCTGTTTTGCAGAATTGTAACTTCTGGAAAGGAGCTTTGGGCAGACCTAACCTGAGGACATGCGATTTCAGAATTCCACTTCTCTATGATCAGTGAACTCTCTGACTCAAACTGGAGTTAGCATGTTGAATTGGTGGTTTATCTGTTGACATCTGTGTTGATCTGTTTATGAAGGATATTTACTTACCAAAGAAGGTGGCCAACTTCACCAAGGGTCCTGCCCACTTTCATGTATATATTTATTTATATGGTATTTGTAGAGCGTGAATCTTGCAAAAACAGCAGAGCACTCTAGTGGTGAAGATTGAGTTAACTACTGGTTTTGACAGATAGCTGGTTTGTGTTGTTTAGAGGAGTATCTTCAACTCTTCTGAACTGGAGTTTGTAAGGTTGGATAAATAAATGTTGGTCCAAATCCTGAGTGTAAGGAAAGAAAGAGCCTGTTGTCTTGTTTTTTTGTTTTTTCTTTGCACTTCGTTGTTAGCAATCTGATATTATCTTCTCTCCAGGTGTGTCGCCAGCCACCTGGGATCAGAGCTTAAGTCATAATGGTTTTGTAAATGATGCAGCTGGGTTTGAAGACAGTGCTGGTTGGCAATGGATGCCAATATAGTTTCATCAAATCAGGTGTGATTTGATCATATTTTTGGAGGCCCCGGATGAGATATTCTGGAGGGTATACGATGCCCTTACAAGGTTTTATTGTGGAGTCTGGGAATCAGTGGAGCAGATCCTTCCCTCCATCCAGATGTGATAGTATGATGACTTGGACAGCAGTTTTAAAGTTGCTTTCCGGTAGGAATGTTTTCATGTTCTTCATTAGAGAGCTGGTAGTAGGTCACCTTTCCTGACAATGTGTTACTTAAGGTTAGTGACCAGGAAGAATCCAAGTGGCTCCATTCGTTGAAATCTGGGTTTGGAATCTGCCAATTCATGTCATTGAGAGAGGTTTGTACTATTTCTTACTCGTTATTTTATACAAATAACAGGTATCTGTCTTGGTAGAGTTGAACTTCAGGCAGATGCTGGATAACCATGAATAAATGAGTTGGAGGAAGTGTTGAGATGCTGGATGTCTCAAGAGGAGGAGATGTTCATGGAGAGTTGTGTACTGTCTACATATTAATCAATTTTCACGCTCATCATTGAGTAGAATTCCACATTGTTCCATGTAGAGGTTGAAGATGGAACCTTGGAGGGCTTCACAAGTGTTAACAATCTTCTGGGATCTGGAGCTGCCCATGTGAACAAACAGGTCTCACTTGGAAAGGTTGGAGGAGAACAATTGAAATACTTTGTCAGTAAATTCCATTCAAGACTTCAAGATATGGATGAAGGAGGGGTGGTTGATGAAGTTTAAGGCAGCAGAGAGGTCCAGAAATATCAGGCGACATGGAGTCATTGTCTATGGGCAGAAGGTCTTTGTCTATTATCTGTGACTTAGCTGTTTCGTTGCTATAGTGTGCCCTGTAGCCATGGGGCCTGATTTATATATTGGTGGATGGGTTACTCCATAACAACAGTGATGGATATCCCATCCGCTGAAATCTGAATCCCGTAGGCAATAATGAGATTTAGATTTTGGAAGACAGGATATCCGTCACCCTAAATTGGTAGTTGTGGAGGAAATATTTAGATGTTGATGTGATCTTGGAGTTGCAAGAAGACTTTTGTTTTCAATACCTTACTGGAGAGAGGGAGTTGTTGAGGTGATCAGGGTCTAGTGTGGGTTCCCTTAGGAGTGGGAGTGTCCGGCCTGCTGTAAGAGCTTCTGGGAAGATGCTTTGACACTGAGGGAGACATTGGTAGTGATGAGTAGAAGCAGGAGAGCTTCTGTGGAGAGAGCTCTGATGAAGGACGGAGGTAACGCATTGTCTTCATACAAAGTGTCTTTGAAGGGGTTCAGTATGTCAGGGAGATGTGCAAGACATAGGGCTTTGAAGAATGACCTTTGCAGGATGGCATGAGAAGAGGATGTTAAAGAGGTGAAGCAGGTTTGGTGCTGTTATTGTGCTATAGGATCATCTGTATTTCTTTTTAAAGAAGTAGTGTTTTATGGAATTGCACTTTTCTCTGTAGTGTGGCAGGTGGTTGATTCACTGCTTGATTGTATTGAAGAGTGTTCTGCCTGTGTTGACAGCTCCATGGAGGGTGCTGATGTAGTAGTTTACATTGGCAGGTGCAATTAATTGTCTTTGTTTTGTGCACTGGGACATTAGTAGTGTGAGGTCATTGGGGGTTTCTATTTTTTTTATTCCATTTTCTTTCGTGTCTGAAGATGAAAAGTTTGTTGTCTGTGATGTCTTTGGAGCACCAGGGTGCTCAGAGCTTTGGCTTGCATTTGCATGATTTAGTTGGAGAGTGTATTTCCATACTTTTTCAGAAAAGTGCTGAAGTTGTTTAGAAGGATGCTCACTTCGGACCTGGAATTGGCAGGGAGGGAAATGAAGTCAAGCTTAAGGCTGTTGGAAAATTATTTAGAGAATGGGAGGGATTTGTTTGGGGTTGCTCTTCCGGGTTACTCTTGGTTTGTTTGGTGTTGCAAAGACAAGGTCATGGAAGTGGCTTTTGGAGTAAGGGGAGATTGTGTTTGAATTTCTTCCTCACTAACAAAGCCTGTTGTGTCTCTGTTGGTGTAGGGCCTAGTCTCTATCTTTCAATAATGGGTGGCCTTAGAGATTCCAGCTGTACTCAAAACAGAGGGCCCGATTCACAGAGGGACTTACAAGTAGTAAAGTTACGAGTTGCCGCACTTGTGGGGAAGTCTCCACACTCACGAGGGAGTTTCCGCATTTGTAGCGAAATCTCCGTATGGCGCTCTGCAGCGAGTGGGTGGGTCCTTGTTCAGAATGATGAGGATATATTCTCCAACATTTATCACGGTGGACGTTGATCCTTTGGAGGGCATAAATCACTGATTGGTGCTCCTGGGTGCTGTGGGTTTCCAGGGACTGCTCTGTTAGCCTGGTCCCTCTCAGTGGTAGTCCATGGGTTAGTTGGGGATTGGGTGGTAGTTAACAGGGTCCTTGGCATTGTCTGAAGAAGTGCTCAGTACTGAGGTGATCTCTATATGTTTAAGTGACTTCTATCCAGACAAATGGAGACTTAAATCTCGAAAGCCCTGTCCTGAGTTGACATTAATAGGAATTAATGTATCCTGACAGTTCTGCAGGGAACAATATGTAACAACTTAAGCATTTATATACAGAATGAGTGTTCTGGTTTTTTAGGTTTCAGCACATAAGAAATTGGCTTTGCGCTCTCTCTGTGCAGGCTGGCTCCGTTGATGTAATTTATTAGAAAGATTGAACAAAATGATGTGCTTCTTTCCTTCAAAGCCTCATTTCACCACAGCCTGAAGTGAAGTTCATTCAGAAGGGCTTGCAAATAAATGACTTTTATTGTCCAGTTAAGGTACCCATTCTTTGCTTTCTTCAGATAAACTGAGAGAGAGAGAGTGTTTGTGTGAGAGAGAAAGTGTGTGTGAGAGAGAGAGTGTGTATGTGTGTGAGAGTGTGTGTGTGTGTGTGTGAGAGAGAGAGAGAGAGAGAGAGAGAGAGAGAGAGAGAGAGAGAGAGAGAGCGCTCTCATCAGTGAATGTCCCATCCTGCCTGGTGGGTGAGTCAAGAGCTAGAAGGGCGTATGAATCCATCTCCAGTGAGCACCGATTACATACATAATGTATGCTTATGTATAATATATGTATTTATGCAAGGGCTGCTAGTTCGAGAGAGGTTTATCTGCGGTCTCATTAAGGCCCTTGGCGTCGGCCATCAGACTTTAATAAAACGAGAAATACGGCAGCAAACAGCTGTTCAGGGAGATCTTCCAGTCAAGCCCGAGTGGAAAGGCATTGGGTCATCAGACGTGTAAGGGGACAGAAGAGAGTACATGGGGCGCCCCTTACCCTCAGCTCCAGGCCTGGGAGTGTTAATGTGAACAGAGTAAACACAGAAAGTGCCACTGGGAAGGGGGGCCTGCCCAGCACACCCCCTGAGAGACCAGTCTGGTGACGTTACCTATGACGCGGAACACTCGGTGGGTTTTTCCGGTCACCACCTCCATGTCGGCTGCATCTGAGAAACAAGAAACGCTCATTTTAAAGAGGCCCTTTTGAAAATTTCAAATACATTCAACTATTTAAAAAAAATACACTTTAAATAGACGAGGGATTCACACGAATTCCTGTCTCACGTTCATTTTGAAGGGGCCTTCCATCGCTGCGTATCAGAACTGGTGCGGCCCTGAATGCCTCTTTACCAGGCAGGTTCCCGGAGAGTTCTGTGGATCAGCTTATGGAATATACAGGAAGGGCCCAGAAATGTTTCTTGGCACTAAGAGCCCTCCACTTAGCTGTGGCGTCTACCCAAAAGTAAGCACCAGTGTTCTATTGTTGCCATTTAGGGGGTCATTACAACCTCGGCGGTCTTTTAACAAGACCGCCGAGGGACCGCCGTGCAGAAGACCGCCAGTGGTGGCGGTTTGCCGCTCGGCGTATTATGACTGTTGGCTGCTCTCCGTCCTTTTTACGACGGAGAGCCGCCAACAGCCGTACTGGCGGGCGGCGGGGAAGTGGAGGTTGCTCCACTTCCACCTCCACCGCCACGCCAACAGAACACCACCCAGCGAATCACGTCCTGTGATTTGGCGCGGCAGTGTTCTGTTTACGGTGTGGTGTCGGCGGAGCAGCCCCCATGGCTCCCGTCCCAAGGTAATTCGATCGTCCGTTAGGGGATGGGGTTGGGGGGGGTTGTGTGTTGTGTGGGTGCATGGGGGGGTGTGTCTGTTTATGTAGAGGGGAGGTGTGAGTGCGTGTATGCTTGCGGGTGTGTTGCGTGTTTTGGGAATGAGTGAGTGTATGTCTGTATGTATGTCTGTATATGGGTGTGCGTGTCTGACTGAGTGTGTGGATGTAGGCATGTATGTTGGTGTGTGTGCGTGTATGTGTGTAGGTGGTGCCTGCGTGCGTGTCGTGTGTGTGTGAGTTATGTGATGTTGGGGGTCGGGGTGGGAAGGGGGGCCCTGCCACCTTTGGGGGGTGGCAGGGGTGGTGGGGGGTGTGGGGGAGGGAGTCGGAGTGGGGGGGTGGGGGGGTGGGAGACTGCTATCAGTGCCAGGGAAGGAATTCCCTGGCACTGATAGGGCTTACCGCCATGGATTTCATGGCGGTTCCTACCGCTGGAAATCCACGGTGGTAAGCCGGGTCGAAATACCGGCGGCGGTATTGTGACGGCCGCCGGGCTGGAGACCCAGGTCTCCAGCCCAGCGGGCGGAACGGTGAAGCGGCGGATGACCATGGCGGTAACCGCCATGGTCATAATACTCAAAACAAAGACCGCCAGCCTGTTGGCGGTCTTACCGCCGCTTTAACACAGTCCGCCAGGGTTGTAATGACCCCCTAAGTTTTTTCTTTAAAGCCTGTCTTTCTTGCC
Source organism: Pleurodeles waltl (assembly GCF_031143425.1). Lineage (NCBI taxonomy): Eukaryota > Metazoa > Chordata > Amphibia > Caudata > Salamandridae > Pleurodeles > Pleurodeles waltl. The sequence goes on from NC_090451.1 coordinate 698,367,814, forward strand.
TCTGACACCTATTGTCTTTTGGGGAGCTGCTGTGATAGAGGATGGGGCTGGGATGAGCTGTTTCTGGTGCTGAGCGGGTCCCCAAGATGAATGTGGGCCCTACCTATGCCCAAGGCTCCGAAGACCTCAGCCGTGTGGTACTTGCTGCACTGTTGCGTACCAAAGGCCGTCTTGTACTTCTCACACAGTTGTTTGAAGCGGTTCTGGATGTTCCTATGCGGGTACATGCAGAAGACGCAGCAGGAACATGGCACAACTAGGGTCAGGAGCAGAAGCAGCATTGAAGCCATCTTAGCGAGCACCATCTCCTGGAATTGGAACATAGAACCCTCTGGGCTTCTGTATCCGCGGCTTGCATAGAACAATCACTGCCAGTTCCAGATCTATGTCCCTGGCTGGCGGTGGGATGAACTTCTCTCATGAAGGACCAGTTCCAGACCTGTGTCCCTGGCTGGTGGTGGACTGAACTTTCTCATGAAGCACCAGTTCCAGATCTGTACCCCGGCTGGTGGAGGATTGAACTTCTCTTATGAAGGACCGGTTCCAGATCTGTGTCCCTAGCTGGTGGTGGTCTGAACTTCTCTCATGACGGACCGGTTACAGATCTGCGTCCCAGCTGGTGGTGGACTGAACATCTTTCATTAAGGACCAGTTCCAGATCAGTGTCCTCGGCTGGTGATGGACTGAACTTCTCTCAGGAAGGACCGGTTCCAGACCTGCACCCATGGGTTCTAGATCTGTGTCCCCATGTGGTGGTTGGCTGAACTTCTCTCATGAAGGACCGGTTCCAGATCTGCGTCTCAGCTAGTGGTGGACTGAACATCTTTCATTAAGGACCAGTTCCAGATCAGTGTCCTCTGCTGGTGATGGACTGAACTTCTCTCAGGAAGGACCTGTTCTAGACCTGCATCCCATGGGTTCTAGATCTGTGTCCCCATCTGGTGGTTGGCTGAACTTCTCTCATGAAGGACCAGTTCCAGATCTGCGTCCCAGCTAGTGGTGGACTGAACATCTTTCATGAAGGACTGGTTCCAGATCTGTGTCCCCAGCTGGTGGTGGACTGAACTTCTCTCATTAAGGACCTGTTCCAGATCTGCGTCCCAGCTAGTGGTGGACTGAACATCTTTCATGAAGGACTGGTTCCAGATCTGTGTCCCCGGCTGGTGGTGAACTGAACTTCTCGCAGGAAGGACCTGTTCCAGACCTGCATCTCAGGGGTTCCAGATCTGTGTCCCCGGCGGTTGGTTGGCTGAACTTTTCTCATGAAGGACCAGTCCAAGATCTGTGGCCTGGCTGGTGGTGGACTGAACTTCTCTCATGAAGAGCTGGCTCCAGATCTTCCATATACTCCAGTGGGTTCTGATAAAACAATGCAGCCTTCTGATTCTGTTCATCTGCAGCTCTTTCAGGAAAGGATGAGATGCTCCATGATCTGTTCTTGGGCAGCTTGCAGAAGAACCAGCCCAAATATCTGGACGTGCGGCTCTGCTCTGATCACACTGCACCCACAGATGTGACTCCTAGATCAGCAAAGAAACAACCACAGGCAACGGCCTCACTGCTCCAACGCTTCCTGCTCTGAGAGTCCACGAAGAATGGGGGCAACGACTCAAGCAGTCCGGTTGATGTCGATTATACTAGGAGGATTCCCTGATTAGGACACTGGTCTTGAGACAGGAAATCTGGCTTTGTTATTGAGGTTGTCTAAATGGGACCCTCGGATTGTGATAATTCGGCCTTAACAGATATGTTAATGGGCTGCTGACCTTCTACTGAGTTTTAGTGAGAAGTTTAACATTTTATACTGTTTTGTATCATTATAGGCTGATGATTCACTCTTGTGGAATTGACTTAATTAAGTTTTGTGTATTGCTGCTTTTACGATATTTGTAAATGGTTATGTTAGTGAATTAGGTAATGTGCAGAATTTCTGTAAGAATGTATTTCTTGGAAATAAAGATTTTTGACTGACTGACAGTCCTGCTAGTCGACATTCCCTGCACCCTGTGTGTGTAGTTGTGTCTCGCCTTTGCAATAAATTTGCTCTGCTGTCTGTCTGGTTCTGATTACAGGTTTCAGCTTATTGGCATCTCGTCCTGGAATGATTTAGAATCATTTCCTTGTGCAATAGCTGCTCTCCATTGTTACCTAGGCAAATGTAGATATATCAAACAGTATTCTATGTTATATTTGTATATAGTGCTGCAGTCCGTGCCCACAACTTCTTGTCCCTGAGTGGGGTGACCCACCCCATGTCTCGCCTGGGCTAATCTGAGTACAAAGTGCAGTTTGAGAATTTAGAATTATAATATATTTAAAATTACTAACGTAGGAGAAAACTGTGAGGTTCTAATCCTGATTCTTGGCAAGTTTAGATCTTCAAACAGTTCCTTCTCAAAAAGAGAGGGATTTAGCACCCCTATAAAGATGTCAAGTCAATGTCCCAGTGTTGTCCTATGGCATTTCAGCACCATGGACAGTGCATTATCTTACTCCATTGTTGCCCCGTGGATGGTATCACAGTAGCTGGGAGTCTTGGAAAATCAAGGGCCAGTTGATCCCTGGGGGTCGCAACTTTTGTCGTGTTTACTTTTTTTGGACCCAGTCAGAGCTCAAAAGCAGGGGATCGCACTGCATCCCAGTTCCAGCAGTTTTTATGCTAGATCTGGAGGTCAAAGGGAGATATGCTGAATTCCACCTGGTGCCATTTTTCCGAAACCGTGACACATTCAGCAGTGCCGGTGCGTTCCATCAGGAGCAGCAACATGCGGGTGGCAAGGGGACTTCTTGATTTTAGACTTCAGCTGGGCCCAAGATAAAGGCATGATTTAAATGGCCATCAGCCCTCATTTTGTTCAGACACCATCATTGTAGCGAGCCTTCTGGAGCCTAACATCTAGACACCAATGCAATGGAAGGAAAAACAAAGGCGCACAGCGTGTTACCACTTCACAAGTACATAAGAAAAACTATTGGAGGCACGTTTTTAACTTTGTTCAACCCCCTAGGTAAGAGATGCACTTGCACTGTAAGAATGCAAGCTTTATCTTGTTTATGAGCAGTTACACAAATATCGATTTAAATGGCGCCTGCTATGTTTTTTAATTGCATTTTTCTTTTGTGCTACTCATCCCAGTATAAGGTGGGAAAGCACCGTACCTCACACGCAGTGGCACAATAAATCATGCAAGTGTGTGTAAATCAAGGTACAGGAAATGTTACATAGGAGAATGAGGGTTATAAGGAGTCTCCTGGTCCTCTATCGGGTTAAAGGCAGGAGATGTCATGACTCCTCTTGAAGCCTTGGTCTACTGAGGTTGTACATTGTTCACTCAAATGGCTAGGGCCAAAAAGGCTTTCAAGCGATGACTGTTGTTAAAAATAATTGAATCCCAAGGATAGTGGAACCCGGGTAGACCATGTGAGCAGGAAGTGGTAGTTACAGCAGCTTAGCGCTCCCAACATCTGGAGGAGCTTTCGAGTTGGCTACAGAGTCAACTTTTTGATAGGGAATCTCTTTGATTCAAGTGGGTTAACTTCTAGCAGTGACAAGTTCATCCTCACTGCTCTGTAAACAGGCAACCAGTGCAGGCATCTTAGCCGTCCCTACGATTCACAATTGATGCAGATGCTACTCTGTTCATAAGTTATCATAACCTGACCTGATTATGGCCCTTATATTGGCACATGTAGTTCGAAACATCAACATCTTATAGCCGGCCACAAGCTCACAAGCAGCTTTGAACTGATTTTTAAAAATATTCTCCTGGTCCTTGTCACCCCTTAACCTACTGCCACTTGTATTCTTTTGAAGGGGTCAATTAATGTTTTGTACAATCAATTTGTGCACAGTTCCTTGGTGTTTTTGCACAGTCGCTGAGCTCTGCACAGTTTGTCATCTCTCTCACGATATGTACACGTATGCTAAATACAAGGTCTATTGCTGTGCATCATTTTTCTGTTCTTCTACACTTGCAGATTGTAATATTTATAATCAGCCTTTACCAGTTTCCCCTCTAGCTCCCAGAGCAACCATTCTTGTAGTGTTTCCATGATAAATAATGAATCAGCTTTTGAGGCAGCTTCGGGTTGAAAAGCTTACGCCGGAACAATGTACAGGCGTAGGCTTGCAGGGGAACGGCGGGTCATACACAACAGGTTACAAGCAATTCTTAAGCAAAGGAAAGAAGATGGTGTGCCTGTCGTCAAAGTCTGAGCGATGGGAGAGTGGGGGCTAATTTGTGGCTTTCGACTGTACAATTCCTGGGGGTTCCAAAGTCCTCAGGGAAGAATCGTTTCAATGGGTCAGGTCTGAGCACCTCACTGAAGGAGGAAGAGAAGGGTCTGAGTGATGGAGAGCCAGGAAGGACCACCTTGGAGTCTGTCTGAGATGTCTGGATCTTGAGTCTTGCCACACTTAGGCCTGATGTTGGCCCTGCAGCAGAGAGCATCATATTCTCTACTGGGCATCATTGCTTCTCAGTGACTCCACTGTATGCATGACTGTCAAAGGTGTCAATGGGGTTGTCTCAGAGTAGAGTGATGTCACCAAGTTCTTCTGCCAGTTGGTAGGTCTTGTTGAGGGACTTATTTTGGGGGTCTTTATGACCCCGCGATCGGCGTTAATGTGGTGGTAGGACCGCCAACAGGCTGGCGGTACTTACCCCCACATTATGATATTGGTGGAATGGCTGAAGCCAACCCGCCAATGTACCACTCCGTTCGCCATGGCGGTAGCAGCCGCCAAGCTGGACATAACTATCTCCAGCCTGGCGGCCACCACTGTCCCACCAGCGGGATTATGACCCTGCCTACTGCCATGGTTTTCGTGGCGTTCATAATGCAGCGAAAACCATGGGTGTAGGCCCTATCAGTGACAGGAAATTCCTTCTCTGTCACTGAAAGGAGGCCCCCTACCTCTCCAGACCCCCCCTATATCCAGGCCCCCCATCACACACACACAGACACACGCTCATTCACACATACATACACACATGCATTCTTCCATTCATACACACATCCGCACACACTTCAAAACATGCATGCATACACGCATTCCTATTTCAATACATACACGCACTCACACTTCCATACATTCACACACGCAATCAACACTAAACACACACCTGCATTAATGCCCACACTCACACATACATTCACAACCCCCCACACACACACAACACCCCCCACCCCACTGCCCTGTCGGAGACCCGACTTCCCTGGATCCAGGGGGTCTTCCGGCAGGGGACAGGACGGGGCACTGCTACCGCCAGCAGCGCCTGCCAGCAGAACACCGCCAGGCCGTTCTATTTTTCATAATACAGCTGGCGACGGTCTACGTGTGTGTCGCAGCTGGTGGTAGCAGCGCCACTTTACCGTCATCTGCCAGTATGGCCACAGACGGATTTACGCCCTTCTTGTGGCAGAAATCCGGCTGTGGTCATATTATGGTGGACGGATGGTGGCCACAGCGACTGCCTTTTGGTGGCAGTCGCCGCAGTGGTAGGTGGTTTTTACCGCCAATGTTATAATGAGAGCCTATGTTCTCTCTGTGGTCCTTTCCTAACCTCCCGGTGGGCCACCCGTTCCATAAATACAACCCCCTGAAGTCGGGTGTGACCAGACTGGTGCACACAGGGGCTGAGGTGAATGTTTACACCTGGTGTTAGAGAAGCCTCCTGAGATGTGCCAGCAGTGGCGTAACAAAAGCCCCTGCAGCCCCTAAGGTGAGGGGGGGGGGATCCGGAGCTCCAGGAGGTCCGGAGCTCCAGGAGGCCCCCACCTGCACTGTCTGCATGGAAGTGGATCCCTGTCCTGAGAGTTCCTGACTCGGTCCCGAGAGTGGGGGCCCCCTCCATGTATTTTGCAGGGGGGGGGCCTTAAGTTCCATTACGCCACTGTGCGCAGGATTAGTTGCCCCACCTCACCCAAAACGAACCAACATTGAATACCAAGGGGAGCAGGGATTGCTCTTCTCTTTCGTCCCCGTGGCGCAGCCCTCACTAGCCCTGGTTTCAGGGAACAAGAAAGCAGTGGCAAGACCTGTAATTTCTATTTATTATTTGCAGTTTATACTTCTTGCTTTTCCGCCACGTCCCAGCAGCAAATAGGAGGCTGTCTAGGGTCTTAGGATGGAATATTGGCTCTGCCCTTTGATGACAGAGAGGGCTGGATGTTATATGACGTAACTTGCGCAAACCCAGTCAGTTTGGGGAATCTTCGCCTATGGAACCAATTCAGTCAGTGACTGCTTGCATCACTGCAGTTAGATTAGATTACTGCCCGCACAGTGGCCCCCCATGGATGACCTGTGAGAGGCGGGGGAGGGGAGGGGGACCTCCGCGCTCCAGGGTGCCCCCTTCTCGCTCTGTGCACTGGTGGCGGACCCCTGGGCTAAGAACTCCTGGCTGGGTCAGGAGCGTAGGTGGTGGGGTGCATGAGGGGGGGTGCTTCAGGTGGGGTGCATGAGGGGGGGTGCTCCAGGTAATGTGCAGGCGCCCCCCACGCTTCGTTACGCCATTGGGTGCACGTGCTCTTATGAATGTGGCATCCAGCAGCCTCTCCGGGAAGGGACCCAGAGTCAGTCCGGATGTTTACATGAGGCGGTCTGGGGCCCTGGTATGTGCTGTGTTTGTGTGAACACACGACACGCCCTGCTGTGGTCCTTTCAGGGAATGACCAGGCCGCAACGGAAGTGGCGGGAGAGCGCCTCCAGCAGAAACAAAGTCTCGTGCGGGCACCTCTGGCTGCGCGCGACCCGGGGCTGGGCGAGTGCCAGGGGGAGCTGGGTGCCAGCTGTAAAGGACTGACTCAACAGAGTCACAGGAACCAAACACCATGCTGGAGGGAGAGGTGGGCCAGGTCCGGGGTCTGCAGGACAGAAACAGGCCCGGGCAACAAAACAGAAGTGGCCACATTAGCACACGGGGGAGTTGTTAACTGGAACAGACACACTGTATAGGTGTTTTGCAAGGTAAGGGAAACTAAATGCATGTGCGCTTGCTAAAGGCAGTGTTTGTGGTAATATCAAGGAAATCAACATAAAAAAAGAGTCCCACAATGCGGGCTCAAAACAGACAAAAAAATACCCGCACACTATCCTGTCAGACCAGTCCTTCCGGCACAGCCAGATTGTCCCGAAGGCCAGATTAACCCTGAAGAACAGCACCCCAACCGGACCAAAGGATGGTGGGGTTCAGTAGGTTACATGATTGTGTCCCATGAACTCATCCACCCGCTTCATCAGCTGTGTTTCTATAAAAGAGAATTCCACATCCTTCAGGGCTTCAGATGTCCCCTTGTTCACAACCTATGTCTCCAGGATGGAAGGGAGGTACCCACAAGGACCTGAAGGCCTCCTATCTATTGTACATCGGTCTCGTGTGGGGCTGTCAATCGATGCTCTCATCGATTCCCTTAAGTCAAGACCTAACACGTTTCGGAAAACATTATAACGTACATTAAAAATTGAAATGGGCGTATGAGAATAGTTGTGCAGGGTTCAACGTGAATCACATGTCCTTGCCTATTGCACTGTCTGGTGTAGGGTGCACGTTGGGAATGCATTGAATGCCTTGGTTTATCCGGAGACCATGATATCCACAAACTTCTAAAGCCTGTCATTCTTCCAGCCTCTGTGCCTATAGTTTCTAGTCTTTGCTTCATGTTTAGTTGCTTATTGTGGGGGTCTTCCAGGAACATCTACCTACCCCATCTATTGATCAGATCAATTCTTGTTCACTGACGGCACGGCCTCATTTAAGGAATCCTCACGGGTGCAGGAGAAGTCTAACATGAATTTCGTCTCCAGCTCTCAGACACCCTCTGAATGTTGAGTATGAGCCTTGAGTGGTGGATTGATGGACTGCGCACAGTTATCACACCACAGTGCATCCTTGAATGGTTCCCAGGTGCTGACGCCTATCCAGGTGTATACTTGCCAACCTCCGGTGACCGAAAACAGGGTGTCAAGTTATTCAGGTTTTACACAGAAAAATTAGGACATTGCCGCAAATGATAGCACGTCTTTTTTGCACTGATGACACCCTAGGGGGGCCTCAAGTTATCCAAAATGGGGTGGGGGCACCAGTTTTTGACCAAAAGAAGCATTATGCTGATGACAGGGCTTTGTATTAAGATGAAAAAAATCTGCAGCAGTAAACCCCTATGTAACTGGCCATCACTAACATGTTTTGTCATTTATATCCTAGCAGGAACTATGTGTCAAAAGAGAAGGGACTCCAAATACTCTTCAAAACCCCCAACACATTCCCGCTTCTTATAATCACACTGTGGATACTTTCTCACGTTAGTAAGGCATGCCTGACCAGAACAGTATGTGTGGCATAATGTATTTGAATGCATTTTTAAAGCAGCAACAAAACTTAAATGCAATGTTTAAATAAGTCTGCACAAATCACAAATTTAAACATTGCCCATTTAACAGAATAATTGTGAAAAATGAGTAGGGAGGCCCTCATATTTTTTTTTCACGGGGCGCTGCATTAAAAAGTTTGCAGAGCACTGCTTCTGAGGGAGCCATTCTGACCAGACACATCTTGCAAAGAACTGTCATAGACTATCGTTGTGACTCCTACCAGCTCCAACAAGCTTTGGTAATTCCAATACGTCTGGGCTGTGGCATGCTGAAGCAACGGTTATATTTCTTTTGAATTTTTATTGGAAGCAAATGCCGCAAATAAAAACACACCATCTCCAAAACGTGGTGGCCATATGCATACAAAAAAAAAATCCAATTTAAAAATAATTGTGTAATTTTAATAGAAACGTATAGGTGCTGCCCGGTATACAGGCATAAATAGAACAAGTACAAGAATCCCTATAATTTTTTAAGGACATTTCAGGAACATATCATTCTAGTTGCAGTAAAGAAAAGGTATTGTGGGCGCTGGATTACTTATCCTGAAGACATAGTTTAAACACATAAAAATGAATATAAAAAATTACAAAGATTGGAGGTTGCAAGGGAAGAACAAGGTGTAAATATGGTGCAACACACGGCAGACAGAGGGCCCTTGCAGTGAGGGCTTATAGGTAGCAGCTCCATGTTTTACTGTGCTTCAGTCCATGAGGCTGACTACCAGCACTGAATGTTACTCAAACACAGAGCTGGTCTTTACACAAACAGTACCAGTCCTAAGGATTAAATCTAAAGCACTTTACAAGCACAGCCATGGTGCCTTTCACTCAGACTTTCCATTGTGATTTATATGTGAAGAATTAGTTAGCTTTCACTCTAGGGCAGGCTCTCCCTCCACTGCCCCACTGCCCTGCTGTCTTCTCAAAGGTGAAGGCACTTCTGGTTTCACTGCACTGGGCAGTGGGGCTCCTTAAGAAGTGCTCTAGGGCTCAGCCCAGCCTCCTGTGAGCTACCACTTGCTGCCTACTGCTAGTTATTTAACTGAGCAATGCTCATGAAAACACAACTTGTGTGTCTTTTATGACTAATGCCTGTGTGCAGACAAGCCCTCTCTGCCTGATTTCCAGGCTCCTGGTGAATGGAGGAGGACGTGAGCTGAGGCACATTCCAGCTCCAGGGAGCCGTTTACAAACACAACACTCTGTAGGTGGATGTCTGGCTTGTGCATGTCTGAGGGGCGTTGGCCAACTACGAACTCCCTACACAGGCCCTAATTCCGTTTTATTTTTTGATAAACAAGTTTTATTGTTCTTAAAGGAGAAGGAAAAGAATACAATTCCATTTTATTTAGCAGACATAATGGACACCCTTAAGCCAGCACAGTATATCTTCTAAAATGTAGCTGTTAAGGTGCTCGTAAGTGCATCCCTGACACCAAAGAGAAGACGCGCGTAGCAGCAGGGCAGAAGCCTCAGCACTGTTCCAGCTTTTTCTAAGGCTGTCTTCCAGTCCTGTCAACAAACTGGGAGTGAGGCTGATATGGTTCTTCCCCTTTTCAAACCTGCCCTTGCTGGTCTCAACCACAAACTGATCCTGCACTCACTTGGCATGGGGGCACCCATGGCAAAATGCTGGTGCTAGGACATTGGAGGTAATGCTTGGCATAAGGGAGGGCACCTGTGACGATAATACTTGACATAGGGGAACTCCTGTTGCAAAATGCTGGTGCTGGCATACTGGAGGTAATTATTGGCCTCAGAAAGGACAGCCAAGGCATACTGAGGATAAGGGGACTGTTGGAGGCAGAAAACCTTGATAAAAGCTGCTCCGAAATGTTGGAGGTAATATTTGCCACGCAGGGCACCCATGGTATATGGGCAATATCAATGGAAAATTCTGTTTTTGGCATATTGTGGGTAATTTTTGGCATGAGGGGTACCCTCAACACATTGTGAGCATTGGTAGAACAAAGGTAATTCTCTAGATATGGGTAACTCTCAATGCTAGTTTTGAAAAAGTATGTGAACTTTACCCACCAACCACCTCCACTTTCAAAGGTCACCAGCTGCTAACTCTTATGCAATTAATTCCCGGCTACCCTCTTTGGGCATTGTTTTATTTGTGTCACTGAAGGAGCTTCAGAGCTGAAGTGGTGGAGTTGTTGTTTAGGTCTTTTATTTTCCAAAGAAGGCCATGGCAGAGGTATAGAGCCATAGTGCAGGACAGGCGGAGCTGAATCTAATTTTTCTGACATTGTTAGCCAACATAATGGGTATCTAACGGGCAGCCAATGATATGGGACCCACCATTCTACACCATCTGGAGTTTGGACATAACCCTGTAGAAAGAGTTATAGTAATCTTAATCCAGAATTATTCACATCGCCAAGGACAGATCAGTGATGAAGACAAGAGCATAGGGATTCTAAACAATGGCACTGAAAGAGACCATTGTTCTGGCCCGCAGATCTCTGGGGTTGATGGCTGTCACAGTCCAGCAGGAGCCCCATTTATTGCTCCTTTGTTGCCTTCTGCAGTTGAACCCCTGACACAGGGTGAAGACGGTAGGACAGTGTTCCACCCCTGGTAGCTATTGGAAGGGCCAGTCTAGGGTCAAGCTGTCAAAAATCTGGAACTGGAAATCGGGATGAATCTGGCACTCAGAAAACAGACAAAAAGAGTACCAAGGGATGTTTTTTATCAAGTAAAAACAATGCAAAAGATTCTTACTTGACCCAATGCAGATCACACAACAGTTGTGGAGACATTACAAAACTCATGTTTGGACCGCTACCATGCACTACATAACCGGCTATCCCAGGAGCTGGAATTTAAACGAGATTCTAACCTGGGACCGCCTCACACGAAAACATCTCTGGGAAGCTGGCACCAACTCTTCTCTGTCAGTTGCCCCCAACCAACTCCACCAAGAACAGTCTGAACATTCTGTGATAAAATCTTAGACCCACAGCTTTCAGGCAAATCAGTCTCAACACCCTGTGATGAAATCACAGACTCACAGGATCAGTCAGACCAACCTCAACAGGCACTCTCCTTGCAGTCAACTCCACCCTTAACATTCTATGGTGATATCACAAGCTCCCAGGTTTTAGTCAGACTGGCCACACCATTCTGTGATGTCAATGCAGGTACCCTGCCTTCAGTCACCTCAGCATCAACATTCGGTGATGACTTCACAGACTCACAGGTTTTAGTCAAACAGGCCTCATGATTCTGTGATGACATCACAGACTCACAGGTTTTAGTCAGACCAGCTTTACCATTCTATGATATCACAGATTCTCTCAATCAATCAATCAGCATTAAAAAAGCACAGCTTATCACCTGGGGGGTCTCAAGGCACTGGTTGGGGGACTCAGGTCAGTGGAAGAGCCAGGTCTTGAGGTCCTTCCTGAACTGAGTGAGGGGGGGCTGCCTGAGATGGAGCGGCATCGTGTTCCGGGCCTGCGTGGCGAGGTAGGAGAAGGATCTTCCTCCAGCCGTGTTCTTCCTGATCCTGGGGATGGTGGCGATGGACAGCTGAGTAGAGTCAGAGTGGAGTTGCCTGGAGGGTGTGTAGAAGGAGAGGCGGTTGTCGAGGTAGGCAGGTCCGATGTTGTGAAGGTCCTTGTATGCGTGTGTCAAGAGCTTAAAAGTGATGTGTTTATTGATGGGGAGCCAGTGTAGGTCTCTCAGGTGGGCAGAGATGTGGCTGTGAGGGGGGAAGTCCAGAATCAGTCTGGTCAGGGCGTTCTGTATTCTCTGAAGTCTAGCTTGGAGTTTTTGTTGATTCTGGCATAGAGAGCATTGCCGTAGTCGAGTTTACTGCTGACGAGTGCATGGGTGACTGTCCTTCTTGGGTCGATAGGTATCCACCTGAAGATCTACTGGGGTAGGCAGAGAGTGTGGAAGCACACAGATGAGACAGTGTTGACTTGGCACATAGAAAGTGAAGAGTCGAGGATTATGCAGGGGTTGCTTGAGTGGTCAGTAAGAGAGGGGACAATTCCGAGGGCGTTAGTTCACCAGGAGTCATCCCATGCAGTGCTGAGGCCCAGGATGAGGATCTCCCTCTCGTCTGAGTTAAGCTTGAGGCGTCTGTCTCTCATTCAGCAGGTGAATGCCTTCATTCCATTGAGAAAGTTCTCTTTGGCTGTTGATGGTTTGTCAGTTAGGGACAGAATGAGCTGTGTGAAGTCGGCATATGAGACGATGTTGAGCGCGGGGTGTCTGATGATTTTGGTGAGGGGGATCATGTAGAGGTTGAAGAGTGTGGGGCTCATGGAGGATCTACGGTGATGTTCAGTACTAAGGAGGTGCTGATCCAGGTCTCAGTGAAGAAGGCAACGTTGGGGGCGGTGGGGTCGAGGAGGCCCAAACTTCTATTGTGTGCTTGATGAGGGAGCTGGTTTTGAGTAGTCTGTATCTGAAGTGTTTGGGTGGTCCAGCAGGGGGGCGGTTTAGTGTGCGTGGACAGGTGAAGGTGCAGCTGTGGTAGGAGAACAGGATGAGAGTTTCCTTTGGCGAGGTGCAATGACAGGCGGGGGTACCTCCGGAGTTGAGGGCGTGCAGAGCACTTGCGTCGTACCGATGGATAGTGCGGGACACAGGGCCCGTAGCACTGGGTGTGGTCCAGGTGCAGAGGGGCGTAGACGCGCTTGGCTTTAGCGTTCCTTCGGCATGCCAGCAGTGCGGCCACCATTAAGAAAGGGAGAGATTTGGGAGGGGTCGCGCAGCTGGGAGGGGGCTACAGGGAACCACAGCACTGGGAAGGGGGGTAAACAGCAGCAGAGGAGCATGGGGATCACAGAGGGAGGAGAGAAAGGGGAAAAACTACGGAATGAGAGTGCAAAGAGGCACCAAAAGTAAGTAAAGTAAAAAGAAAGCAAATGGAGAATAAGTGAAAATAGAGAAAGGCAGAAGGCCACAGACAGACAGAAGACCACCACTGGCCACAAGGGATGAAGCGCAGACGGGTGCCTGCAGGTGGAGGAGGGCCTCAAACAACTCCGCGCCAGGCAGGCTCAGAGGACGAAAGGCAGCAGCAGCAACTGGTGGTGCTGCTTGTGGGGAGCAGGTCTCACGTTGACCAGGGGTCAGTTAAGAGTGACCACACGCTACACTTCTGAATTGCTCTAGAAGTTTCTCTAGGTGAAAGCACATAAAGCAAGACAAACCTCATATCAAATGGAAACATGAGAACACACGGGTGATCCTGAAAACATACCAATCAAATGCAGACCTCGGACACTGTCCTGTTGAGTAGCAAGTTCACCTTTGTAACGCTTTCACACATTACCTAACCATGTGACTTCTGAGTGCTACATACCCATGACACCTCAATGATAACCCCAGTATTGGTAACTCCTGAGTGGGGACACCTCAGATCATTTACCAGACAATAGTACTGAGTGCAATGGAATGTGGTAAGGACATACTACAATGCAAAGTCATAGTGAAATGCTGTAATATAATGCAATAATGAAATGCTGTAATGAAAGGCAGTTTGAACACAAAAGGAACCGGGCATCACACATGTCCACTTGTCACCTGCATCGGTTTCCTCAGTGGGGCGTGAGGGATGAGGGGGGCACTGGCTGAGGAGTCCCTCAGCACTCTCACTCAAAACAGGTGACATCAGTAGTGACACCGCTGCACACCTGAGTGCACGTGACTTTGTTTCTGTCAAAAGTTTCTCCTTTATTTCCTTGTGGTGTGTTCAATAACCATGGGCGTGGCCCTGAGTGTACACAAACATTATTAATAGCCAGATATCACAACTTCCTTCCATCAGCATCCGGGCCTGATGACGTCAAATGCTAGTCCAGAGAGGTGAGGAAGAGCTAGTTACATAACTATGCAGTATACAGCTCGGCCGGATCACCACCATCCTTACTAACACCCCCAGCTCTACCTCTGAGGTGCAGGTGCAACACCTGAGCTCACGCGGAGCTCTGCCGTGCACCTCTGTCCTTATCTAATAGTCCCAGCTCTGCCTGCCACACATCCAATTCAGGCAAAAGAATAAATACAACTACAAGTCCCAGAGTTCAAAGGAAAAACCTGGAGTGGAACAGCACAGCACTCCTGGACCTGAGAAACTTGGCAGAACGCCAATCCTTTAGGGACCCCCATACCTTTCAGAGAGGACCCATTCCACCCCAGGCCAATGAACATCCATACTATATGGAAGACTGAGGGGCCACTCTTCACATTCTGCAGGGGGGGGGGCATCATTTTTCGTTACGGCACTGACTTGAGACAATGGGTTGGGGCGGGGTGAGGCTTTGCCCTGCACCTCTGGGTACCCATGTATTTCCCTGTCCACCATGATGCAGTCTAGGCATTTCCTGGTTTCCCCGGGGCTCGGCCTGCACCCCTCACAGCCCAGCCGCCGCACGTGCGCCAACCCGCCCACGCCCCAGGGAGGCGCGTGCGGCGCGCCCTGGCACCTCTGCGCCTTACGCAAGGTAGCTGCCCCGCGCGTGGGGTGCAGCACGTGCTGCACAGCTGACCCCCAAGGGGGCTCCTGCCCACACACCCCCACGCGGCCCTTGTTGTGTCTAAATAGCCGACGTCCCCCGCGGCGTGATGCCGCAGAGGCCTCGGCCCTCCCTGGAGCAGGATTCACACTGAAGGCGAGGAGGCTTGGCTCGGTCCCGCCGCACGTGAGTAATGTCAGATAATGCGCCTTCATCGTCACACAGCGAAAAAGGCAGGCGATGGTCCTGGACATCCCCTTCTTACTCACTATTATTGTGGAATCATCCACTTTTATTTACTGCTACAGCTCCCTAACCCCACCTATTCCAGTTTCCAGTATTCAACCGAGTAATGTTTGTTTTCATCTAATATTCAGGGTTAGCAAAGTGTATCGCTGTTTTTCAATATTAAAACACAGCAGCAGCTCACTGATATTACTGCGAATAATATCTATGACACCCTCCCATTGCTCATGTATGAGGTCCTGGTATGATCTGAAAGAAACTTTACTTTTTATGGATGTTGCATGAAACATAATCACAACATTTCTCTGCAATATGTCAGTGACAGACTTTTCACGCATCACCCACATTGAAAATAAATGAAATGAAAAGGGTATTTAAAACAATCTGTTGAAAAATTATTCAAGGTCATCGGGGCACGACTCTTAAGTCTTTGCTTTCATGCCCTGGAAATGAAAGTTTAAGGTCTTGTCTGCACTTTAGTTCTGTTGTGTGGAATCCACCTGTAATAACTATTACTGTCAGGCCTAGGGGGCAAGAGGCCACCGTCGCGATGTGATGCTAGGGGCTCCTTTACTGCGTTGCTAAACAAGCAATAAACAGGGAATATGTCTTAATGCAACAATCATGACAGCGTCTGTGGGGATCCATATTATTTGCCAACACTCAGCTAGCTATGCATTGCAGGTCCACACTCTGTAATACCTTTTAATTTGGAAATGGTGAACAGCCAAAAGTATTAAACACCACAAAGTTTCAGAGTAAAATTACTGGTGAAGATTTATTTGTGTGTAAATTTAACTGTGTCAATAGGCCCCATCATCTGTAGTATGTGAAGGGAACTTCTCTGTTTCTACCTAAAAACAGACAATTAATTCGCTCTGTACAGACCTTTAGTGCTTTCCAGGCACAGTACACACTCTATGACCAGAAGATTCAAATAGAACAATAGTTTGCTATCGTTTCATCTTTCATCTGCTGGCTCAGCCAGCAGTGCAGGGAGGGGCGGGGCTGGGTCACGGGATGTGGGAGGGAGGAGGAGAGAGCTCATGTGTGTTTGGCTGGCCAAATCAGGCCGACCAACACTTTCTCCAGCCTGGCTGTGTACAGACCCCAGGGTTGTGTCTGAGCACCAGTCCGAGCCACTCAGACCAATCCTGATGCTGCTTACATGCTAGGTTTAGCATGAAAGCAGCACCAGGCTTGCTGGGGAGCCTGTGCTGGTGTCCCAGTGAATGCTGGGTAACCAACCATCAGGGCCAGAGGAGCAATGCGGCAGGAGGCAGCGGGAAAGGCAAGTGTTTTTATTTCTTCATTGTTTCCCCCATCATCCCCCCTCCCTCCCTCTGACATTTGTGGCGGCCGCCGCTGCTCTATGAACTAAAGACACGTGGCTGGATGTTATAAGAAATGAGAGAAAAGCAAGGAGAAGGCACACAAAACATGATAAACTAGGTGAAAACAAGGGAAAATAAGGAGAAGACACAAAAAACGGAGAAAACCAAGGAGAAAATAGTGAGAATAAGGAAAAAGCAAATAAAAGGCACTCAGAAAACAGAGCAAGGAGAAGACCAGAGCAAGAGCGAAGCAGCAGCACGCGGAGAGTTGAGCCTGGGAATCATTTCTCTTTAAAAGATGGCTGCTGCATGTGGAAAAGAAACCCCAGCAAGGATGACCTTGGTGAACTTTTAAACAGACTGGAGGCTTGCTTTACGCAGTGGCTTTACCAGGAGTGAATCATGACACGGAGGAGGGTCTGTCTCTGTCTAGGGGGTCACAGGACACATTTTGACTCACATCGCTGTAAATGGACTGCTTGTGGTCAGGGCAGGCGTAAATGCCTGTTGCTCCTCTCAGTCTTAAAGGAGCCTCAGCCTGAGTGAGTACTGCAGTACTCAGCATCTGCTTGCACAGCTGAGCTCATTCAGCTCACCGCTGGTTGGGGTAGGAAGGTTGATGTCTTTTCTGTCCCCTGCTGCTACATGACTAACACTGCCATGGATTTGTGAATCTTTGAATCAGTAGATCTGCACCTGGCGGGACAGGCCTGTTACTCCACTGGGCATTTCCCCTGGTGGCTAGCGCCCCAGGAGGCCGGTCTTTAGTGTGTGGACGTTCTTGGTGCCTCTATCACTTTCCTAGCCCCCCAAGATTAATTGTGGAGGGACGGGGAGGCTTCAAGAGAGGAAGGGAAGGGGAAGATGTACAGAAAGCGATCAGCAACGTAGAAGAGAGAAAAGAGAGTAGGAGAAAGATAATGGCTGGAAAGAGAGAGATGGCGTGAGACAATGAAGGGAGTGGGGTCGGTTTGAGCATTTTTGCCAGGGCTACTCTTGGTTCTTCAGTCCGGCAGTGTCTCCTACCTGCACCATTGAGGCCACAGTGTAGTTGTGGCCAACCATGTTGCACGGCCTGTCCCTGCCCACTCCACAGCAGGTATCTTAGTGTCCTGGTGTCCTTTCGTTAGACTCCAGTCCATCACTCACTCCATCACCGATGAGCTAGATACAACAGGACTGCTTCCCGGTAGCCTGCGGTAAGTCTGTAGAATGAGACTGGTCCTGTTGAGCAGCCTGTGGTTATACTGAGAACACAGGAGGAAAGGAACAGAGTGCATCAAGATGGGTGAGTATATATGTTTATTTGTTTTAATCAGGGCCACTGGAATTATGCATCAGGAGAGGGCCAAATTATGCGGCAAGGTTCAGTAGGTTATATGGCAAGAAAAGGTATATTATGTGGTATAATGCTGCACATTTTGTAATAGCATCACTTCACTATTTCATCATTTTTTAACTTGGTAACACTGGACATCGATTGCATCATACCTATCAGTTCAACAAGGGTCACTGCATTTTTAGTAACTTTTTAACCGTTTGAGCTAGAAACAAACATTGTTTTTGTTAAAATCTGTAGATTATGCAGCAGATTATAGATTGTGTGGCTAATGTGGCAAATCTATACTTATGCAAAAATGTCCACGGCCACACAGTGGTATAATTCCAGTGGCTCTGGTTGTAATACATGTATAAAGTGACCTCTGGTGGGAAGCAAAAGAACACTGCACAGCAACTCAGAACCAACACAACAGTAAATATGAGACATGTAAATAGAGCAGCAGGAACGCTGGCTACCTGATGGGGGAGGGGATAAAGTTCCGTGAAGGTGTGTCTTCAGTTATTCCGGAATAGAGGGAGGCTGGCTACCTGATGGGCGAGGGGGTAAAGTTCTGTGAAGGTGTGTCTTCAGTTATTCGGGAATACAGGTAGGTTGGACAGCTAGCTGGGGAGGATAAAGTTCTGTGAAGAGGGGCCTTTAGTTATTGCAGAAGGGTGGACACCTAGCGGGGGAGGGGATATTGATGTTCTTTGAAGAGGTGTGTTTTCAGTTTCCTCTGGTACCGATTTTGTTCCAGATCCTGCCTGTGTGGATAATAACTGCAAAAAGAACAGATGAAAGACGGAATGCAGAACAAATCAAACATTCACCCCCAGTCACAGATCTGGGTTTAATCCATTCGTTTTTTTGCTAGATAATAAGACTGACTTGTTCCTGATCTATACTTTCCTTCAACTCACCAGTTTTTTTGGGCGAAGCACTAGCTCCAGGTGGATCGTCATTCTGCTGAAGATACCTGCTTTAGAGCCTTGTCTTCAAGGAGGGTGGTCTGGAGACCTAATATGGGCATGGGACCACCCACCCATCCTTTAAGACATCAGCCTCCCCACCCCCTGCAGCTGCCATCACGCCAGGGACATCTTAAGGATTTTGGGGGCCTTCGCCCAAACATATTCCAAGGACCCCTGTTTGGAACAGGTTTGAATTCATGATCCAGTTTCAGCTCTTTCATGCCCTCTTTGGCACAGGCACACTAGTACAGATTCTAAATGTTTTTACATCTAAAATTCAGGGATAGTGACGTGTGTTTTCAGTACCGTAACATAGCAGCTGCTCACTAATATCACTGCGAATAATCTGTGTGACACTCTCCCATTTCTCATATGTGAGGTCCTGTTTTGCCTTAAAAGAAACTTTTTTATGGATGTTGCACGAAACATAAACGCACATTTCTCTGCAAAATGTCTGAAAGGCTGGGGCCCTGGGCCAGAGCCAAACCCTGGGAAAGAGATCAGGTGCCAGACTGGCTTGGAGGACTTTAGGCCCAGAGAGCACTATTCATATGCTAAAGTATGCCAGGCACGTCACCGCCACCCCACGCTAAGTGTGCAGATAATCACTCATAATCCTTCTTAAAGTACGGGAGTGTCTTTTCTGTCTAGAAAAGCACCTTTCACTAAAATGGAAAAAGACAAAATATGAAAGCAGGCACTTGGTGGGGAGGGTGGTGGATTTTCTGATAATAAACAAATGCAGCCTACATTCTGCTAATACTCTGTGTTTTGGAATCCTTGGACTTCCCTTGCAGAGGTTGCAGGTAGCACAGAATGTCAGGGGTCACAGTGACCACAGGTTTAATAAAATACCATAATGTCTTTAGGCACAGAACTGAGCTTGGTGAAAGTGCATTTAAGTGCCTCTACTCATTGCATTATTTACACTAAGGCCCCAGGGGCTGCCGAGTCCCCTATACCGCCTGCCTTTTCATGGCGGTGTTTACCGCCATGGACAGGCTGGCGGATGGGGACTCGTTATCCCCAGGGCAACACTGTTTGCAGCGCTGCCCTGTTCAATTACAACCACCGGGACTGCGAGGCTGCAGACTGGCGGCAGCCCGGCGGTGTCGTCGGTTTGACCGTGGAGGCTCCGCCAGGTCATAATGTCGCTGTCGGACCGCCACTTTGGGGGCAGTCCGACCGCAACCATGACTTAGCGGTCTAGTGACTGCCACGGTCATAATGACACCCATAATGTGTAATTTGTGTGAAATTACATAGTAAGTGGTATACCCTGGAGAGGTTGCCCCTGGGTTGAAATCTGTACTCTAATGTAGGGCATGATGCCTACTACTGAGCTAAACAGGCTTTTTAAAAATGTGAACAAAATTGATAGATTCCTTTCAGCACTGCTCTAGTAAATCCGTCACTGTGTAATACTGTAACATTTACACAGTGTAGCACTACCAGTTTTTACTTACTGGTGTATTGTGTTCATTTTAGTAAATCTGGGACTGTGTTCACAACAGTTCAGTAATGCCTTTCCCAAGGTGTTACAGGAACATGGCACCCAAATAGTCCCGACGCAGGACTAAATGTGGCCGAAACATGGCATGTTAATGGGGTGCGTAGACTTCCTCATACAGCCAACCGGACGTTGAGATCCACTAACACATTCCCCTTCCAGCTTACACTTTTTCACTTGTCCAGCAAGCAGGTCATAGGTTTTTTTTATTCAAGGAGCAGCGAAATGGAATACCTTCCCAATGAAGAAGGATCCCTCCTTGTTAGGTACAGCCTACCGTACAGTGGACGCTCTCTGGTACAAAAGACCAATTGAGGGTTTACCAATAACTTTTAGGGGCTTATAACCCACCGGTTCCTTACCATTGGTTGGCTTTATTGTCACTCTTATTTGTGTGCTTCTTTTTCCATGGCTTTCTTGTCTCAACTTGTTGTCCCCCCCTCGAGTATAGCCTCCTTGCCATCTCTCAGATATCTTTCCACTGCTCACTTTTAGGGAACTACTTTTTTCTTGTAGCCTAAGTATGCCATCAGAGTGCACGTGTTTTTGAGTTGTCTCCCACATGTGCACCTC
The DNA here is from genome assembly GCF_031143425.1 of Pleurodeles waltl. Lineage (NCBI taxonomy): Eukaryota > Metazoa > Chordata > Amphibia > Caudata > Salamandridae > Pleurodeles > Pleurodeles waltl. The sequence continues at coordinate 698,388,630 of NC_090451.1, forward strand.
TATCTAATACTTTCCCCCAAGTTCCAGGGTGGTGCCTCCATTGTCTTGCAAGCTCTTTCTCGTTCACCTCTCCCCTACCAAAGTCCAATCTCTCTGCCGCTTTGTGGTACTTTCTCTCTTGTGTACTTCTCCTGCAACCGTGTTACTGGTACAAGTGTGCTGGTCCTGCCCTCCCTATCTGCTCATCCATTGCCTCCTACTCCTCTATTGCCCCATATGCGCACCAAAATTTTCAAAATAAAGAATAAAATAATTTTGGCGGTAGTGGGGGGTGGGGCCAGTGGGGTATACCAGGCAGCAAATTGCTGACACCTCCTCTGCCTTAAACAAAAGCACTTTTGCTCTATTTTTTCATTATTTTTAAGTTGCTGATTCATCTTATATCACTTTTTTTTTTAAATGGCACCCACATCATTTTGTAAGAGCACATGCAAAATGCTTCCCCCTAAATACCTGTCCCGCTCTCCGTGTTGCCGTCTCCCTCGTTTTGCAAGTTCTCTCGTGTTCTTTTCCCCTGCACATACTAATGAAGAAAGGGATCAAAAGCCAGATGAAAACACTTACCAATAGCCTGTCTTCTTTTATTTCTTTTGAGCCTGACAACTATACCCGGTGGTCCTAACATCCAGATACCTAAGAAAAAAGAAAAAGAAGAAACCTTATTACATGCCCTTCTATTCAAAATATTCAATAAACAACAACAATATATCAAGAAAGATAGCATCTCTTATTATGTATATCCCGCACACGTAACGCCCTCCCACATGTCTGTGTTGCTTTTGCCTTTGTGTTTCTCCCCCGCACCATTGTTGTTCTACCTCAATTTCTGCTTCTGCCCTCCAAACCCTTTAATTGCCTCGCTTGCTCCTCCTGTACCCCCTATGTCCACTGTCTTTTATTTATATTATGTTTAGGCCGAGCACGCAAGTGCTCTGGCCTGTTGTTATCTATCTGTATACTTTTAACCACACCCACTGCACGCCCATCACTATCACTCGTTCATGGGCCTGCCTTTCGAAAATCCTTTGTTATCATTGGTAAATACTTTATGTTTGTCCCTCCTTGGGGCAGTATTGTTACCGCCTTGGACATTGACCCTGTCACATGCATAATTGCACTTTTGCCGATACGTATGGCTGCGAGCAAACTTTTTTTTCCCTTTTGTGTCTCTCCTTCGCGCTCATGCTGATGGCGGCCATGGCGCTTTGAATCGGCTCACTTATGTCAACTGTTTTACTTTTCATTTTCAATTTAAGTGGCAAGAAAAGTCCATTTAAGAATTTACAATGCTAATTGCTCTAACTTGAGCAAATGCGAGACCTATTGCATTGCTAATGCTTGTTTTATTTTTGGGGACAGGGAGAGAATCTCAGATTGCTGTCAGACACTCCACCATAAAACAGAAGTGCTATTGCTCTACGTATTTTTCATTTATTAAAATTGCTGATTCATCTCGGATATGTAAAACATTTTTAAAAATGCAACCATAACATTTTATAAGCATGTGTGATGATGCATGAGCAAACACACATCATCATGCATGCACATGCCAACGAAATGATGCAGTCATTGCTGCCTGTCATGCCTTTCTTTTGTTTGATGTTTTAAATTCACATTTCGTTTGCTACATAGCATCACTAAAAGGCATTGGCAAAGCCAACAGGTCCCACAGGTGAGACCTATTGGCTTTGCCAATACTTGTTGAAATTTAGGAGTGGTCTTAAATCCTTACTCCTAACATGAATGCCATCCCGAATGAACCATCAGCTTTGAGTTGATTAGCAGCTACAGAAGTGCCCACCGACATGGAACTACATGAATGCTTTCAACTCAAGATGGAGACCATGGTACGGATGTGAGATCAATCGATCCACCGACTGTGAATCCATCTTATAAATATTTAATGAAGATTTTTCACATTCTTGGAGTCGTTCCTTAATGACCGCTTTAAACCACTCTTGTGCTTATCCAATTGAATATAAGATTTACCTGAAGAAATACTGCATCCCTTTGTCTTCCTATTCCATTAGAAGGGTGAAATGGTTTGCATCAGGGGCTATGAGTGGCAAAAGCTGGTGCTAACATGGTATGCTTATGGTAAGTGGAGAAACTTTGACCCTCTGGAGACTCCTCCATCCCACGCCTAACATAAAAATGTATTTCCTACTCTCTGCCCTGTCTCACACCTTGGCATCACCATCATCCTGTAATATTGAGTTTAGTTTGTTTTAGTTTGGATTCATGTAATTTAATTTAGGCCAATTTAGTTTAGTTTAGCTTAGTTTGGTTCAATTTAGTGTTGTTTATGTATTTTTATATCTCTGATATCTGATCCAGATATATAACCGTCTCAATAATCTAAACCAAATCATTATCTACAGATTGTTTGCAAATTATCAATAAGTGGGTTTTCAGTCAATTTCCTTTGACATATTGGCAAGGCGCCTTCCATGGGTCTTTCAGTTCTCATTTTTTTAAACCCACTAGGACTGGGGTTCCCAACTTGTGGTCCGGGACCCCTGGGGGTCCGCGACTGCTTAGAAAATTAACAAATATTGACAAATTAGGTCCCCAGCTTCCAGTAATGACTCATGCGGGGGTCTCCGGATTCCAATGATGATTAATTGTGGGTCCCTGGGTTCCACTAATGTTAAAGCGGGGGTACCACAGAAATCAAAAGGTTGGGAACCACTGCACTAGGAGGTTCCAGTATGGAAGTGGCACCTTCAACCCAGGAGGCTCCATAGACCGGAAGAGGTATGACCTGCTGCAATCGGCTACCTTCCCTTCTGGCAGTCCTTAACAGTGCTAAGACGGCTCGTTGCTAACTTCATTGACAACATTTTGGAGCAGAGGCCAGTTCCACTTCCAGGTCATCTCTGGTTCACTCCGGTCTCTTGGGGCAGGAATTTCTGCTTGACAAGGGGCCACCACCTTGTGGGGAAGATCTTTTACGGAGGGTGGCCTTGATGCGAAAGGAATTTGTCGCTGGGTTGCAGGATTAACCAAACAAGGCACAGCAGTATGGCTCTGGTTCTCACAATAGTGGCCTATTTGTTTTGACAGTTTTTGATACATCTCACCTCCCCAGATGCACCCAAAAATATTGATCATCGATGTTTTCAGATAAGGACATTTAAATGTTGTTATAGACAGAATATGTAGATTATGCTTAAGTATCTTTTGATTCTAGTGTCCGAATAGCAAGGCAGAGTAGAAACTGAAATGTAACCGGTATGCCTCTGTCCATACAAAATCCTTTATATTCCAGAATATTACCTTTTTTATGCTGTTATGCAAGTACAGAATTGACTCAAAAATATTTTTGAAAAACGAAAAATAAAACTGCTGAAAACACACACAAGACTTTTGCTGTTCCTCATTCAGGTCTCTTTTAACCTCCTCTGTAAATAAGAATATTTCAAAATATTTAAATCTAAAAGGTAAAAAAAGAAAGGTTTTTGTTAGAAGATCTGGCTGAAATTTTGTTCACGCCCGTGTAGTTTCTCATAATTTCAGGCATTTCACATTACATTTGTTACACAAAATGCCTGAGGTTAGGTCATTACACCACACTGCGTAAATGAGATTTTTTTTTCTGGTAAAAATCCTATCACGTGGGCAAGAGAGTGACCTGAAGGAGCTACTGTTATTCACGCCATGTGGTATTTTCTGCTTTCTAAAGCTGGAAATGAACCCTCCTGTCCAAAATAGACGCACAATGCATTTTGAACTAAAAATGCGCAAACTGCTGGAGTGGCATTTTTGTGTAAAAGTATGTGAATTTGCATGTTTTTGGTGCATGTTGTGTAATTTCCGCAAAGGTAAATATGCAAATTTTATGCAAAAAATCAAATACACCTTGGACAAAGTATATCAATCTTCATTTTATTAGAAAATGGAGGGATAATCCCGGCAGGGATAATTTGACTTTTTTTGTCTTTAGAAACATAACGATTTCATCCTGACACCCAAACCTTGCATAATTATTGTTATATGTCCACAATGGAGGATTTTGTCAATCAGATGCCAAAGCTACTTTTAGCCAATGAGTTTAAGACATTAATACCTATGCTGGCATCTCACATCATCTACAAGCCTACCTAGAAGTAGGTGAATTAACTTCCCTTTATGATTTTACAAAAGAAATTAAGAATTCATGAATTCATCTTTCTCGTGAAGCTTAGCATCTCCAGTGACCAAACCTGAACATGTGGGCTTCAGAACTAAGTACATAATTATATATTTATCTTCCTGAACTGGGCTCATTACTTCAGATGAGGCTTCTAGATGGAATAGTCCACATGTGGCCTGCAGAATGAAGCAATTAGCCCCATTGCGGTAGCCAGAAATGTTTAGATGTCTGCTGAGGTCCCTGAAGTAGGACTCGGTACCCTAATCCTAGCCTGTGAAATGCAAACTAGTAAGTAACAGTCCTACCATCTTGCTTTGAGGTACCCAGTGGAGCAGCCACTTCTGCCCTCCGAGAACCTGAACTTTTACCTTCTAGTCCCAGCAGCACCTGAGAATGTTTGCATCTGTCCCTCCACTGCCAGAGTCACCCCAGAGCTGCTGTCACCTTCCTCATGCCCCGGGCAAGGTATCTTCACAGGCCTTACCCTCAAAGTGTAGCGGATATTAAGGTCGCTGGCGAAAGATCTTTCAAAGAAGTGTTTTACTGTGGTTGGTAACTGGAGGTGCTTTCTGGCCAGTGCACCACACGAGAACAAAGCCCTCGTCTGCGGAAACCACAATTCATGGATAGTTCAGGCATGAAAATGGTAGAGTTTAAAATAGTTTAAACATAAAACATGAAAAGAATGGAGCAAACATTAAAATTTAAACATATTGTAACACTGTAAGAAGCTTGGAAACAAGGCAGGGTGTTTCTATCAGTGAGGTCAGACTAGAGGGAGAAAGTACAACAAGGGGAAGTTGTTGAGTTTTGATAATGAAACCCATGAAAAGCACAACGGTCCATCTTTGAGGACAATCGCTTGGATCCCGGCATGAGATGCTGGGGAATATGAGAAGTGGAACAGGAGCACAGCAAACCCCAAAAACGTGAAATAGACAAGATTTTTACTGGCGGGTCAGATGCTGAACACAGGTTTGGTTGGATAGATAGATTCGAAAAATGGCGCTCTTGCTTGTGATTGGCTTGAGCAGGGCTCACGTGAGCTGAACAATAGGACAGTAGGGAATGGATTCCAGACCAGCAACTCTCTTCTGATCCTGGTATGAGCTCATCTTCATAAAGGGTGCTAGTAGGCTGCATCCATCCCTCTCCAGAAAAGTGATTGGACATGAGCGTGTGACATCTGTTTCACTTTCCAGATTGCAGGGTTTGTTCTGGTCAGGTTTCTGCACTACAGACCCACTTCAAAGTTACACCAAGTGCACCTGGGTCTCGCTCACTCTTGTGTCAAGGCATCACCCAAAGCACGGCTGAAGTTAGGGAACGGCTAAATCTACAACTCACACCTTACTGCAGCCCACACAGAAGGATCCCAAAGGTTGGAGCCCCTCATGGGGTCTAAGGGCTCTAGCATTACTGATGTGACTCACATGTTCGACGGAGCCCTTCCAGAAGAGGTGGGAAACACCTCGGGGACTTCGCTTTGGGGTACCGTTGATCAAAATCACCTACAAAGTAATTAAGCTTAAAACGTTTTATTTCCCCACCATCAGCAAATTTAAAGATTCTAGCACCTAAAATCCTCCACTTGCCCAGCAGCAGGAAAACATAAGAAATGCATTGTTTGGTTTCTGTTGAACCCAAAGGAAACTATGTTATGTTACCAGCATTTGTGTAGCCCCGTCAACCATTTGTAGGGCATCATAGCGCTTTCTTTGTAAGGATGCTCTTCCATACCACTGTGGGATTTCCATTGATCGCTTGTGCATGGGTGTTGTGTTTGGTTTTGTATGGCATATTCAACATTTGTTAAGATTCTATTTTAAAAGTAGTTGTTATGGGTTGACTTGAGTGTAGTGTTAGTGAAGTGAGTTTGAGACCGCCAAGGATCTAGGCAACAGCAAAGCTCACAAAGTGGGAAGCGTGTCTAAGGAGAATTAGGTTCAGTGAAACATAAAATAAGGGCTTTTCCGCTAAAGAAACAGACATAGGCAGGCACGCCCACTGTTGCCCTAAGTCCGGGCCAGAGTCGCAATGTCCTCAGCCTTATCGGACTGACAGAAACCATGTAGCAGACAATCCCTGGAAGACACTCAACCGGTACACAGCCAGTAAGTGACTGGTGTTTCTCTTGCTAATGTCATTGTTATTACTTCTTTGACTAAGAAACTAGGGTCCTGATTTTGAGTGTAATGAATGTGGTACTGTCCTACACATAGCGGCTGCGGATCCCCCACTCTATTCAGAGTCGAAGGAACCACCATGTTTCCGACAGTAGAAACCATTGACCAATGGCCCTACGAAAAATGGATATTAAACAAAGTACTTCAGAGCATCTGCCCAATTTATGGCCGATGTGCTACTTTCCTGTTCAGGACGGCCAGGGAAATCCTGGTGGTTTCTAACAGGAAAGTAAAAAAAGACCACTACAAGCTGGAAGAAAACTTTAGGCATGCCAGGGACAATTCTTTTTTGTTTTTTTTTATTAAGTAAGTCCGATCTTGGGAGGATTTTTGAAGAACAGACAACTTTGCTGAACAAACGCATGAAATATTGCGCCCGCTAAGCAAAGTTCATTGCCATCAGTGGAGGTGCCGTGAAGCACAGAGCTCTCTGCCTTCATGGTGGAGAGCTCAATTTTGGTGATCAGTCTTCCACAACATCAGTGGGGTGCATTCCTCTTCTACCCGTGTGGCTCTACATATAAGCCACCATACTCTAAATCAGGGCCTGAGTATAGGATTTGGAGAAATTTTAAGTGTGCCTGCATACTGTTGAAAAGTCCACAAACTTGGCACATTGCAAAGTTTTTTTAACTTTTCAGAACATTGCCAGTGGACACAACTAACAGCAAAAAATGTTTTTTATGGAAGAATTTTTGCAAAATAATTATCTTTCGAAAAGTGGATTTTTGTTGAGGTTTTTTGTTACCTGTTGTTTTTCTTGCCCCGTAAACATTATAATATTTGTAAAAGTTGCAAAGTTTAAAAATGTTTTCGCAAAATTTGCACTACCGTAGTAAAAGTCCTTTCGGCCACCCCCCCCCCCAGATGACAGGCGGGGTGACACATTGATCAGTAAATTTACCCCTAAAACTGCAGCTCTTCTTTTATTTAGTGGGGTGCTCTTTTCAGACACATGCAAGATTGGGGTGTAAACCCTTCAGGTGCCACTGTTTTAGGGTGAGGTTTTTCACAGTAACCGGTCCAGCCTCAATGGTCTAAATTATGATAGCTTCTGTATTTAGAAGTTTGTACACAACTGGAACTTTTTTTGCAAAAAACATGGCATTGCTCAGATCTGAATCTATTGCATTTTATGTTACTGTGAATTAAATTGTAATTGACTCTTGTAACTCAGTAATGAACTAAATTGATGATGGTGATGGTATCCTCTCCGTAGAACCAGTGCCGCAAGCTGACAATTCAGCAGGTGAAGTGTGGGAAAGCGAGGCCGGAAAAGCAGGTGTGACACATAACTTCTCGCGGGCCGGGCGGCACAGGATTGTTACCTGGGGGACAGGAGTTGACTGCCACATCCCATGAATCAAGCCAGGTGTCCTGAGTTCCACAACTAATGTGGGTGACTGTCATAATGTGTCACTAGGACAGAGCTGGAGAGAAGCAGCAATTACTAGAAATGTGCCTCCTGGAGAAAACAACTCAGGGCCGAGCAAGGAGCACTTTGTGAAACTTTTCCACGGGTGAGTGAGTCACCATGAGAAGACCAAGCCAACTCTTCATGGGATCTGTTCAGGCGCATCCCAGAGCTCCTTGCCAGGTAGCTGTCAACGCACAGTAGGCCTGGGAGGAGTGCTTCCTGGATACGCTACCACCGCGCGAGAGCTGAGGCAACTTCAACGCGCACATTACCAGCTTCTGAAAAGTTGAGAAAACCCACCCACAGGGCAGTAGAAGGCACTGTGTCCACTGGTGGGCAGAACTTACCCAATATGTCCCATGACTTCGCCAGGTGAGTCACTGGTACGAAAAGCAGCTCCCTGCCAGGAGATGGAAGAGATGAGGAATGAACTGTGAGAACATTGCTGACTTAGGAACTGACACAGAGAGACCTGGGCTAGTGTTTGAAGGAAATGATCATTGAGAAGGGAAAACACATCCCAAGAAAAATACAGAAAAAGCGAAGTCATTTTAGCAGAAGACGGAGAAGGCCGCCTTGGTCGCCAGCGATGTCATATCGTCTCACCAGGATAAACAGCAAAAAAAAAAAACAACACTGCCCATCCTGCTGTTGGGTCCACTGATTATATTTCATGTATCATCATGACAACAACTTTGTAACATGTCATGCCAATAATGTTAATTTGCATTTGAATTTCAGAAATGCAAAGTTTGATCGCCACCTTCATATATAACAGGTAGGGTAGCCGAGCAGGGGTAATGCACATGCTGCAGAGAATATTTTTTTCCATACGGAAAGACTACCGAATATTGATTAATGGTGCAATGCCTCTCTGGTTGTGCGATTGTTTCTGGCCCATCCCTTTCCGAGACTACTTACTGACACAACACACAACTGATGTGGATGATCACTAGCACAACTCCTGGCTCACAAGCAGTGCAGTCAGTCACTACCAGAGTCTGGGGCTGGGAGTGAGCTGGTTACTAACACAATGTGTGATTGGGGAAGTAGGCTTACTACTAATACAATGTACGTCTAATTATTGGCCCAGCTTCTGTCTGTGTGTTACAATTGTGGCTGAATACTGACACAGCATCTGCTTTCTGGAGACTGAATATTAACACCATGCATAGCTTATATCAGACACATCTTCTTGATGGAGACTGAGTATTAACACAATGTGCGGCTGACAGTATCTGGGGGAGTAAACATGATTACTGGCAATGCATGAATGATTACTGCCCGAATATCTGTCTTATGGGGACTGAGTATTACCACAAAGAGTGGCTGAAAGTATGTGGAGGAGGAAGGCTGATTGCCAACAATGCCTAGCTGATTACTGCCAGAATATCTGTTTTATGGGGACTGAGTATTACCTCAATGTGTGGCTGACATTATCTGGAGGAGGAAGGCTGATTACTAGCAATACATGACTGATTACTGCCAGGAAAATCATCTTATGGAGACTGAGTATTACCACAATGTGTGGTCGACGGTATCTGGAGGAGGAAGGCTGATTACTAGCTATGCACGACTGATCACTGCCAGAATATCTGTCTCATAGAGACTGAGTATTAACACAATGTTTGGCTGGCGGTATATGGAGGAGGAAGGCTGATTACTAGCAATGCATGAATGATTACTGCCACAATAGCTGTCTTATGTAGACTGAGTATTAACATAGATATGGAGTAAGGCAAGGCAGCGCAAATTGCGGTGTTGCCTTGCTCAGCGTTAGGGGGGCGTTCCGTGGGCGCTGGGGTGGGTGTTCCCATGCAACACCCATGGATTTTGACACATCCTCACATTTACAAGGCCATGTAAACCCGGGGATGCGTCAAAACCTTACGCCTCCCCAGGGGAGGCATAACTTGGAGAAATATCCTTATATCTCCATATTTTTTACTCTCTGTGTGCTGCCTTTTGCAGCTCAAATAAAAGAGGAGAAAGCCTCCCAGGATTGTTTTTGCACAGGAAGGGACGCCTTTCTGCATAAAAGCAATCCAGCATGCCACGCAGGCACCCTTGTACCATGGTGCAAGGGTGCTTGCGTTCGCCCTAGGCTGCGAAAGGGCACCAGCGAAGGGGGAAAGAACAGTAATGCACCACATGCCATAGATATGGCGCATTACTGCCCTTTCACTTTGTCACAGGACAGTACAGCAAGGTGACTTGCTGTGCTGCCTTGCGCCAAATCCTTATAAATCTGGGCCTGAGTGTATTGGTTTCCCTGACAACGGTTACTCTGCGGATGAGCCCGTAGATCACGCAGTTGGATATGACAACCAGTGGGACATCCTATTTATGGTAGCTCCCCTGACACCACGCCTGCTGGTCTTTGCCTATCCATGTCTGCCATGTAGTGTCACATACACCATGGTGGTCCCAGAGAGAAAAACATTCACAAGTGCCCCACACATTTGGAAAAAAAGACTCTGAGTACACCATGGACATTATTTGTTGTTCCATAGTCAAGGATCCCAGTTTTCTAATTTGTCTTTGGAAAATAAAAAAGTAACACCGCTACCCTTTGAAAGTCAAAGCCTATAAGAGGCACCTGAAAATTAATTTAGCTCTTAGTAGTTCATGGCTCCTGTGGGTCCACGGACAATGGCAATACTTGTCCCAAAAAATAATTAGCTGGACCTGTATCCAATGGTCTCCGAGCAAAGCAAGGCCAGTCACTCCATAAATCATGCATTGGCAAGTCCAGTAGGCCAGGCACTAGCTGCAAGCCTTTTGGCTTTGTCAAGACTTGTTTTGTTGTGTCATGGTTTTTGTAAAACGTAATTGCATAGAGAGCTCCATGGCCCTCTACAATATAAAACAATGGCTTAATCTTAAGCGAAATTAGAGTGCTAAAAGCACACATTGCAATATCAGTCTCCCAGTCACTGAAAGGAACTACTTTGAGGGCGGATGTGCTCTTTGTGAAAGGGAAGAATGTGTCACTCACAGTGAAATTAACCAATGGCAGAAGTGGGCTGATCCACTGCCCCATGCAGTATGCTATGGGGGAGGAGGGGGGAAGAAGAATGTGAAAGAACAACAAAAGACCATTGGATGAAGAGGCCTGACTAGTAACCCCTATGAGTATGTATTTGTAATTGTATTTATACAGCGCTTACTACCCCTTGCAAGGCGTCGAATATATATATATATATATATATATAATTTCAGTAAAATCAAAAGGTTTTGACTAAAGCCATACCTAAAAGGTGCAGTTAAAGATTGAATCAGACCATCATAGTCCTTGGGGCACTTCTAGAGCGGAACAGACACATGCTGCGGTAAACGTCCTGTAAAGGGCAGACCACCAACAAATTCTTGGTACAGGGCAACATAACAAGGGCAGATCTTCCACGAGGAACACACAGAGATAATAGCAATTGTTGTGTCCTGTTTCATAATCACCAGAGCGGATGTTTATAGGAGGCAGTTATTATGTCTTGGAATGAGCAGTGTTATCGGAACACAAGCCCACGCCCTGCGGTTCCAGCTAGGACTGCCACAGACCACTGAGGTAATGAAAGCAAATTAAAAACTTCCTCCAAAACAATGTCTCGTGCTGGCAAGTGAGCCGCAGGCTGGTTATCAGGGTGACTTCCTGTGGGCGAGGGTGCAAAACTGACGCAGTCTAGCATTTTTTTTTTCAGTTTTATATAGCGCAAACTCGACTTGGAGGTATTGGAGCGCTTTACATGAGCACCAGTTACGTTACACAAGGACACATTCATTTTTTTTATAGGCAAGGGGAGATTAAGTGATTTGGCCAGAATCACAGGATATTGAGATGACTCCAAGAATCGAGCCTTGTTCCCCAGGTCGAAAGTTGGCAGCTCTGGCGGTTACAGCACATCCTTTCCCCAAGGCAGGCATTTTGGACCTGCAAAGAGACAAGTATGTCTCGCTGACCGTGAGCTCTTGACCATCTCGAGCCGTATTCAGTCCTTCTGTAGGTTGCTCAACTCTCTTCCCATTTACCACCCAAGGTGCACATTCTGAGACACTACTGTATTAAACATCAAAGAAGGACTGTTTGCTTCTAGCGGTCATGGCCAGGCATATGCGCTCACACTTCTTGACTGTCCTACAGCATTTGAGCCCTTCAAGTACCTTCTCAACACCATGGGTGAGCCTGCCAGCCCAGATGACTGACCTTACATGGTACATTCTGAGGAACCACACTCAACAAGTTATCCTTCGTCCTTTCTGCCCAAATTGGTTAAGTACCACAGGAATCGGCCACCTTGATAGATTTGGTCAGTACAAGTGCCCTCTTGTCAACATTCTCAATGGTCGGAAATCAGTTGCCAGGTCTATGCGGACAACACTCAAATTCATTCTGTTCTTGAAAAGGACACAAGTGATCGGTTCTCATAGCCAATGATGGCCAAATACAAGTCCAGCAAGACAGGCGGCAAAGCTGGCTCTGAATGCATAATGCAAAGCTAAAGATGTCACTTATGAGGGTGCATGAACCACAAAGTGCTTCTATTAAACACTTCCTCTATGGCAATGCAGATGATATGCAGCCTATGGTTTGACTGAGTAATGAACTTCCTTTCCTACCTCAAGTCAACGTATCACCAAAACGCATATCATCTCCCCGAACTGTGGGGTTCGTAAGAGTTCTTGGGTTCTGCATTTGAGCTAGAATCTCCACTGTCCAGACCTGCGGATGTAGGTGAGTCACAACGAGTTCTAACCTATCCAGACCACTTCATCTTCTGCATGCATCACTTATACCCTAACACTTTTGGTTAAAAAACATTCCAGCTCCCCTTGTAAGAAAAAAACATATTCAGAATATTGTTCCTGGCTCACAAACAACTTCATGGGCCTGAGACTTCCTTTTCTCTGATCTGCAAACCTGTCAGTCCACTTAATGCCTACTATCAAGCACTCTTAAAGTACTAAGCATCCTTTAGCCCCGAACCCCCTACCGGAGTACAGGAGAAGAGCAGTGGGTTCACGGTTAGTGGGAAGGTACCCCTGTAGAATAGCTGCCTCCTAGCAGCATACTGGGGTACCAGAGAAGAGTGGTTGGTTCATGGTAGGTGGTAATGTACCCCTGTAGAATAGCTGCCCTCTAGCAGCATACTAGGGTACCAGATAAGAGTGGAAGGTTCATGGTAGGTGGGAAGGTACCCCTGTAGAATATATGCCCCCTAGCAGCACGCTGGGGTACCAGAGAAGAGTGGTAGGATCATGGTAGGTGGAAATGTACCCCTGTAGAATAGATGCCCCCTAGCAGCATACCGGGGTACCAGAGAAGAGTAGTAGGTTCATGGTAGGTGGGAATGTACCCCTATAGAATAGCTGCCCTCTAGCAGCATACTGGGGTACCAGAGAATAGTGGGAGGTTCATGGTAGGTGGTAATGTACCCCTGTAGAATAGATGCCCCCTAGCAGCATAACGGGGTACAAGAGAAGAGTGGTAGGTTCATGGTAGGTGGGAATGTACCCCTGTAGAATAGATGCCCCCTAGCAGCATACCGGGGTACCAGAGAAGAGTGGTAGGTTCATGGTAGGTGGGAATGTACCCCTGTAGAATAGCTGCCCTGTAGCAGCATACTGGGGTACCAGAGAATAGTGGTAGGTTCATGGTAGGTGGGAAGGTACCCCTGTAGAATAGCTGCCCTCTAGCAGCATACTCTACTGTTAGAAGTGGAAAGTTCATGGGTGGAAGGAGGGCACCCCCTGAGACATGCATAACATAAAAGAGAGGATTAAATGGTCATGGGCTGTAGGAAGAGGCCCCCTGTAGCCCAGATCCCTCTCAAACTGACTGAGGAGATGGGGATGTTCACAGTGTCAGTGACACCAGGAGCACTGCTCTCCCTCTCTCCACAGGGTGGGGGAGGCCTGTCCAGGCTGTGAAAGAGTGCAACCCAGCCTTATGGAGTGTGAAAGGGATTTTTTAGGGTTTCATGTATGCACCCCCAGAAACCCAGCACCACTTATCACTGTGTTGGGGTGCATGATCGGGTGCATGCCCAGAGTATGAAGGATAAAATCTGTAGCAGCACAGCCCCCCTCGGTCCGCAGGGGGTGCAGGCACCTAGCCTCCAGGTAGTAGCTTAACTTCAAGCAGTGCCTTGGCAGCAAGGCCGGCTTAGTGCTGGTGGTGCTCTGTGCAACTGTCTTTTTTGTGCCCTCCCTTTTCCACCCTCACACACCTTCCTTCTCTGATTCTTTCACTACCACCTGGCAAGCGTGCCCCTCCTCTCTCCTTAGCCCTTCTCTTATCTACATTTCATTTGTTTTAAAGCGCTGGTAACAGCTAGCTTTACTAATCTACTCAACTATCCACATAAAATACAGATCTGTTCTTTGCAGCAGGCACATTAACCCTCTGTGCTACTTTAAGGCGAGTCATAACTGCCACTAGACAAAACTCCGATCTCTCATCAACAGGAGCATTGATCACGAGTTAGCATCACATATTTATTGCTGCCTGAAAGCTGGACACATAAGGAACTCTGCAGCAGGTGCTTTTAAATCGTACCCAGTGCTTGAAATGGAATATTAGAAGTGCAGATTTTCTGTACCAGAGTAGCTGCTTGTGTCTGAGAAGTGCCGGTACTCTCTAATTAAAAGTATTACGTTTGTCCTGAGACGTGCAGGTACTCTCCCTCCCAAAAGAAAAAAGTGCTGGTACTCAGTACCGGACAGGACCGGCCCGTAATTGCTCGACACCGCCCCTACCCCCGATGTCAGTGCCCCCTCCTCCAGGTCAGCACCTAGTGGCAGAGCAGAGCGCCGCTACCACGTGTACGGGCTGGCACGGGCGCGGTGTGTACAGGAGGAGGTTTCCAGTTCTTGGCATGGGCATTGTGTGGGTAAAGGCAGGACCACGCCCGGTGGTTGCCCACAAGAACCCTCAGACCGCTGACAAAATAAAAGCAAATTGAAAACTTCCGACAGAAGGATTGCCTCGTGCCGGCAAGTGTGCGGCAGTGTGGATAATACCAGTCACATGCTGCGGGTGAGAGTGCCATGGTCCTGCCTTGTGGGGAGGCCACTGGAAGAACAGGAGGGAGAGAGACTAGAGGCTTAGCACAGATGGCCTCCCACAACCCCTCACGACAGCTATTCACATGATAAACCTTCCAAACGTGCCTTTGGTTTGCCCGAGCACATGCCAAGCCATGGCCGGAAGCTGCCAGAGATGCAGGGGCTACAGGAATTAAAGGCCAACTCAGCATTCTGGATGTAGGTGTCTAAGTGTCCGCCAGAGGGCGTCAGCGAGCCAAGATGCAAACTGCTCGCAATGGCTGAAGAAAGTGAAACTGGTCATGCGCTTCGGTGCAAGGATCATGACAAGCACATGCACTCCAGGTGACTCATTAATTAAAACACAGATACTTCAGGTTTCTGCTCAGTTTTACTCCCGAAATGGAGACTTCCGAGGAATGTGAGCTATGCACCAGCCGGTACAGTGTTAGGCTATCAGTACTGAGAATTCTGTTCTTCTAAAGCACGGGTCCCTGGGGGACCTCAAAGCCTCGTCAGGGGGTCCGCGAATGCTTAGAAAATTAAATAATATTATCATATTAGGTCCCCAGTTTTCAGTAATGACTCAGTGGGGGGGTCTCCGGATTCCAATAATGATTAATTGGGAGTCCCCGGGTTCCAATATTGTTAAAGTGGGGGGTCCACAGAAGTCAAAAGGTTGGGAACCACTGATCTAAAGCATATTTTATAGCACTGCGTTCTAAGCGTCAATGCCCAGCTATATCTGTGTTGCTTATATATTGTTTTGTGGCAATGGCAGGAGGCTTTCAGGGGCTTCTGTGGGTGTCCGGGCAGTTGGTGTCTCCATGATTCCCTCATGAGTTAGAGCCTGAGAAACAGCCACACACCAAACTTCTCCAGGCTTCTAGACACTTGGACCAGTCACAGGTATAATATAGTGCTTCAGCGATGGCAGGAGGCCTTCCTGTAGATAGTGTCAAAGGACAAACACAAGCAGGTAAAGAGCTTCCAACTCTAAATGAAAGCATGAGCAGCACAATGTTCTTATTTCGATCCATTTGTGAAATTCTGTGGACTTTCACTGAGATTTTTTTGTAACTCCATGGAATTCTGTGGAGTAAAACTCTGCAAGTTCCTCCCAGGCCGACTTTTAGACCACCCATTGGTTGTGATTGGTTGGTTTTATGATCAATCTCATTTGCTTCCTCCTCATTCTATGGCTGGATGGACTTTCCTTCCTCCTTGTGAGTTTGTCCCTCCTCTGGAGCATGGACCCAATTACTTCTGTCCTTCCACAGCCCCCTTCTTCAGACACAAGTTTTTTCTTTTCGTTTAAGCACTGTACGAGAGCGCATGAGCTTTCCAGCAGTCTCCCTCGTGTACTTCCCCCTCTCGGCCAACGTCGCTCATGTTACTCCTTCGTTGCCCAGGTGCATCTCTCGCCGTCCTCCATGATGCTCTCCTCTGCTTATCTCCCCTTGCTGCTTTTTCACCTGTATGCTTCCCTCGCCCAATGTGGCCCTGTGTTTCGTCCATTTGCTCCCTTGTGGTCCCTCCCTTTTCTTCCTCCAGCGGTGTCCTCCTTGTTTCTTCCCTCACGCGCGCCCTACCTGTGGTTCTTCCTACCTCCCCTGTTGGGACACCTCATGCTATCAGATTGCTTCCTCAGACCTCTAATTCTTTCCACCCTACATCCCCCATACTTGTTGCTTCCCCCAACCCGCGTTTTTTGTTTTTTTCATGTTGTTGAACAATCCAAATCAGATCAGAAGAAAAAAGCACTTGCGTCATTTTGACGGTGCAGACATGCTTCGCTCGTGCACCTACAAAACTACACGGCTGATTGTGTCATAAGCTTTATCTTTCTTCTATAGATCTATGCTCCACAGCACTGTGGATGCTGTACACAGTGATTAGAAACATTGCTAAAGCCAATAGGTCCCAAAGGCAAGACTATTGGCTGTGCCAATGCTTGTTCAGCAATGTGGTGCCTAGAAACATAGCAAAAAAGTCCGCTTCCTGCAATGCACTTTCCATGCCGCATTATGCTCCCCCTTCCCGAAGGGTTGTAACACCCTTTCCCTTTCCCGAAAAGCTGTCCCTGTACAGAGGTGTGATCGGAGTACACCTTATTTTTTATGGCCACCAGGAAGGCGACAAGGAGGGACAGGCCCACCTCTGCTGGAGGACCTAGGACTGCACACCTGCACCAGTTAACGAACACCTCATCCGGGGCAGCAGGGGGGTAAGGAGGGGAGCCCCAAAGTCCACCTCTCCAGCTAAAGTCCACCTCTCCAGTTCTATTATATTCCCCACTGTCGATCCACACAGCCTGTTGCTGCAAAGTTCACTTTTTTTATTATAGGAGTATTATTCAAAGTTCTCTGTCTGGCTTTGAAATAAATTAATACAAACTGCCACGATGCATATCTAGGTAAAGTCAGCTTAATGCAGAAGTAGGAATCCCAGCAGCTCAGTGTACTTCATGTGGGAAGCAGGTTGAAGCCAGACTTTCCTGACACCCACAGTTGAAAAAATGTTATTGCAGCCTGACTTTCAGTGGCACTGGGGGTGTTCAACCCCAGGGACATCCTAAGGATTTTGGGAGCACCGGGCCAGATGTATTTTGGGGCCACTGTTCAGAAAAGCTTTGAATTTATCATCAAGTTTCTGCTCTTTCATGCATGCGCTCTTTGGCCAGGCAACCAACAGCGCACAGGCACACTGGCCCCATTTCTAAGTGTATTTACATCTAATGCAAAATGTCTGTAGTAGACACACACATCACCCACATTAAAAATAAATAAATAAATAAAGGAAAACTGTAAATATAACAATTTGTTTAAGAATTATTCAGGGAGCAAGACTCTGCAGAACAAAGCTGGCTCTATCAGCCCCCCGAAAGGCTGGGGCCCTGGGCCAGAGCCCACCTACAGCATGCCTTAGAATGTCTCTGGGCAGCCCCCAAACCCCATGCTAGACCACAGGGCCTCTGCCATGTACATAGTGAGAGGAGCCCTCCATGTGTATCACATGACATTCACATTTACATGCAGAACCTGACTCATGACACCAGTGTGGCTGCACTGAAGGGGATATTTAATCTAGCATTCTGGGAGTGAGAGGCATTACTGAGAGGGACTCCATGTCATGTGTGACTACCTGGTTACAGGGAACAGCGCCCCTCGATACCCCTAACTGTGCAAGAAGTTGGTAATTTCCAGTTTATGAAATTATGTTTTTAAATAACTGCAACTACTGTTATGCACCTGATCTAATAACGAAGCAAATTAAAGCATTATTTAAAAAACAAATCTTTAAATGTTGGGTCATTAGGTGAAGCCAACACTCAGTTTATGCAATGCTCTACTCCGGGGTGTTCGTTTGGCAACTGATGTATTCTGGGAATTGTAGTCTTGGGTCACATGAGGTGGGCTACAGAAACAGATTGTGTTGTTTCCTAAGTGAAAACCCAAGGGCAGCATGTACGCCTCAGGTAACCCTGATAAAAACAATGGACTGCTAAGAATATCATTGAAGACAATGAAGCAGCTCTGGGCTTCTAATGGCTGGTAAAAGTTTGGAGCTCAAACATTCCAATGCTTGCTTTTCTGTTTCTCCCTTTTTAACTTAGAACATTCTACCCTGAGTGGGTGGAATGTTCTAATAGGCTTATAGCCCTTCCGCATTATGCATGACACAAATTAAGATGGTGTTTTCTTTGAGTGACAAGTGGAACAGTAAGCAAAGGTCACTAAAGTCCCGTAGGAAGAGGAGAGAAACCCTAGTTCATATCTTTAGTCACAGGGCAAGGGACAAGATCTCCGGAAACCTGTTTCACCTAGTTTCCTGAAGGGGGGATAGTTTGGTTCTACTATCAGGCATAGTGCCAGGGTTTTCCAAAGTTTGGGACCCAGAGTTCTGTTTTTGCATTTCTGGAAGCGGCTGTGCTCATAGTACGGTGACCTGATGAAGAGACACAATCACATG
Source organism: Pleurodeles waltl (assembly GCF_031143425.1). Classification (NCBI taxonomy): domain Eukaryota; kingdom Metazoa; phylum Chordata; class Amphibia; order Caudata; family Salamandridae; genus Pleurodeles; species Pleurodeles waltl. Next base: position 698,407,381 of record NC_090451.1, read on the forward strand.
GTGAGCTTGAAACCTTTGCTCAGAATAGGTTTCCTTCTCTGGTGTGAATGCTAGGCACAGCTGGGCTCCTGGACATGGCTGATTCCTCTGGATGATTGCAAGAGGAGAGGGTGGATGTCTCCTGTTCGCCATCTCAGGGGGCCTAAACCCCATTCTCCAGGGCCCCCGCCCATACTCCTTGAACAATCACAAGGTGAAAATCTTACAAGGTTGGCAAGTCTGCACCATAGGAACATGCTGCTTTTACCATCCCCTGTGGGACCCCAGCATTTGGTACTCCCCAGTAAGCAGCGCACACCAAGCCTACAGAGCTTACATAAATTTAAAATAATAAGTTTACGTAATGAGCGCCAATTATTACCTGCACATGGGTAGAGATGCCTGGAGTAATCAGATATGAATATCTATGTCCTGTGGTTTTGGTGGCTTGGCGCAAACGACAACCGCCTCCACACCCAATCATCTTTGAAAGAACCAAAGAGACCGCAAAGGAAATGCAATCACAAGGAAAGCTTCCTCCATTACAAGGTCTCGTGTTGGAAAGCATGCCAACGCCTGGGAACACGCCTGTCTACTCTCCCTCGTTGGAGGGTCTCAGGCTCTTGTCACTCATATTCTCGTAGAAGGGCTTAGTAGATTTCAAGATGTCGCCCCTTCCCTAAAATGGATAATTTATTTTAACTTTATCAGGAGCATCCTCTGAAATATTTGACTCCAACTGAAATGGTGAACATGTAGGAAGACATTATCAAAAGAGCCCACGTCCTCCTCCAAAACCATGTAGCCCCTCTGAGGGGAGCCTTCATGGAGTATCGGAGACAGACAAAAACCTGTTTAAGCTGTTCTACATTGCAGATAATTTCAAATGACTGTATGGTACTGTGATTGGCTAAATTACCTTATAAATATGGATAAATACTGCTGAAATCATAAAAAATAAATAGGAATAAATACAGACGGAAATGTCCAAAAAATTGACCATTAAACAGGGAGCCTTACTTATAAGCTATTGATACACTGTTGGTCCTATAGGGCTAAAACAACAACTCTGTAATGCAAAGGAGCATATGATCATGTTTTTACAGACCCTAGTAGCTTTCCAGAATCTTGAGAAGAAGCAGGGCCTAGGTGCATTTAACCTCCCTGATGGGCCCTGATTCAAAAAGTCAACACTGAACGATCTACGAGCCTACAGCTTATCTGATAATGGTCTGCTACCCCAAGTCTAGTCAGATAGGTCACCCCGAGGCCGGAAGAGACAGTGTCATGAGCCGTAGTGTCAGGGGTGTACATGAGCCACTGAAAGGACAAGAAACCCACTCACTCGTATCCGTGGGTGCCTCATACAGCAGTGTGCATGGTCCTAGTTGGTAAACTTATCTGCTAGCCTGGGAAGCTCCAATGTGTGGAGGCAAGCACCCTCTCTTGGCTAAGCTAAGATGTTTCCCACATACTCTCCTAGAAGGCTGGCAAGTCTATGTGGTGTCCAAACATATTGCCTACTTACTGTTCATGTTCAAGGTCTCCAGAACCAGAGTTTCCTATGTAGTCTGAGAAGCTTGAGCCCTACTACAGATGTGAAGAACATGGACCACACAGTTTGCCACCTGTCAGATGCTTTTGTGAAACTAGTTTTTACTTATGCAACTTTTCTAACTTCACACCCAGAAGGGTGAACAAGGGTGGGTTTTACCAGGTAGGAGGGCATAGCTTCACACTGATGGGAACTCTGTAGCCTACTGATCTTCACCAGAGCATTCTCTCATTGGATAGACTCCAGACACTTCCCTTCAGCCTGTCAACCAATCACACTCACACACCATTCAAAAGAAACATCAGCCACATGAAGGCAGTCTGACATGCTCCACCCATCATGATGTTTGCCAGAAGGGCAGGACCACCATGTCTACGTCCTGGCAGTGTACTAGCACATATATGGCCAACAACAGTCAGGTACACCAGTCAGTCAATGCTTCCACTCTGTTGTCCGAGGTCTGAACAAACTGACTCGCCCTCTCACTCAGTATGGGGACCCTTATATCTAATTGTGTTAAGATTATCAACACAATACTCAGAAGTTTAGTAGCTTCATCCATTCAGCATAATGGAGGGTGGTAGTGCTTGCTGCTGTTAATACAAATGTCTTAATTAAAAAATATTGATGAATGTTTATGTGTACTGAATAATGAATTTGATAGAAAATGAAAAACATACAAAATAAATGTGCACGTTTGAAATTGTGACCTAGGAGAATGGCTACCAGTATTTACAAATTGTACTAAATGAGTGATTCATATACATGAAAGATTGAAAACGTATTAGATTTATGTAGTACCATGTCATATTGAGAGTTAATAACTATGTTCTGTATACTTGTAGGCCTTAACTTAGCGAGTGTCTTGGCCTAGTCCTGCCAGGCCTCATGCAGAAAGCTGAATTGCTTAACATCTAATGGAAAATGCTGACAAAATGAACTGACCGTGAACTGCTCATTGTTTTAATAAAATGCTTAACTGGAGCTTCTGTGAGAACCGCCGGACAGGAGATGATGTCTCTATTAATGTAACTAACAATGTGTAACGTGCATAAGATGTACTTTCCCAGGACTCGACCAATGAAGACACTGACTGGAGAAGATGCAACATTTTTGATACCTGACGAGCCGGATGATGAGAACATCATAAAGTGGACCAATCAACGACTTGTGAACTGTGAAATATTACAATTCATAGATATAGTACACCAACACTATTGGTTAGGATAACAACGTACGACTAATTGACCAATTGGAAATTGGGGGATAGTCTAGGTGACTTTAATATAACAACCTGACAGAGAGAAAAGAGTTCAGAAGAAGATGTTAGGGAGCGAGACTGCGAGGTCGTAGAGGTGATTCGAGATTCCATCATTGGGCTCATACTCTCTGATTGAGAGCCTGATGTGAAGCTGATCGACTGATGACCTGAGGACGAAGACTGACTCTGTTGCTGACCCATTCCGTGGATAGGTAGATATGATAATGTGACTGAAATGCATTATTGTGCCTTTCCTTTCTAGGTACCAACTGCACTGTCTAAATAGTGATCTTAGTTAGATGTTTTTACAATTCTTGTTTTCTAAATTGAATTGCATGAAGCCCCACATACTGATGCTAATCGGGGTTAGATAAGGTTTTCCTTACATGACGTTGACAGATTATAGAGATAAATAGTTGACGGACTGTTTTGCTGAACTTCATGACCAGGAATTACTTAATGTCTGTGATTCTTTTATTGCTCTATATTAATGCTTTACAATGTACTCTGATTCAAGCTTTGATTAGTTTATGTCTTTGGCGACTTCTAACAATTTGATGCTGGTTTTTATTTGAATTGAATTGCGTTTGAATTAATCTCATGACTTAGAATTGGAATCAATAGGGAAATAAAATGACTAAATCATATACTGAGGTGTGTTTATTTCATGGCTGAAAGGTCATGGTATGATGTTCTCTGCTTTCACTGACTCGATTGATGATTTGATTCATAGTTATAAATATTGTGCATCGATTACTAAGGACATTGGTCACATCATAGCTAGGATATTCCATGCGAATCGAAAGGTTCATCGACCTATAAGCGTCACCTAGTAAGTTTACTTATTAAGGACCGACGCGCTAACACTGCCTAAGAATGAGGTGAGTCCACTTCTAGACCTGCCACCAGGTAAGCAGCATAATAGCTAAGAGAGCTGTGGCAAGAAACCTTCATAAGACATTGTGCTAATGTAATGCTGCAGAGGGGCCATCCAGGTACCAGCAGCATCCCTGACACAAGATGTCCGACGTGACAGGTTCCAGCTAACGAGATCCAACACAGAGTTACTATTCTTAGCTTGCAGTTTGGTAGTAGAACCTCAAGAACTATTGCTTTTAGCGTAAAAGACAGGTTAAAGATGGAATGTGGTGCTTTACACTAGCCGAATCAAGCAGTCCACTAATGGTTGGAAAGATCAATTACGCATTCAATTGTTTCCGTATGTCACTAACTGCTTTACAATAGAGTAAGGGCCTGATTTAGAGTTTGGTGGGTGGTCGTGATGAATATCCCATCCACTGTACTACGATCCCATTATATCCTATGAGAATTGTAATACGGCGGACGAAATATCCATTATGTTTTTGACAGAGTAATTAATCTGTCAAACTCTAAATCGGGCCCAAAGTTACTCTTGCTGAAGATATCTCAAATTCATGCTGACTTCTGTTGCTTTTCAGAAACATGTACTCTTAACTGAGATCGGCTTGGCAGCCACTTGGACAGCTTTCCATCCCTGTGCAACCTATGAAAACTTTACCATGACCCACATATCTGGTCACCAACCTCCCAGCTGTCTCCTGTGTGATCAGTTTCCACCAGTTAGGTGCAAGGAAGCTGGATGTGTTATGAAAGTAGGGAAATATTACTCACCTTTGGAAGCTCGCTGCTCTTACTACAAAAGTCCAATTAACGTGGCAGCAACCACCTGCCATCCCTGTCTCGGCTCTGGCCAATGGTAGTTGTGCTTCCTAAACTGGGGACAGATGCATGTGGACTAGTAGCAGTGCCTATGATTGAGACACGTAGAATGTTTTTTGATGAAATGGTACCGGAGTCCATTTTACAAACTTTTTGAAATATAGCGACTAAAACACCCTGCTTTCTACAGGCACTTCTGTAGAGAAACTTCTAAAATATTGCAAAACTCCAGGATTTGGCACAGTACCAAGGAACATTTTTCTCTGCAGCAGCAATTTATGAATGTGCCTATTTAAAAACTGTCTCTCCCTTTGAGCTGCTTCCAGGACTGTGTGGGTGAGGATCTCTCCAGCCATTCAGCCCCTAAAGCCACCCACTCTCTGCCACCTAAGTGGGGGGTTCCCTGTTCCCTTCGTGGCCAGCCTGATCTTCATTGAGATGCAATGAAAGAGAGATGTGTGTTCCCAAGTTCTGGAAGAGAAGGGACTGCTGCAGGTCAGGGTTGAGGTGCCTTGGCAGAGTCGTGTGCATCACTGGTCCTTAATGCTGGTAGAGCAGGTCTTACTGGGCAGGGATGAGGTGCACTGACTGAGTCTGGGCCTCTGTACTTGGAGCAGCAGTGTCTGAGGTGTGTTTCCTATACTGTGTGTTAGACCCACTACTGGGAGATAAGGGAATGCTCCATTCCAGGAATGAGGTGCACTGGAAGCAGTGTGTGGGAAAAGAGCTGTGTGTAGATCCAGCAGTGGAAACATAAAGGGGGTCATTCTGACCCTGGCGGTCGGCGGTGAAGCGGCGGTAAGACCGCCAACAGGCTGGCGGTCTTTTTTCATGTATTCTGACCATGGCGGTTACCGCCATGGTCAGCCGCCGCTTCACCGTTCCGACCGCCACGGCGGTAACGACCGCCGGGCTGGAGACCTGGGTCTCCAGCCCGGCGGTCGTCACATACCGCCGGCGGTATTCCAACCCGCCTGACCCCGGCTTACCGCCATGGATTTCATGCGGTTGGGGACCGCCATGCAATCCATGGCGGTAAGCACTATCAGTGCCGGGGAATCCCTTCCCTGGCACTAATAGGGGTCTCCCCCACCCCCAACCCCCACCCCGACTCCCTCCCCTACCCCCCCCACCACCCCTGCCACCCCCAAAAGTTTGCAGGACCCCCGTCCCCACCCCGATCCCCAACATATACACACACATACACACATACAGGCACGCATTCATGCACATACACACACCCTCGCATTCATGCACGCATTCATGCACATACACACACCCCCCCCGCATTCATGCACATACACACACCCCCGCATTCATGCACGCATTCACACGCCCCCTCAATATACACACACGCACACCCCCATGCACGCACACAACTCACAACACTCCCCCACCCCCCTTCCCTAGCGGACGATCACCTTACCTGTTCCTGGTGATCCTCCGGGAGGGAACGGGCAGCTCCGCCGACACCGACACGCCAACAGAACACCGCCACAGCGAATCACAGGTCGTGATTCGCTGGGCGGTGTTCTGTTGGCGTGGCGGTGGAGGTGGAGCTACCTCCACTTCCCCGCCTGCCGCCAGTATGGCTGTTGGCGGCTCTTCGTTCGGAAACGGGCGGAGCGCTGCCAACAGTCAGAATGGCCCATGCAGAAGACCGCCAGCACTGGCAGTCTTCCATTCGGCGGTCCCTCGGCGGTCTATTGAGAAGACCGCAGAGGTCGTAATGACCCCCAAAGTGTGCTGCCAGTCACGACTGGGGTCCTTTGGCAAGGTTGTGCATGGGTCCTCAAACATGAAATATCATTGTGAGTTGTAGGTCAGATTTAAGGTGCTATGTCAGAGCTGTGTGTATATCCCAGTTCTGGTACAGCATGGGGTTCTCTAAGTCAAAATTGGGGTGCTATGTCAGAGCTGTAAATGTATCCCAGTACTGGGACAGCATGGGGTTCTGTAAGTCAAAATTGAGGTGCTACGTCAGATCTGTGTCTATATATACCAGTTCTGGTATAGCACGGGGTTCTTTAAATCAGGATTGGGGTGCTATGTCAGAGCTGTAAATATATCCCAGTACTGGGACAGCCTGGGGGTCTGCAAGTCAAAATTGGGGTGCAACGTAAGATCTGTGTGTATGTAGCCCAGTTCTGGTATAGCATGGGGTTCTTTAAATCAGGATTGGGGTGCTATGCCACAGCTGTAAGTATAGCCCAGTTGTGGGACAGCATGGGGTTCTGTAAGTCAGAACTGAGGTGCTTTCTTAGAACTGTATGCATATCCTAGTAATTGTATAGCATGAATCAGGACTGGGGTGCAATGTCAGGGCTGGACAACATGGGGTGAGGCAGGTCAACTGGAATGGCACAGGGCACTCAGGATTGAGGTGCCCTGGCAGAGGTACTTGTGGGTCTCAGTTCTGGTAGGCCGCAGGTCTACCTGCAGGCCCACGGCTCAGGTGCATTATCAGCCATGTGTTTGGGACCCATCTACTGGAATCACAAACATCAGGTAATACCGCAGGTAAATGAGCAGAGCTATCCACGTCAGGGAAATCTTAAGGATTTTGGGGGCCCGGGTCAAACGCGTATTGGGGACCCCTGTTCAGAACAGTTTTGAATTTATGATCCAATTTCAGCTCTTTCATGCCCTCTTTGACTAGGTCACTGACAGTGCACAGGTATTTACATCTAATACAGAAGGATAGGTGCATGTAATTCCAATGTTGTAACGCAGCAGCAGCTGACTAACATTACTGCAAATAATCTCTCTGCTGTGACACCCTCCCAGTTTTGATATAAAAGAACCTATTTAATTGATGTTGCTTGAAACATAAACACAACATTTCTCTCAAAATGTCTGTAATAGAATTTGACATATCATGTATTAAAAATAAAATTAAAGGGCAACGTATTTAAAAAAATCTATTTATGAATTAATCAAGGCAAAAAAGGAAAGACTCTCTGCAGAACAGAGCTGGCTCTATCAGGGACCCCTTAGAAGCTGGGGCCCTGGGCCAGAACCCACTTTGCCCATGCCTTAAAACGTCTCTGAGGCCTGTACCCTGGGACAGACACCTCTGAGGTTGCTACAGGGACTGCGGTTCACTGGCAGAGTAGCTGTGGGGTCTGAGGATCACAAGACCCTATCCTTGGCTCAGAAATGCCTCCCTTTGTTGGAGGGTGGGATTGAGGTACAATGGCAGATCGGTGTGTGGGACCCTGGAGTAGCTGTGAGAGCTGCAGTTCAGATGTTTGCTGCAGGGCAGGGCTGAGGTACACTGACCTACCTCTGACTGAGGGACATTGGCAGTCTTGTGGTGGGGCCCTCGAATATCAGTGGGTACTGCCGGACAGGTGACGTCCATACCACTGACACCTGTGAGTTTGCTGCTGCTCTGAGGTTCATTGGCGGACCAATGACTGAGGTAGATTGGTAGAATTATGGTGGGGTCCTGGAGTAGGGGTTGGGGGCCTATGAAGGGTTGGGGATCCCCTGAAGGGTTGTCACCCTCACCTGCACCACTGGGACTGCAGAGGACTGTGTTACGCCCCTGCATAGTCACTAGCACTGAAATCGGTGACTTTGCTGCAGATCTGACCTGAGGTACATTGATAGAGCTTTAGTGCACCCTGGAGTAGTGGTGGGCGCCACAGATCACATGAGGTACCTCGCACTGAAACTGGTGAGTTTGTTGCTGGACTGAGGTACATTTGTATATTTTGGTGCACATTGGCACACCACTGGAGTCTACAGATCAGGTGTGGTCCCTGGCAGTGGAACCGGTGAGTTTGCTGCAGGCCCCACCCGTGCACAGCTCTGGAAGCCGTGCACCTTCGGCTCTGCGGTTTAGGAACACGTGCCACGTGCCTGGCGGAGTTTCGGGGCCTCGGCCCGGTTTTGCCCTCACGTGCTCGGCGTGACTCAGCGCGCGGGAACGTCACGTCTCTGCCAGGCTCACCTGGGCGTCAGTTCTGGGCACTGGCCCCGCCCTCCTGTTTGTGGTGGTGGCAGCTGTTAACAACATGCCCAGATTCCAGAAGGAGTAGTCACTGTCGGGGCGAATCTGTGATCACGAGAGTATAAAAGTCAGTGACCTTCAAAGAGAGGCCTCACTGCCCTGAATTTGGTGGCACTGTTATATAAAACTGTGGCCCGTCTGAGTCATACCAGTGCTGGTGCCAGCATTTTGTCCCCCTTGGTAACTTTGGCACAGAAAAGTGTCATGTGAGAGATGAGGTAACTCAGAGCCTTGGGTGTAACGTAGGGGGACCAGACCTTGAGACCCAAAAATCTGGGACATTTTTCAAAAATAAAAGAAGGACTACAATATGAAATCAACAGGGTGGCGTGGACTGACAGCTCTATCAACACAGGAACACAGAAGAGGCACTAAGAAAATAAAGTGCAATTTTTTAAACTAGCATCATACCGGGTTGTTAAATTGCTTACTTATAGCAGCTGCTATCTAACCCTGCTTTGGAACACCAAAAAAAAAATGCCTTTTATTATTTTCCCTGGAACCCCCTCTAAAATCCGGGACATGAGCCAAATTTGCCAAAATCTGCTAGGTCTGCTGGTGAAAAAACGGGACTGTCCCGGCAAAACCGGGATGCCTGGTCACGTTAGTGTAATGTGATATACGTTAGTGCCTGTCTACAAAGGTACTTCAGAGGAAGTAAAGTAATACTTAAAAACAACTCTTTTGCGTACTATTAAATGCTTTTGTGACTTGGCCCCACCACACTTAGGGCCTGATTACAACCTTGCCAGAATAGATTAATACGTCACAAATGTGACGGTTATCCCGTCTGCCGGATTACAAGTTACATTATATCCTATGGAACTTGTTATACGGCGGGCGGGATATCCGTCATGGTTGTGACGCAGTTATCCCCTTTGCCAAGGTCGTAATCAGGCCCTTAGAGTCTGCCACTCAGGCTAGGGCAGGAATTCTTGACACCTCTTCTGGACAAACTTTGGCTGGACCGCCGAACCACTGAGAATTGAATACCTTCAAATTCAAGCGCTCCAAATGCAGAAGCTGTATAGAGGTCCCTGTGTGTGGAAATTGGGCACTTTTGTGAATAGTAAACCAGGGCCAGGAAAATACTGAAACCAGGGACAAGTGGGTTGGAGTCAACCAAACTAGGATAACAGCTGACACTCGGGACTCAAGGTGCAGTCTAGAAATATATATAGGTCTAGTGAAAATAATTTAATGCAAAGATCAGCACAACCAGATGATAACCTCTCACCAAGATACTTGCTTCCCTGACTAGGATAGCCATAGTGCAGGCTCAATGCAATTAAAAGAACATAACACCAGCTAGCCATAAGAGGCCCACCTAAACCACACTTGTGACAGGCAACCGTCAGGTGACATGGGTCAGGAGCGGGCTGAAAGGCCTGAACTCCACTGCAAACCACCAGGCAGAAACAAGACACAACACACACGCAAAACACACACACACACACTCAAAACCCACACACACTCTCTCTCTCTCTCTCTCTCTCTCTCGTGTGTGCTGGGTGACGAGCGTGTGATGTGATCTAAGCACTGAGCATCACTGCGCATAAGGTACTGAGAAGACTCAGGTTGCCCTGCGGTATGAAAGGGCTGTGACTGGCAGAGTGCGAGAGATAGAACTGGAGCACACACATAAAGGCCTTTACTTTTTGTGAGTTTAGTACACTTACAGCCAGATTGTTGTTCATCGTTATATTCCTTAACGTATCCAATAAATATTGGATGCTTTAAATACCTCAACCTTCATTAGATTTCAGCAGATCAAACCTGCGGAAATCTAACAGGGGAAAAGCATACAGGATTTACTGTATCATGCAGATCTTTATGGCCCTCCTAAACAGTAGGAGGTCACTGATTTTTCCTGTTGCCCTTGGGAGCGTGATCCACAGCTTAACACTTTGTACAGAGAGCGACCGTCCACCCCGTTGAGTTTTATAAATGGGGGGGGGGTCTTCTGGGCTGATTCCATTCTGGATCTGAGAATCCTCTCTTGGCTATAGAGTCTGAGTTACGATTGGAGAAGGTTGGTCCGCATCCATAGACCGCCCGTAGGTGATACCCAGGGCTTTGAAAGAGACTGTGCAAGCCTCCAGTAACCAGCACAGGGCCTTGCGAGCAGATAAATGCAGCTGCGCATGCTCAGGATTAGCAGTTGTGTTGCTGCAGCATCCTGGGTCAGTTGTAGCTTGTTGGTTAGGTGTCTCGAGATCCCAAAAAAGCCCATTGTGTAGGAGGCTGGCCTGGTTTGTAGTGGGCACCTATGGTACTTACACCTTGTACCAGGTCCAGTTATCCCTTATTAGTGAAATGTAGGCAGTGTCTAGAAGCCAGGCTCTCTAGGGGTAGAGTGGATGAGCAGCCAAGGCCTAACTAGGAGACATGCAAAGCTCATGCAATACCACTGTAGTCACACACATGAAAGAAAACACTCAGTGTTAAAAAAATAAAGGTACTTTATTGAGGTGACACAAATGCCAAAAATACCATAGAGACTATACCCCCTTAGGAGGTAAGCAATACACAAAATATATATACTAGAAAGGAGAATTAGGCATAAACACTGTTAGAAAACAGTGCAGTTAACAAAAAACAAAATAGTTAGAAATGGGCCTGGGGGGAACACAAACCATATACTAAGAAAGTGGAATGCGAATGTCAGTTTCCCACCAAGGCAAGTGTAGTGTGTAGAGGGGAGCTGGGAGTACAAGAAGACCCCAAAGGTAAGTACTAGAACCCACCCCAGTGCCCAGGAAAGCAGGAGTAAAACACAGTAACCTTCCCAGAACACACACAGAAATGAGAAGGAAGATTATGCAAGAACCAGAAGAGACTGCAAGACTCTGCAAGCAGTGGATTCCTGGACCTGAGGACATGTGAAAGAAGGGGACCAAGTCCAATAAGCACAGAAAAGTCCAGAGAGAACAGAAGGCCCCTGCTAACCCGGATTAAGGTGCAATAGAAGAACCACCGAAGAAGAACAGTCAGCACCCAAGAAGACGGAGTTGGGTTCCTGGTTGGTGCAAGTGATGTCCCACGCCGGAAGGAGGATTGCAGTCTGGTTTATGGCACTGGAGTCTGCCAGCAAGCATTGGCACATGCAAAGCTCGCGGTTAGCAGAAAATGGCGCTGCCCAGGACCAGGAAGTACCAGGTGGATTCTACCCAGGAGGGGGAGTCGAAGGGAGCTCTCAGCAAATCAGAGAGCCCACAGAAGACCAGGCAGTGCACACAGGAGTCCCTTAGCACGGGGACAAAGGAAGGTGCAAAAGAGGACCATGCAGCACTACGGCAAGGGCTCCCACACCACTGGAGAACCACTTAGGAAGCTGTGCATCACAGGATAGAGTGCAGGGAGCTGCAAGATGCACGAAGAACTTCGTGGAAGGAAGCCTTGGTAACTGTAAAACACACGGGGCATGGGGTACTGTCTTGCATGGGGGGGGCAAGCTCTTACCTCCACCAAAGTTGGTTAGTAGGATGTCAGGACCATCGGGACCACTTCAGTCCACCACGTGTGATGCAGGATCAACAAAGTTCAGCAGGAGAGGGGATCCACGTAGCCAGTTGTAGTTGCAGTAGGTGCCTGCTGAAGCAGGGGAGTGACTCCTTCACCCCAAGGGAGAGTCCTTCGCTCTTATGATGCAGGCTGAAGACAGGCTGTCCTCAGAGGATGCACGACTGGGAAACAGTTGCAGTTGCTGGAAGGAGCTGAAGATACCATGTCGCAGAAGGCGTCTTGCTTATCTGTTGCAGTTTGTAAAATTAATGGATGGTCCAAATGCAGTTTCTTCAGTTAGAAGTTGAAGTGGATGATGCAGAGGATTCCTGGTGGAGTCTTGCAATCCGAATCTGATGAACCACCCAAAGGAGAGACCCTAAATAGCTCTCAAAGGGGGATTTGTTCACGTTACCAGGTAAGCACCTATTAGGGGAGGGCTCTGACGTCACCTGCTGGCACTGGCCACGTAGATGCTCCCAGAGTTCTCTACCAACCTGGAATCCAAGATGGCATAACGCAGGGACCCTATGGAGAAGCTCTGAGCACTATCCCTGGGGTGGTGATGGACAGGGGAGTGGTCACTCCCCTTTCCTTTGTCCACTTTCACGCCTGGGCAGGGACTGAGGGTCCCTGAACTGGTGTAGACTGATTTATGCAAAGAGAGCACCAAATGTGTCCTTCAATGTTTTGCCAGTGGCTTTGGGATGCTACCCCTTCCACGCCTATAACACCTATTTCCAAAAGGAGAGGTGTAACACCCCACTCCCAAAGGAAATCCTTTGTTCTGCCTTCCTGGGCTTGTGCTTCTCAAGCAACAGGAGGGCAGAAACCTGTCTGTGAGGTGGAAGCAGCTTGGGCTGCCTGGAAACCCTCAGAAGGCTGAAATGGCAAACCTGGGGGTCTTCTGAGGAGCCCCCAGAGTGCATCGGATCATACAACCAATGCTTGCAAAATCATGAGGGTATGATTCCTACATGTTTGATGCCAAACATGCCTATGTTCTGAGTTACCATTATGTAGCTGGACACAGGTAGTGACCTATTTCAAGTACACGTGTAAAATGGCTTCCCGCACTCACGAGGTCTGGGAAAATGGTCCTGGAGGTCATAAGGGCACCTCTGCTAGTGCGGGGTGCCCTCACACACGGGTACTCTGCACCCTGCCCTCAGGGCTGGAAGGCTTGATATAGGGGTGCCTTATAAGTGATCTGGTGCAGTGTAACTGTCAGTGAAAGGGTGCTTGCACCTTTTCACGCAGGCTGCAATGGCAGTCCTGCAGAAGCCTTTGCATGGGCTCCCTAGGGGGTGGCAAAATATATGCTGCAGCCCATAGGGATCTCCTGGACCCCCAAGGTGAAATAATGGGTTACCAGTATGCAACAACCACATTTAAGGGAGAAAGCATAACTACTGGGGTCCCGATTAGCAGGATCTCAGTAGACACAGTCAAACACACTGGCAAACAGGCCAAAAGTGGGGGTAACCAAGCTAGAAAGAGGCTACTTTTCTACACATTGGCATAGTCAATGTGTGGCAGCACTGGAGCTGTAGAGGATAAAAACCAGTGAAAAAGCACCGGGACACTGTACCACATTGAAAGGATTCTCAAGGTCAGGAATGCATCATTGGTCACTTGGGTGCCCTGTGGTTGGAGTCAGGCCAGCTTTATAGCAGTACTACCAGTGTGGCTGTACTGAGTGATGACTGTGAGAAGTGGGGGGCTGACCACAGGGGAGGCAATGCGTTGAGGAATAACTTACGATTTAAAAGCACCTGCTGTAGAGTTCGTTGTGCATCCAGCTTTAAGGCAGTAAAAAATGTCAAAATAACACTTGCGATTAATGTTGTTCTAGTGAAAGATAGATCGGAGTTTTGTCTAGTGTCAGTATTGACTCGCCATAAAGTAGTGCAGAGGGTTAATGTGCCTGCTGCAAAGTACTGATCTGTATTTTATGTGGATAGCTGAGTGAATTAGTAAAGCCCGCTTTTCCCAGAGCTTTAAAACAAATGTAAGTGAGAGAGGGGCTATGAAGAGATGAGGGGCACTTTTGCAGGATGGTAGTGAGGGAATCTTAGGACTGGGTGCAAACCAGATCGAACGCCGTTCCTAGCGAGAGTCCTTGATCACGTCTACGTTCTTCGCTTGCGCAGAGATGTCAGAGTGTCGTCTCATTTCCTTAAGTCGGGAGGTGGAATCTTCTCTCTGCTTCACTCCACCAGTGAGGATCTCTGTCTTTGAAGGGCTCCAGGTGATTCTGCAGCATCCAAGGATCTACTGCCAACAAGCACTGGCTAAGCCCTGCCATGCCTACTTCTGGTGTACTTTAAATATATGATGGTGGGAATGTTGTCAGCCTAACATTCACAAGTAAACTTGAAAGTGCCGACAGTATCTAGGGAAGGTGACCTCAGAAAGATTTTAGTGAATAGATTTGGGGACCATGTGTGGCCTAGAGATGCAGCTGTAGAGATGGCCTTGAAGTGTTTAAGATAATGTTTATGGATAGTGCGTTCAATGTAGAGTTTAGATTGAGTAGTTCTGGGCTTTGTAGAAGTGTAAAGAGACGCCACTGAGTGTCCTTGATTGGAAATGAAACTTCAGGGTCTTAGTTTTTTTTCAATTAAGCGACCAACCAGCCTGCTGCAGAGCACTCGAGAATAGTTCCCATTTCCTCCATTTTATTATAGTTTACAGTCTTGGTTACAGCGCTTGGAGTTGATTTTAAATACCTTCTTAGTTTGCACCGACCATCCAAGATCTATTGTAAGTAATGCAAACAATTTATCGGCTTTCTTGGTGTTCTGTATATAGTTATTTCAAACACTGACATCTCTTGTGCTCCACCGTCTTTACAGATTTCTAGTTATATATATGTGTTGTCATTTTTCTTCCTAGCTCAGCAAGCCCACCTCTTACTAAACTGACAGCCTCCACATTGGGGCTTGTGCAGTGCTTAATTTGAGCCAGTGAGCACCAGTGCCGCCTATTTTTAGGGACCTGAATTCTTTATGTTTCTCCTGGAATCAGCAGTTCCACTTGAAAAAGATTAAAGGAAACAAACTGACAAATGTGGTTACTGTTTACCAGTGGCGGTACTGAACCAATTCGTAAGGGACTTGCACCACCTATTGGCTGGTATACAGACTACACCTTAGTAATTAAAACTACAGCCCCAGACACCAATTAACTATTAAACAGTCGTAGGCAGTGTCACTGGAATTAGGCGGCAAAGGAGGGCCAAAGTATGTGGTATAGTGGAATAAATTATGCGGAAACTAAAGAAAAATTATGCGGCATAATGGAGTAGACTTTGTGATAGTATTACTTCATTAGTTTAACATTTTAATCCTTATAGACGCTGTCTGGGCGTTGATTGCACCGTATTAGTACTTTTTAAACACCCCAGTGTAACAGTAAGCAATAGAAAGGTGAACATTGGACCTTTTCAAAGGACCTCCCACTGTGCAGCAACATGTGTTGCTGCGCTTTTAGTAACTTTAAAAAAGTTTAAGCTAGAAACAGTTTTTTGGGGGGTAAAATCGGTAGATGATGGATTAGGTGGCAAATATAGCAAATCTACAATTATGCAAAATTCACATAATTCCAGTGGCCCTGGTCGTAGGAAACTCCATATATTGTGACTGAAATAGTATTGTTGCTAATTGTATTAGGCGGCCTGAAATCAGTCACAAAGTACTGCCTTGATCACAATGTATGGGGGTTTCTATGAATTAATGGTCCACACCAGTGTTGAAAATGGACCATTGTCAGTGGGTGAAATGGACGGTGGCCTCATAAAAAATCTGCATGCTGGTACTTTTTTTTGTTTTTTATTGTCTGTCAGCTCAAAAGGAAGGATGGTTGTGATTTCTGCTGTGGTGGAGCAGGGACTGAGCATAGATTGATGCAACATAATCTGTGCCTGTCCGCTACTCCTGAGACGTGATTTGGGTACCATTTTTTCCTCCTCACGCAGCCTGCGTCTCCCTCCCCAGCACTTTTTTATTTTGTCTTATTTCTTCTTCCCCATTTATTGGTATCTCCTCAGCGTTGCTGTTTTTTTTTACATTTAAACTGTTTGCAAGTTGTCTCCCTGCTCCACGTCATTGCTGCCCCGCCCTCCTCCTGTTTATTTTGTGCAGTTTTATATACCACAAACTTAGCCATGAGCAACAGATTATGTTCACAAGGTCAGATTCACGTTTTTCAGACACAGGGAGACAATGGCAGCCTGTTTCACCACTTACAGCTGCTTAGAAATATATGAGTGTTTCCTATATACATAATTACGCACAGGGTGTATTTTTTGTTTGTTTAAAAATTAATTCCACAAATGATCCGTTTTGAAACCTCTTCCATCACAGAACGAGGACGATTGGTGGAGATCGGTCACAGCAGCCTCTTTGAGATAGAGCACCACATGAAAAAGATTTGTATGCATAAGGGTATAATATCCTCAGCTTTTTTATGATTTAGACAAACATGCAGTCAGTCAGTATGGGTATGTCTTTGTTACTGATGCAGCAAAAAGAATCCGTGACTACTTTCCAAGGGATTCAATAATCTCAAAATTTGTCTTGTAAAACAAGCGTCTTCACCTATATTTTAACAATAAACACCACTCAAATACAAGGCTAGTTTATACTTTTCAAGTAGATATTTTCAGTAGGCCTAGCTGCCAGTACGGCCTGGTGTTCAGTGCATTTGTAGTTTTTAGTACAAAGCTTTTTATTTTAAGGTTTGACGGGAGAGTCCATGTAAAGAGTGCAGAAATTAGTGGAAAAAAAAGAAAAACATTTTTTAACATGCCAGCCACAAGGTTGCTGTACACAAAATTCAGACTTTAGCTGAAATCGACCACAGATCTAAGGACACTCTACCAGGTACTAGCGTAAAAGAGAAAAAAGGCGACATAAAATAAACCTCCTTTTTCTACATAGGACCTAATGTCCCAGAATGCACCTATATAATTTGTCGAAAAGGTGGACATGGTATATGAAAGAGAGTCTGCTGAACTCTTACATTTTCTCATGTGAAGCTTGTAAACTCTGTTATTCTCAGGTAAAGTTTGCAGGCTCACAAGTTTGTCTCCTTGAATTAAAAAGCATTGGCAAAGCCAAAAGGTATCCGCCATGCTAGATATATTCGCTTTGGCAGTGTGTTTTTAGCCATGCTGTACAGCATGCCTGAAAAGTGAAATAAACTAAAAAATAAAAATTAAGTGCTACGACTTCAATGGAGTCAACGCTGCCTCTGTTACAACGCTTTCATTTAAACTTTCAACCTGCTACACAACAGCCACACTGCTGCACAACATGGCTAAAAAACATTGACAAAACCGATAGAGAATAACGGTACCGTGGAGTTTGCTATTTATCAGAAGTGATGAGTAGCAGCTCTCATGACATTTTCCCCTAATATGAGGCATTACATGCAGAGTGTGCTTACCACACCAAAACTTGCTTGTTCCGGCAACCACCAGGAATTTTCTCCTCTTGATTTCTGGCGGGTTTAGCCTGATTACATTTAACGTGGATCAGATTTTCTCTCTCCTGGTAAATACCAGATACAATAAAAAATTGAAAACTCATGAATCCACTATGTGCTGAGACAGGAACTAAAGCACATATGGTTAATTGTCGATCAATGAGTAATGAGGGCCAAAGCCCTGGTGCCATGGTTAAAGGGAGCGAGAAGGATCCATCCAGTTGTTGGATTACAGAATGTGTGAGGAGGAAACCTGTGGTCGATTCCGGCTTCTGCAGTGGACCAGCTTGTGTGCTCCTTCACAAATTATTTTATTTCACAGTAACATATTTTAATTGAGGGCCATATCTAAGATCACCCTGAAGAAATTAAGTTCAGGGTATGCACTGTGGCAAATCCTCACATATGATTTACTACACAATAATGTTGCTCTCTGACAAAAACACTATTAGCCCCATATACAGCACACGTGGCAGTAACATGTATTGGTTGCCTCCTAGCAGTGTTGTCTGGGCACCGGATGGGGGAAGAGTTCATGCTTGAAAACTATTGCTTTTAACAGATATCAATTCAGTGATATAATCTAATGTACTAAAGTGGAACACAGGTGTCCAAGAAATAGCCTGTTATTAATCTGAGAGTGTTCTTGTTTTTACCTGACATTTGATGTGTCATTACATGACAAAAGTTTTATGGCTCCTCTTGTGCTTTGGCTCATAAACCAAGCCATGCACCTGGTTCAGCTCGCCCCATGAATTTTCAGGCTGTCTCACCATTAGGTTGTAGCAAATATTCAATTTTCCCTGGATCACCAAAATCTTTGCATTGTTCCTGCAAATTGGAATTAGGGACAGGAAACGAAGAAGAGAACCAGGATTTTGAGAATCTGAGGTACAGATATAGCCAGGAAGCGGCAGGTGAACAAGGTTTAAAAGAATCAGAGAAGAGATAGAGACTAGGAACGGAAAGAAAAGAAAAGGGACATTAAACTGCACTTGTGCCTTCAATTTACAGCATATGGTTCATGTGCTAGAATTAGAAATCAGCTGGTTTCTGCTGCCATCTGCTGTTTAAAGAAAGAACTACATAACCTTTACTATTAAATACTAAAGGGCATATTTATGAGAGACTTGCACCACCTTTGATACCAATGGTGCATAGTCTTGATTCCATCTCATGCCTCTTTCTTCCATCATCCAACACTTTCTGCCTCATTACCTGATGAATACCAAGGCTGACTGTCAATAATTCCAGCTTCTGTCTCTTTCTTCCACCATCTTAGACTTCATGTTTCTTCATCTCATCAATACCAAGGCTGCCTATATTTAATTCCACCCCCTGACTTTTCTTCATCTCGCTATTGCACGTTCTTTTTCATCCCTGCTTTCTACCTTCTTCACTGTTTTCCTGTCTTCTTCCTCTTCCTTACTCTCATTTCAACCTTTTTCTCTGTTCCTCTGGGGCTAAAGTCTGATGTTCAAAAATAAAACTGGAATAGAGCGAAGAAATGGGGAGGAAATCCAGGTATAACAGGCAAAAGGGAGAAAGAAAGCTTAAGTGTGCATAACCAACAAAAAGAAAATTAAAGAAGAGAAGAAAAACAGACAAGAAGGGGGATAAGACTGACAGAGAAACGACAGAGCCAGGAAATATGAGGAAGATTCAGAAATGGGTGTGCCTCAGGAAAACTTAGAGACAGTAAATGTATCAGAGAAATAAAAATAACAAAATAAGATGCCAAAGGGAGACTGGAAACAGAACAGTATGAATAACTAAGGTTAAGAAGCAAAGGGGGAATTTGGGGGCAATAAACGTGAGGGTCACTGGTTTAAAAACACAAGATTAGGACACAATGCTAGCCTGCAGTGTCACATTTACTGGACAACAACCAAAAAACAATCCTAAGGTGACTATTGCCACCTGCTGTTTATTGTTAGCACTGCAGGATGTAGCTTAGTGAACCTTCTTAAAATGACTCAAATCACACATCAGCAACACACCTTTGAGGATGTGGTGGAGCTCCCATGAATGTGGTTCTGGTTGTGTGGAAATCTGTCCCCGGGCATGGGTCAGTGTAATCAGAAGTGTCCTGCGTGCTTTCTGTAGGGCCCCAGGACTTAGTCATATGGGAGGATTCACTGAAACAGTGCACTGCACAGGGTCGAGGCTCTCTCTGTCAGGGAACGAAGGTAGGGGCGAGTGATTCCAGAGGTAACACTTAGCAAGGAGACAAGGCAAGGTAATACCAGGCTACTCAAGGTATAACTGAGTCCACTAAACAACACAGGACAGGAGATAGAAATGAACAAAGTATGATCAATGTAAGGGGAGTACTGGTATATGAACAAGGACTCTCTTGTAGCTTAGAGAAAGCCCTTTAGACTGACACCAGCAAATTACTCTTAAGAGCAGTCATACAGCGAAGTCATAGTTGGTCCTGCTGTATAGAGACTGTTGCACTTCAGTGCAAGTTGGACAGAGACTGACAACAACACCGAGAGAGGTGTCCAAAGAATATGAACGCAGAAACAGATGTCTTTCCCTCAATTTACTGGAACAGAGATAAAGCCTGAGGTAACATTGTATTCAGATAGGGAGTGCAGCAGACAGTGGATCGAATTCAGAATGGAACAGCAAACCAGAGTGAAGAATAACCAGCAACCAGTCAGAAAAACTGGACAAGGAGTTATGAACACGGGATCAGAAATAAAGAGCAGGAATACAGGAATCAAGGGCAGGCTGCATCCAACAGGCACTGGAGCAAGAAATGCCTTGTTGGCCAGGGAAACTGGAACTAGATTTCAGAGCAAGGAACTCGACGATGTACCCAACAGGTACTGGAACGGAAAATGTCCTGTTGATCCAGGAAAACGAACTACGATTCACAGCATGGAATTTGAGGCTGTATCCAACAGGCACTTGAACAAGTAATGCCCCATTGGTACAGGGAAGTTGGAACTAGGATTCAGAGGAAGGAATTCAGGGATGTACACGCACTGGAACAAGTTGTGCCTTGCTGTTACATGGGATAAACACAGGAATTGAAAACAAGAACAGACCATAGACTCAGAACAAGGAAGTAAGGCGCACAGAGGTCCCACGAAGCAACCAGTGGGTAGAACGAAATTTCAGAGTGGAACATGGATCTGATCTTATTTCAGGACATGAGAGGTGTTTGTGCAAGGAAGCACATGGGCTTACTGGAAGTGGTAGCTCCAGGTATAATAGAATTTCCCCAAAGTCTCCTCGCCAGCGCTCATGATTGGGTAAGGCATACAAGCACCATAATGCATTAGTGGTTGATAAGTAAATCCTAGAATGGTATCAAGAGTGGCTTTGATTTCAGAGAGGTTTTGAATACTCAAGTTCAGCACAGGTTCCCAACTAGTATTCATAAGGGCAGCAATCACATAGAAGGTCCTTGTGTGGCGCCACCCAGTGGCGGGCAGGATCGCAGGATCATGACCCTCTCTCCACCACCATCTGTTCTGCACCCAGTTTGCAAAAAGCAGTATCCTGCAGGTCTCCATTTACAAAGATTACTTATTTACCTTTTCTGTTGTTTGCACTTTGAGTGCATTACTAATAAAGAGACTATTCAATAGACATCCCTACACTGCCTAATTATGGAATAATGTAATATTTGGTGAATTCTTCGATGTATTTTTGCATGCCACAGACTGTACGGAGCCCTTGCAGTTTTCAGTAATTACTAGTCTGACCCACTGAGTTAACAGCACAGTAAAGGGCACTGACAAGGGTGAATCTTACAAAGGGACAGGGGTGGCTAGTGATCTTTGAAGTGGTTACGTGTAATGCTGGACTATAATATTGTGTAAGGGTGCAGGGAGCAAGCTCAATTCTTTCAAGTTTGGTGCAGGGGCATTCTCCCCCTGTGAAAGGTTTGAAACAAATGAGGTCAGATAGTCCATTATATAGCACTTTTTTCACACAAATGCTAAGAATTACTACAGATACGCCGCGGACAGTATTTGACCCAGTATGGACTTATTCCTCCCATGGATGGCCCCAAAATAGCTGCAGTTAGCACCAAATGTAGATGGGCCCAAGAGCCATCCAGGACACTCACTGGTATATTCAGGCATGCTCAACAGCACACACTCTCTGTCTCTCTTTGAGGAGCTTTTTAAACTTACATTCATCTTCCTGAATGGCTCTGGATTCAGCTATTTCTCCTGAGTGCCACCAATTTCCTATGGACACTTCGAACACACGCTTACCTCCTGCTTGCAACACCTAGAGTCGCACATGCAATGTGACTGACAAAAGAGGCCCTTATTCTGGACAATCATGCCGCATGATGCTTGGCATTGTTCCCTGCAAGGGTACTAGCATGCAATGCTACAGTGCTTAATTTTAGCCGGTGCTTTTCACTGTCCGGCACCGGCACCTAATTGTCAACACCAGCACTTACAGTTGTCTGCCGCATGGTGGCAATGTTTGTGTAATTTAGAGACAAGCACCACAACACTTGTTTGTTAATTCAATATACCTTAAAATGTGTAATACCTCCTGGCCAAGCCTTTCTTCTAGCGTTGGGGCCTGGAATAGTCTGAATTGTCACAGTTGTAGGAGTGTGATGGTTAGTAGTTGTGTTGTTCATATCATTGGCAGCGTGTCGGGGGCAATGTGTGGTGCAAGCAGCAGTGGCTGCCTGACAAGGGCCAGGCACTTATTTTTCCACACATTAAGCACTGGAGTGCTCCTGGGAGAGTTGGGAGGCTCTCGAGAAGCCCTGTCTCCACTCAAACAGAAATCTGCTTCATAGCACCTAAATACATTAACATGGCATGGTTGGCTGGTTGAGTGTACCTTATCGGCCAAGATATGTACATTTTGTGTATTTTTTTATTACTATCACTCTGAAAGTTTGAAACTGTAAGGAGCAACTTCAGACCGTCATAGTGTCAGGTGAAAAAAGGGATGAGGAAACTTTCGGGGAAGGGTCAGCACTTGTACTCTCAGCTTTAATGCATTATAAATAACAAATATTAGATTTTCAAAGCAAGATACACAGTGGCAGCATATAGACTCCACATAAGGGCCTAATAGTATTAGATAACGACAGTCTTGAGGTTCGTAGTTGGCGCATAAATACATCCAGCCTGCATTTAATACTAACTTAGCCTTACATAGAGCTTCATAGCATTTCTGTCTATTCTAAAGGCTGTAAATAAAATACACTTATTCCAAATTAGTTACTCAGTGTTTCTCTAACTTGAATGAAAGACTCATTTGGCTGTGTAGGTATTTCAATTCTTGACCTAAAGGTCAAACCAGCTGTCACTAGTGAATTTTTAACTCACTTAAACCATCACTGCCCCGCAGTTATGGTGATTGTTTTCACCCTGCTAATTTGCACACAGCATCACAGTTCCCACACTTTTTTTAATGCACTTCAACCACTGGGTAAAGCTGCCTTTGGTGAAAGGCATGCACACAACTTGACCAGCTGCTTGTTGCATGATAGACGCAGGCAGGCCTGCTCTGAGTAAACACTGACAATAGACAACCGTACGGTGGCATCTCCTATACAGAATCTTCTAAATTGACAAGGTGAAAAGGGCAGAGTACAGGCCCTTGAGAAACAAGGTGCTTAGCATGCAGGGCTTCAGTGTGCAACACCTGATCACAATTGTGATCTGCATGTCACACCACTACAGGGCAACATCCCCTTATTGGAGTTAAGGGCTGATGAAAGGCAATAGTAATGACATCACCACAACGCTGAAACAATTCCATTTGTGTAGTATTTGTGGCCGCCTGCCTGATCCTCTGTTTGACCTCAAATCGGGCAGCCAGCCATAATCCTGGATAATGCAAGGGCTGATTGCACAACCAGTCAGAGCAGGGCACTAAGAGATAAACATAAGCATTCTCTTTCAGAGGAGCAGCATGTGACAGTAAGTCATCCTGTGACGAGTTCAAAACATGTGGTGGAGGCCACAGCTGTATAGATCCAGTGTGTCACAGGGGCTGGGTGAGTGTGCAGACAGAGTCCAGTGGAGCTTCACTGGCTGGCCGAGACTGCACTATGAGGACGACAGTCTGCAGTACTCTGGAGGGACAATCTGCAGTTGAGTCATTCAGTGACACAGGACCAGTGCTTAATTTGAGCCGGTGGCTTCTGGTGCTGGGAACCAGCACTTAATTGTCAACACCAGCACTCATGAATGTCTGCCACATGGTGGCGCTGTTTGTCTAATTTAGAGACAGATGAGCAAAACAACAGTTGTTTATTAATCTCATGTACATTAAAATGACTAGTACTTGCCGCCCAAACCAGTCTTATTGATTTGGGTACCTTGATTAATTTGAATTATTGTACTTGTAGGAGTGTGATGGATAGTCACTGTGATGGTAGTGCCGTAGGAGGTGATGGCAGGGGCAACAAGTTGTACAAGCTGCAGTGGCCTGAGAAGGGCCCTGCCACTTATTTTTCTACAAATTAAGCACAGGCCCACAGCGTAACCAGGTTCGACATAATGATCAGGACGCCCTATGGATACCTCAGCACCCTGCTCCACTAATTTTGTAAATTAGATGCATAGTTTATTGATGTTTTTGTGTGATTCTATTAATCTACCGGTTAGTTGGATAGTTTTATTATTTCACGGCTGTCACTTCCTGTTTAATAACAGGTGTCAAAGCATCTCTGACAACACTACAAGTGACACCATTGTAAATGCAAATTAGTTTAAACGATTAGGAATTTTTCAAAATGTGAGCAATCTGGTGTCATATGTTAGCAAACTGTTGTATGTGTCGCTCAGACCTTTCTGTCTGCACCTTCTGAGAAGCATCAGCCTTCCTGTCTGTTGTACAATCCCTGTAGATCACCAGGTTGGATGGTTCGAAATTATTTTAATCTGCTCACCGTGCATCATCTTCCACTCCCTCCCAAAGCTGCTTTTAATCAGCTGCGCCCAATTCCAATCGCATAGACACATCATTGGGCAGATTTACATTTCTGTTTGTTAATTAAAACATGCTCCATCTATTCAACAAACTTGTACTTTGCCCCATCATTGGTGATTGTCTGCTAAATATTGTGAGAGCACTGCCCTCTAGTGTGCGCATCCTCTCTCTGCAGTCAGATGGCTGGAATTTCAATACAAGACCGGAGGCTATCATTATGCTTAAATACCTTTAATGCCACTTCAAAGCGGCACATTTAAAAGCAAAAATTATATCACAAACATAACATTCCAGATTAGAATTTTAAATCACATAAATTGTCTCTGAACAGCAGCTGCTTCTTCTTTTAATAGCTGCCCCTGTTCAGATAAGTAGCGCATTTCATTGTTTAATATTTCTTATGAGGGTGCACACAAGCTCATTGTGTATTTTGAGGGCTTGAATTCCCACATATCGTGCCAGTGACACTGCTGCATAACACAACAAGCACTGAAAAACGTCAATTGGTCTGACATTGGATCCCTGCCTCTTGGCAATGCTTGTTTTTATTTGTTTTGTTATGGTTTTTATAAAACCTCATTATCGGAGGAAATATTGGGTTCCCAACAATAATAAAAAAATGTGACTAAAGCAAAATTTGT
Organism: Pleurodeles waltl; assembly: GCF_031143425.1. Lineage (NCBI taxonomy): Eukaryota > Metazoa > Chordata > Amphibia > Caudata > Salamandridae > Pleurodeles > Pleurodeles waltl. Next base: position 698,432,469 of record NC_090451.1, read on the forward strand.
TTTAGGTCTCAAAAAGCACACTTTGCCGGTACTGAAGGGAACTACTTTGTGTGTGGATGTGCACTTGTGAAAGAGCTGAAGTCGCTCACAGTGAAGTTTACCAAAGGGTGAAGTGGGCTGAGTATTGCCCTTTGCTGTTATGCGTAGAAGTAAAATGTTAAGGACACAGCAACAGGGCAACGGATGGAGAAGGTGGGCTGAAAGCCACTCTAAATAAGTATATTTAACATATAATTTTAGTAACATCAAAAGGTCTTGGATAACGTCAGACCTACACGTAAAATGTCTGCTCTATGCATATGGGGACTCTGCCCTCTAGTGAGCAAAGCACTCTCTGCAGACCCAGGATTTGAATTCCCAAATTCTGATGTCACTGCTGCACAATACAGAATAAAATATTCGATCTATGCTTATGAGAGCACTGTCATCTAGTGGCAGCGCCTCTCTCTGCAGACCCAGGATTTGAATTCCCATATTCTGATGTCACTGCTGCACAACACAGAATACAATCTAACATCTATGCGTATGAAAGCACTGCCATCTAGTGGGTAGAGCCTCTCTTTCTATGGAATCAGAGGGTTTGAATTCCCACATACACTGCTTTGAAATATATGATTTATGCAGGTGTGGGCAAGTGGCGTAACAAAGGCCCCCTCAGTCCCCGCAGTGCCGGGGGCCTCTCGAGGAGGCCAAGCAGCGCAGTACCTTGCCCTGAGAGCACCTGAGTGTGTTCAGAGGGGCCCCTCGATGTACTTCAAGTTTCGTTACGCCACTGATGAGAGCACTTGCCCAATACTGGGCATAACTTTCATTCAGCAGTCTGAGTGCTTTAACTCTCATATCCAAATGACACTGCTGCATAACAGAAATAAAATGCCTGGCCTGTTAGCGTGCCCTGTGCATAATGTCCCAATTCAGAAGGAACTGCAAAGAGATCTTCACCTGGTAGAGACCTACTGGAGAACATGTGCCCTGCAGGCCTGCCTGAAGAGCAGACAGGTCATGATCTTCCAAATTAAAGTCAGGAACAATGGATGTGTTCATCAATTAATCAACAATACTTTAAACTGGACCCACATGTGATAACATCGTGGGCCTTGTCCTGTCAGTGACGGAGAGAATCAGAGTCAGAGAGATGCTGGAGGGCCGCAGGGGAAACACGCCCAGTGCCCCACACAAGAGCAGACTTCCTGTGCTAGTATGTCTGAGACGTGCAAGTGTGACCGAGATGGCATTAGAGGTTCAGTCTCGCATCCCTGCGGTACTAGCATCGCCCCTCATGGAATACAAACTTTCAGAATATCTTTTAAATTCTTCATTGATTTCTTTTTGGTCCTGCAGCCCGTCATCTGTCACTTACTAATGCCCAGAGAGGTGATGTAGTTTTTATCCGGATTACAAAGTCATGCTGGGAGCCTTCTGGCCTTATCTCTCTCGTCATGCACCTTGGAAAGATGTTGTTTATGACTATAACCCTATAAGCGCCCTATAAGTACCAGCAGGTACGCTCCCGCTCCGCAGAGCTGCTCTCCAACGTATGGGTTTTGTACAGTGCTTTAAATGGAAGTATAGAAGTGCAGGTACTCACTACTTAGAGTACCAGCTTGCTCCTGAGAAGTGCTGGTACTCTCACATTAAATGTATTCCAGCAGTGCTGAGAAGTGCCGGTACTCTCCCATTAAATGTATTGCATCAGTGCTAAGAAGTGCTGTTACTCTCCCATTAAATGTATTGCAGCAGTGCTGAGAAGTGCGGGTACTCTCCCATTAAATGTATTGCATCAGTGCTAAGAAGTGCTGTTACTCTCCCATTAAATGTATTGCAGCAGTGCTGAGAAGTGCAAGTACTCGCCCATTAACTGTATTGCAGCAGTGCTGAGAAGGGTCAGTACTCTCCCATTAAATGTATTCCAGACGTGCTGAGAAGTGCCGGTACTCTCCCATTAAATGAATTGCAGCAGTGCTGAGAAGTGCCGGTACTCTCCCATTCCATGTGTTGCAGCAGTGCTGAGAAGTGCCGGTACTTTCCCATTAAATGCATTGCAGCAGTGCTGAGAAGTGCTGGTTCTCTCCCATTAAATGTATCGCAGCAGTGCTGAGAAGTGCAGGTACTCTCCCATTAAATGTTTTGTAGCAGTGCTGAGAAGTGCAGGTACTCTCCCATTAAATGTATTGCAGCAGTGCTGAGAAGTGCTGGTACTCTCCCATTAAATGTATCTCAGCAGTGCTGAGAAGTGCAGGTACTCTCCCATTAAATGTTTTGTAGCAGTGCTGAGAAGTGCAGGTACTCTCCCATTAAATGTTTTGTAGCAGTGCTGAGAAGTGCTGGTACTCTCCCATTAAATGTATCGCAGCAGTGCTGAGAAGTGCAGGTAATGTCCCATTAAATATATTGCATCAGTGCTGAGAAGTGCAGGTACTCTCTCATTGAATGTAGTGCAGAGGTGCTGAGAAGTGCAGGCACTCTCCTATTAAACGTATTCCAGCAGTGCTAAGAATGACTGGTACTCTCCCACTAATTGTATTGCAGCAGTGCTGAGAAGTGCAGGTACTCTCCCATTAAATGTATTGCAGCAGTGCTGAGAAGTGCAGGTACTCTCTCATTAAATGTATGCAGCAGAGCTGAGAAGTGCAGGTACTCACCCATTAAATGTATTGCAGCAGTGCTGAGAAGTGCAGGTACTCTCTCATTAAATGTATTGCAGCAGTGCTGAGAAGTGCAGGTACTCTCCCATTAAATGTATTCCAGCAGTGCTGAGAAGTGCAGGTACTCTCCCATTAAATGTATTCCAGCAGTGCTGAGAAGTGCAGGTACTCTCCCATTAAATGTATTGCAGCACTGCTGAGAAGTGCAGGTACTCTCCTTTTCAAATTAAAGAAGTGCAGGTACTCAGTACCGGACAATACCTGCCCATTGAAAACACTGGTTTTGTATAGATTCCCCCTTCAGGGTATTTAGCGATGCTTCCGGAGCGCAGACATCCCTAGGTAACCATGCCCTGATACCCGCCAAGGCCGCTATGCAGCTGCATACCTTTGCACAGATATACATGTAGACGCTACTGCCTTCTATGCAATAGTGTTTTCTCTTAAGTCATCCACTGTCAAGGCCGTACTGGCTGTAGCGGGCATCGGGCGTTTCCCCGGAGGCTGGGGCATCAGCAGACATTCTTATACAATGAAAAAGGAACACACTTACTAACAAGGCATTGGACAGTCTTGGTTTGCATCCACTGGTCTGCTGTAGTGTCAGTCACATTTTGTCCCCACCCACCTGAGCTCACTACATGGGGCACCGGGTCAGCCGACTCTAGCTATTGACTTCCCTGCCTGACTGTGAGTGTCGCCATCTCGCCGTTGCACTATGGTCCCCTCTCCCAGGTAAGTGGTTCCATTGGTGCCAGGGACTGCTGGTGCAATGTGAGCTCTTCTGCAAACAAAAAGATTTCAGCCTTGAAAACCCCCAAAGAGCACAATTATGACATCACTGGTGTTGACAAAATATGTTGTCTATCCAACTGGTGACACTGTTGAAGTTTTTTCAAATGTGCAATTTTGGGTAACAAATAATTTGTGCATACTAACGCTTTTATGGATATAGTCATAACCGATGAACTAATGACGTGGCACCTAAAACTATTTGATTATAACTAAAGCTCCCAGTTTCATGGTGTTTCTTTTTTTAACATTTCAGTCTGTATTTATCCCTATTTATTTTTTGTTCGTCTTATTAGTATTTATCCATATTTATTTTGTGTTCTGAGACTAAATGAAATCGAAAAATGTTTATTTCCACATTTATTTAACTGATAAAAAATGCAATCATACTTTAATGCCTGACGTATTTTAGCAAAATAAGCCACCAAATATAGCAAAGCAATACACCTAGAGGTAAATAATTGCATTGCACTACAAATATGTGTTAACATGCGCCTGTACTTAAGGAAATCCTATCCTGTTCTTTAACTCCCCATATATCTATCTGCACTGTTAGTCTGAAATTCATAAAAGACAGCACAGAGGGTCCCTCACAAGAAGGACAATTTTCTGTATTTTTCCACTTTTCACAATAAATACACAGAGGAAACACGTTGTTTTCTGTCTGTATTTATCTGTAAAAATCAGTAAAACAGAAAACTCGGGTCCTTAATTGTCATGTTGGGAAATGTTATAATTAACATTTCAGTTATGCCTCATTTCCAGGAAAGCGCCATTTTATTAAGATGGCTGCAGTTTCTAGTGTTTAGCACATCCTGCTCCCGCTTATTCTTCCGCCAATCAATGTCCCCCTCAGAGGCTTCTCTCCCTACAGTTTACACGGAGCACCGGACACCATAACGCAATTGGTTATTCTCCTTTGAGAGCATGTTTTGTGAATGAAACTTTCCATCGACTTCCTGATGTATCTTCCTGAAGGGCACTTCTGCTGGAAGTTCCCATGCAAGCTTGCTATCAGACTAGTGTAAGAATCTGTGTTTCATGTTGTATTTTACATCTCTGGACTGCTGTTGCCGTGGAAGCGAATGGAAAATTCCTTACTAACTTAGAAATTGGTTAGTGTTATTAAAACTTCAATGAAGAACACATTTCAGATTTTCCCAAAATGTGCTACGGCTAGTCATGCTATGTAGAGTCTGCAGTTTTGCTCATTGTCTATGCGTAAAATGTGTATAAAAAACCCTGGTTTTAAGGGTGAGGGAGGAGGCTTTTCATTTTCTTCCGAGAACTCTGTCTGACTATTTAGAGCTTTTTCTTTTACCTTAAGATGCTGACAATATTCCTTACGAGTCTGACAGTTAGATTTTAGAGAGACTTTACTACCTGTTAGGACTTGGATGATTTCTGATTTCTGACTACGTACTCTATATCTGAACCTGCATGGCATTTACTGCATTTTCTTTTATCGCCTATTTGAGATTTTGTAATAAACTTATTTACCTTTTCAACAGTCTAGAACTCAGTTATCAAGTGCTCCCAGTCACTATTTGATTTGCTCTGCTAATTTGTTGGGCCTGATGTTGTGGAGGGTGGTGTCTCTTACCACTAGATCAAGGGTGCTAGAGCCAAACTACCAGAGGTAAATATTGAGTGTTCAAAATATTGGGGTTCAGTGAGTTGTTGGGTTTCGGGCTCCCACAACATCACAGGAAGTCATTTCACATGACACAGGAGCCAGATCAGAGGAAATGACTGTGTGACTTTTAACCGATATGGCAACAAGAGAAAGTAAATGATACGTCAGATGTGGGTGACCTTTGAGCACTGTGGCCAGTCTGAATCTCACTAACAGAACTCTTTACCAATGAGTCACTTCAACAGCTGCAGCAGGGAAGGCAATTCTAGATGGGGCCTTTCAGAGGGCAGTTGGCACTTTTCTGCAGGCTCAGAGTGGTGACCTAGAAATCTTAACCTTGTTAATCCACGGCTCAGTGAAAGTCAGTGGCAAGATTAATTCTATCGGCTGTAGGGTTAGCCAAAAGACAGCACTTTCTGTCTAAGGGCCTGATTCAGAACTCAATTCCATCACAACTGTGAAGGATATCCCATCTGCCGAAATCTAAATTCCATTATCTTCTTGAGATTTATATTTCGGAGGACAGGATATCCGTCATCGTTGTCAAGGAGTGACCTGTCTGCTGAGTTCTTAATCAGGCCGTAAGTCTCTAGAGTTGAAGAGTGAAATGATTTTAATACTTCATGTTAACCGAGCTGTCATTTCGCACTACTAATCACTTTTTTTAGTTGTGTAACTGAATCTGCAGAGGCCTAGTGTCCTGAAGGTATCTGGCATGCCTCCTACCCCGTAATCTCTTGCTCTGTTTACCCCACACAGCCTCCTTTTTCTCTCTCTTGCCCCCTTTTCTCTCAACTGCATCTTTCCTTTTTTATTTGCCTCTCTCCCCTACTTTTCCTTGATCCCTCTCCATTTTTCCTTGCTTCCTTCTGCCTTTCTCTCATCTCCCTTCCCTGCCTCTTAATTCTTTCCTCACGTTATTCCTGTCTTTACTCTTCCCCTCCCACCTTTTCTCTCCCCCTTACACCTCTCTCCATATTGTGCCCTTTCTGCACCTCATTCTTCAGTCCATCCATCCATCTGCACGTCCATCCATCCATGCGCCCGTCTTCTCCTGCCCACTCCCATGGATCCGGCTATGGCAGCTTCCCCAGTACTGAGTAATGCTTGCACTGTTAGGGTCTGTGTTGTATCTGGTTTCAGTGCAAAACTTGTACTGATGTTCTCTTGGGTTCCATGCTTTGTGGGGGTCACTCCAGCAGGAATGTTTAGCATGTTGTGTTGTGTTGTGCTATGTTATTGGCATTTACACAGCGTGCAGTCAGCCATTGGTATGTCATTGCAATGTTTCTTGTAGTCCAGGAATGACTTCTCAAGCAGTTCTGAAGTTTCCATCACAGACCAGAGACTGGTTTAGGTCACTGGTGTGAAAGGGTGTGTTCCTTTCTAAGGTGAATGTGTCGACATCAATGAAATGTGTGTGAACATTTTAGGTGTTTGGAGGGTGAGCCCTGGTGAACTGCTTATGCTTCCTCATAGAATGGGTGGCACACCCACTGACAAGTAGTGTGTGTCTGTCTGTCTGTCTGTCTGTGTGTGTTGCTGTGTGGTGTATGTATTGCTGTGTGATTCCTCATAAGATGTTTGCCACACCAACTGACAACTAGTTTATATGTGTATGAGTGAGTGCTTCCACATAGAATGTTTGGAGCACTCACTGACAAGTAGTATGTGTGTGTGTATGTGTTGTGTGGTCTGGTGTGTGTGCGTGTAAAACAATTGATGGTAACTAGTGCTTTCAATGGGCAGGTACTGTCCAGTACTGAGTGTCTGCACTCCCTTAGTTTGAAGGGGAGAGTGCCTGCACTTCTCATCTCTTCTGCAATACATTACAATGCATGACTACCAGCACTTCTCAGGATCAGACAGGTACACTAAATAGGGAGCACCTGCACTTCTATATTTCCATTTAAAGCACTGACGGTAACAAATGACATAATAGACAAATAAACGCTTTGGATGTATGCTAAGAGTTACATGCTTTGTGAGGGACTCTTGCCCTGCGGCTTCCTTTTAGCGTGTGTTTTGTGAGGGGCTCTTCCCTGTTGCTTCATATTTGTGTGTTTTGTGGGGGACTCTTGCCCTATTGTTTCTCGTTGGAATGTGTTTTGGGAGAGACTCTTGCTCCGTTGTTTCTGGCTGGAATGTGTTTTGAGAAGGACTTTTACCCTGCTGCTTCCTGTTGAACAAGTTACTTATCTTCGGTAACAAATTATCGGTTACAGACATAGGGGGTCATTACGACTTTGGCGGGCGGCGGAGGCCGCCCGCCAAAGTACCGCCGTCAGAATACCGCTGCACGGTCAAAAGACCGCCGCGGTAATTCTGAGTTTCCCGCTGGGCTGGCGGGCGACTGCCAGAAGGCCGCCCGCCAGCCCAGCGGGAAACCCCCTTCCACGAGGATGCCGGCTCCGAATGGAGCCGGCGGAGTAGAAAGGGTGCGACGGGTGCAGTTGCACACGTCGCGATTTTCAGTGTCTGCTATGCAGACACTGAAAATCTTGGTGGGGCCCTGTTAGGGGGCCCCTGCAGTGCCCATGCCATTGGCCCCAGGGGCCCCACGACACCCGTTACCGCCAATCAGGTTCAGGCTGGCGGTAAGGGGGTCGGAATCCCCATGGCGGCGCTGCCTGCAGCACCGCCATGGAGGATTCCTCAGGCCAGGGGAAAACCGGTGGGAAACCGCCGGTTTCCCTTTTCTGACCGCGGCTTTACCGCCGCGGTCAGAATAGGCCTGGATGCACCGCCAGCCTGTTGGCGGTGCATCCGCGGTCCCCATATTCTACTCTCAGATTCCTTACCTTAGAATTTCCCCTTGACGTCAGTCTAGATCCAGAGATTTTTCTTGAGCAGTACCCCTGCGCACCGTCATGTAGTGTCAGTCGAGTCAGCTTCCTTCGTCAGGTTCGCCTCATATGACATCACGGGTCCTATAAAGTTGCCACCCCAGTGTGATGTTTCAGGTCTTTTTTTTCTGTACCAGCCTACGTGCAAATCTGAAGAAGAGCTACCTCTATAGTCACTTTTTGACTGGCTTTTTCAACTTTTGTTGAAGCTTTTTTGACATTCTGGTGCATCAAGATGTTGTCACGGAAGACCGGATTCAAGCCTTGCGACCCCTGTCACCAGATGATGTCTGTGATGGATCCACACCTCGTGTGTCCCTGGTGTTTGGAGCGCGACCACGACCCGAAGTTGGGCTCTGAGTGTGGGGCCATGAACCCGAAGCTTTGAGGGAGCAGTCCCTAAAGCTACTCGCGGTTCAGCTCTGAGCTCCCAGGCGCTCCCGGTCTCGATCAAGAGGAAGGTCCCGAGACTGCTGGTGGAGCCCACACTCTTTGTCATCCCACTTTAAGTCCTTGGGACATTCAGGTAAGTACAAAAAGAAGTCGAAGAAGAGCAAGCGTTTCTCAACTTCACCCTTTCGGTCGGATGACGTGATGGCAGAAAAGGAGCGGCGTCGCTCTAGGCCTCTGTCCTCGGAGCCTACTTCTGGGTCTGCTCTGCGTCTCCCCAAGTTTCCAGGATTTGTGCCACCACTGCCCAATTGTGTGAACTTTACTAGGCCCTGTGCCATCACTTTGGGCAATCTGACCCTGCCAGAGCACCTTCAGGCCCGTGGGGTCGGCAGGGGCCCCCTCGGGTTCCGCACCAGTGGCTTCAGCCCCCGGGTGGGGCACCCAAGGATCCGTTTCCGGATCCGAACCAGCGCTGGTCGTGCCACTGCGACTTTCCCAGTGACAGTTCAGACGTCAACACTCCCGACGACGCTGGGGCCTGCAGTCAGCATAGATCCCATCCTGAATACCAACTCTGACACGGAGCCGGACCTGCTTTGCTCGATGCCGATTCCGACCGGGACCTTGCTCCCTAGGTTGGAGCTTGACCCTTATTCTTATAGGTATGGGTAAGGTGAGAGTATGAAGGGATCACTGGACTGAATACCAGTTCAATGACACCATGGACAAGGCTTTGGTTTGACATGCTGCTGGCCAACACAGGACTTAATTTAGTCCACCACTATAGGTCCCAACTAGCTGCATATGTGGGATGACAGTAACAAAGTCCATCCCAGCAGATCTCGTCATATTTCCCCTTAACCTATGTCTGTTCAGAATGGACGACCCAGTGCAGTAATCAGCTAAGTGTGCTATGAACATTAGAAATACTGTAAAGAGACCTGCAGAGCTGCTGAAATCTGCCAGCTTACTGAAAACTATAAACTGCCACCTCTCTCTCGAATCCCTTCATCCTCTGTACTGCTGCATCCAATAGCACAATAATCGCACTTTAGAGGTCATCTCGAGCGACACAGAAACACTTCCCACCCAGGATCAAACCTAAGAGAACACACTCCCATCCACACACCTTACAAAGTGCTGCCCATGTAGGCAAGCGCTTCAGCACCCCACACGGGCAGTAAGCGCTGCATAAATGTTGCACTATAATACAATCCAGACATCAATTCTAGTTTGTCTTCAATGGAGCCCCCAACATTCAATGTTTTAACAAGTGTGATGGCACAACAGACATTTCGATTGTGGATCTTTCACTGGATGTGGAACCGTGTTGAATCTTTGAACATCTTTCTGACATAATATCCTTCATGGAATTGAGACTTCTGAATATCACATGATGTGGTTAGACTTGTCACAACAATTGCAGAGCTAAAGCAAGCACATTGTGACAATGCAAAGTGGACAGGCGTGCAGTACGAAATAGAGTGGGCTTTAACGAGTTCACTGTATTCAATCATCTCTTTATCTTTGAAACATTATAAAAACTTCAGTTTGGCTGCCATCTTGTTACAAGCCTACCACCCAGCATCTCTTTGAGCTTGCCTTCTCCTTAACATCTGAATGAGGAGGAATTGGTTTTAAATGGACCTACAAGGGTTCAGTGGAAATAACATTCAGCCGAAGTGGATATTATTGATCATGTGAAAGACCCATTGGGGAGATGAAAAGTTACAGACATTTAAACGCCTTCCGCAAACGGAAAAAAGAGAGGGTAGCGAATATGATATCTATTAAGAAGCAGTCATTACATATGAGATCTGGTTTGGAAAGAAAGATGATCTTGGGGTTGGGAGGGATAATCCATGTTCAAGGTGCCAGGTTTCGCAGATGGTCACTGACGCTTTTGTTGGGACATTGAGAATACTTGCTGAGACGGGGGAATATGAGCCCAGGAGTTGAGGGATCCGACACTTATTCAACCTAACTTTGGAAACATGCAAGAATGTTTTTGTGTGTGCAAGAATATTGCATCACATGGCACAACTGTATTAGTGAGAGGCAAAAAGCAATTCTAAAGTCTGAATACAGGTATTAGGTCCTGGCTTTCGTTCATCTTGTCTCTGTGGAGGGGACGCAGTGCTCAGTGTGGGACCATGAACCCAGCCACGCCAGCTAAGCAGCTGCTTTGGTAAACTGGGATGAAACATTTGTTGTGTTTGGTTCCAGCTTTCTATACTGGCCACCTAAATAAATGTAATATCCCTTGCCATTGTTATAGTCTGTTTGTTTACACTGTACATTGCTTGTATATGTCTGTTGAGTGTAACGGGGTGAGCATGAGCTGTTCTTTGTATATATTTTTTTCTGTATTGTATTATTTTTGTAATTTAAAAAAAAGTATTTTACAGTTATAATTTATATGGAAATGTCTTTGTGTGTGCCTGTTTTATCCTCTGTAACATATTATTTGTAAAATAATTTCTTCTGGAACCACTGTGGTTTTCATAAAAAATAATAAAATAATCAGATAAGGCACTGGTGGACTGACACTGGAGTGACTCCATTCCCTTAATACCCCAAATGCCAATAACGAGAACAAAAACTGATGTATCACTCTTCAAGGATAATGAAAACAGGAACTGGTAGATTACTCTTCATGGATAATGAAAACAAGTACTGGAGGATCACTCTTCAAGTATAATGACAACAAAACCGGTGGATCACTCTTCAAGGATAATGAATACAGGAATTGGTAGATTACTCTTCAAGGATAATGTCAAAAAGAACCAGTAGATTACTGTTCATGGATAATGAAAAGAAGAACTGATAGATTACTCTTGATGGATTATGAAAGCAAGAACTGGTGGATCACTCATCGAGAATAATGACAACAAGAACTGGTAGACTACTCTTAGTGGATAATGAAAACAAAAACTGGTAGATTACTCTTTGTGGTGCGGGGACACTAATTTGACATTATATGAAACTGTATGAATGCAATGATTAGTCAACATTAAAACTCTTGGGTAGGTTTTAATATATCCTTGACTCCCAGTAGCAGATGGGCAAAGCTGGATCAGGAGTTTTTTTTTTCACTGAGATTGGCAACTGTAATGTAGTTAATTGTTGTTTAATCTTAAATGTGTTACATATCCGAATACAATTTGGTCGTGGTTAAGGTTGTGCGGGTCACAAGACCAAGCTATGACAGACCGACCAATTTTACCTGGCTCGTGGGGCTCGGGTACAGCGAAGTCCTGGCTGTCCTTGGTGAGGAACGCAGGAACCACGGGTGCTGAAAAATGGTACTTGTGACACTCTGTCACTTGCAGGTCGAGTTCGTGGGAGCCCACTAGAGGTTAAGCTCCGACCAGGATTCAACAAGTAGAACAACTCCACCTAGTCTCGGTGTCACATGTGTAGAGATGTGCTAGCTATCCTTGGTGCTTAAAGGGTGCTGCGGTTGATGGTTTTACCATTAAGACGATGTGGGTGAGGAAATGGATGCAAAATCTTGACAGCTGGGCCACAGTGTAGGAAAGTACCATCTTGCCTGGCATGTTACCCCCATATTTCACTGTAAATATGTTGTTTTAGTTGTATGTGTCACTGGGACCCTGCCAGCCAGGGCCCCAGTGCTCATAAGTGTGCCTGAATGTGTTACCTGTGTTATGACTAACTGTCTCACTGAGGCTCTGCTAATCAGAACCTCAGTGGTTATGCTCTCTCATTTCTTTCAAATTGTCACTAACAGGCTAGTGACCAATTTTACCAATTTACATTGGCATACTGGAACACCCTTATAATTCCCTAGTATATGGTACTGAGGTACCCAGCGTATTGGGGTTCCAGGAGATCCCTATGGGCTGCAGCATTTCTTTTGCCACCCATAGGGAGCTCTGACAATTCTTACACAGGCCTGCCACTGCAGCCTGAGTGAAATAACGTCCACGTTATTTCACAGCCATTTTACACTTCACTTAAGTAACTTATAAGTCACCTATATGTCTAACCTTTACCTGGTAAAGGTTGGGTGCTAAGTTACTTAGTGTGTGGGCACCCTAGCACTAGCCAAGGTGCCCCCACATGGTTCAGGGCCAATTCCCCGGACTTTGTGAGTGCGGGGACACCATTACACGCGTGCAATACATATAGGTCACTACCTATGTGTAGCTTCACAATGGTAACTCCGAATATGGCCATGTAACATGTCTAAGATCATGGAATTGCCCCCTCTATGCCATCCTGGCATTGTTGGCACAATCCCATGATCCCACGGGTCTCTAGCACAGACCCTGGCACTGCCAAACTGCCTTTTCAGGGGTTCCACTGCAGCTGCTGCCAACCCCTCAGACAGGTTTCTGCCCTCCTGGGGTCCAGCCAGGCTTGGCCCAGAAAGGCAGAACAAAGGACTTCCTCAGAGAGAGAGTGTTACACCCTCTCCCTTTGGAAAATGGTGTTAAGGCAGGGGAGGAGTAGTCTCCCCCAGCCTCTGGAAATGCTGTCATGGGCACACATGGTGCCCATTTCTGCATAAGCCAGTCTACACCGGTTCAGGGATCCCCCAGCCCTGCTCTGGCGCGAAACTGGACAAAGGGAAGGGGAGTGACCACTCCCCTGACCTGCACCTCCCCTGGGAGGTGCCCAGAGCTCCTCCAGTGTGCTCCAGACCTCTGCCATCTTGGAAACAGAGGTGCTGCTGGCACACTGAACTGCTCTGAGTGGCCAGGGCCAGCAGGTGACGTCAGAGACTCCTTCTGATAGGCTCCTTCAGGTGTTGCTAGCCTATCTTCTCTCCTAAATAGCCAAACCCTCTTTTCTGGCTATTTAGGGTCTCTGCTCTGGGGAATTCTTCAGATAACGAATGCAAGAGCTCATCCGAGTTCGTCTGCATCTCTCTCTTCACCTTCTGCCAAGGAATCGACTGCTGACCGCGCTGGAAGCCTGCAAAACTGCAACAAAGTTGCGAAGACGACTACTGCAACTCTGTAACGCTGATCCTGACGCCTTCACGACTGCTTTCCTGGTGGTGCATGCTGTGGGGGTAGTCTGCCTCCTCTCTGCACTAGAAGCTCCGAAGAAATCTCCCGTGGATCGACGGAATCGTCCCCCTGCAACCGCAGGCACCAAAGAACTGCATCACCGGTCCCCTGGGTCTCCTCTCAGCACGACGAGCGAGGTCCCTTGAATCCAGCAACTCTGTCCAAGTGACTCCCACAGTCCAGTGACTCTTCAGTCCAAGTTTGGTGGAGGTAAGTCCTTGCCTCCCCACGCCAGACTGCATTGCTGGGAACCGCGTCTTTTGCAGCTACCCCGGCTCCTGTGCACTTTCAGAGGGAATCCTTTGTGCACAGCCAAGCCTGGGTCCACGGCACTCTAACCTGCATTGCACAACCTCCTGAGGTGTCCTCCGGCGGCGTGGGACTCCTTTGTGCAACTTCGGGTGAGCACTGTTTCACTCCACTTCGTAGTGCCTGTTCCGGCTGCTGCCTGCTTCTGAGAGGGCTCCTTGTCTTGCTGGGCGCACCCTCTGTCCCCTGACGCAATTGGTGACATCCTGGTCCCTCCTGGGCCACAGCAGCATCCAAAAACCCTAACTGCATGACTTGCAGCTAGCAAGGCTTGTTTGCGGTCTTTCTTCAGGAAAACACTTCTGCACGACTCTCCACGGCGTGGGACATCCATCCTCCAAAGGGGAAGTTTCTAGCCCTTGTCGTTCCTGCAGAATCTGCAGCTTCTACTTCCTAGTAGCAGCTTCTTTGCACCCACAGTTGGCATTTCCTGGGCATCTGCCCACTCTCGACTTGATCGTGACTTTTGGACTTGGTCCCCTTGTTCCACAGGTACTCCAGTCTGGAAATCCATTGTTGTTGCATTGCTGGTGTTGGTCTTTCCTGCAGAAATCCCCTATCACGACTTCTGTGCTCTTTGGGGAACTTTAGTGCACTTTGCACTCACTTTTCAGGGTCTTGGGGTGGGCTATTTTTCTAACCCTCACTGTTTTCTTACAGTCCCAGCGACCCTCTACAAGGTCACATAGGTTTGGGGTCCATTCGTGGTTCGCGTTCCACTTTTGGAGTATATGGTTTGTGTTGCCCCTATCCCTATGTGTCCCCATTGCATCCTATTGTAACTACACATTGTTTGCACTGTTTTCTAATACTATACTGCATATTTTTGGTATTGTGTACATATATCTTGTGTATATCTGCTATCCTCATACTGAGGGTACTCACTGAGATACTTTTGGCATATTGTCATAAAAATAAAGTACCTTTATTTTTAGTATATCTGTGTATTGTGTTTTCTTATGATGTTGTGCATATGACACTAGTGGTACTGTAGGAGCTTCACTCGTCTCCTAGTTCAGCCTAAGCTGCTCTGCTAAGCTACCATTATCTATCAGCCTAAGCTGCTAGACACCCTATACACTAATAAGGAATACCTGGGCCTGGTGCAAGGTTTAAGTACCCCTTGGTACTCACTACAAGCCAGTCCAGCCTCCTACACACAGGTGATGTCGGCTGAAGGTGTTGCTGTGTGTCCTCGAGTTGCAGCGTCGAATAAAGATGGTGATGACAGGACTGGCCATCAACAAGCTTTGGCAGTGGTAACCTGGGAAGAAGATATCTTCCCTTCTGGCAGTCCAGTGGAAATTGGTAGCCAGCTGTAACTTGGCAGGAAGCTGATATACACTTCCCACAATGCACTGAACCACCTGTTTTTGGGCAATTCCTCCGAACCCCTGATGGCCAGCGGTGTGCGGGAGACTAATGCCACTGGTCCATGGGAGTCTGTCTTTGCCTTTGGCTCACAAAGGGTTCCCTCATGCCGGGGGAAGCAGTCTGTGGTCCAGGACGAGCTGCAGTTGAGCAGTTCCGGGGGCTGCCACAGGTTCAACGTATCACGCCTTTTGTTATTGCAGGTCACTGTTGTTGTCCGTGCGGGTCTTTCTTGTCCTCTTGTCACATTTGGTTGCAGATCTAAGGTTCTGGTGCAAAGAGAGCCCCTTAATTCCTAGATTTAGGGGCATTAGGGGGTGTGGGTGCAAGTAGCTAATGGGCTACCAGCCCCAGTGGATAATCCGCCACTGAGGTAACCACATTTGGTGGGTTGTGGCACCTTTTCCACAGAAACCTCTATTCTGCCTCAAAGATAGCAGAAGTCTTCCTTGGCTGTACAGACCAGGCTGCCCACACTAGAGGTGCGGCTAGCCTTCTGGGGGTGTACACCTTTGGATTAACTAATTTTCCCACCTGCTAGGATGCAAATGTGCCTGGGGAACTGTGTCCTCCACTGGGGACAGTCTGCTTGCATATCAGAGGCACTGTACCCTTTGAGTTCACTGCCTTGATGTGCCACTTCACTAGCCTTCCTGGAAGGGAGAGAGGAGTGACCTTCTTCCCATCTAGGCCTGGATGTGTGCACACCTCTGTCTGGGGTCAGAATCCTGCTTGGCAGCAGAAGTTACGAGCTGGCACCCAAAGCACATGACAACAGGGGTAACTCAGTAGGCAACTTCTAAGTTTGCTTTCTGGGTCCATGCCACATTGCCCTTGACACGAATTTCAAGCAGGGGTGAGAAGGCGCATTGTTTGATACAAAAATGACCCTTTTCGTCGTACCATACTGGAGCTAATCACCTCAGGTTTGCCGGAGTGCTAGACCCTGTTATCCTCTGGACCATTGGTCACTCATAGTAGTCTTTAATTTAATGGGAAAGGTCACTAAAAGGACATATAAACTTGACCTTATATGTCCAGACTCTTAATATAATACGCCCTGCCTCCTGGACTCCAGAGGCCTACCGTAGGCATGGCTCACATATATTAATGGTAGTGCTGGGGCTATGCCACATATGGTAAGGTCACAGTCGAGTTCGAGCAGTTTGCACGCTCCTGCAGTCTGAAATGTCAGGCCTGCTGTCAGTAGTTTGCTTGGGTCATGCAGGTTGGCACAAATAGTGCTTCATGCCCTGATGACCTCTATAACACCCCTGCTGTGGGTACCACTGGTGCCATTTACTGGGGACTTATAAGGGGATTAAAGTACTTGCCGATTGGGGAAACCAATTCACAGTTACCAATGTAGGGAGAGAGCGCTGGCACTGGGGTCTGGTTAACAGGCACCAGTGCACTTTCAGAGTCATAGTCAACAGTATCTAGAGCAAAAAGTGGGGGTTGACCCTCTCAAAAATGCTGCTTTCCTACAGGAAGGAGCAAATATCTTTGCAACATTATATATGTTCACAACCTAAAACCACTTTTTTTTGCAGAAATTCTCAGAGGTGCATTTTGGTTCAAGCCTACACAGGAACAAATCTCTCATCATTCGATCAAAGTGTTACGTTTAACTTGTTTAAGTGTCGAAAAAGGGTTATCGTTCTTCAGGATGCTATCCAACTTTCTTACAAATGTGCATGAGCTTAAAGTGAATTTGGAAGTTATCCCACAAAAGCAGAGTCTAGCAAATATTGAGGTTGAGAGGTGCATCCTTTCAGAAAAAAGTCAAAATAACCTGGTGGTTTGATATCAGGTGATGGTGTCCAGGCTACCGAGTAGGCCCTACAACGGGAGGAGGGGCACCCAATTATCTCCTTTCTAAGTCTAGCAGGATTCTATTGTTAGCTAGTGAAACATTTTGGAAAGAAAAGTGAGATTTAACAATAATTATTGAAAAAGGAGCAGTTTTTGAATGGGCAAAAAGAATAAATGGTAATTTTTTTTTCTGTGAACGGCTAGCTAAGCCATATGGTTACTTCAGAATGTAGGGAGAAAATACAACAATTGTGTAGATACAAGGAGAGAAATATGCATGTTTGGTACAAGAGGTAGGTCTTCAAATTGTCTGTTACCTTCTGAAGTTCACCTTAAGGCAAGGGAGCAGAAGTGGTATGGTGGCTCCACAAGCATTTGACTCTCTGTGGGTCAGTGAGGCAGCTTTGTGTGGGTACACCTCGGACGGGCGGTACGGTGCCCGCACTCAGATTGGCAATCTGAGGCGCTACTACTCATGGGTTTGAGTTCCAGTAAAAGTTTTAAAGATGACCTTTCCTTACTGGTTGCCAACAGAGGAAGGGTGATGCATGTGTAATGTGTTTGGTTTTTCTTATGCAAAGGATGGGAGAGAAGGAATGGGTAAATTATGGAAATTCAGAAGTAAAGAGTAAATGCACCAACCCCAGGCAACTTAAAACAGAAAAGCCATGTATTGTTATGTAGATGGTAATCATTATGTGGTTAATGTGATTTATGTCTGTGTGAATATTTCTGGATCTTTTTTCCTCAATGAAACGTGAACAGGAATACATAGGGACTTTTGTGTCCCATGAAATACAGTTGGCAAAACATAACGTTTTGTATTTGATGGTTAGGCATTACCTGTCCACCTAGGACAGAATGCTTTAAGCACTTTTTAGTCATACAAACTTAGCAAAAAACAGGTTTGCTTGGAGAATGCACAACAGTGTATTTTTGTTTAGTGTTGCAGCTGAGATGCAGGCATTGGAGGTTAGCATTGACTGGGCAGCGGTCAGCGCAAATGCGGAGGGTGGCTGTCTTTTGTGCTTTGCAGTACAACTATGGGCTGGAGATGGTGATAATGCAGGTCTATTGTGGAGATGGTTTGAGAGTGTTTTACAGGAACCTCACTGTTAGACAAGATTTTTAGAAGCCTGCGTTTCTTGAAGGGGAAAGAATCATAGAATCTTCAGCATGTGCTCACCCAGATAAGTTGGGATTGATGCTTCCGTCTATAGTGGTAGTTAAAACTCTGGAGGGACCTTGGCAAAAAAAAATAACATCAACATTTTGGGGCTTTTCCAATGCATTAATAAATGGTCAGGGGTACGATTCATTGGTAAAGTGCAGACTGAGTAGGATACTGATCCTAACTACAACATCTAACAAAGCTGGGGAAGGAGGCTGACAACAGGTTGTGGGCAGGAGAGTCTGGGGCAGCGAAGGGACAATGGATGGCGGGGGCGGGGCTGGGGGAGGAAACAGACAATGGAGGGTGGGGTGGGAGAGTACTGGGAAGTACGCTGCCAAAAAGATTGGGAGGGAGGGGCTGGGAAAGCAGGCAGTGGGGTAACATAAGCCCACACAGTGCTACGGATGGGGGGGTGAGCTCCAGGGGACCCCCTCAGCAAAAGTGGTAGGCGGTGGGCTGTGGTGGGGGCCTCCTCCATGTGCTTTGCAGAGGGGCCCCCTCAAGTTTTTACGCCACTGGAAGCAAGCTGACACTGGCGGGCAGGCAGGGCTTTCGTTTACCCATAATGTTTTTAGAATTTTGGAATGTGAGAATCGGCTGTACGATATCTAGAAATGTGGATTCTAATCAGAATTTCCACGTTTGTCCAGAAGTTTTGAACTGTGGAAAGATCACTTTATCCAGCTTTGATTCAAATCCTAGATCTGAAAAAGTCAAAGCGCCTATTTTGCTGTGTGCATTCCATTCGCTTTTAACGCTTTATAATCCAGTGGGGCCCGAAACCCAAGAGTTGACTTCCCTACTTTGCTGCCACTGGGGAGTGCCACCCCCAGATTTGGTATAATCCATCTTCTGCTGACCCTTGGGAAAGTACCACTTTACACACTTCCTGATTTGATGTCATTCAGAATTCTATGGAACTCCAGTCGGCACCACCCCACTTCCAGGCTTTACGTAATCCTGCAACACTGATCCCAGATTCCGTATGATCCATCTTTTTCCTGAGCCCGGGTAGGTATCACCCATCACTTCCAGGTTGTGCATATCAAACACTTTGTTCACCTAATAGGTATTGGTCTTCTCAATTCCAGATTTAGTATTTATTCTTTTGATTCCCAATATGAGCCATCCCTGCTTCCCAACCCCAATAGGGGTGCCCTCTTACAATTTTGGATTTAGTGCAATCTAGTATTGTTTCGAATCCCAGTTTGTACCTCTCCCTCCTCTCCACCAAGATAGTTATCAAACCCCTTAATGTTTCTATATTTGGTGTAATTCTATATTCTATTCAATCCCAGTATTCACTCCCCCACTCACTTCCAAATTTGGTATAACCCATCAAGCATTTTGCTTGTCTCTTTAAATGTCACCCTCCTCAGTTCAGCAGCATGTGGACCCCAACAGATATCACATCTGTCCGTTTTAGTACAATCCAGTCAGCATTGGCTGGTTTCCAGTACATGGGCCACCCCGGTGCCCTTCCCGATCCGGTATATTCCAGAATTGTGTTGACGCTGATAGGTACCACACTCACTCCAATATTTGTACACAAACAACAGTCTGAAGTCACACTCGGTATCACTGCATCCACAACTGGCATACTTCAGTAATTCCAACATCAGTGGGAGCCCGCTGCCTATCTGAGGATTTACGAGTGAAATAGGGCGTGTAGGTGCAAGTGCAATCCACAAGTGTAGCAGATGTATTTCCTCCACCCTACTGGAGCTCAAAGCTCCGCCCATTTTAATTCTCCATGAGAGGCAAGGTTTCGCCTTGTAAGAGCCCCGCTAATAGGAGGAGCTACTTGGTAGGGAAGGTACTTCTGAAGAAAGTTCTAGTAACACTTATGAAGGGTTGTGGAACCCTCATCAACAATTTGGGTGCCAGAATTGTACTCCCCAAGGTGTGGATAAATTGTCAGTGATCATATATTTTGGCTTGCTGGCATGTTATTGGCAGGACTGCTGGAAATATGTGACTCAGCGACAGCGGCGTTTTCTGCACAATTATGAATTTGTCGCAGTAGCCACATAATCTGTCATCTGCTGCATATTCTGCAGATTTTAACCAAAAAAAATTTCTAGGTCAAACAGATCAAAAGGTACTCCGAGCAGGCAACGTGTTCTTGCACTGTGGAAGACCCTTCGCATATGTTGGCTTTACATCTTTAGTAGCCTTTTGCTGTATTTGTTTGTTATCTGATACTAATAATGGGAAATCTTTGCACAGACACTGTACAAATTACTAAACAATGAAGTAAAACTATCACAAAATGTGCCTTTCCTTGCAACATAATTTCGTCAACTCTGCCACATAATTTGGCCCTCCCCTGCCACATAATTGTAGTGGCCCTGGTTATTGGAAACAATACTCATTGTTTCAAGAAATACTGCCACACTTTGAATTTTCTTATTGCTTACTCTGACAAACTTGTCACTGATCTTGACACTACTGGGGCAGCAAAAAGTTTTTTCTCCCTACTATACCCACCCCACGCACTAATTCTGCTTTCTCACCAAGACCACTTCCCTTTTTTTTTTTTTAGTTCTTTAGAATTTCTTTTTTCTTCTTTCTCTTTCTTTCAAGTGCTGTCTGTCTGGAATACGTCATCCCGGGTTGACCACCGTGTGCGTGCATGCATCGTAACATGTCGGCCATTTTGACTTTTTTCACTTTACAGTTCCAACATGGTTGACGGCCATTTCAGAAAGGTAAATAGAAAATTAGATATAAGGCATTCTGGATCAACAGTGGAAACACTGGCAAAGCCAAAATGCTGGCACTCACTTTTTAAAGACAAGACCTAATGGATTTACCATTGCTTGTGTTTTTGCTGAACCGATAGGTCACCCCAGAGCTTGAGGCAGGTTAAACAAGAGGCAGCACAGACAGCCCAAGGACACGGCAAAGGCATGATAGGTGGATACAAATGGAGTAAGTCACTGAGACAGAAAGAAGCAATATTAACGCATTTGAAGACAAGACACAGACAGTGGAATTGAAAGCAAAGTAAAACAAGCAACCGTAAGGTGTTTAACAACTGAGAATGGAGGAAAAGCAACAATTACCTTGATGTTTCAGTTAGAAATGGCATGTATGTGAAACCAAAAAGATTGTTCATATAGGCAAGATCAGAGCCAAAAATGATACCATGATTTTGAGCGAGCTTGATGGAAACAAAAGAAAAAGGAAGGGAAAAAAGTATTTTCTATTTTGCAAGGATTTGAGTGAGAAAATGAGTGGTTATCCTACTTTAAATGGCAGGTATGCAAACAGAAACATGAGCTAACAGTTGACTTCCTGGTTTGGTATAATCCACCATTCTACCAAGCCAAGCCAACTTGGTTTAATTGTTTGCTTTATCCCTCTTCCAGATTTGGTACAATCCACCATTCTACCAAGCCAAGCCAACTTGGTTTAATTGTTTGCCTTTATCTCTCTTCCAGATTTGGTACAATCCATCATTCCAGCAACTCAAGCTGGTTTAACTGTCCACCTTTCTCCTAGTTCCAGGTACAGAATTACTCCACCATTCTCACACGACAACTGCAAACTTCTGCCATTTCCCGCCCCAACCATTTTCCCCCATGAAGAGAATACACAGCACTTTCTGAAATGCTTAAGAGAACAACCTTTATTGCAACCATTCAGTGACACCAAAACAAACAGTTCTGTATTTCCTGTCTATGTCCCTTGAAACAAAGCCCCCTCACCCCGGAAGGACTACTTGTAAGAACATAAAGAGTTAAGGTTCATTGCTCAATCATTCGTTGGTCTCTCTGTAATGGAGATATGTGGTAAGTTACATAATTGTGAAATAAATATATGTACAAACTCTACACAAATGTGGTATACAAATAAAACAGAAACACTCTCACTCCCCCCTATAACTTTAGATAGTTTGAGGTGTAACTTAAATACACTTGGCAATAACTTGACAGATTGTGCATATCTTAAAACATTTATTTCTACTTTATTGAAAAGTTGCTTGTATTTGGAAAATATCCAGAAATTGTGATATATCTGACCATTATGCACAGTGTTCGCTCGTAAACCACAAGAGAAAAGAGTGGAATTTAGTATCATGTGACAACCCCTTTCATCAGCTCAAAAACACAAAGGAATAAATATGCAACAATAAATATAAATAGACACATTTAAATAAAAAGAGAAAATACACCTTACTAAACTGGCATGGGTAAGGAGCTCTAAAACCTTCCTTCAAAGCCCAGAAACAAGCCTGCCTACTTCCGGGGAGAGGAGCACGTGCTTGGCCCCTTCCGCCATGTCTCAGTGGTAGCTTAAAATAATACAGTACTTTCAGGGTTTGGAAAGAAACAATCTCATTGGCTGCAGCGTGGAACAGCACTTCCAAAATATAAAGGGCTGACAGCTGACTGACTCTCTCCCAGCTCAGTCAGCTCTTTCCAAGACACTGGCCTGCCCAGAAATCTTCCGGGGTTGCTATGGGCCTTGGTGGGTGGAGTGGCTGGACTGGGTAACACCAACCCCAGGAACCCCCCCTGCAGTACACACTATACTGCCCTCGGTTATGGGCTGACCACTTCAATGCCTCACACACCTGGCCCCACTCCAAGCCCCCTCCACCTGCCTAGTGGTCAAAGGTTCAACGGAAGTCTTGGCACCTGACTAGAAAAGTGGTAATGATGCAATCTCTGTGCAAAACCAACCATCAAACAGTGCAAACAAGCTCTGGGAAAGCCAGCCCCTTGGCAGGCTAGCCAGTAGCCATAATTACAGGAACCTGTAGAGAAACATGTGAATAAATCCGGTGAAGCGTGACACGCCTGGTGTGACGTCATTAGGGAATGTGTCCAAGCTGGGTGACGCTTCACTCAAGTTATCCCATCCCAAACGTGTAATCCCGGGGCCGGAAGCAGGAACGTCTGAGCAGTACAAGTCTGAGCGTCACACACAACACTGAACTCAGGGGCAGAGAGGGGTATGCCCCCGGGATTTACAGCTAAATGGAACCAGTGTGTTCCCAAACCAGGCAACTTTGCCTTCACCGTCCTGAATTCTTTGAGGTGATGTTCGATGGCGTTTAATACTAGTCCCTAGAAATATCCTAGTTTTCCTAGAAATTCCCTCCGAATAACATCCCCCTCTAATTTGGCAGACCTGTCAGCAACTACACTACTGGGCATTACTGTCATTACAGCGGGGTTAAAGGCCGGAGTCCATCGTGCTAACAGCCAATTCCAGGAAGACGTTGAAATGCACATGCTTTTAATTCACCCTCTGATGCTTTGTGTGACCTTCGGCCTCAGCTGGAAATGAGCCCTTTTATATGACGCGGAGGTGGTGGGCTGTCGGGGGCGGAGCTACAAACTTTTAGTGATAACATTTTGTCTAACTTTAACTTCTAGAGCAGCAGTCGTATATCGTGTATCCAACCCCCCCCCCCCCCCCCCCCCCTCCACACCCTTTTGCCCCACTGAACGATCTTATCAACCTGCTCGTGCCAGGGTCGGACTGGCCTATGGCGCAATCAGGCAGCGCCCCATGAGCTGGTCTGTCCGGTCGGTGTAGGGTTTTTCTGGCTGTTTATGGGCACGTTTTGTAGCCTGCTGGACTGGTTTTATGGTTGATATCCCTGATGTTAATACAAACTTTGCTTACAGCAAACAAATCCACGAAGCCTCCAATACAATGCAGAACACTTCTGCAGGCGTGTTTACAACTTCAAAACTGCCCCAGTTCTCAAATATGGCTCACTTTTTATGCTCTCTGATCCATTAACGAGGGCCGCTTTATTTAGGCTCCTCGGTCTGTTATTTTTTCCCGACCCTGGCTCGTGCCTCTTTCTAGGAACAGGGTAGTGTGTCTCTTGCTTCCCCATGAAGGCCTGACAATGACCCCCACCCCTACCAGAGCTGCCCGGATCCTCACCAATTATAGTGACAGTCACACCACGAGGAATTTCAGGGCTCCCTCCTCCCCCCATTTTTGCCTCCCCCCCCCCTCCGGCCCTCAGCGGGTACAGCTCTTCCTTCATTCAGCTCTCTGCCCCCTCTTCTCTCCACTCCCTGCTGTCCCTCCTTTTCCCATTGTTTGTTGACAGCATCCATCACCGTTGCCATAGTTACCAAACTGTGGCGAGAAGAGACAAAGAACTGGATAGGCAACCTATTCTCCTCCCGGTACCCCACCAACCGCAGCAAGCAGAAATCACCCAACAGACGTGCTATGGGAAGGAAAAGGGGACGTTCGCGACAGCACCCCACCCCCAACACCTGAAGCATCCTCCCTCATTCCTACTTCAGATCCACGATTTCTTATTGGTTAGTTTCCAAGGGTCTATTGTGACACATCAGCCGAAAATCTGTCATTTTCTCTGTTTTCCTGTTTTTAATGGTGATTCCCTGTTTCGAGAGTTTTCAGAAAAGTGCAGAGTGCTGTTTTAAAACATCACATGAGTTGTCATCCAGCGAGAGAGGGATGCTGGTTTTTGGGAGAAAAACTCCAGGTCACAGTTGGACAGTAAGAAAAAATGCCCCCCCTCCAACGACCAAGCCCAGAGAAGCCAGCATGCTCCATGTAAACAATTAAACGGTCAGTATCAAAAGCAAAGCTCACATTATAAAGGCGAACACAGAAAAGAATAAAACGCCATTAAAAAACTTTTAAAGAAGAGGAAATTGAGAAGGCTCTATTTAAATTAGAAAATGAGACTATCCAAAACCTCTTTTAACCCTTCCCCAGTGCAGAGAGCAGTAATTGTAACATTGTTCAGGACTCCCTCCTCTTACATTAACACTTGTGGGGGCCTCAACTCCTCTCCAAAGACCCCAAAATTGATCTGGATTTCCTGGCCATTTTGATCTCTGAATTCCCAGACTCCCCTCTGCTGGTTCCGGAGGTGCCACAGGTGCCCCCCGGAATGCCACCTAAGAGCATGTCAGAGAGAGAAGGATTGGGGGCTCATGGTGCTTGAATGTCAGTTCAAACACAATTGCAGCAGGTCCCACAAGGCACATGGTGGCTCTGAGAGTTGAGGTAGTCACCCATAAGTGACCTGGAAAAGGACACCATTGTTGCTGTGGTGTCCTGGGTGCAGAATGTAGAGGCAAACCCACGCCAGACATTTGAAAGACCTTTAAAACATCAGCACAGCAGCGCTATGTCCAATTCTCCTGCGCACACACCAACAGAGGCACATACCCAGTCAACAGATTGACCTATCACCGTCTCACGTGTCACAGGTGCCAGGTCTGGGAGGGAGACCAAGGACCTGGTCTTCAGTTTCTAAAAAGAATCCTCCACTTGAATTTTCACCTAGCAAATTTCAATCCATGTGTGCCAACAAGGCAAAGGTCCACCGTCTTCAATCGGTAGATTTGTAGAGCGCTTCTCGTCACCCGTGAGGGTATTTAAGCGCTGACATGGTCCAGTTGATTAGCCAAATAGCCAGGTCTTCAGGGACTTTCAGAACTCTGGAAGAGATGGGGAGGTCCACAGAAGGAAGGGTAGATCATTCCATGTCTTTGCTCTAGGTAAGAAAATCCATTAGGCGCCAAAATGTCAGGCCCTACCGTAGAGTCAATGGCGGACAAACCTGAGAGACCTGGAGTTTAGAATGTCTTCCGGGTCAGGGAAGATGGCGTCTATGCGGAACCCCTGGCTGAGAGCGGCCTTCAGCACCTCCTCCACGAAGTCACCACCGCAGGTCAGCTCGTGGCCATCGGGCGCCGACCTCAGCGGCCTCAACTTCTGCTTGAGGTACTCGGAGTCGGGGAGGCTGTCGGGCCTAGGTGCCCACTCCAGCCGAAGGTGGTGGTCTCTGGCCTCCTCGGGGTGGAGGGCTGGCGTGTCCTGGGGCGTGCCAGGCTGCAAGCGGTCAACCATCAGCCGCAGGAAGCCAGGGTCGGTGCAGAAGAGGTTGGCAGTGAAGGCCCGGAGGTGGCAGGTGGACAGGTCATAGTTCTGGGAGCCCTTCCTGAGGGTGAAGTGGAGAAGGCGCTCCTGGCACTCCAGGTCCACGTGCAGGATGGCATTGCTGGCCGATGCCCTCTCCTCCTCGCGCCGCTGCCGGACCTCCTCCATCAGGGGCCGGATCTGGTAGAAGTCGGCCTCCCGCTCCAGCAGGGCCAGCTCCCGGTACCCCTCGGGCAGGTCCAGCCGGTGGAAGCGCAGGAAGTTCAGCACGTGCCGGAAGACCTTGCCGTCCCGGTCGATGAAGAACGCCCCGGACGCGTCCCTCTGCGCCGCCCAGGGCCCCCGGAACATGGCGCCCAGCATGGAGTCCGGAAAGCGCGTCAGGGTCTCCAGGGTGGTGCTGTAGTGTTTGCCCCCCACGTTCAGGGTCACCGGGCCGCCGAAGGGCACCCCCTTTTTGTCCGGGTCCAAGTCCCGCATCTCGCCTCTCTTCGTGCGCTTTAGGCCCGGCAGGGTGAAGAGGGCACTTGGCAAAGTACCAAAGGGCGCTCTCGCCAGGAAGGAGGCGAGCTAGTGCTTCGAGGTACAGCTCCGCAGGGCTCCTGGGTGCTTTCTTCGCGCCTAGTGCTTCGAGGCTCAGTTCTGCAGGGCTCCCAGGCGCTCTGCTCCCCTCCCCGGGCCGCTGCGGGTGGCGCACGCCGGCAGAGAGTAAATAAACAAGGATTATCCACGCAGGAGGGCTGGTGTATTTATTCCACAACCAGGGGGGTGGATCCCAGCTGAGTTCCCGGCTCGCCTGCCTCGGTCGCGGTTTAAATAATGGGTTCCTCCCGGCAGACGGAGGCTCCTGCCTCCAGGAAGTGGGCAGGGCTCCTGAGCCCACGCAGGTGCCTCTGCCCAGGGCTCCTCCCTGCAGCCTGCCAGCCTCGCCCGGTGGTTTCCTTTGTTGGGGTGAGATTATGGGAGGCCGGGCCCGAGGGGAGGAGACAGGGTGACAGGGGCCTGGGAGGGGCTGTCCGCCTGTTTCTGTCCTCGCCCAGTAGCTAGGGAAGCCATCCACAGCCGGAGGGAGTCACCAGGGCTCTCTCTGGCTCTTTCCAGGAGCAGCTCTCCCCCCCGGAAGTTTAGGGATTTTTATTTATATGATAAGATGTCCCCAGAACCATGTTTACATTTTGTTTCTCATCAGTTTCCCCAATAGTTTTGTTTTTCATCTGCTACTCTTATTTTTTTTTTGCAGTTTTTATGCAGCGCTAACACGACCCGAAGGGACTGGGATGATTTACACGAGCATCAGTTACATTACACAAGGACACATTCATTTTTTTGGTAGGCACTGGGAGATTAAGGGTCTGGTTTTGTGGCTCTGGTTACTTTATCACAAATGCGACAGATATCCCATCGGCCGTATTACCATCCCATTATACCCTACAGAAATCCAAATACAGCAGACGGGATATCTATCACGTGTGTGAAGAGTAACCCATCCGCCAACTCGAAATCAGGCCCTAGGGCAGTGGTCTCCAAACCTTTTATTGCTGCGCCCCCCCAGGTGAAAGATAAAAATCATTGGACCCCCACAGAATTTTTGACAATTGTTTTATAAAGATGGCAATGTTGAAATATGTCCAGACCTATTTAAACATTGCAGTTAAGTGCTGTTACCTTTTTAAAAGTGCAATAACATGCTTTTGCTTAAAACAAAGGCCTGTTATCTGTATAATGCTTCTTTTGGCCAGATTCTGCCCCCCAGATCACTTGAGGTTCCCCTAAGGGGGCCCGCCCCCTAGTTTGAAGACCCCTGCCCTAAGGGATTTGCCCGGAATCACAGGATGCTGAGCCGACGCCAATACTCAAACGTGGTTCCCCAGCTCCATAGTCGGCAGCTCTGGCCGATACTCCACATCCTCTCAACCCACTGCCACTCTCTCACCTTTGCTCTCCTTTCTAACCCATGCTCTACTCTCCCTCCACCCGCTCCTTTCCCTGCTTTCCTTCCATCTGCTGGCTATACTCCTTCTTTCAGACGGTTCCAACCTTCTTCCATTTTGCATTATCTCTTCTCTCCCATGTAACATTTCATGCTAAGCCAGCTTTCCACTCAGTATCTCCAGCAGCCCATGCACTCACCCAGCTATCCCTCCCTCCATGGCTCCTCTCTCTGCACCCCACTTTGGTGCTTTCATCTCTTCCCCATTGCTTTCACTCCCCAAGCTGCTCCTACTCTCATCCAAGCACCCCATCCCTTAGTGCCCATTCCAGGTCTGACCCCTCCTGCCCCCGTTTTCCCCTTCTAATGAGCCCCCTTTCTTTCTTGCCCTCCCTGTCGTCCCACTCTGCTTTGGCACTTCCTGCTTCCCCGTTTTCTCCCCCCCCAACAGTTCCTCCTCTCCCGCACTCATCTCACCCTCTTATTCGTTCCTGCTCCGGATTTGATTGGGGTGGGTGAAAAATCTGCCAACAGCCACGTGGCAGAGTTTTTTGTCAAGCACGGCTCACCATCGTTAAGCACGATTTTGGTGCGCTAGAACGCCTCCCGGTGAGATTTCTCAACATGGGCGGCCGCAGCAGGTTGCAACCATTTGCGTTGAGAATGCTGCAGCTTGAGTAAAAAATATACTCGAGCAGCACCTCGCTCCGGCGCACCGCATGGTGCAGTTCGCACTGATTTCAAAGCACGGAACAAGTGCCCAAATTCTGCCTGCTTGCAGTTCCTGCTCTCTCAACTTCTCTCTTCCCTGCCCCTAAGTTCCTATTCTCTCCTGTATCATCATCAGTGGTTCCTGCTCTCCCTACAATTGGGTGGTGTTTGAGTAGTGTGTCTGCATGGATGAAATGTGAATGGTCGCATGTGATAGAAATTGTGGGCATACATGCATGGATCGGTGAAAGCTAGTGTTGGTTGGAAGACCTAGAGCAAAGCATAGTATGGCGATGCTCCTCTACTGAAGATATGAACTAAGTCTGCAACTTTACTTTCCTCGGCTCTTGTGGTCCTTCAGGGGGTGCGCTTCAACAGTGGTGATGAGCTGGAGCACCGACTCAAGAGCACAACCTTCATCGGAAAAGATCACTTTTGTGAGCAGAAGCTGTGTAGGGCTATACATTCCTGGTTGAAGTGGCAACTTTGTCTCTCGGAGGCTCAGTTGTTGCGATCAATGCTAAATGTTTCTTGAAGTCTTGTGGCCGTGTTGTGTTAACCCACTTGTCATGGCCAACAGCCATAGCTGTGTTAATGTTGAGATGCTGCTCATATCCTATCAACCTACACTCTATGGGTAGTGCATAAGTATATCGTGAGTCAGTGTCCTTGAACGTCACTTGTATTCCTCGCAGCTGTGATTAACATGTGCATGCCGAGAGCCATTTGGCTCGAGTATCCACATCCGGCGGCCATGTTGAAGGAAGTGCTTGGTGCAAAGAACAGGTGAGGTCAGGCCACAAACAGCAGCATGCTACTCATGTGCAAAAGAACTGATGGTTAATCTTGGCAAGAATTAATTGTAAATTACACAGCATACACTCAGGTAGTAAGTTTGAATAAACAGTGTGTGAACTTGGAGATTACCCTGAGCCATCAAACCTCAGTATTTTAATTACTACATTGTGTGTTTGGTATGGGCATTCTATGTACACGAGACATCAACTTGCAGCTCGGCATACTCTTCTATCTCAGGATCACATCTACATCATATTTCAATTCTGAGACTACTGTATTCATAGTACTTCATTTTTTGCCTTATTGTAGTAATTGCTGGAATCTCACCACTCTTGGCAGAACCCGGAGAACCTCCCATGGAATGGGACATGTAGTTAGATTTATTTCAGGCGTTTGCTGATGTAATGTAGGCAGGTGGGAGTACTCCACGATGACAATTATCATTATTAAAACAATGTTTAGGTGCTGTGGGACTGAAGGAGTTTTAAATGTACCCCTTTAGATAAACCTGGCATTATACACATATGTTAAATTGCCATTAAACAAATGCAAGAAGGATAAGGCAGAATAGAGAACCCTGTTTTAGAAAGGTCCAGGCTTTGTTCAAGGGCTGAGAAGGAAGGGGAGACCACTGACTAGTGTGTTGCAGATGTTATGGCACCAGATCCTTCTGAAAATTAAATTTAAAAAAATCAGGAAAGATTGTGGTCAGTGAACGAAACCACTTTGAAAATGGCCATGGAGGCAGTCAGGCATGTGGAGTTGTAGGAACG
Source organism: Pleurodeles waltl (assembly GCF_031143425.1). Lineage (NCBI taxonomy): Eukaryota > Metazoa > Chordata > Amphibia > Caudata > Salamandridae > Pleurodeles > Pleurodeles waltl. The sequence goes on from NC_090451.1 coordinate 698,462,603, forward strand.
ATATGTCCAGGTATTGGGCAAAGAACATACCTGATTTAGAGTGCGGCAGATGGGGTTTATATCAGGATGGTGGGGGACAATACCTCCCACATCCTAAGGGTCCTCCACCAGCCAAATTTAGATTTAGCGGACAACTCAGTGACAGGACAGGAACCACCGTCATGGACATTGCTGTCAATGTAGAAAAACAGTCACAGTACCATCAGCCATGTCGTCCAGCCTTCAAACTTTGTAAAAGTTTTTTGTTTTTCAAAGAGGGAGTTTCTATTTCAAAGCAAAAGATAAATTACCACCACACCCTGGGAGTTTTCTTCCAGGGAGTGAGGTTCATTATTGTTTTTATCATGCCCCTTACTGCCAGGGTTTTCCTGGTAGGGGCGGACAGGAAAAAATACTTTATACCATCCACCCTAAATAAGGCATACAGTGGAAAGACCTTCCTCTGGCCGCCCCTAGTCCGTCGGGGTGTTGGAGGAAGTTTTCTGTGGACAGAGCCACTGAGTGCTCAGTTGCTAAAATACTTCTGGTCCAGCCGACTCTAAATGAGGCAGATGGACAGAGGATTTGGCAGACAGGGGACCCTGTCCGCCAATTTCTAAATCAGGCCCTTTATCCTGTAGGGGTAGTTATCTCTATTCCCAAGAATGAAAAGGAAAAGAGTTTAAGTTGCAAGAAACAAAATTGCAAATACAGAACCAATGTAACCAATAAAAGAAATGGAACATGCATGCTTCAGGTTTGGGAGTTTGAGTGACGGGGTAATGTCAAGAATCGTCATACCGTGAATACATTCAGTAATAATTGCAAAGGGAAGGGGCCCTTTCGCCGTATGTACACAAACAGTGACAGGCATGTGAATTGTATTATTGAGGGGGATTCGAATATTAGGGTAATAACATGCACCGATGGACGACCTGAGGGGTATATTGGACACAACGTGGATGTAGCAGAGTTCTTTGGGCCGATGTGGAATTTAAGGGTATAAGAATACGTGGTAAAGTTTATGTTGCCATGAGAGGTAAAACAATCTTGGGGTGGCCGCACCTAAAGTAACTGGTCCTTAATTTAGACCCGGGAGCTGATCCTCCAGTACATGTTATTGTCAACATGAGTGAGTGTTAATATTCATAGATCTCACCAGTGCATACCACCAGGCTGAGCTGGGTGAAGTGTCTAGATACCATATGTCATTTTTAGCACCAGAAAGAACCTTCTGATATAAGGGAACACGCTTTGGGTTTTCAAGTGCCTCAACTGTCTTCCGGAAAATTATTGCAAAGCCCTGCAAGGTTTGCTGGGTGCAAAGGGTTTTCAAGATGATTTCCTGGTATTTGGAGCAGACTGGAAAGGAGCGTGAATATAATGTAACAAGCACGGCTACCGTGGGAAAAGATGGCTTATCTGTTAAATTTACTGAATGCATGTGAATTGGTTTATGACTTGTTTTCAGCCTCATGATACACCAGTGGGGTGATAGATGCACTCTGTAAGAAAAACATAACTCTGGACGGCACAAAGTAGAATATCTTTAACATAAGTTCGCCAAAAAAAGTGTGACCTAGAAAACAGTCACACAGATTCCATGCTGAAGGCCACGTAATCAAAACAACAACTTATGTCTTATTCCTACCACACACAGAGTTTTAAGCTAGGTTTGTGGAGAATTATTCCACCAAGGTAGAAAATTATTAATAAGAAATGTCAAGTTCATTTGGACCAAGGAGCAAACTTTGGGGTATATATAAAAGCCCTATGCCTCTCCGGTGCATCACTATTTTTGACACTCTACTGGGGCAGAGTGGAGACCAATAGCTACAAGGTCACGCAAAGCCACTTTGCATGCTTTTTATGGTCTCAGAGATATGGAGTAAGCTAAAGTAGTGCATGTTGCTGCGTTGCCTTACACTGCACCAGGGGTGTGTTCCATGGGCGTGGCAGTGGGTGTTCACACACAACACCCAGGGGTTTCGATGCATTCCCAGATTTACAAGGTAATGTAAACCTGGGAGTGCATCAAAACCGTACACCTCCGCAGGGGGCGTAACGTGGAGAAATATTTGTATTTCTCCTGGTTTGTTTGTCTTTCTATGTGGGCTACATTCTGCAGCACACAGAAAGAGGAAAACGCCTCCACGGATTATTATTGTGCTGGAGGGTCTCCCTTCCTGCACAAAATTAATCCTGCATGCAACATAGACACCTTTACACCATGGTGAAAGCCTGTGTTGGCGATAGAAAGCCAAAAAGGAACCAGCGTATGGAAAGAGGACAGAAATGCACCATATTTTGTAAACAAGGTGTTTCTGCCCTTTCCCTGTGGCACAGGGCAGCACATCTATGTGACTTGCTGTGCTGCCCTGCTCCACTTTCTTCTAAATGTGCAGAGAAATGTTTTGATTTGGTTAAACGGGAAACTTCCAAAGCATCAGCTTTAAAGCTGTTTGTGATCGGGATAGAGTGTGGGATAGCGGTCGAGCCAGATGTCAGGTGCGGTTACAAAACAAGCAGCACAAGGAATGGCTGGCAGCTTGTGCTTTTCGTGTGTTGCGTCGAGTAGAGAGCAATAACTCAGTTTCTTGTAAGTTAGTCGTGTGTACTTGGGCAGCTGAACAATTAAGGATGTACGTATGGGGCCAGAAATTCATGATAAGGACAGATCATAAGACACTAGTTCACATTTTGGCACCCCGGAGAGTACGGATCTAACTCCCAAATTTAGCAAGATTAGCCTTCAAGCTACAGGTTTTCCATTATGCTGTAGAACATGTCCCTTCGAAGTTTAATAATATGGCGATGGCTTGTAAAGCCTGCAGACTGGTGGCACTTAAGCCTAAGTAGACAGGGTGAAATAATTGTCTTATTTGGATGTAGGCAGGGGAAGGGTGGTCCAAAGAGACAGGTTTGAGATGTGAGTGTGCAGCATTTTGGAACAACAAGGAGTAGATAATGTGTAGTTAAGGGAATATCACAAGAGGAGATAAGCTTGTTCCTTCTGTTGGGTTTTAAATACTATGATAAAGTTTGGTCATAAGGGCCATAGTACTAAAAGGAAGGCAAGGGAGAATCTTTAGTCGCCCAAAGTGGGTATGGCGATTGATAGGTTTATTGGTGTCTGTTAAACTGGCTGAAGAAGTGATGAATCAGCTAAGGCATGCTGTCTGTCGGAGAGGGTCTGCAGAGTTGCTAGACATACCTTAAAGAAGTTGGTAATAGATTTAATGGGACCATTTTTGGTTTTGCCTCAGAAGGAATCTTATGCCTTTGTATAGGCTGATTATTACTCAAAGTGGCCAGAGGTATAATTGGTTGGTGGTATCAAGTCAGAGGTTGTCACTGGATTCTTGGAGGATATTTTTTGTAGGGAAGGATACCCGAAGTAGTCATCTCGGATTATGGTGTTCAGTTCACGTCGGAGAGAATGCAGATACTAGGCACTTTCATGTGGCCTTGTGCCATCCAGATGCAAATTGCCAAGTTGAGTACTTTAAAGAGATAGTGAAGAATCTATGCCAGTGGTTCTTAACCTGTGGTCCAGGGACCCCTTGGGGGCCACAATGCCTAATCAGTTAATCCATGTCTGATGGGAAAACTAAATAATATTAACGTATTAATGAAGTGTATGTAAATAAAGAAGCAAAATGTACAACTGAAAATGTTTAAATGTTCTGTAAATCTGAAGGAATTTGAAATTGGTGGCTAAAATTTTTGTTTGTATCCTCCGATTGATTTGTGGGAGCTGTGTAGGTGCATCAAACAGAATATAAGTTGGACGGTGACTGGCCTTAATTGAATTTAGGCAAGCTCCAACCTTCTGATTAACATTGAAACTTTATTTTTTATATTTTTTTATGTGAATTAAATAAAAGATGTAATCATTTGTGTATTTGTTTGTTGAATGCTTATTTCTGTTTTTTTTTTTTCATGTATTGTTATAAGGTTCAAATCATCAAAACCTTTCGTCAGGGGTCCTTGGATTCGAGTAAAGACTCAGTGGGGGGTCAATGGACTCCAATAATGAATCAGGGGCAGTCCCCGGGTTTCAGTAAAGGTTAAGGGGGGTCCACAGAAGTCAAAAGATTAAGAACCACTGATCTATGCAACTGGCACTCAAGTGAGGACTTTGCTGGAGGAATTTGGTACAAGAAGCTTTGTTGGCTTAGAGGATAACTCCTAATGGGGTAACTGGCAATGCACCATTTAAATAATTACAGGTCATAAATCTACTACCAAATTGGTTCCATAGTGGTTGGTCAGTAAACTGAAGGAGGATGTGGTGCCTGATAATTATGTAATGTGAGGCAAAGTTAAGTAATGTCAGCCGAAATTGAGAGACCAGAGTGACCGTAGAAGGTAAATGCTGGCACCAGGAGCCCCAATTTTATGTCAGGACAAATTTCCCGGATTCAAAAAAGTGGGTGAGGTTGAGAAGGAATTGCTGCATTGGTCAGATCCCAGTGATGTGGAGGAAGTGATGCTGTGTGCTGCCAAGCTGAAGGAGGTGGTGTATGGAATTTAGTTGGGTATCAGTATGCGGCAACAGACGTGGTTGTAGTTAACAGATGGAGGATGGTAGTGAGAAGAAGAACTGTGGGTTCTGTGATACACCTTCTCTATCTAGTTCTCCACCTTAAATATTAAGTGCACTGGCTGACATTTTTTAGTGAATTGGATCTAAAGCTGTTGCTGATTCTTCTGATCTTGTAACTGAGCATGGTGTCAAATGAAGCACGTGTGCAGGGTACCAAAATGCTTTGATGAGTCTATCGAAGGTTAGTCATATCAAAAGATTTGTTGTTAAAGTAGGTGTGTTTAGGTTGTGTGTTGTTTGTGAATACTATGAATGTGTGTGTTGTGTGAAAAGAGACAGGTGTGTGGTGTTGTGTGTATGAATTGTGGAATTAGAACACAATTGGTCAAATGTGGGGGGAGATTGTAGTGTAGGAATGGATTGGTGAAAGTTAGTGTAGGTCTGAATACCTGGAGGAAAGCGGAGTATGGTGTTCCTCCTCTCCTGAAGATATGAACTAAGGGACTCGTTTAGAGTTTGGCAGATGGGGTTACTCTATCACAAACGTGACAGATATCCCATCCGCCATAATACGATCCCATTATACCCTATGGGAATCGTAATTGTAGCAGAAGGGATATCCGTCACGTTTGTAATAGAGTAACCTGTCCGCCACACTCTAAATCAGGCCCTAAGGTGTGCTTTAATAAATTGGTGTTTTTAAATCACTGCCTATCCCTTGCAAAGAGCGAGCAGTTCACATTTTACCTGCTTTTTAGGTCAAAGCCTACAAGATAGCGCAGCTGTCTGGTTTGCTTACAACTTTTCTGGGCATTCTGAAAGCTTCCCGGGAAAATCGTTTTGCCTATTGCTTACTACTGGCTTTGTGGTTTATAACTCACAGTTAGATCCTTTGTATTTGCTGGCTTTATTTGCTTTAGGCTGTCCAGCGGAGTGTGTCCCTCCTATGAGCTTCCCTTCTTTACTGTATCCTTCCGGTTTCTCCAAGCAGGCTTTTAAAGCTGTGCGTTAAAAGACAGAGGTCAAATGTCAGGCTCTGTCATCCGAGGGAGCTTGTTGTTTACTTTTCTTTCTATGACTTCAAAGTGAGAAAATGTATGTGACAATCCTGCTGAGAACCCATGTGAGACAAGAGACTGTAGGGTGTTATTGTTTCTAGCACACAACAAACATGAACTGTGTAGATGTTTCAGAATGTATCAGAATTAGGAAAGTACAAATTAAGTACTTTTTTTTGTAAATCTAAAGAGTGGTGGAAAGAATCATTTGAATATGATCAAAACTCATCAATACACTAGGTGATGACATTTCCACACATTATCGCTGATGCATAGTAAAACTGTACATCAGTGCAAATATAATGGTCATTTCACTTGAAAATGTATCGTCTGTGTGCTATCACACCACACATACTCCACACTACATCACTTCACTTTACGCACCTCCACTCTATGCCTTTCCTCTCTACTCCACGCTTCTCTATTCAACAGTGCTCCACTCTACATGTCACTCAACTCTATTTTATTCCCCTCCACTATGCCACTCCACTAATAAAAATCTACCCCAGTATAACCCACTCCACTACAATCTACCAAACTCCACTACAATCTACCCCAATCTATTCCACCCCACTAAAGAGTACCAAAACCCACTCCATTCTCCCCCACTCTACTATCTACTCTAATCTACTCCACTCTACCCAATCTATTCCACTCCAGACAATCTACCCCACTCCCCTCCAATCTAGCCCATTCCACTTAATTTACCCCACTCCACCGCAAACAAACCTAACCCAATCTACCCAAATCTACTCCACTCCAATCTACCCCACCCAATCCACCCCAATCTACCCCACTCCTATCTACCCCACCCCGCCCCACTCCAAACAACCCACCTCCACCCCAATCCACAACAGAACTACCACACTCAATTCCACCTGAACTACCCCACTCCACTGTACTCCAGTCTACCCTACTCCTCCTAACTACAACCTGTCCCATTGAACCCCACTTCAATCTATCCCACTCCATCACAATCTACTCCATTCCACCCCAATCTACCCCAGTCTACCCCTATCTACTTCTTTCTACTCCACTCAATCTAACCCAATCAACCCACCCCACTCCAGTCTACCCCAGTCCTCTATTTCCCAATCTACTGCACTTCACTCGAATCTACCCCACTGCACTCCAACCTACCTCAATTTACAACACTTCACTCCAATCAACTCCAAACTCCAATCTACTGCTATGCACCCCTCTCAAATCTATCCCATTCCAAACCACTACACTCCAATCTACCCCACTCCACACTACCCACCTTCACTCCAATCTAGCCGATTCCACTTAAATATACCCGACACCAATCTAATCTTCCCCACTCCACCCCAGTCTACCACACTCCACTCTTGTTGCAAGTATGACAATGTTTGTCTGTGGAGTTATTTAGCCACTGTGTAACCCCTCACTACACTGGTGATGATGAAGGTGACCAGCTTGTGCACCCACTCTATGTTATGCTCAACAGCCACCAGTGCTAGCTCCCCAGTGCCATCTGAAGGGGCTATTGCCTGAGCCACATTATTGATCCCTGCCGACCACTGTATGGCTAACCCACCACTGAGAGAGTGCACTGTTGCTCTCATCCACATTTTGTACTGCTGCAGCCAAGGGGAGCAGTAAGGCATTGGGCTAAAGATTTAGTGCCTTTTATGCAAACTTTTTTGCAATCTCCTGGAAACAAGAGTTGAACACGAATAACAAAAAAACATAACCGACCTCAAGACAAGCTTCAAATCTCAAATGAACCTGGACTTCCAGAGGTTCAAAATGAGGTAAACCCATCAAAGAAAAAACTGTAGCTGCTGCAGGATGGCCCAACATCTGAATAATTAAGGTCCCGTCCGGGGAAAAGGTTACAATAGCTGTTACAAATTCACGAACGTTACCCGAGAATGTAGGGGTTGAAGGTGTCAAAACTCAAGACCCCAACATGCACCAGATCAAGATCTCCGTATGATCACCAAAATAGATGACTGCAGTCAGCCGAACCACACCAAGTCCCCCTCTGCGGCCGAACCTCAAATAGATGAAGAAGAGGACGTCTTCATGATTTAGGGACTGATTTGGAACTCGGCGGGTAGGTTATTCTGTCACAATGGTGATGGACATCCCATCTGCCGTAATCTAAGTCCCATTATATTATATGGGAATTAGATTTCAGCGGAAGGGCTATTGATATCTGTCATTGTTGTGACGGAGTAGCCCGTCCGCCGATTTCTAAATCAGGTCCTTAGTTTGTTGAAGGAGTCAACCAATGTGCAAAGAAGTGCAAATAAGAGGACTTACAGAGTTATGGCACTCATTGGCAGAGGAGCATCAATAAACATCATTGTAGAGAACAATACAACCAACTCTGGCCAAGACCAAAGTTAACATGACCTCCACCAAAATCTTTGCCAAAAGAGGCATGGAGCCCTTGTATTTAGCAGGCATGTTTGACAGCGATGTCACCCACACCATTGTTGCATTAGGTTCTTTATAAAAGCCTCAGGAACAGGCATCCTGATCAGCTGCTCCACAGCAGAAGAACTGAATTTAATAGAATTCACATACAGCATTTAGTTGCAAGAAATAGACACAGTTATTGAAGAATACAGCAGCCTCTTTAGAGGCTTTGGATGCTTGATAGCAAGTCTGAAGAGGCTACTTAAATAGAAAAAGGGAGCTTAAGACTGCAAAAATACCAGTTGTTGCAGAAGTATGGACCAGGGAGTAATATCCCGGCAGACTACTTATTCCATCACACCTGTCCAATTGCAACTGAGGGTTCGTCCCACCACGCTGACACCCATGAACATGTTTTGTGTGCCTTCTCCTTTCTTTTCCCTCTCTTTTCTCTGGCCTCTCCTGCATACCACCCATTATATACTGCATCAGGCCTAGCCCTGCCCACCTCCTTCCAGCACCCCTTCCTCCTCCCAGGACCTGCAAAATGGAGGCTACAGTGCAGAGCTCTCTCTGTGCTGCTGCATCACTCTTGCTCCTGTGTTCTCCTTGGTTTTTCAGCGCCTTGAGACCCTCAAGGGTGATTTGCAGCGCTTTATAAATTCTTGTCTGATAGATAGATTAATTGAGTGATTGATTGATGCTGACATGTTCGTAACAATAGAATGGCTGAAGGCACTCTAACTTGAGGTGATCACACATGACATTTTCCAAAATTCTTGTTTAAAGAAGAAGTTCAAAGAAGTGGCAGAATGAACCAATGGGTGGCCTTCCTCACTGATGTACCTGATAAAGATGAATTGGATCACCTGTACCTCAAGGTACTGTCGACTGTCAGGAGTGAACTCAGCCATGTGGAGGGAGGAGTTCTGCTGAGAGGTGAGTGGTTGGTCATTCCTCAAGCTCTTCGATATTGAGGGAAACACACCATGGGCACAGAGTAGCAGTGAAAACAAAAAACAATCTCAGGGAGAAGGTCTGATTTCCTGGCACAGACACTTTGTAGACCAGGTACTGAAACAATGTCAGTGGTTTCAGGTAGAAGTAGCCACAGGACTCCAGCTCCAGTCACAACAGAAGAATGCATTGCAGAACCATGGTAAGACCTGACTGCCAACTTAGGGTCTCTTCCAGATGGAAGGAACTTGTTGGTAGTCACGTTAGTAGCATCCACAGTATTTGAAGGTGTACACCTTAAATTTGAAAAAAAATTGAGCATCTTTGGACAACCATGATCAGTGGAGCAGAATTCTACCAGTGAATGCAATCCATCAGAGTACACCACACAAATGTTATGCCCCAGTGGCGTCAGACTAATGAAAACCCTGGCCATCCATAAGAAGTGCCTATGTGCACATGCACACGCTTACTCTACCACACGCTGTCTCCCAGCAACACAAATGTTTGTGCGCACAATGAGAGACATTATCCGTACTTCACTGAATTGGTCCCCGTGGGGCTCGACGCATAGGTGAGTCAGAAAAGGAGGAGAGAAAGCAATGACTCAGCCAGTGGAGCAAGGAGCTAGAAAATTAATAACATCAGACCAGCAGAACTGGTGCAGGTCCAAAATAGGCACGGAGGTGGCAAGCTCAGGATGCCTTTTGAGGAAGGAATCTAGACAGGGAGGTACCATGGTCACTACAAATTGAGGACATGAAAGTGCCACCCAGAATGTGTGATCCTTCAAGAGACTGCAGCTGATGTTCTGGATGGCAAAACAGACTTGAAATAATGGATCACTGACAGAATATAGTGTGGACAGAATATTGTGTCAAAAATATCATGGGCCAAAATATTGGGAAGGTAAGTGCAAATAAGTAAGTATAGTTTTATTATTCTTAGGTCCACATCTACGTACCTTGAAGATATGTATGCCTTCAAGTTGCATATATGTGGAGTTATATATAGTAAAACTTTACTTAACTATACAAACGTAGCTCAGTGATATTTGTGACCTCGATATTTTTGACACAATATTCTGTCCCACGATATTTGTATTTCCTGTATTCTGTCTAAACACCGAAGTGACAACTCAGAGCCAGAAACATGACGAGGATGCACCTCTAGAGAGGGGTGACCACTCACCCAACGTCTCTGAGGCTTCCACACATCAGCCGAGACAGAGCCACCCTGAACTCGACCAATCACGCGAGGGAGATCCAGGTCGATACTATCTGCATGCTAACCCTCTACCTTCAGAGAGGCTGCTAGATTATGCCTGGTGATCTGGTCACTGGACTGTAATTTAATGATAAGGTCTTATTATTAGACTATGACTCAAGACCCATGTAAAGAAGGAATGTAGTGTCCCATCGAACAAGCACATAACACAGCTCACCCATCCACACGCCAGGCGTTGCGTCTGGAGAGCACAAGCTCAGTGGTTGGAAGCATGACAGTGTGCATCAGTAGGGTCATTTGGCCAATGTGTCCCGCTAACTGCACTCCCGGCTTTCCTTGGTCTTCCTGTTATTTCCCTTCTTGGCCTCTTTAGCCATCCCTACGATCCATACTTCTTTACCCAATCCGAGCCCTCCATTTTTACAACACATCCTTACTCCTCCACCTCTTTCCTCAATAATTCTACCCTGTTCTGATTTTTACTCCCAGACCCTCTCTTTTCTCATCATTTACTTTCTTCTGTTCTCTGTGCTCAGCAGTTCCTGTTCTCCCTGCTTTTCTCTTCTTGTCCCACTCTTTCCTCAGCAGTTCCTCGTGCCCACAAGTAACTATAATTCGTGCTCCCACTATGCACAGTTTTCTCATCAACAAATTTATTGCAAATGTTGCAGTGATATTATCAATGATGTCATAGACGATGTCATGTCTGATGTAATTTTTGGGGTAACTAGCAGTGCATGGCAAGGATGTGAATTATAGGTACCTTAGGGCATGAGTTACAGTTTCTTGAGATAAGTATAACTATAACTTGAATTTCAATGGTTTTTGTGTGTAAAATCCTAACCTAACTATAATGTCCCTGTAACCTTTGGCATTTTTTAAGTAAATTTCCAAAGCTTTTTTAACGTAAAGTAATATTTAAATACCATATATTAGACCTGTCATGTATGTTAGTCTTGACATGGTTTCCCCTGTCCTTTTGCATCTGACCTCCTGTTTTCATCCTGTGCTGAATTTAGTTTTTGCTGGCCCTAGGACCCTGAGCACTTTACCACTGCTGACCAGTGCTAAAGTGAATGTGCTCTCTGTCTAAAAGGTAATGGTAATTGGTTCATCCATGATTGCTATATTTAATTTACTATTATGTCCCTGGTATAGTGCATCAGGTGGGCCCAGGGCCTTGTAAAGCAAATGCTACTAGTGGGCCTGCAGCACTTGTTGTGTAGCACCCACACGAGTAGCCTGTAAACATGTCTCAGACCTGCCACTGCAGAGTCTGTGTGTGCAATTTTAAACTGCCATTTCGACCTGGCAAGCATATCCACTTTCCAGGCACAAACCTTTGCTTTTACTATATGTAAGTCACCCCTACGGTAGGTCCAAGGCAACCCCAAAGGCGGGGTGCAGTGTATTTAAAAGGTAGGACATGTACTGGTGTGATGTACAATTCCTGACAGTGAAATACTGCTAAATTCGGTTTTGTCTTTTGCAAGAACGATCTCTCCCATAGGCTAACATGGGGATTGCCTTGAAATGTCATAAGTGACATTTCCCATTAGGAGCAGATAGAGAACTGGAGTTTGGGGTCTCTGAACACACAATTTAAAATAATCTTTTGGTGAAGTTGTTTTTTAAATTTTAAGTTTGAAAATGACACTTCTAGAAAGTGGATATTTTCTTGCTTAACCATTGTGTGCCTCTGCCTGATGTGGAATACACATCTGGTTCAGGATGACAGTTGGGCTGGTTGTGAATTCACTATAGACAGTCACACAAAGGGAGCTGAGGTGTGCCCTGCATATCTTGATGGATCTTCTTTAGCCAGAGTGGTATAAGGAGCTGACACATGCACCTGAATAGGGCTGTGCCTGTTCTTACACAAAGCAGTCTCCAACCCCCTAGAGTGTGCCTGGGGCCAAAGCAGGGAAAGACTGGATCTTAAGCACTACAAAGACTTCTCTTTGAAGTTTGCCTACTTCAAAGGCAGAACTGGGTATAAGTACAGGACTTCTAACCCCACAAAGTTGGAATCCTTCAGGACTGAGTATATTCTGGCAGGAAGAAGAGCTGGATGCTTTAAGAGGGACTGCCACTCTGCCTGTTGATTTGCTATGCTGGCCTGCTGCTTCTGTCCTGCGAGTGAAAGGACTGGACTTTGCTTTTTAAATACTGCTTCCAAACGTTCTCCAAGGGCTTGGACTGAGTTTGCCTCCTGTTGTGTAGTCTTAGGGACATCAAAGACTTCATCTACCGACACCTGGACTCTCTTGCTGAGAGTCCTGACTTGCCAAGTGGTGCCAAATCAAGTTCCTGGGCCCTTGGGAGTGAGTTTTGGTGCAACCATGAAGAAACCGAGTACACCGACTCCCAAGCGACTTCAGAACCTGTGCCGCAGTCCGACTCTGTGCCGCTGCCTGCACCAGAACCATGGTCCCAGCTGAGTGCAACGACTATCATTGACACTGCAGGCCCAACATGACCACAGCACCTCCGAAGTCCCACCACAGCGTAAGTCCCGACTGCTTTGTGTCACCGATGTCCATGACACCCGACTCCTACTCCAGCACAGCACTTGTGGCCCCGTGGTGTGATTGTGACACTGCAAAGTAGACACCTTGTATCTGCTGGATTCATTAACCCCGCAGGGTCGTAAGGAATCAACGCCTCGCCATGGACACCGCATCACCTCCCCTGCAACTTTAAGGAACCAGCGCCTCACCTCCCCTGCCTAGCAGTATGAAACTGACGCCTCACCTCCCATGTAGCAGTAAAGAATGAACACCGCACCAGCTCTAGCGACGCCTCACCTCCCCGACTCCGGGCAACGGTTTTGTTTCCTCATTTTCCAAAATTTTGTACTTGGGGTTCAGTGGGACTCCATGTCCGGTCCGCACTCCCTCACCAGGGGTGTCAGGCAGTTGAGAACGACTCAGCCAAAACACTGCGTTAGCCCCGGTTGGGGCAATTGTATTTCTAAGCGCTATACTAAGATACAAAGTATCTTTGCTTGTGTATGTTGGACTTTTGTCATTTTGGTCTTGTTTTATTCAGATAAATATTGGCTATTTTTCTAAACTGGTGTGGAGTACGTTTGCGGTGCTTCACTCTTTTCCTGTGTGTGTGTGTATACAAATACTTACACATTGCCTCTGAGGTAAGCCTGACAGCTCGTGCCAAGGTACCAAGGGGGTGAGCAGGATTATCTTAGCTGTGTGACTCCCTTACCCTGACTAGAGTGACGGTCCCTACTTGGACAGGTTCCAAACCACTACCAACTAGAGACCCCATTTCTAACACCATACATTAATCCTACTGCTGCCGCGCACCTATACCTACTTGTTTTAGCTATATATATTTACTGTCATGATATATACTAATCCACCACTAATTCCTTTTGGGTTCCAAAGTAGCGTGCTACTCGCCGAAAAGCAATTTGACACCTTGTCAGGGGTAGTAAGCGCTATATAAATACTACTACAATACAATAAGTTAGTAGTCAATATTCAGACTGTTCTGCCTACAATATTTTTGAAGCATGGTATTTTTGTGGTTGTTTTTCTGACATACGATCTTTTCCTCCTCTCTTTCCTCGGTAGTGCCTTCTTCCCCTCTCTCTTTTTGCAGTAGTCCCTGCTCTGCACACCTCTTTCCTAAATAGTTCCTGCTCCCCACACTTCTTTTTTTTACCAGCGTCTGCCCCACCATTTTTCCTCAGCACTTCCTCTCATCCCTCTTCTGTTACCCCTTCAGTTCCTTCCTCTTCCCTATCCTCAGCCATCACTTTCTTCTTCTCTCTCTCCTCAGCAGTTACCGTTCTCCATGCCTCTTTCCTCAGCAGTTCCTGCCCACTCTACCTTTCCCATCTTGGCCTTCTCTTTCCTCAATTGTTTCTGTCCTCCTCTTTTTTCCTCAGCAGTCTCTGCCTTTCTCCACCATTTCATCAGCAGTTCTTTTCTCACCATCTCTTTCCTCAGCAGTTTTTGCTTTCTGTTTTTCCTTCCTTGCCATCTTATCGCAGCAGTTCCTGACACCCCTCCTCCGTTTCCTCAGCACTTCCTCTCTTTCCTCAGCGGTTCCTGCACACTATACCTTTACAATCTTGTCCTTCTCTTTCCTTAGTGGTTTCTGCCCTCTGCTACTTTTTCCTCAGCAGTTTTTGCCCTCCTCCTCTCTTTCCTCAGCAGTTCTTTAATTCCCCTTCCCTTTCCTCAGCAGTCCCTGCTCTCCATCCTTCTTGGCCCTCTCTTTCCACAGCAGTTCCTTACACCCTGACCCCTCCTCAGTTTCCCGAGAAGGTCCTTTCTTCCCCATATTTTTCGTCATCATATATTTTCTTCACCTATTTTTCCCCCAGTAGCTCCTGCTCTCCATGGCTCGTTTCTCAGCAGTTCCTGCTCAGCATTTTGTTCCCTTCTTGGCATTCATTTCATCAGCCGTTTCTGCCCAGGTCCTCTCTTTCCTCAGCAGTTTCTGCCCTCCTCCCCTCTTCTCTCTGCATCTCCCCCGTTCTCTGCTTTCCTCCTGTCTGACCTGGATGTACCTCCAGGTAAACATTAAATGAATTCCCAACCACCCACACAGCGCCTCCTCCCTGCTGAGTCACGTCTAGCTTAGCATGACCCGGCCCTAGGAAAGTCAACACAAATTATTATCTGAGAAATACTGGGCGGCTCAGAAAACATCCATCCCGCTGCCCCTATAAATAGAATTCTTTATTCTTCCCCTGCATCTGACGCTGTCAGACTGAACCAGCTGCATTCCGCGCAAGATTCCGGGAATAATAGCTCGGCTGGTTCGGTTACTGCTGCTCATGTGCTGAAGGCTCACCTTCCAGGTCATGTTACTATATGGCAGATGTCCGAAATTTAATTTTGCATTTCCTAAACAGCGACTCCCTAGAAATCGCTATTTAGGAAATGCACAATGGAATGTACACAAATAGTGATTCTTTCCAGTGGGCCTAATGGCCCATTGGTAGCAATGGTTTTGCATTTTCTAATTTGCAATTTGCCAATAGGAAATCGCAAATTACTATGGCCCTAAGGCCCCCCTTGACACACCCCAAAAACAGGAGGTGAACATGTAACCTGCACAAATGCCCTAGAGGCATGTTCACACTAAAGGAAACTTTAAAAAATGCATTTTGGGTGAATTCTAAAATTGCACATGGGGCCAGATGTAGCAAACAGTTTGCGAGTCGCAAACCTGAGTTTGCTATGCAGAAATGTATTTTGCGAGTCGGAACCGACTCGCAAAATGCATTTCAGAGTCTCGCAGTGGAATGCGTACGCGGTCGCAAATGGAGTCGCAGTTACCATCCACTTGAAGTGGATGGTAACCCACTCGCAAACGGGAAGGGGTCCCCATGGGACCCCTTCCCCTTTGTGACTGGACCCCAAATTATTTTTTCAGGGCAGGTAGTGGTCCAAGGGACCACTACCTGCCCTGAAAAAAACCGAAACAAAAGGTTTCATTTTTTTTTTCTAAGTGCAGCTCCTTTTCCTTTAGGGAAAACGGGCTACACTTGGAAAAAAAAACTGCTTTATTTAAAAGCAGTCACGGACATGGAGGTCTGCTGACTACAGCAGGCCTCCATACCTGTGAGTGCCCATAGTCGCTATGGGGCCGCAATTTGCAACCCACCTCATTAATATTAATGAGGTGGGTCTTTGCGACCCCATAGCGACTCGCAGAAGGTGTCTGAGACACCGTTCTGCATAGCAAATTGCGAGTTGCAATTTGCAAAGTACCTACATCTGGCCCCATGGTTATCAGCAACGTGGAGTCGAAGGTAGTTGCATTTCTTAAATGCCCATTTCGCTTTGAGGAAATGCTTTGTTAGTGTGCTTTGAAAATCGCAAATAAGAAATCACCATTTGCAATTTTCTATTAGAGGATCGCAAAATGAGTATTCTGATGGGTAGAAATAGCATTTATGAATACCTTAAAGGACCTTGTACCTAAGGAAAGGCCATTTAGCATTTCTTAACGGACCGAAAATGCGATTCGGGCCCTTAAGAAATGCACATCTGGCCCTTTGACACAGCTGCCAGGTTAAGCGCTGTCCTGGCTGACAATGGAGTTGTCAGACTTCGCGAAATACGAAGTAAGAGCCTGGCATAGATGACCTCACAGAGTGACCTGGGAAAGTTGAGAACTCTCTGCCAACTTCAGCCAATTCTGACTTCTCAGACAAGAGCACTGTGCATGCTAAGATAGTTGATGTAATACTTTTAATGTTAATAAGAAAAAACTACACATCACAGATTGCTAAGTTATATTGACTAAAAGGCCCAGGCTGACAGATGACACCTTTGCCAGCTACATTTATTTATTTCTTATGTTTTTTGGTAATTTGATGTACGCTCGTAAGTGTATTACAGTTAATGGCACTTTTACCACTTTACCGAAGAATGCCAGGAATCAACAGTCTACTCCATTAAAAAAACTGGGCAGGGTACCAATACAGTGCATTTTCATGGCGGGGGTACCGGGCCTCTCCATCAGAACTAGTCTAGTGGTCAAGTTGGAATTTATGGAAGGCGGTGGCATTGTTTTAAATCACAGCTTTCCCCAAAATTGTGTTGGCTTGGTCAACCACATTTAGACATATTACTCAGCTCAGAGTACTCACCATCAGGCTAACAGCTGCTAGTCAGTGTCTGCTAATAAAACTGTTCACTAGATTCATTTCATTTATTTGGGACCAGCACCTGGGGAGCGCAGTGGTGGTAGATTTAGCTGGGACTGGTGAACTATAAGGCTGCACCAGGGTTTGGCTGGGGGCAATAATGTATCCCAGAGATGGATATTTTCCCTACCAGATCCTCAAATGCTGCCTTCCTGGATGCCAACTGATTTCAAGTTAAGATGGCAATGGCATACAAGCATGTGCAATGCAATCAGGCTCGCATTTGTGAAAGTTAGAGCTATTGGCATTGTAAATGACAGAGGCCCTCATTATGACTTTGGCGGTCTTCATTGAAGATCGCCATAGCCACGGGCGCAAGGAGCCCGCCAGTGCTGGAGGTTTTCTGTCTGCCATATCATGGGTACTGTCGGATTTCCGCCACACTTTGGGTGGAACTCCGGCAGTAGTCGTGCAGGCGGTGGAAGCACCCCTTCCCATTCCCTGCCAGATGACCTTCTCCCTGGACCAGGTGAGGTGATCGTCCGACCCAGGAGGGGGTGGGTTAAGGATGGGGGGGTGTTGTGTGTGCATGTATGAGTGTGTGGTATCTGCATGTGTGCATGAATGTATGTGTGTCTGTATGTCAGTGTGTATGCATGTCTGTAAGTCAGTGTGTATGCGTGTCTCTAAGTCTGTGTGTATGCGTGAGAGTATGCATGTTTGGATGGGTGTGAGTATGTGTGCATGAATGCGTGTATGAATGGAGTTGTGCATGCGTGTATGGATGTTGAAAATGCGTGCATGTAAGTGCAGGTGAATGGGTGTATGTGTGGTGTGTGTGGGTATCTGTGTGCATGTACGCAGTGAGGGAGGATGGGGGCGCCATGTCAGTAGGGAGGGTGAGGGGTGCTATGTCAGTATTGGGGAGGGGGCGCTATGTCAGAAGGGAGGGTGCTGTTGCTGGAGGGGTGGAGGGGGGTTCTAGTGCTTGCAGGGGGAGTGGGGAAGAGGTCCCCCGGTGACAGGGAAGCAATTCCCTTTCACCGGTAGCCCTATCGCCATGGTTTTCATGGTGGTGCTACCACCACGGAAACCATGTCGGAAGACCAGCTCCTAATACCACCGGCGGTCTTCTGTGGACCGCCGGGTTGGAGATGATCATCTCCGGCCCAGCGGTTCAGACAGCCATGGTCGTATGAGTGGAGATGTGATGGGTTGGCAGAGGACAACCCGCCACACTCATAATGTGGCAGTCTTCACCGCCAGCCTGTTGGCGGTGGGACTGCAACACTTACCCTGGCGGTCGGAAGACCGCCAGGGTCAAAATTACCCCCAAAGTCTTTTAGCTATGTGTTTTGGTTTGGAGTGGAGTGGTTGTATGTGGTTTGGAGTGGAATTATGTGGGTTGAATTGGAATTGTTAGTTGTGGAATTGTGTGGTGTGTAGTGTATGTGTGTAGTGGAACTATGTGACATGGTGAATCTATAGGGGTGAGAGTGGCACAGAATAGATAGAAAGGAAGATAGCGAGGGATAGGTAGTTTGTGCACGAAGTGGTGAATGAACTCCAGATAGTGTAGCAGAAAGAGTGTTTGGGAAAGAGAGAAAGAAGGACAGAGCAGGCCACAGATGCATAAAGAGGGAGCGCCTGTGTACGCAGAAGAGACCCCAAGAAGAGGAGGAAAGAATGGGTTTGAGGGACAGAAATGTTGAAAAGGTACAGGAAAGGAATTGTGCTTGAAGACCTGAAGTGACCTAATATAAAAGCATTGGGAAAAGTGCACGTGAGAGCGAGAGAGAGGTGTGATAGAGAGTACGAGAGAGAGAGAGGGGCAGGTAAGAGGGTCACCCAGAGGTTGGGGGGTTGTGGCGAGAAGTGGACTTTTGCACAGCATGAGGTGGTACAGGAAGGTAGCATGAGTTAGCCGGCAGTATAGAGAGGACACATGGAGTGTGAGGGAGAGAGGAGAGGGGGTTGTAGCAGTGTGAGGGAGAGGGGCAGGGTGTGTGGGGGAGAGATGATAGGGTTGGTGGAAGCGCGAGTTAGGGATGTGTTGTTTTAGATATGTTTGTTGTGGAATTGTGTGGTGTGGGATTCTGGGGCCAGGTGTGGAGTTTACAAATAAGTTGTGTTTGTCAATAGGAGTATAAAGAGAGCAGCACATGCTAAATTAATGCAGGTTTAGAGGGCAAAGAAAACCAGTGGAAATGTCAAGCTTGGATCTACATTTCAAATCCACATGACTCTTGTTGCAACTGTAAGCTCTAGAGTTCTTTTAAATTATAGTTTATTAGTAAACAACAATTCTCCACTGGAGTGAATAGAACTAATGGAGTCACCACAGCTGATCGATTCACACGATGCGGGCGCAAAGAAAATCCATACTGTCCTGCCTCACCCCATGCATTCTTCTGTCAGGCCAAGATGTGTGGCAGCAGCACACGGTTACCCTCTGCCCCTTCCACGCAGCAGGGCAGAGCAGCTGAGACCCCTGTACCAGTCACAGAGAGCAAAGTTTTACGCCCACACCTGAGGCTCACGCTGCTGCCACAACCGGGCAGAGACTGCACAATATTGTGTCAGAAGAAGCTTCCTCAGTTTGTTGTTACCAGACACTGTACCAGAGAGTGTTCACACCAACCACTGTTTCTTGAACTTAAGAACACGTGAACTGAGCCAAGACTACCATGCCATGAGGCACATGGCTGCGAAATGGCAGAAAATCATACAATGGCCCTACAAGAATGATACAGCATGTCATGGCCTTTCAGATAAATGCCATCGTATAATTAGCTCACAAAGTAGTTTCTTTTGCAGACTTGCACTTAGAGCCCTATAATAAAAAGCACAGGGGGTAACAAAAGACAAAAAAGAGATTTTCTGAACTCCTTACATGACTAAATTAGTCCAGGCACAGCCCAATGCCCGCGGTCCACACCAGTTCCCTGAGCGCACGGCGCTGCTCTCACCTGCCCATAGTGTGTACTCCTCGGCAGAGGCCCGCTTTGTGCCACTGTGCCTGCGGCTCTTGGGGTGCATGTTTCCCATCCTGGGGGCTGCAGCAAGAGCAACTCCTGTTCCTCATCGCCACAGGCTGGCTGCCAAGAAGCGGCATGCAGGCAGCCCACCAACGACTCAGCCCGTAGGCAGTGCACATCTGAAATCAGAATGGTAGCTGTTGAGACAGTGGCATGCATTCATTAGCATAATCTACCTAACAAATGACGGTTGCTGCACGCTGATTTGTTAAGATTAGATCTGTTTTTGCAAACTTGAATTTAATAGCTGTTTCAGGCATGGAAAGTACACCGTTATTTTATATTTATTTTAATTTACTATATACTTTTATGCGTCTTTTTATTTGTGACTCCCACTAATGAAAATGGTTCGACTATTGAAACTTCAAAGTGCCATGGCAGCAATAGAGACAAAAGAAAAAAGTAGTGCACCCACACTAAAATATATGGCTGATCATGCAATAAACCATGTAAAAGGGTCAGTAAGCAAGGCGTAACAAAACAGCTTCAAGACGGGAGAAACGTAAAGTATTTACCAACAAAATCAAGGGATTTTTGAAAGGCATGGCCAGGAACAAATGAGAGTGATGGGCGTGGTCAAAGCCCACAGCACAGTTTACAACACGTCATAAAGAGCAGCGCTTGCACACTGCTATGCTCCACCTAAAAATGGGGTAGTGGCATTTCCAGAGGTTGCAGGTGTTTGTGGGACACTCTCTAAACAGGTGGTTCTGCATGACCAGGGCTCTTTGCTTCACACCTGTAATGGCTGCAATGGGGCTTCCCGGTCCTCAACTATGAAACAACCTGTTACAGAGTATATGAAACAGAAGTCTATAAAACAGCTGTCAAAATAAAACACAGCACATCAGAAAGCCCAAATTCTAACTTGCCTTTAATTAGGGGTAGGTGAAAAATTCTGCTCCGCCGGTGGAGTTAACAAACTTTTACCCACTCCACGTTCTGCTTGGAGCATGGAATTCTGGCAAAACTCTGCCAACTGCTGCGTGGTGGAGTTTTGTTTTGCACGCTGCTCATTGGTGAGTGCAAGAGAGAAGTTTGTACCCTAACGTGATTGTTAGGCGCTATAACTCCTCCTAGTGAGATTTCTCAATGTGTGGAATCGCGGCAGGACACAACCGTTCATGTTGAGAAAAGTACTGCTTCACTAGAAAATCTACTCGACTGGCAGAAAGAAGCAACACCCCCTGGTGCTCTGCATGGTGCGGTTCGTGCTGATTTTACAGCAAGATACAAGCTGCAACGCAAAAAATCTGCACAAGCAGTGTGACGTGCCTGAATTCCGCCACTCTTGGAACTCCACACAATCTCATTGAGATTTTATGTAACTTTGCGGAATTCCACGGAGTCAAACTCTACGAATTCCGCACAGCCCTAGATGAAATATTACTTCTTGTTCTTTCTCCGTTAACCTTTCCAGGTCAATACTATCTGACAGTATAAAAGGGAAGTGGCCAGTCTGCTTGGAGCATCACAATGGTGCTCTTGATTTATTGTTCGTTCTAGAAGGCTTCTAGTTTTCTACCAACTTCTGAATCAAAGATTCCAGCTATTGCTCTTATCCTACCTGTAATCATAGATGTTTTTTCTGTTGCTTTTTTCCTCCTAGGAACTGAAGTTTTCTTTAGTCTGGTACAATTACCACACTTCATCCAGTGACCATTATGGACCCAGAAGTGTATATAGAAGGCACCTGGAGTAAGAGGCATCAAGAAGAATGTCTCAGAAGACCCGCGCTTGAGAGATGGTTTTCCTTTCTTGTATACTGGTACGATCCAACTGGATTTTCTTGATTTTGGGAAGACTTGTTTGTGTGCAAATATTGTAACAGAAGCAGCTAGAAATTGCAACCACAAGGCGGCAAAATATAGGAAGCGCTCTGGTGGTATCGTATGTGGTCGGAAGATTTGTTTGATTTTCAGGATTTCAGTTGCATCTTGGACAACGTCTGGTGCACACCAGTCAATCTAACAGTTTGTGTTTCCGATCTCTGTCATATTGGGCTTGACTCAGAAATAGGACTTATTGTTGTTGAAGACATTTTGGAAATGTGCTATTCATTCCAATCCAGTCTGTTTTTTATTTATGTTTTGGATCCCTACTGATGTCCACATAAAAAAAGATCAGTAAAAACAGTGCATATACATAAATATATGAATTCTGCAAAATTTACTCAAAAATTCAGTTCCTTGAGGTTGATTGCTCCACCTGGAGCTATCATGGCTTTGTGATCAACAAAATCAACAGTTCAGGCCAGCCGCGGCACGCGGGACCGCTACAGTGTCGGGAAGACCCACAAACAGTATTTTTGGAATTGCAGTGTGTCGTGATCCTTGCAGTGAGCTCTGGAGAGCGGTGTCGCGGTGTCGGTGCGAGAGTCGTCGGGCCCTTGAAGTCACACGCCTTGCGGACCGAACTCTGGGCAGATGAAGTCAGGAGCACTGGCGTGGATGGTGTCGGGGCTGCGGTGCAAAACGGGACAATGCGACGTGCGTTGCCTACAGGTCACGGTGAAGGCAGCGACTCAGTGACGGCGGCGTCCAGTGGCGTCAGTGAGACCATGGCTGCGGTGTGAAGCGGGGTGGTGCAACATGCGGTGTCACCAGGTCAGGGTGCAGGCAGCAGCATCGTCGTTGTGTCAAACTTTGTCTTTGACTTACCGTCCAGACCAGAGGGAGATGGGGCACGGTTTCGGTTCTCTGGCCGAGGTAGGGGCGACCCCTTCCGGTAGCCACAGTGCTGTTGACAGTTAGACGCCACTACAGTCCGTGCCGTCCAGAAGGAGTCCCTGAGGAAAACCCCAGTAGTGAAAAATCCTCCAGACTGGAACTCCCTGGAAGAAGGAGGACACAAGGAAAAATCTGAATCTTGAAACCAGGAAAAAACACAGGGAGAACAGGAAAAAACAGGAGCAAAAACTGGACTTCAAAATGAGAAGGCCAGCTGGAATGTAACCACCACCGAGCAGTGTTGCAACGCAAGGAGAAAAGAAATCAATGCCCTTATATACCCCTAAACAGGAAGTTATTAACAGGAATAGGAAAAACGGCCATCTTAGATTGGGAAGGGGAAATAGAACAAAATAGGAAAAAATGCCATAGGAATAAGGGAAACAGGTACATGCAGGGAACCAGAGAAGGGAAAGGTATGATGGGATAGCAGAAAAAATGGCTTCCCACAAGAAGAGAAGAAAGAGAAGCCCAAGAGGGAATCCCAGGTAAGTGAAGGGCCGAGGGGGAGGGCGCCCAAGGGCTTTTACTTAATTTCAGCACACCCCGCAAAATGTGCGGCGAGAACCGAAGCCCAAGTCTGGGCTCCCACCGTAGTGGAGAGGACGACGCAAGGCCGGAAAAAGGGGGCGCAGTGGGCCCCGCGGCCTGTCAAATGGACCGCAGCACCTGCTGCGACCAGACGGCGCCCGACCATCCCAGCGGCCCAACACGTTGCTAAATCGCAGTCATCGGTAGGCCCAAGCCAGTGGTGCGGGACGGTGCTTCGTGACCCTCACGAGCGGTGTCCACAGGCCACAGTGCAGGCCGCAGCACCGGTGTCAGCAAGAGCGTCGTCGTCGGGGATGCCTAGGCTACGGTGTAAGCAGACATTGGCGGAGTGCGGGGCCCACAGGTCGCGATGCGAGTAGCGGCTTGGTGAAGTCATACGAGGATGGCGTTGGTGAGACCAGGGTCACGGTACGAAGTGGGGCAATGCGACTCCGTGCGGCGTCGACAAGTCACAGTACAGGCCGGCGGCTTCATTGCACACCACTGTACTCTACACCACTCTGCAACGCTGCTCTCTACACCCCTGCAGTCTATGCCAATGCACTTTACAATGTAAAACTCAACTCTACGCCCCTGCGCTCTATGCCAATCCACTGTATGCCACTCTAATCTACTCTACACCACTTTGCTCTATGCAATAACGCTCTGTGCCACTCTATGTTACTGCACTCTACCCTGAACCACTCTATGCCACTTCACTCTACTGTGAAACAACCTACTCACTGCACTCTATGCCACTCTACTCATAACCACTGCACTCTGTGCCAACTCACTTCACACCACTGCACTCTACTCTGCATCACTGTACTCTACACCACTGCTCTCCATGCCACTCTACACCACTGCACTCTGACACTCTACTCTACAACAGTGCACTCTCTGCCACTGAACTCTATACCACTTCACCCTGCACTACTCCACTCTACACCACTGAACTTTATGGCACTGTACTCTACTCTGCACCACTCTATGCCACTTCACTCTATGCCTCTGAATTCTATGCTGCACTCTATGCCCCTGCACTTTATGACACCGGACTCTACTCTGTGCCATTGCCTTCTGCACCACTCAACTCTATGCCACTGCACTCTACACCACTGTACTCCACTCAGAGCCACTCTATTCTGCGCCACTCTGCATCACTGCACTGTACGAAGCTGCATTGTACACTTCAAAATTCAATGCCACAGCACTGTATGCCACTATACTCTGCAATGCTCTACACCAGTGCACTCTACACCAGTCCACTCTACACCACTCCAGTGTATGCCACTCTACACAGCTCCACACTATGCTGCTCCAATACGCAGCACTTTCTGCCACTCAACCACACTCTACTCCACTCTTCGCCATCCCACTCTATGACACTCCATGCCACTATCCTCTATGACCCTAACATTTAACCATGCTGGACAGCAGCCATGCTGGTGAACTACATGACTAAAACACTTTGGCGAAGCCAATAGCTCTTGCATAGGCAAGACCTATTGGTTTTGGCAATGCTTGTTTTAGGATGCAACTTGATGGTTAGAGCAGATCAGATGTATGTGGCAAACCTGACCACATGATGGTGGGGATGCCCCACACTCTCCCCGCGAGTACCCCTGTTACGTTTGTACCCTGTGCTATATGTGTTACTGTCCAGAAAGAGTTGTAGCAGTGACTACACTGAGGTGGGTACTTGTCCACTGTGTGTAGGCCACGCTCCTTTCCTCACCTTAGGACTCAGAGAACACATTGATGCTGACTTAGGAGGCTCTCGCCTGGGGAGGGGACGCTGATAAAGGGGTAGGAGGCAGGATGGGGTTATGTATGTCTTTGAAAAAAAGGAAGTCTATTATTCCAGAAGGGGTTTCTGATAAAGGGGCAGGAGTCTGTCTCCAGTTATGTGTGTCTCTGAGAGCGAGAGACAGGACCCCCTGTCATGTTACTGAGGGGTGGGTATCAAGTGGGACCCTCTCACTTAACTGTAACCCCACTATGGATTTTGGAAATCTGTTGTACCTTCTGGGCTGGGCTGGACCAGTGACATAGGCTTCCAGGTAGATATCCAAAGGCTGTTTTATTGTGTATCCTGGGCCATTACGTTGAAGAACAGATTTCATTTTCAAGATCATTACTTGGGTCTAAAGAGATACATTTCTTGATACAGCGTACATGCCAGCCCTCCAGATTCAGACAGGAAGCAACAGATTTCAAGGCTAATCTCCCACCGCCTGATTCCTGTATGCAGAAACACGATTGCCGATTGATGATCTGGTGGTGACAATGCAGACTGAGCTCCGAAATTATCTATGCCCCCACTAGTTGTCAACAATATAGAGGATGTGTATACACTTTCAGACGCTGATGTGTGCACACATTAGTCAGTGGATTTTCCAGCCACAGGGCATGCACAAATTTAATGCCATTTGCAAACAAACACGTTCCTGCACGCTTCATAAGCATGCATGCCAATAGATCCAATTACGCAGAGAGACTCCCACTTCCCTCTTTTTGAAGCCAAAATAGCTTTAGTTTGGCTGTCTGTCACCAAAAATTGCCTCTTCTTCAATAGAAGTCAGTGGGGGAAAGGGATTATCCCAATTATTTCCTCTTCTAAAATGTTGGCATGTGTGATGCAAGCTCTATTTTTGCAGTGCTCTTGTATTCACCTTTTAGTTGGTGAGTCAATCAATGACTCGAAGACTGAATAAAGACCCCCCCGCTCCTGTGTGATTTGGTGATACACTATAATGGACGGTCTGTGAATGAGCAGGTGCACTGAGTAAATGTGTCACATCCTCCCCTATGAGGTACCTCTTGGGCCAGTAAGTTTGTCTTCCACTTCTACTACAGGAACACCCTACTAAAGTATTTCTTTTAGCTCTCCTTCAGTGGCTCGCCTCTCTCTCATGTCTATAAACAAAAACAGAGTGAACTCGTCCACTGTCTAGCCACACTCCTATGAATCTGTCTATTGTGTCTATGAACCCAGACACCATATCCTTGGCACCACAGTCATCAACATCTGCCTGAACAAGAGAACCTGGCTAACTTCATTTGGTTGTCAGGTTGACAAAGACGTTGAAGTTGTGTTTGCTGCATTTTCTTGTTGGCACAACACAGATACTATGTTGTTGTATTTCAAGATTCAGAGTTCCGTTGATGCAACTGGGCACCCAAGTGAGTGGGCGGTGATAGCGCTGTGTCTTGATTGAGGGAGTGTGGGAAATTGCAAAGATTTTACTAACTTCGGGGAGTTTGTCTAAATACTTCAGCAAATACATACAACAACTTCAAAAAGCAGATTTTAAAAAACTATTAAAAGTGCAGTTTTAAGTATGTTCTGTGTAGAAAGAAGCAGCACAACTTTCTTTTGAGAACAACTTTGTCATGAAAAGATGTTGGTTGAGAAATCTTCACTGAAAATGAAGTAAACGTTGTGAAGCTGCAACATTTGCTGGTGGAATCATAATTTCACAGACCTCTAGCCTTTCTCCCTAAAGCCTTCCTCTTTGGCCATTCTACTTTGATTGGGTTTTTTTTCGCTTGTATTTGGAAAATCAGATGTTATGTCATGTTATGGTTGTGTTACTGTTCAGTTATGCTGTGTTATATTATGATTATGTTATGGTTGTGTTACTGTTCAGTTATGTTATGATTATGTTATGGTTGTGTTACTGTTCAGTTATCCTGTGTTATGTTATGGTTGTGTTACTGTTCAGTTATGGTGAGTTATGTTATGTTATGGTTGTGTTAATGTTCAGTTCTGCTGTGTTATGTTATGAATATGTTATGGTGGGTTACTTTTCAGTTATGCTGTGTTATGTTATCGTTATGTTATGGTTGTGTTACTGTTCAGTTCTGCTGTGTTATGTTATGATTATGTTATGGTTGTGTTACTGTTCAGTTATGTTGAGTTTTATTATGATTATGTTATGGTTGTGTTACTGCTCAGTTATGTTGAGTTATGTTATGGTTGTGTTACTGTTCAGTTATGTTGAGTTTTCCTATGATTATGTTATGGTTGTGATACTATTCAGTTATGTTGGCTTAAGTTATGATTATGTTTTAGTGTGTTACTGTTCAGTTATGCTGTGTTATGTTATGGTTATTTTACGGTTGTGTTACTGGTCAGTTATGCTGTGGTATGTTATGATTATGTTGTGGTTGTGTTACTGTTCAGTTATGTTATGTTATGATTATTTTATGGTTGTGTTACTGTTCATTTATGTTGTGTTATGTTAAGATTGTCTTACTTTTCAGTTATGTTGTGTTATTATTATGTATGGTTGTGTTACTGTTCAGTTATGCTGTGTTATGTTATGATTGTGTTATGGTTGTGTTACTGTTTAGTTATGTTATGATTGTGTTATGGCTGTGTTACTGTTCAGTTCTGCTGTGTTATGATTACGTTATGGTGTGTTACTGTTCAATTATGCTGTGTTAGGATTACGTTATGGTGTGTTACTGTGCAGTTATGTTGTGGTATGATTATGTTATGGTTGTGTTACTGTGTAGTTATGTTGTGGTATGATTATGTTATGGTTGTGTTACTGTTCAGTTATGTTGTGTCATGTTATGATTTTGTTACGGTTGAGTTGTTATGTTATGGAAGGTTATGTTGTGCTAAGTTATGGTTATGTTAATGTTATGTTGTGTTATGTTATGTTATATTATGGTATGTTATGGTAATTAATTTGTGAAAGCACAAGCTATCTTCATGATCCCAGAGCATAGACACAGGGTGTCAAGCCTGGTATAGCTGCATCAGCCAGGTTGCATTGGGAGTGGGCAGGTGGGGAAGTCATGAAGAAGGCTGACATTTATTGGAAGGTGTTCTCCGAAGGTAGGGTCTCAAAGCTGAGAGCTCTACCACGGTAGGCCCCCAACAGTGCCAGCGAAAAGCAGGAACTGTAAGAGTGCCTCCACTGTAAACTCGATGGCCAGTGGCCAGGGTCTTACATTTTACAGACTGCTTCACTTCTCTCCGTGAAGTCAGTGGTGTCCCTCCCGTACAGGTGTAATATGTATGAACTCTTGAGATGGATTCAGAAGGCGCCTCGAAGCAGCTTGAACGCGCTGGAGTCCGGTCGCATCACAGGTAAAGACTGTTCCTACATTCTATCATGAAAAAAGGGGCTTAAAATGGAATCCTCATGGACAGGACTGACTATTTAGAGGTAAAATTGAATTGTTTGTGATAAGAAGGTTCCTTACAACATCTAAGGCTCTCATTGCGAGTGGTCCTGTATCCTGCCGAGTAACTCAGCACCCCCAGAGTTACGATACTGGAGGTACCAGTAACTTCGGAGAGGTTAGGAGGCGGGAGATACTAGGAGATCACAAGTGGGACTCTGAGGGTCCCCTTGGAAATGGGGAATTACCAGAAGAATTGGTCATTTGAAGTCTGAATCCCTGGTAATTTATAAAATTGTCCCACAATTTCATTCAGTGACTCCTGCTGCTGATGTGGCCAGAGTCTCTGGGTGAAACCACAGTGAATATGTTGTCCTGCGGCAGATTTTATAATCCCACTGGGGCCAGTAACAGTGGATACAGCTCCATCAAAATTACAGAGGGACTGATAATGAGGCCTTCCTGCCCCAGTGACTGGGTCCTATTTTTATAGGCAAGAGGTTCAACTTCCCAAATGGATATCACTTTTTACCAACAGGATCTCAGTTTTTCATTAAAAAATGAAATGTCACCCACTTTCTAACAGTGGCTAAAGAGTGGAGAGAGGTGCTTGAGACTTGCTACCTCATGTAGAGTGTTTACACATCCTTAGGATGGGCTGCGCATGCGCGTTGCAGGCTGCACTGGGCAAGAAGCGACCGGCAGGCATTGCGGCTTCCGCTGGATGAGATCAGAGTGCTGCGGAGCATCCCGCAGACTGTAGAGCAGAGGACAGATGCACTAGTGGACTCCTGACGTCTTTGGCTGGGTTGAGCTGGGGCGTGAAAGGTGCTGCCCGTTTTGTGAGGGTAACGGGGAAGTCGCACTATTAGATGACTGCCCCCGCTGTAGACTGACTCAGCACAGGCTCTGAGAATAGGGCACGAATAAGGGTTTGATTGAGTGAGAGGAACCCGGTAAAGCTGTAGTCCTCCAACAATCCCAAACCCACAGGCCACCCCTCTCACTTAGAGGTGGAAGATCTGCTGGGTCACCATTGGTGGAGCCTCAGCTTGCCCTATCAACAATAACCCAGGAGCCAGCGGACCAGCGCCACAGGGCTGCCGGGTCACGGTGGAAGTTATCTCACCCTACTCAGTGTTTACTCTTTTTTTGTTTTTTTTGCAGTTTTATATGACGCGAACACGAAGATATTAGAGTGCTTTACATGAACACCAGTTACATTACACAAGAACGCATTCATTTTTTGGTAGGCACCAGAGATTAACGGCCTTATTTAGGACTTGGCGGATGGGTTATTCCATCACAACGGTGACGGATATCCCGCCCACTGAAATCTAAATCCCACAGAACATAATGGGATTTAGATTGCAGTGGACAGGATATCCGTCACTGTGGTGACGGATATCCCGTCCACCGAAATCTAAATCCAACCATACGTGGTTTGCCCAGAATCACAAGATATTAAGCCAATGCCGAGACTCCATCTTTGTTCCCCAGCTCTATAGTTAGCACTAATGAAATATCCTAAACTATTGAAGGCAGGGCCATCATCACTGATTTTCCTAGCACTTGTAGCCATGCGAAGCCTGGTAGACAGGTGCACGAAAGGCCCTGATGCGCAGGAATAAAACTCTCTGCATGTCGGGACCATTTGCTTTTTGTTTAGAGAAAACAAACTCCAGAACAAAAGTAATGTTGGCGAGCGGACACTTTAAACATGGCGCCTGCCTACAGACCTTCAGTGGTGAGAAGGGACCCATCACAACCACGGCTCCCTTCATAGCAAATAGAGCCCCAGCAGGCAGGTGGGAGTATGTAAATAGGGTGGATAATTCTCCACCAGAGTTTCAACGGATGGCTCCGCCCACCACGCGGACCTGTGCGCTTGCCGCCAAAATAACCCCCCCCAAAGTAATTTTAGATACAGTTCATACTTATTTTAAAAAAAATCATTCACTGTCTTTTATACGTTGGTTTTCATTTAAATGATATTCTTAGATTTTTCCGAAACACACAAACTATTTTGTTTTGCCCAGCTCATTCCGTTTTACCTGCACTTCGCCGGAGGCTTTTCATCAATGTATTCCTCAAACTGAATCGAACAAGGCATTTTCAAAAAGTGCCCAACATAGAAAGTGCCTACTTTAAAACACATTAAAAATCTTTCATCAGCAGCTATCCTCAATTCTTGCATCCTTCATCATATAAATTACATCAACTTCCGGAATCATAGGGAGTGACTGTCCTGTTGTAGTATCTGGAAAGGAGAAATTCCCAAATTACTTCTGCCTCAATTAAGAGTTTTTATTAAGCAAGCACAGTCTTGCAGAATGCCTAATTATTGGCCTACGTTGCCCTCAGAGCTTCCTGTTTCTGCAAGGATTTCCTTAGCTTTGTCCCGTAAGTACTCTGGAACTGGGTGGCGCTGGTATCTCACTTGGACTTTTTATGCAAGCGAGCACTTTGGTTAGCTTTTCCTCATGAGGGACTCAGCACTGCAGTGTCCTGCCGGACAAGTAAAGATGGAGCCCCTCTCGCGGGGGTGTGCTAACACCCACCCATTACCCATCCAACACAGGCGCTACCATTCAGGTGACCCAGCTAATAAAGGCGTCCGGGCGCACGTGCCATGAGCCAGTTATGCACTCACCCCACCAGAGTCTGTGTCATTATTTTACTTACATGTGGGCCCAGGGGCCACTACTTTCCAAGCACCAATAACAGTGGCATAAAAATGCATTGAAAGTGTTGATTTTCACACAGAACTTCCCACTCCGATGAGTGGCAGGTACTTTGCGCAGTTCCCATGGTCTTTGTGACAATTCTGCAACCGTAGAAGATGAGGTTTCTTGCTCTGGGGTTCGTCCTCCTTTGGCTCTGCAAACTGGGCAAGTGCAACCCATGCATGAGAGGGGGAAAGTTAAGTACTCAACAGTCAAACAACAGACACAATAACGTAATGTCCAGTCCGGTGATTATATTTTAGGTAAAATAAAGTACTTTATTTATGCAGCTAAACAATATACTACACACTGCAAAGGTAGTTTCAGGTACAGTCGTGCAGTCTTCTTACAAGGCTACTGAAATGTCCATACCCTCTAAGGTGCCTGCTTCCACCCTCCTCTCTCTCTCTCTGGGAAGTTATTCCCTCTAGGGCAACTTAGACAATGATGTAGGAACTGATATAGATTAGTCTGAGGTGCACATCATGAGCAATTACCCCACATGTTAGCTCTTATGTCAGTTGAATAGTCTGTAGACCAACAAGCTTGTTCTGGTAAATGTTTTTACTCTAGCAGCCATATTCGCCGCAGTTTCACAGGTCAAGTGGGCCCAGGCCTGCGGTACCTGCTCAATGATGGTAGGAGTCTGTGTTACTGCCTGGTGTGGTGCGTAACCTCACAGTCCTAGGCTTCCGCACCAGCGTCGGGGGTCCACAGATAGCAGAGTTGAAGCCTCAGGACCAATGGAGTTTAACAATGCATGTGGCTGGCTCATCAAATATTGAAGCCCCTCAGCAGGGGCATAGTTTTGTGGGCGGGTGTTGTCTGGGGTGATACACCCCCCTAATAAATGTATTTTCTGATAACTAGTTGGGTAGACGTGTGTTCACTCAGGTATAGAGTGGCGTATGTCCGATTTCGCCTTGGATTTTTGCATGCATACAGACAAAAAAACCACACACACACATCTCTGTTTTGAAAGCTATAAAAGTGTTGATTATTTTACAAAATATTGTGTTTCTCTCACATAGTACTCCTAACAATCCACATTCCTCTCCTTTTCCACTGTCCCTCTTATGCGCCATGCTTGTCATAAATGTATTTTAACATTAAGTGCCAGTGTGATTTTCAGGAAATCTGAAATGCAACCCCCCCAATCTTACTGACCAAGCACGCCCCTGCCCCTCAGCCCGATGCTGGTGAGCATCGGTCTTTGGCAAATGCAGCTTCAGAGAGGCCGATTCATACAGACGCTCATCTTCAGCAGTCGCAGCCTTGGAGTCCGATGTAGGCAGATGCACGTCTACGGCACTTGCCGACTTCAGGCCAATATAGCAACATCTCAAAGGAGGGGGCGTACTTGATGGTAGCAGCAGCATTGGGCCTTTGGGGCCATTAGCTGGAATGCCGGGCAACCGCATGACAATTTCAAAAACAACTTTGTGCACAGGTCACGACAGGTACTACAGTGGGAGATTGAGGGACCCCTCACATGCCGGGTCAGTGCTGGCTTTGCTAGCTGTCAGTCTTGATGTTTCTTAAGTACGGAATATGCTGTGCTTCTCCATATGGACAGAATCTCCTCTGGCAGAACCAAGAATTCCTCTGGTTGTTAGACAGGCCATCAGCTCCTCCAGCAAGTTGCAGACTTTAGGTGATGTCCCCTCACTTCTGGGGGGCTAAATGTCATGCAAACACCAGCCCTGGTCACATTGGAGTTCTCTGTGTAATCTGCAGAGCTCTCCCTTATTTGCTCAGAAAGAACTTGGAACCAGAACAACCTGGGGTGGTTTGGAACCCATTTGTAAATACAATTTCTAAACAGGGACTATGAATCCACTATCTGTCGTCTCAGAACCAGTTTTGATTGGTTCTCTTTCGCCTTTGTGCAAGGTGAGGACTCTCACAGCAGGGAGCATAAATGCTTGCTCCAGCAGGAGTATTCAAAACAAGGGCACAATGACGTGTGAGATCTCTGTGTAGGAGGCTGGCCTGGTTTGTAGTGGGTACCCTGTGGTACTTACACCTTATACCAGGTCCAGTTATCCCCTTTTAGTGAAGTAGTAGTATTCTAGCAGCTTAGGCTGATAGAGGTAGCTATAGCAGAGCAGCTTAGGCTGAACTAGGAGACATGCAAAGCTCCTGCAATACCATTTATAGTTACACAGTACTTAAACACACGTAAAGACAATACTCAGTGTTACCAAAAATAAAGGTATTTATTTGGGTGACAGAGTACCAAAAATATCTTAGAGACAATACTCCTTCTGGAGGTAAGTATTATACACAATATATACACTAGACACCAGAATTTGACAAGTAAATAGTCATAGAACAATGCAAACAGTAGGAACTCCTATAGAATGCAATGGGAGAAAATAGGTCTAGGGGCAACACAAACCATATACTACAAAAGTGGAATATGAATCACGAATTTCCCCTCTAGACAAGTGTAGTGTGTGCAAAATCACTGGGAGAGTAAGAATACAGTAAAGGTAAGTAAATTACCCCACCCCAGAGCCCAGAAAAGCAGGAGTAAACTACTGCAAGTTTCCTTAGGACACACTACACCTCGATTTTGGGATTTTGCAGCAGCCAACCAAGTCTGCAAAGAACAACTGCTGAATTATTAGACCTGAAGACCTGAAGTTCCAGGAAGAGGGTGCAAAAGAAGAGTCCCTGGTTAGTCAGACTGCAGGAATGCACCCTAGGAAGATGCCAGCGGGTTCCTGCATGATGCAAAAGATGTCCCACTGCGTGAAGATCGTTGCAGATGAGATTTCGTGTCGGAAGTCGCCAACAAGCCTTGGCTACGACAAAAGTGCATTTTTCATCAAAGTTGTGCTGGATGGACCCAGGAGGGACCTGGGGGCCTCAACTTTGTGTGAGGAGGAAGAGGGGGCTATAAGCACTTTAGAGTGCCCTCAGGATGCCAGCCAGCACCTCCAGAAGCCACAGGATCCGGGTTCAAAGGAGGTACAAAACGTGGTTGATGCAGCACAACAAAAGAAGGTCCCACGCCGCTGGAGAACAACTCAGCGAGTTGAGTGTCGCAGGATGGAGTGCTGGGGACCTGGGCCAGGCTGTGCTCGAAGGAAATTTGCAAAGAGTGCACAGAGGCCTCAGGAGGTGAAGAAGACACAGTACACAGGGTTACCGTTGTTCTCGGGGAAGGCAATGTCTTACCTCCTCCAAATTGCATCAGCAGGACCTCAGGACAGTCTATTTCGATGATGTCCACCCTCTGTGTCCTTAGGAGCACACTCGTCATTGTGAGAGAAGTGCGAGGGTACCAGTCGTCGTCTTGGAAGATGCCTGGTGGAGCAGGGGAGTGACTATGTCACTCCACGGGAGATTTCTCTGGTTCTTCTGGTGCAGGATGAAGACAGGGAGTCCCCAGTGCGTGCACATTGTGGAAACTGTTGCAGTTGCTGACTTGGAGCTGAGGATGCTGGAGAAAAGTGTCTCTTATAGACACTTTGTTGCAGTTACAGCATTTCTTGGAGCAGGCTACAGTTAATCCGAGGTCAGAAGAGTCTGAAGTTGTTGCAGAGGATTCCTGAAGGAAACTTGCAAGCAGAATCTGAAAAGAACCCACAGGAGAGACCCTAAATAGCCCTGAGAGGGGGGACTGGCTACCTTATCAGGTATGGACCTATCAGGAGGGGTCTCTGATGTCACCTGCTGGCACTGGCCACTCAGAGCCCTCCAGAGTGCCCCCACACCTTGCAAAGCAAGATGGCTGAAGTCTGGGACACACTGAAGGAGCTCTGGGCACCACCCCTGGTGTGGTGATGGACAGGGGAGTAGTCACTCCCCTTTCCTTTGTCCAGTTTTCTGCCAGAGCAGGAGTGAAGGGGTCCCTGAACCAGTGTAGTCTGGTTTATGAAAGGAGGGCACCATCCTTGCCCTTCAAAGAATTTCCAGAGGCTGGGGGAGGCTACCCCTCCCCCAGCCTGAAACACCTCTTTCCATAGGGAGAGGGTGTAACACCCTGCACTCAGAGGAAATGCTTTGTTCTGCCTTCCTGGAACTGGGCTGCCCAGACCCCAGGAAGGCGGAACCCTGTCTGTGAGGTGGCAGCAGCTGTAGCTGCAGTACAAGCCTCAGAGAGCTGGTTTGGCAGTACTGGGGGTCCATGGTGGAGCCCCCAGGATGCATGGAATTGGCTCCCCAATACCAGATTTGGAATGGGGGACAATTCCATGATCTTAGACATGTTACATGGCCAGATTCGGAGTTACCATTGTGAAGCTACATGTAGGTATTGACCAATATGTAGTGCACACGTGCAATGGCGTCCCCGCACTCACAAAGTTCAGGGAAATGGCCCTGAACTATGTGGGAGCACCTTTGCTAGTGCAAGGTTGCCCTAACACTTAGTAACTTTGCACCTAACCTTCACCAAGTGAAGGTTGGACATATAGGTGACTTATAAGTTACTTAAGTGCAGTGAAAATGGCTGTGAAATAGTGTGTGCATTATTTCACGCAGGCTGCAATGGCAGTCCTGTGTAAGGGTTTGTCTGAGCTCCCTATGGGTGGCACAATGAATGCTGCAGCCCATATGGATCTCCTGGAACCCCAATGTCCTGGGTACCTAGGTACCATATACTAGGATTTACAAGGCGGTCCATTATGCCAATTGAAATTGGCAAATGAAGTCACTGGCCTACAGTGACAAATTTAAAAGCAGAGAGAACATAAGCACTGAGGTTCTGATTAGCAGAGCCTCAGTGACACAGTTAGGGACTACACAGGCATACACAATAGGCCACAAACTATGAGCACTGGGGTCCTGGCTAGCAGGGTCCCAGTGAGACAGGCAAAACACACTGACATATAGGTTTTAATCTATGAGCACTGGGGTACTGGCTAGCAGTACCCCAGTGACACAGTAAAAGCACACTGACACACACTCACAAACATGCCAAAAGTGGGGGTAACCATGCTAGAAAGAGTCTACTTTCTCACACTCTGAACCTTACAGAGCACTCAAGCACACACAAAATGGCAGGTGCAATTTATGTACAGAGCCCTCCAGCTCAACAGCTATAATAAAGGACCTCCACAAGGTGATTCTGCAGTCCATGAACTGTAGAATGATATGCCCCCTCTTAGGGCGGAGGACAACTGCACGCCCGAAGGAGCAAGCACTGAAGGAATGATGATTCTTTCTCTCACCAGGCCCCTGGGCTGACAGGTCACGTAGTCTCACTTTGAGCACACCCACAAGCTAGGGAAACAGCTACCAGCTACTAGGGCAGAGCTGCACAAGTCCACACCCAACATTCTGGCTCAGTCAAAATTCGGGCACACCCACCTGTCTACATGGTGAGTAACTCTATCAAACTAGCATCCAGGCACACTGGCATCCAGACACACTGGCATCTAGGCGAACTGGCATCAGGAAAACTGGCATCTCTGCAAACTGGCATCCTGACACACTGGCATCCAGACACACTGGCATCTAGGCGAACTGGCATCAGGAAAACTGGCACCAGGAAAACTGGCATCTCTGCAAACTGGCATTCAGGCATCAGGGAAACTACTGGCACCAGGGAAACTGGCATCAGGGAAGCTGGCATCGGGAAACTGGCATGCAGGCAATACACTGCAGTCTGTAAGGCCGCTCCCCTGCTGCTACGGGATACCTGGCAGCATTCACTCAGTTTTAAAGGGACCTCTGATCATTCTTATTACACCGGGTTCATCTGAAGCACAGGATGTGCTTACAGTAGTACTAATAATAATAGGATTAATAATTC
Organism: Pleurodeles waltl; assembly: GCF_031143425.1. Taxonomy (NCBI): domain Eukaryota; kingdom Metazoa; phylum Chordata; class Amphibia; order Caudata; family Salamandridae; genus Pleurodeles; species Pleurodeles waltl. The sequence continues at coordinate 698,499,325 of NC_090451.1, forward strand.
ATAGTAAACAATATCAGATTAGAATTTATATTGCATGTGCCAGGCTCAGTTAAATGATGTGACGTCTAATTGAGAGAATGTTTTAAACGTCACACATTACTCTGCTTTACGTATATCAACAAGGGGAAGTGACGTGCTAAATATTTGGTATTTGGTAATTCATGACGCCAGGATTAGACCCCCAGATTTATGAGATGGACGGAAAACGCATACGTCACTATTTTATGTAAACACGTGACTGACCCGTGGTAATCCAGGCGGTAATGTCACATGGCCTGATAAGGCGTGCTTCCCCTCGCCTGCTTATGACGAAATATTGTACACCTCAGTTCAATTCAGAAACTTTCTTATTCAGCCCCTTTGCGTGTAATTGAGACGTAAAATAAATGAACCAATTAAAGGGTTGCTCATCCGTGCTGAAGCTTCTTCGATATTAAAGTTATCTTACAGTTAAACTTGTGACGCGTATTCCTTCCAAATACGGTTTCCCAATAATTGTAAGGCTGAAATACTCACTACGTTGACAAATATAATACATATTTTTGTAAAAATAATTAAATAACTTTATCCTACGAACGCCGTTCTGGTTGCATCAGCCACCATTGCAGACGTGCCGTTCGTGCCTCTCGCTCACTCCTGCATCTTTACGATAGCATGCCCCGCCCCCTGCCTCCTGCAAGGAATGCAATCCCAATACCCTGAATCAGCGCTTTAACAACAGCGCGTGCCAGCTGACAAGTGAGCGACTTCCGTCTTCCGGGTGTGATTGCAGAGCTGACACGAGTACCCAAGTCATGCGTGACACCTTCAGCCAGCCCTGCCCGTTTAACCAAAAGCATTTTGCATGCTGGGGAGTTTGAGACCACACCTATGATGTAAAAACTATTCAAGTAAGCCTCAGCTGCGAACTTTTATCCGTATGGGATAGCAAAACAAGCATTTGCAATGCAATGGGTCTCGCGTTTGCTCGAGTTAGAGCTGTTAACGTTGTAAATTCCTAACTAGTCTTTCTTACCACTTAAACTGAAAATAAAAAGTAAAATTGTTGATATAAGCGAGCGGATTCAAAGCACCATGAGTGCGAAGGAGAGACAAAAGGAAAAAGAAGTTCACTTGCAGTCCAACATATCACCAAAAGTGCAATTATCCATGTAGCAGGGTCAATGGCCATAGCGGTAACAAAACTGCACCAAGGAGGGACAAACGTAAAGCATTTACCAGTGATAGCAAAGCATTTTTGAAAAGCTAGCCCATTACGAGTGAAAGTGAGGGGCGTGGTTAAAAGCCCACAGTTAGATTACAACAGGCCAGGGCGCTTGGGCGCTCGACCTAAAAGGGACATTGCACTGTCCACCCTAATTGGGTGGGTAGTGTAATACCCCTTCTTGTCAGACCATGGGAGGAAGCTTTCAGTTAAAAGGGCCAATGAGGGCTCCATCCTTGGAAAGCTTAGAGTCTCCCTGTTTCTAAATGAGGCTGACGAACAAAGAGTTTGCCAGGCACGGTATTGTGCATTTGCAATGGAGCTCCCTCTCTGCCGAACTCTAAATCACGCCCCCGATCATCCCCCCGCGTGCCAGCCACAAAGACATCCAAGTAAAGTTCTCACATACATCCGGAACATGCATCAAACACATCCTGACTCCGCCTTCCACAAACTTCAGATCTCCACAAGAGGATCCCCCACAAAGAACTCAGGAGACACCTAGCCCACACCCTAATCCCTACAGACTTGTGTTTTAGATCCCTACGAATATGACGCCAGGCACCCACTCGACACACTAAAGAGTACGGGGTCCTTCTTATGCGTCGAGGGATAGACACCAAGGGTACCAATTGTGCCCTTGGTTCCTCGTGGTCCTCTATTAGAGGAAATGGGTCAGTATGAGATTGGTGAGCAGTTAAAGAGGAGAAAAGAGGGGGATTTCCTTTACGGACTAGGTGGTCTCACACACTATATAGTGTCATGCTTCATCATTTGACCACCTAGCCCCACCCAGGTAGGACAGTACCACCTGGGTGGACTCAACCTCTGTGTTATAAGAACAGGAGGGAGTGCGTAGGTCTGGAAAGTCGGGATCCAGCTAAACTAGGGAATAAAAACACCTAAACAGATATCTGTGTAAAGTTACAATTTAATAGTAGGGTCTGTTTGGTGTGGTTAAAAGCGTACAATGGGACACCTCTGTGAGAGCAAGGACGCACAGGGTCACCTATCTAAAAAGTGATAGCCAACATGTTTCTGCCCTCAGTAGTGAGGCTAGGAAGGTCTTGGGGCATTCATCAGGGCAACGGATCCCTATGTCTCACGTTAGGAGTTGAGAACACACTGTTCAGTTGGTAACAGGTCTAAGAAATAAAGCAAAAAGCCTACCTTGCCAAGGAACTACCTTGAGGTGGCCCTATCCCTAGAGGCTATTGGCCTCTGGTATCCAGGAGGGGGAGTGTCCCCTTATTGTCAGCCCTGCATCAAAGGGGGCGCTCGCTGGGCGCCTATGCCATCCTCTCCTGGGACCGCTTAGAGGCACCCACTGACATTCTTCCAGACTCCTACTAACACACACACGGAGCCACAATCCAAACCGACTCCCAGAAACAAAACCTCTATCTTAACTCTTCTGTCCACTCCAGTTTAAACCACCATAGGCACTCAGTCTGCCCATGCCAAGCTAACAACACGCCTTGTTCATATTTCCAGATGTCCATCCCTAAATCCCTAAATCTGATAGGCTCTATTTCAGAGCCCCATGAGTACTAATTCCAGGCCTTTGAAACCTCCAGTTCACACCTTGACATATTCCCCCAGCTCACACCTTCACAGACACCTAGACAGGCTTCAATAGACAATCCTTCAAAGGCACCTTGACAACTGGAAGGAACCCACCTATGTCAGCCCCACAAAGGTGCCCAGATCATCACAGAAATTCATCCCTGTCCCAAGCAGACGCCAGGGCTGATTTGCTATGGATACATAACCTTAGACTCCTGCAGGCCGAAGCTCAGACCCACAGTCCAGTGAACCCTCAAAGTCCCCCCATTCAAGAAAACACAGACCACCTGCTCAGGCCTCCACAGACACCTAGATAAGCCCTGAGTAAACCAAGTCCAGTTTCTCGGGAACAACCACATTAGAGCCCAACCCATCTGTCTAGAATCACAGCTACTACCACCCCTATGGTAGGAGCAGTGGCCCACAAGTTGTCATACAGCCCAGACCCCTACAGACGTCCACTACTGACCCTTACGTCAGACCCAAGCAGACACCCAAACCTAAGCCTTCAGTGCAGACCCCTGCAAGCCTCAGGCCCCCTGCTCCACAGGCCCCGAGCCAGGCCTCTGGGAACCCCTAGCCATTTCAAGGTATAGGCAAAATGGGCAATTGTCTAGGGCCCCCACCCTTAAGGGACCTCCTAGTGAAGTGATGGGGACAGTCAAAATACTTTTCTCCTCTATCTCTTTCTATACCTCAGCCTCTCTTGCTCTCTCTGCCTACGTCTAACTCAGACTCTATCTTTCCTTATTTATGTCTGCATCACTTCTCTACTTTGCTATTACCTCTCTTTCTCTACCTCTTCTGTCTCTCATACTATCACCTCTCCCCTAGCTCAGCCCCCTCTCTACCTCTCTCTGTTCTTCTCTGCCTGCCTTCGTCTCGCCTACTTTACTATCCTGTCTGCCTTGCCTCCTTCTCTACTTGCCAATTCTGGCTCTACATCACAGTTCTCTGCTTTCTATATTTCTGTTCCTAGGTCACACATTTCTCTGCCTTATCATTGACTATCTCCTCACCCTTGTCTCTACCTCAATTCTTTATCTACCCCACTCCCTCTATGTCCCCTCTCTTTACCGCCTTCTGCATCTCTTTCGCTGCCTCACCTGTCCTAATACCTCTCTACTTCACATCACCTCGTGTACCTCATGCCTTTCTCCACTCGCCTGTCTCTCATGATTTAAACTCTCTCCCTCACAATTTCTCTCCTCTCTGTCCAGCACCGAACTCTCTGCACCTCACTGCTGTTTCCATCTCACCACACCCCCTTACTTTATCATCAGTCATCTCACCTGTATCCTCATCTTTCTATTCCTTACCTCTCTAACTCTCTCGCCTCCTTATCTCGCCACTCTCTACCTCAACTCTCTTTTCTATCTCTCAACCTCACCATCTCTCTCTCTAACCTCTCAATTTACTTCACTATCAATTCAGTACCCCACCACCTCCCATCTCTCTTCCTACCTCTGTTCACTCTGCCTTACCGCTCTCATCAGCGTTTTCTCTATCATTACTTACTCTTGATCTCTTTTTTCTTTATCTCTGCTGCCAAAACTTCATGCACCTTCTCTACCTGTCTCATTCTATATCTCTCAGCTTCACCTCCCTGTCTCTGCCTCTCTCTTCACCCCTCCACTCTTCTCTACTTTGCCCCTTTTCTACCACTGTGTTAACCTCACCTCTTTCCCTGCCTCCCCTGTGTCTCTGCTACACCTCTTTCCTCTTAACACTTTATCCCTATACCTGCCTTTGTCGGGCCTCACTCTACTCTTTTCCTGAACTGTCTTTTTCTTCTTCACCTCAAATGTTGCCCTGTCTCTATCTCAGCACTCTCTCTCTCCTCCTTGCATCACTCTGTTCTTCTCTTGCTGCCCTACCTGTCTCTACCTCTCTCTAACTCACCCCTCAGTATACCTAACCCTCTCTCTTGCTATCTCTAGTTCTCTACCTCAACCATCTTGCTATCTCTACCACTCTTGCTATCTCTAAGTCTCTAACTCAAAATAAGCCTTACTTATCTCTCAACATGTGTTTCTCTACCTCTTTCTATCTTTCTTACTGAGGCAAACCTGTCTGTTTTGTGGGGGTCCAGGGGAAGGGCTTTCTCGATGGCTAACCTTTCTCTTTACGTCTCCTTCCTTCCTTTACCGTACATCTCCGCCCTTCTCGCTCTGTTTTACCTCTCTTGCTGCACTGTTCTCTTTACCTCCCTGTGATTCTCTTGTCTCGAACACCTTCCCATTTCAGGTACTCAGCAGAGTCGAAGGGACCAGCCCGAGGTGTCTACGCCTGGACCAAGGACAGGAGGGACAAAGTATGGGAAAAGAATTAAAGAGAAAGGGGTCAGATTTCTCCCAATAAAATTTTGATCATTCATAAGGCAGTTCTTCGGTCTTACCTGTTGCAGCGAGAATGCCATTTGTGGAGGGGTATTTAGTTGTAATTATGAATATCTGCTAATTGAAAACCATGTTTCCAAGCACTATGTGCATACTTTAATATTATTCGCTGGCCCAGTAAACATCCTGGATGTCACACTTGGCTGGTGAGACACCAAGAGAATATTTATCAATAGGTTGCTTCGACTTTGGGCCATGCAAGGGAAGGTGCATGGACGACGCAACTATGAAGTACGATTAATCAAGCCACGCAAGGACACCTTGCGTGGTCCTGCATGGCTTCCTAAATGTGGAATAACACAACTCAGAGCAAATCACTGTGTTGTGCTAATTTGGGGCAGGCAGGAGTTCAATGGGTGGCGCGTGGGTGTTCCCACATATCCACCCATGGATTCTGGTGCATTCCCAGAAACTAGAAGTCTATCCAAATGTTACACCTCCCCAACTGAGGAAAATGCCTCAGAGGATTGTTTTTGTGCACAAAGATACCCCTTCCTGCACAAAAACAATCCTGCCTGCAACGCTGGCGCACTTGCACCTCAGCGTGAGGATACCTGCATTGGCACTAGGCAGTAAAATGTGCGCCAGCGCAAGGAAAGGACAGCGATGCGTCGTATAATGTTAAATACAATGGATTCTTGCTCTTATCACTTCATGCAGCACAGCAAGGTGGATTCCTGCGGTGCGTGAAGTATTAAGAAATCAGCCCTTAAATTGTATGTAAAATATTGTGGTTACAAGACCAAAAAGTGTCGATCCAAGTGCAAACAGAGACAGCTTCATCAAAGCTTTTTATATTGTTGGATCTGTGAATGTGCCATGCGTGACCTTGAGGCAGTTTTTGTGTGTTTTCATTTCAAAAAGTTTAACCTACAACTCAACATTGTTTAGCAAGATGGCAGCTTTAATTAGATGAAATGGGCAAAAAAGTTAAGGTTGGTCTGTGCCAGGGGTCCCAAAATAAGTTTTGCCCTGGTCCCCATAAAAAACTATGGGGAGCGAATGTAGCCTGAAGGCCAGAGCTACTGACCTTGGAACTGCTAAATCAGGTTCGAGTGTCAGCGTGGGCTCAACATTCGGTGATCTGGGCAAATCACTTTATCTCCCCATGCATAAGGAGAATTGCTTCTCATCTTGTGTAATGTAACTGGTGCTTGTGTAAAGCGTTCCAATACCCTTGAGCCAAGTTGGTGCTACATAAAAAAATGGCAAGAACCAAAGTACCAGAAGCTTTTCACTGTCCCTGTGTACATTTTCAATGTTGCAGGATGCAAATCACATGTATGGGATATGTGTTTGCAGGACATGGTGTCTATGACACAGAATTGGGAGTGAAGGTTCGTCCCAATAAATATATACCAATTCCAGTTCTTAACATCTATATTTTATTGCCAATAAACTAGTAGTGATCCAATTTGCGCTCCCAGTATCAACTTTTTCAGACCTTTAAACATTTTCATAGGTAGAGGCTCCTCAAAATATATAAAAGTTTTCTTGTAGAAATCAGTTTAACATAGACATAGTAAACAGACTAGCATGCTAGAGAAGGGGGGAAGGAAGCAGGTCATGCAACAGCCCCCGGCAGTGGCACTGTGAGTGAAGAAAAGTTTTTGTTTAGGGAAAAAAGGAAACTGAGCTCTTGGGCCTTATCGTACATCAGAGGATTCCCATAAAAGATGTAATGTGTTGTTGGGGTTAGACCTCATCTGCAGTACTCTCCCACTCACAATCAAAGGGTGGGTCAGACTTGTCCCGAAGTGGATAATAAAGGTGCCCGGACACCCAACAGAGGCATGCCGTCATCCATAGAGAACTTGCAAGAAATGAAGACTGAGGCCCTCATTACAATATTGGCGATATATATACCGCCTACCGCCGTGGCGACGGCCGCCAAAACACCGTCACCGCGGCTACCAGCCATCCGCCATATTATGACTGCAGCTGGATTTCCGTCAGAAGGATGGTGGAAATCCAGCAGCGGCCATGCCGGCATATGGCGGTGAGGTGGCGCTGCTGCCAACAGCAGTGCCACGCCAGTAGACCGCCGCAGACCGTATCATGACCCATAATACGGCCTGGCGGTGTTCTGATGGTGGATGCTGCTGCTGGCAGTAGCGCCCCATCCCGTCTCCTGCCGGAGGACACCCTCACATCAGGTAAGTCGGGTGCTCCGACAGGGGAGGGGGGTGGGTGTGTGTGTTTATGTCTGTGCGTGCATGTATGCGGGTGTGTGATGTGTGCTGTCTGTGTGTGCGTGTACGGATGTGTGAGTCCGTGTATGTTGTGTTGTGTGAATGCGTGTGTGCTTGTATGTATGTCAGTGTGTGTGGATGTGTGTGAATGGATGTATGCATGTGTGGATGAATGTGGTTTTGAGTGTGTGTATGCGTGTGTTTGATGGTGCGTGAAGGTGCGTGTATGTCATGGGGGTCTGGAGAGGGAGGGAGGGTGAGGGGGGCGGGGAAGACCCCTATCAGAGACAGGGAAGTGCCTACTGCCATGGTTTTTGTGGCGGTAAGCATGCAACGAAAACCATGGCAGTAGGCGGGCTCATAATCCCACGGGCGGGCTATTGACAGCCGCCTGGCTGGAGACTGAAGTCACCAGCCCGGCGGTCGTTACCGCCGTGGAGGACGGTGTGGTACATTGGCGGTTTGGCTTGAGCCAAACCGCCAATATCATATTATGGAGAAAAGTATGGCCAGCCTGTTGGCAGTACTTTTCTCCATTTTACAGCCATCCGCCAGGGTTGTAACGAGGGCCTGAATATTTTGAACTAGCAGCAGCAGTGCTTAATTTGCAATAAAATAAGTGCTGGGGCCCACCCATTACCCCGACCAGCGCTGCCAACGACAGTATATACACAACAACTAACCATCACCCTCCAACAAGTATGACAATTCAGGCTATTCGAGGCCTCCAAAGCTATAAGACTGTCTTGCTGGTGTTAGTTGCTTTTTAATGTATATTGAATGAATAAACAACTATCATTTTGCTCATCTCTAAATTGCAACGACAGCGCCACCATATGGAAGACTGTCATAAGTGCCAGTGCCGAGCACTGGAAATCACCGATTCAAATTAAGCACTGACATGCAGGACTTGGAATCTGCACTGACTATTTGACAGGTTCTGTCGCTAACAAAAGTAATTGCCTAGGGCCACCAAATTAAATTCATATATTTCCACTATCATCGCCGAACCCATCCTAGAACAACTATTATGACTAGAGTCATTGCTTTTAAATTACTCCGTGACCTCTTTCTGCAGCCTCGGTTCGGATGAAAAGACTAGATGATCCCAGAAGTTCCCCCAATTACCTATGTATAGTTCTCAGAAAACTGGTCTTAAAGCACACAGGCATGCACGATTGTGGGTTTGTACTGGACCAGTAGAGGATAATACCCGCCAGTCAGGACTGAGATGCATTGGTAGAACCTTGTGTGGGTCCCAGAGGTCAAAGTGCAGGTAGGGCTACAGGCCAGGACTGGGGTGCATTGGCCTACAGTTTCTAAAGCTCTCAATGTGGAATAAGATTATTATACACAGTTCTAACATGAGTAAGACCTTTATTGAAATGTTTGTTTATAGCAATCTAATGCCTGTTGCATACTGGTAGATTGGAAGACCTTTCTGTTGCCAGTCACCGTGTGCGGAGTACCATCATGCACTCGCTCACGTATTCGTGCGCCCGCTACTCTCCATCCATTCAACTGTGAATGTCAATCCGGTGCTTGGCATAGATCACTAGGCTTGGAGGGACTAAGCAGTGGGGTTGAAACCCATGAAGCTAAGGTGATCAGAAGTAAAAAACCAAAAACCCGGACATTCTGCAAACATAGAGGAAGGACTACAATTTTACATCTACTGACTGCCACAGAATGGAAGCGCTTATCAGCATTGAAACACAAAATAGGCACTAAGAAAATATGTAAAATGCTATTTTAAACCCAGTATCATACCTGATAACTAAATTGCTTTCTTATAACATCTGCTAACTAACCCTGCTTTGGAACACAAAAACTGTGCCTCACACTGTTTTCAGTTGATCCTCTTAAAAAACTGGGACATGAGCCAAGTATAAAAAAAAATCTGCCAGGATAGCTGGTGGAAAATAAGGACTGTCCCGGTAAATCTGGGACACCTGGTTACCCTGCATAAAGCACTAGGCTATGGAACAGAAGGCCACGGAGCTCTAGGGGGCAGCCATTTTCTGCTCACAGACCACGTTGAATGTGCGCGAGCAGTGTTCATCGTTCCATTGGCCGGTGCGGTGCAGGTGAGCGCAGTCTTCACCGCCTCCCAGCCCATGCCCGTAGTGCTCATCCGGCTGATCAGGAATCCAGTTCCTGCAACGAGAAAAACAGAAAGAGATTACAGAAGAAGGAAGACTGTTCCAAACTGTATCCTTTCACACTGTGCAAACAGTTCAAAGGATGAGGCAAGGTTAGTTGAGGAAAATATTTTTACTTGAGAACTTCAAGGAAATTAAGGGGTTTTGGCAAACAGGAGGCAATACAGATTACTAGGAAGCTTGAGGTTATTCTTTCTACTCTGTGGTTTACGGTACACACAAACATGCAATCTCTACTACTTAGCAATATGAACAAAACTCTTCATGTTAAAAAAATATGTTGGAGTTGGAGAGAATCTAAAATGAAAGAAAGAGTAAAACACAACATTAAAGAGAACAGTTCAAAAAAGAAAAACTATAGGTATGACAACAAAAAATTGTGAAAGAATACAAAAAAATGAAACTGACATGTCAAAGCTCCAAGACAGTAGTCCTGTAAGGAAGGATGCTACATACTTGCCAAAGATGTTTGCACTTTAGTTGAGGGCTACAAAATGGAGGTTGGTGTCTCAAAATGGAGGCCAGTCAGATCCGTCAGTGTGCTTGTCCAGTTAGCAGTTATAAAAGACTACTGTTGAAGACCTGTCTTTGCCAGGATGTGACCATGGAGCTGAACTCGGAACTAAATACAGCTTTGGAAAATGTTGTAATACCAGTTCCACTTTGCACCAATGAAATGTGACCCTCTCCAGGAGGGCTTGGTGGGGTCCTGCCCCCAAGCAAATTTTGTATTGAATGAGCCAAAATTATTCTTTTTATGTCACTATCTTCAGGATATAGCAGCTGACAGGCAACAGGTTCAAGACAAAGTTCAGAAGAGAAATTCCTGAAATATATTACGAGAACAAGAGTTCAGGTTCCAGCCCAGTACCTGGACCATTACTTCTTTATAATGAAGGAGCCTGCAATCCCTGTAGAAAAGATGGTCTCTAATTTCCTTATTACAGTTGATTACGGGCATCTCTAGTCATTTGTAATAAAGAAATTACATAGCTACTCTACTGTAATAAGTAATTACATTCCAGTTGTGATGTCACAATGCCTGCAACACAAAAGGATGATGGACGGAGTGCTGAAACTTCTAAGTCTGCCTGCTCTGTGACTGATAAATGTAGCTCACACCTAGGCCTGCCTACCTTTGTCACCTAGACAATTTGGATCCAAACCCAGGAAAGGGGGAAGGTTAGACAAAAGAAGCATTCCTCAACCACAGGCTGGCGCAGAGTATAAGAATGGCTCCCTCAGAGCCCCTCATCACATCACTCTTGGGCCTGTGGAAGATTCAGAAGAAGGATTGCTCTGCTGTCCGAAGAAGAAAGACTGAACCTACATGCCTTGAACTCTCAATCCCCAGAAGTGACTCCAAGAGTCAGTTGGCAGGCCTCTTGTTTGTGCTACAGGAATGCAACGAGCTTCCAGAGGCCTTCCCTGAAACTGCCCAGCTGACCAGCACCAATCTGAGCTGCCTGAACCCTGGTGCTCACCTCTGCTGAAGTGAGTCCCGATCCCCAAGAAGTTCCCCACCAAGTCACGGACCCATGGCTGGGACTAGAGTGCACTCTTCCTACTTCAAGGCTGCAAAGACTGAACTGCAGGTCAAATCCAGAAGTTTTTGGCTCTTCGCAACCACGAGCTGTCTCCTTGCATCAGCCAAGACAGCTGCGTCTCCTGCAAAGCGTAGTTCCAGCGGCAACCTGGTCTTCACTCCAACAGTAACCTCCTGCGTTTCCGGCAAATGCGAAGCTCCAGCAGTGACCTGATCCTTACGTGTCAACGATCTTCTTGTGGCCTCGCCAAAGTGAAGCTCTAGCTGAGGCTTCTTGCGGTCACTTGGACTGACAAAAGGTAAACTCTTCACCGGGACGAATCTGGTCCCTATATCCAACCCATGATTCTTTGCAGTCGGTCAGAACTTGTGACTTTGATCCAGTCCAGAGCAACCACCTATCTGAGTGTCGCTTTGTGTGTTTTAGCACTATTTCCACCTAAAGGTTTAAAAATTCTGCCACTTCTGATTCTGCAGGCACCCAGCGAGCCCCCTTCTTGGCTTGGGGGCTGTGCTCGCTGCCTTCTCAGTGGCGACAGCGGACGGGTTGGGTGCAGTTTCTGGGACAGCCCTTTGCCATAGGACCCTACTTGTAGGTAGGAGCAGACGCAACTGTTGCAAGGTGGGGGTCGTGCCCTCTCTGGTCTTGGGGTGTGGTGTGGCCTCAGAAGAAATGTTAAAGCCAATACCCATTGACTCCTGGAACTCTGGGGCACTAGACCCTCTGCTGTCCGGCTACCTAGGGACTTACATGCCTCTGGCAGCGAGCTGGAGGCAAGGGGGAGCCTTGACAACTGCTGACCACTTGTTGGTGATGGGACCGCAACAGGGAATGCCGGGATACAGCCCTCCTCTCCCCTGCTCCAACCAGCCCATTGAGGCCTGTTCGTGCCCTCCTGTGGGACTAGGGGTGTGACAGGGCCTTGGCAGCGACATATGTGCTGCCCCCAGCTGAGACACTCTCCGTTAATTACCCTCCCTAGCATACACCTTCAGCGATACAGTTACCTGCTGGGACAGTGGACTAGTTGCCAGTCTGGGGATAAATACACCCCTCTTCTCTCTTCTACACCTACGTAGCCTTGGAGCTACCAATAGGCTAAAGAATGGGGAAGCCGGATAAATACCAGCCCAAGTTGGTATTCGACACACCCTGATGATGACCGGGAGGGAGACCTCTGAAGAATCGACACCTGAAGGATCAGTCATTGACTCAGCTGTGACCATGTAGGTTAGAGATATACTAGCAGTGGTGCGCAGCGACCTTCAGAGCATAGACTCCAGGATTGGCATGCTGACCAGTCGCCAAGACAGAATGGGTAACCTACTGGTTGTCCATATTGAACAACAAGTATCCGACTTGGAGGACGGAGCAGCTTACAAAGAGCAACTTCCATAAATGGAGTAGGTTTTCACGGCTACGAATAAAGATTTAGAGACGCACTCTTGGCACAATAATATTAAAGTACAGGGTCTTCACAAATCCACTGCAATGACAACTGTAGAGGAATACATAGAAAGTATACTCTGTGCCCTATTAGGTGATCACCTGACCTCCATGTTCCCAGTAGAGCACGCACATCACTCGTTGGGGCTGCACCTCCAGCTGGGCTCCCCAGTGAGGCCTATCATTGTGAGGTTACTTCCTGTCAGAGACCGGTACACCAACCTGTGCCTTGTGCATCAGAAGGACCAGATCCATCTCTAAGGCACTGAATATTGATATACCTGGATTTCCCCTTTAAGGTGCAGTCCACTCACAGAGAATTTCTTCCCTCAAAATGCCTACTGATGAAAATGGGAGTCTCCTATGCCCTTCTCTACCCAGCCAAGCTACGCATCATTCTCAATTGCAGAACACATTTCACCGACCCAAAGCTGGCCTTAAAGTTCTTCCGTAAGCACACCCGAGGGCTCCGGGACATAAACTCGCACATAAATGCTCACAGAGGCAGCCGCTTTAGTGACAAAGATTGATCTTTACTATTAAAGCTCCTGATGTGCCACCCGTCCCAACTCTGGGAGGGGAGAAAACCCACCTCTCTGACCCAGCAGAGGGAAGATTTCCAATCTGTTAGCTGACTGGGCTTTTCCTTTTTCTCTTCTTTTGGAAGAGTGGGCATTATTCTTCAACAGGCTGGGGATGTTGAAGTGGAAGGGAGATGGGATGTTGAGTCCTGTACTTGTTTGGGTTTATTGCGTTCCTTATCATTATATCATGTATATCTCAATCACATGTTCCTAGTCATCTGGTCCATTACTCTGACTACATCCTTACTGTGCAAGCGCCTGATGTCAGTGAGGTTACCTTGCTGACCCTTTCAAAATCACGACCGCAATTACACTGTTGACATGGAACATTCAAGGTTTGAAAAATCAGAGAAAAGTGAGGCAGACAATTACATTTTGCTGGCAGCACAGAGTGGATATCGCAGTGTTACAAGACACCTACCTTACAGTGAACTATCTTTAGCGGTTGTGCTCCGGGTGGATTGGGGAGGCATACATCTCCACATACTATGTGGTTGACCAAGGGGTGGCTGTGATTGTTCGCAGGGGACCCCAGCGGGAGATGAGGTCACTGGTAGATTCGGAGGGCAGATAGGTCATGGTGCATGGAACTCTACTGGGAAACATGTCACGATTGCCTGTGCATACAGCCTTAATGCTGACTACCTGGATTTCTATGCATCTGTGTGGGATAAAATAGTTGCATTTGGCCACTCAACAGTACCATGGGGTGGAGACTTCAATGTTGTCCTTGACCCACAGATGGATAGATCCTCCTCCAGTTGGTGTCCAAAGTCCCCATGCTGCCGCCCTGGGATTCTCCCTTATGGAAGACCATGACCTGGTGAACATCTGGCATGCCAGGTATCCCTGTGTGACTGAGGACACATGTGTGACCACCACTCGGGGCGCATGGCCACATAATGACTATTGGCTCACTACGAGAGATATTTGGGAAAGTACTGTGAGCACTGATCGACTGCCCACATGCTCTTAGACCATGCGTTGGTGATGCTGACCCTGGATTTAAGCCATCCAGTGGATTACTTCCTCACCTGCCACCTTTCCCAAAAGGCTCTCAATGATGCCTGTTTTCATGCCAAGATACGCTGTGCCATTATGGACTATTTTGCACATAACACTGGCTCGGTTGATTCTCCAGGGTTTCTTTGGGAAGCCTTTAAAACATACGTACATGTTATAGTATATATATACATACATATATATATATATTTATAAACATTCATTCATCCTTTGAGCCTTGCACACCTGAGCGAGCTCCACCTGCTTGGACCGCATTACTTTGCTACAGCAGGTTTGTGTTACTTGGCCAAATTCCAGGACGTGCTGCCGGAGTATGAGGACTCTGCAGACAGTGAGGTGCATTTCATCCACAATGTGGCCACTGCATGCCAGTTCGGAGAGGGTGACAGAATAAGCAGCACGCTTGCAACATTAAAGATGGACTCGTTCCCATATCACTGAATTGCTTGATCCCATTGGTGAGACACAGTACTCCTTCGTGGGTGTCTCCCTGACCATGACCCAGCTATATTCTAGACCATATACCTCATAGGGGGAAGCATCATTAGACGTGCTGACAGAGTATCTGGACTCTATACCAGTGGCTCCCAACCTGTGGTCCGGGGACCCCTAGGGGTCCGCGAAGCCTCCTCAGGGGGTCCCCGACTGCTTGGAAAATTAAATAATGTTAACAGATTAGGTCCCCAGCTTTCAGTAATGACTCAGTGGGGGGTCCCAGATTCCAATAATGATTCAGTGGGTTCCCCGGGTTCCAGAAATGACAAAGTGGGGGTCCACAGAAGTCAAAAGGTTGGGAGCCACTGCTCTTTACAATTGCTCTGGCTTAATAATAGTAATAGCTTTCACCTTGACAGCCCCTTTACAGTGGAATATGTAGTTCAGGATATGGCAGGGGCAAGGCCCTCAGCCTTGATGGTTTCACAGACCAGTTTTATAAAGTGGGTGGCTAGAAACCAGCACCACATTTACTTGCAAAATTTGAAGATGCCAGAGGCGTTGGTTGCCTACCTCCTTCAGTGAGAGAAGTAATAATAGTTACACTTCCAAAGCCAGAAAAAACGCCCAACCATTGTGACTCCTATAGGCCCCTTTCCATGATCAACTGAGATATTAAAGTACTTGCGAAAATGCTCGCACCCAGTATCCTGACACTCCTTCTCAGAAAAGTGCAGTCGGACCAATCGGGCTTCATCCCAGACTGCTCCACAAGCCGCGATCTCCGCAGCCTCTTTGTACATGCTGATCCTCCATCTTCACACCACAGCTATTTTGCTGGATGCAACTAACGCCTTTGACTCGCTGGAGTGGTCTTTACCTTTCGCGTTTTCACAATGCATAGGCTTCAGTCCCAGCTTTCTTTCTTTGATGGGTCAACCTCCTGCACATCAACCGAACTGCCAGACTCCGAATTAACGGGGACGCGTCCAATTGCTATCAGTAGAGGCGCCAGACAGGGGTCCCCATTATCACCATTCCTTTATGCTATTGCCATGGAACCGTTGGCAGCCCATCATCGACAGCACCAAGCTGAGCGAGGCCTTACCTATACAGCCCGCCAGCTCATAGTTTTCCTATATGCAGATGATGTTACTGCTTATGTAAGGGAGCCGACTCTAAACCTTGTGACGGTCCTGCGGGAGTTCACCTGCTTCACTGCGCTACCTGAAGTGGCAATTAACTGCCCCAAATCAATCGTCTTTCTCCTCAATGAGAGTGCAAGACACTTCCCCACTGATTACCCCCCTGAATGGGCGGATGGCAGTGTCCGTTACCTTGGGATACAGAGTAGCAGGGCCATCATCTGGATCTGGCGGGAAAACTATGGAAGGGTGGGTGGTTGGGTGGTTGGAGAAGAAGGTCCCAGTGTTGACTCGTCTACCACTGTCACTTACTGAACGAGCAGCTATTGTCAACATGGTGATCTTATCAAGCTTCTGACCTTGTTTGTGAATATCGCAATCACACTCACTGCTGCATTCTTTACAAGGGTGAGGACTCTTCTGGTTCATCTGACCTGGGCAGGCCGGCAGCCAAGACTGGTGTGGGGCACATTGACCTGCCGCTCGAGCAGGGAGGGCTGGGTACCCCAGACATTGAGCTCTGCTGTTACTGTGCTCAGGCCCACTATATGTTCCACTGGTTGCACCCAGTTCAATTCCTGCCCCATGCTGCAGTAGAGGCTGGCAATGCCGGCGACTGCCGCCTGCGCTTAGCCATCTGCAACACACATGCCGGCCCACGTAGACAGGTGGATACGGCCAGTTGCATTCTTTGGGTCTGGCACTGCATCAGTGACAAAGCCAGACGGGACAGTCCATACTCCGCTGGCCCTTCCTTGGCCGACAACCCAGCACTGACCACCACTGGGGTCGTCCATACTAAACACTTTGCGTTGGTTAGGGCTGGAGACCCTGGGTGACTTATACCCTACAGGTGAATTTATA
The DNA here is from genome assembly GCF_031143425.1 of Pleurodeles waltl. Lineage (NCBI taxonomy): Eukaryota > Metazoa > Chordata > Amphibia > Caudata > Salamandridae > Pleurodeles > Pleurodeles waltl. Next base: position 698,515,892 of record NC_090451.1, read on the forward strand.
TCTCTGAGGAACCTGCAGCACTCACTGCACTATCTTAGACAGTCTCCTATATCAGAGAGTGTGCAGCGCTCACAGAGCTGCACACAGCACATTCCCCGGCAAACTGACTCTTTATTCCACACGGTGTTTCCTTTACTTGGTCCCAAGATAGTTTGAAAGCCCAGGACTGCCGCTGGGTCACTGTCACTATTCCCAGCTCCTTGAGGTTAACTGCTGCATGCACGAGCAGGCTTCAAGAGAGAGAGAGAGAGTCAGAGAGTGAGGAAGGGAGAAACACAGAAAGAGTGATTGGAGAGGGAGAGAGGAGAGGAAATAGACAATGAACAGATGCAAAGAGAGAGCACAAGGAGATGAAGGTAGCGAGGCTGGTTTGAGCATGTTTGCCAGGGCTCCTTTTGGTACCCTAGTCTGGTACTAACACACATAAAGGTGTCCGTGGAATGGTAAAGTGTCTGTGCTCTATGTAGGTTCATTATGATAGGTGTGAGGTGTGCTGCAGATATGGTGTCTGGGACAAGCAGATGGTTTCTACGCCATGTAGATGTGCCCTGTGCCATGCGGAATGGACTGTTGCATGCATACGGAGACATATGGATGGGGCCTCTGCCATGCACATGCGGTACGTGTAGCTGGGGGTCTGTGCCATATGGGTCAAAGGCATGCCATATGGAATCCATTGGTTCCAGACGGATGCAAGCGTAAGGAGCTTAGCTTCAGGGAGCGGGTTTGGGGTGTTACGCCCCCATAATAAATGTATTGTCAGGTAAATAGTTGGTACAGGAGCTTTAAGTCGGGTATGGGGAGATGTTAGTTGGATTTCACCTGGAGTTTTTACAGACACAGACAAAAACACACACACATTCTCTCCCTCTCTGTTTTGAAAGTCTTGAAAAATGTTGGTTATATTACAAAAAACTGTGTTTTCTCTCACTTAGTACCCTATCAATCCACATTCCTCTCCCTTTCCACTGCCCCTCTAGCCCCTTTCATGTGCCCTGCTTGTTGTATAATGTATTTTAACAATATATGCCAGCCTGATTGTTAGGAAAATCTGAAACTCACCCCCCACCCCAATCTTACTAAGTCACGACCCTGGCAAGCATGTGCCATGCGGATGTGGTCTGTGCCATGCGGATGTGGTATGTGCCAAGCGGATGGGCCTATACCCTGTGTCTTGTGGCAAAAGTCTGTGCCATGTGGATGTGGTCTGCGCCCTGCAGATGTGGTCCGCGCTCTGCAGATGTGGTCTATGCCCGGCGGATGGGTCTGTGCCCTGCGGTCTATGCCCGGTGCATGGGTCTGTGCCCCACAGATGTGGTCTGTCTCTTGTGGCAACGGTCTGTGGCATGTGGAAGTGGTCTGCGCCCAGCGGATGTGGTCTGTGCCCGGCGGATGGGTCGGTGCTCTCCGAATGTGGTCTATGCCCGGTGCATGGGTCTGTGCCCGGCCGATGTTGTCTGTGCCCTGCGGATGTGGTCTGTGCCTTGCGGATGTGGTCTGTGCCCTATGGATTGGTCTGTGTCTTGTGGCAATGGTTTGTGCCATGTGGCTGTGGTCCACACCTTGCGGATATGGTCTATGCCCTGCGGAAGGGTCTGTGACCTACGGATGGGGTCTGTACCCTACGGATGGGACGGTGTCTTGTGGTAATGGCCTATGCCATGAGGATGAGGTTTGAAGTGCACATAGTGCTTGTCCCCTGCACACGGGGTATGGGCGGTACGTGCGGGTCTGCAATGAGTAGCCTGAAAAAAATGCAAAGGGAAGGCTCTGCTCTTACTGTGGTGTGTCCTTGTAGCTGGTGCCATCCTCCCACTTCCACTCGCCGTCTACATCTGTGAGGCCAATCCAGGTGTACTCAGGGATTGTCTTCTTCTCCACAAACTCCTACGAAAGAGAATGAGAGCAGTGGTGCAGAGAAGGTGCACCGGTCACTCCAATGCAGTGAAGCTGCTCCATCCACCGCTAGCCAACCCCACGCACCACCACCACCGCTGCCGCCAGAGCTTCCGGCTGTCCCTACAGCTGAACCCTATTACAAGCGTTCCTACGCCACCTCCGCTGCCACCAGAGTTTCTAGCAGCACCCTACAGCTGAACCCTACTTCAAGCATCCTACATCAGCACCACCTCCGCTGCCACCAGAGCTTCTAGCTGCACCCTACAGCTGAACTCTACTTCAAGCACTCCTAAGCCACCACCACCGCCACTGCCACCAGAGCTTCTAGCAGCCCCCTACAAGCGTCCTACATCAGCACCACCTCCGCTGCTGCCAGAGATTCTGGCTGCACCTTCCATCTGGACCCTACTCAAAGCATCCTACGCCAGCACCAGCCCCTCTGCCACCGGAGCTTCAGTCTGCACCCTACAGCTGGACCCTACTTAAACACTCCTACACCGCCACCACCACCACCACTGCTGCCACAAGAGCTTCTGGCTTCACCCTACGGCTGAACCCTACTTCAAGCGTCCTACATCAGCACCACCTCCGCTGCTGCCAGAGATTCCGGCTGCACCATCCATCTGGACCCTACTCAAAGCATCCTACGCCAGCACAACCGCCGCTGCCACCGGAGCTTCCGTCTGCACCCTATGGCTGGAATCTACTTCAAATGCTCCTACGCCACCACCACCGCTGCCGTCAGAGCTTCAGTCTGCACCCTACAGCCGGACCCTACTTAAGCACTCCTAAGCCACCACCCCTGCTGCCGCCAGAGCTGCTAGATGCACCCTACAGCTGGGCCCTACTTAAAGCATCCTATGCCAGCACCACCACCACTGCCGCCTATTGATGCACTATTCAAGTTAAACCATATCCTACAGACAGAATTCCTGCATCACACTCAACACTGGCCCCTATAGTAAGCATTTCTTCAGCCTACACATACATACAGCCAGCTCGGCCAGCATTCGTACACCTTACCCCATGGCCATAACTTGTACACTTTATCCCATGACCAGCACTCGTACACTTTACCCCATGACCAGCACTCGTACACCATACCCCATGGCCAGCACTCATCATACACCCTACCCCATGGCCAGCACTCATCATACACCCTACCCCATGGCCAGCACTGGAACACCTTACCCCATGGCCAGCACTCATACACCATAACCACAGCCAGCACTGGTACACCTTACCCCATGGCCAGCACTCATCATACACCCTACCCCATGGCCAGCACTCATACACCTTACCCCAAGGCCAGCACTGGAACACCTTACCCCATGGCCAGCACTCATCATACACCCTACCCCGTGGCCAGCACTCATACACCTTACCCCATGGCCAGCACTCATACACCATAACCACAGCCAGCACTGGTACATCTTACCCCATGGCCAGCACTCATCATACACCCTACCCCATGGCCAGCACTCATACACCATAACCACAGCCAGCACTGGTACACCTTACCCCATGGCCAGCACTCATCATACACCCTACCCCATGGCCAGCACTCATACACCATACCCCAAGGCCAGCACTGGAACACCTTACCCCATGGCCAGCACTCATCATACACTCTACCCCGTGGCCAGCACTCATACACCTTACCCCATGGCCAGCACTCATACACCATAACCACAGCCAGCACTGGTACATCTTACCCCATGGCCAGCACTCATCATACACCCTACCCCATGGCCAGCACTCATACACCATAACCACAGCCAGCACTGGTACATCTTACCCCATGGCCAGCACTCATCATACACCCTATCCCATGGCCAGCACTCATACACCATACCCCAAGGCCAGCACTGGAACACCTTACCCCATGGCCAGCACTCATCATACACCCTACCCCATGGCCAGCACTCATACACCATACCCCAAGGCCAGCACTGGAACACCTTACCCCATGGCCAGCACTCATCATACACCCTACCCCGTGGCCAGCACTCATACACCTTACCCCATGGCCAGCACTGGTACATCTTACCCCATGGCCAGCACTCATACACCATAACCACAGCCAGCACTCACACACCATATCCCATGACCAGAACTCATACACCATACCTCACAGCCAGCACTCATACACCATATCGACAGTGCATTCACACACTAAACGCCCAGACCCAGAACTCATACACCATACCCCACAGTTAGTACTTGTACACCATACCCCATAGCCAGCATCTGTACACCATACCCCACACTCAGCACTCATACACTATACTCCACAGCCAGCATTCGTACATTATGCCCACAGCCTGCATTCATATGGCAAGTCCAGCTCTCAAACACCATAACCTACAGGCAGCACTCATACATCATACCCCACAGCCAGTACTCGTACATCATACCCCACAGCGAACACTCGTACACCATACCCCGCACTCAGCACTTGTACACATTACACACAGCCTGCATTCACACACCATCTGCCAAGCTCAGCAAATATACACCATACCCGCCCAGCCAGCACTTATACACCATAAACTACAGCCTGCACTTAAACACTGTACCCTACATCCAGCACTTATACACCATACCACAAACCCAGCACCTATACACCATACCTATTTGAGACAGCTCTCCCACATCCCACACCTCACAACCACCTCTCAAATGCAATACCAACAGGCTGTACTTCCAACATAAACACACACCCCACAGCCACTTCTCCACACCACACCTGCACATTAAGACGAACTGAGGGATCTACTGTAATGTCTGAAACACAATCCCACCCACAATCTGTCCCCACCAAACTTTTTACTCTTACCTGCTCCAGGGCTGTGTTGAGCACCACCAGGTATGCACCAGGGCTCTTCGAAGCACAGAACTTCTTGGAATCATCCCAGGATCTCCCTTCCCTTGAGAAGAAGTAACAACTTCCAGAGAACTCCACCCAGTTTTCTGGGCAACACCAGGACTTGGAGTCTGGAGACAGAGAGGAGGCATCTGAGCTCATGGTCCGTGCAATCTGTTCTTAAGTGGGACTCAGGGAGAATGCATAGAAATATTGGCACTTGTGGGAAGCTTTCACAGACGGGGGACTTGGAAGGTCAGAACAGGCTCAGGCACATCATATGCACTTAATGCTTGCACATTGCATACTCATGGGTGTTTTTTGTACTCCCCCTATTTAAAGAAAGTGTGGATAGGTTCAAGAAATATCCTAGGACTAGCCATGGAATAGGAAATCCTCTTCTCCTTTAGTATGTGGGGGTATATTTTTATGCCTCTCCTCTGACTTTTTGAGGTAGCAAGAAAACACAGCACTTTCCAGAGGTGCGGACAGAAAGGGGAGCTTGGATGAATAGAACAAAGGCAACTGTGGCCTTGCTTATCAGGAAATGTCCACCACCCACAAAGTCTCTTTCCATGGGAGCTAAAAGCTGTGTTATTCAGGAGGCTGCCAGTCTCCCGATGCACAGTCCTGCAGTCTGCCTATTCACATCCCAGCATTCCTCAACACAGACTCCTGCATCTCTATTTGGAGAACCCCATCCTCCTTACGTGCAGGGCCCCAGTTTCCTAGTAAACAGGACCCCAGCCTCCCTATGCACAAAGCCTCAGAGCTTAGGTCTCCCTATGCACAAGACTCGGAGCCCAATTCACTAAGGGAAAGATGTAGGTACGTTGGGTTTTGCGACTCGCAAATTGCGAGTCAGAGCAACTCGCAATTTGCGACTCGCAAAACCTTATGCACGACAGTGTCCCTGACACTGTTTGCGACTCGCAAGGGGGTCGCAAATGCCCACCTCATGAATATTCATGAGGTGGGTCGCAATTTGCAACCCCCTTGAGACTCACGGCACTCACAGGGATGGTGGCCTGCTGGAGACAGCAGACCACCATGTCTGTGACTGCTTTTAAATAACGCATTTTTTATTTTTGTAATGCAGCCCGTTTTCCTTAAAGGAAAACAAGATGCATTACAAAACTAAAAAATTAAACGTTTTCATTTCATTTTTTCAGAGCAGGCAGTACCACTGCCTGCTCTGGAAAAATGTTTTTATTGCCATTCACTACGGGGAAGGGGTCCCACGGGGACCCCTTCCCTTTTGCGACTGGGTTAGCACCAGTTTGAAATGGGTGCAAACTGCGATTGGTTTGCGACCGCGTTCGCTGTCACAAAGCAGTCCTGCATTGCACTGCAACTCGCAATTAGAGAAGTGGACACCTCTTCCTAATTGCGTCTCGCAAACCCATTTTGCGATTCAGTAACCAGGTTACCGAATCGCAAAACTGTTTTTGTGCATTGCAAAGTGCAGTTTGCACGTCGCAAACAGCGAAGTTTGCAAACTGCTTCCTACATCTGGCCCTAAGAGTCTCCTCAGTCGTGGCGGAGTCACTGCACTCATGGCAGAATCTCCACACGGCGCAGTGCAGAGAGTGCGCCGTGCAGAGATTTGGCCACAAGTTCAGAGACTCTGTGAATCAGGCCATCAATCTCCATTTAGCTAGATAGCCCTATTCACCCTATACACATCACTCTAGTACATAATATAAAGGGCCCACTCTCTCTTTACACAGGGCCCTAATCCCACTACTAGCAGAGGGGCCCAATCTCCGTAGGCAGAGAACCTCAGCATCCCTCTACGCTGGGAGGGCCAACTTTCACAGTGCACTAAACCCCAGTACCCCTATTACACAGGGTCCAGCCTCCACTCGCAGAGAACACAAGTACATCCCTTTAACAAGGGCCCTAGGCTCCCTAAATGGGTGTAAGACAAGCTTCTCCAACCTGTACCTCGTGAGCTACTGGTAGCTCTCCAGCTGCCTGTAAGCAGTTCTCCTGTGTGCAGCCCAGCTTATTAAACTATAAGCCTTGGCATGGTTGAATTTATATATCTGTACGAAAATGGAGAATGTGTATTCAAGATGAAAGCCAAGGTTGGGCTACCCACTACAATGCCAAAGGGAGCCAGTGCGCCATTTAGATGTACAATTCTGTTATATCTTGTTTCCTTTCTCCATTTATTGATACTGTTCTCTATATGTTATTGTACATATGTATATATACATACATATACACCCTTAGGGGAATCAGCCTGTGTTCCCCCCCATTGTTCTAACCCTTTCGGTAACCCACTGGAATGCTGAGAAAATAGCAGAGTTTTGGCAACAACTATTCTCCACTTTAAATGAGATGGCAGGCTTGCTATTGGCTGCAGAACCATTATTGACTCTTCTGTGATATGTGAAAAAGTCACAAAAAAACAGCAGACAATTTGTAAGTGTAGCAGTGGTGTTGCGGAAGAGAAGCGTGGCAGTGATCTGGAATGGTGTAGTGGTGCCAACAGTGGAGGCCTGGATGAAAAATTTGGCGCAGTTTAATGTGGAATTCAAGACTTACAATTCTCTTCTTCCTAGAACGTCACGGCCAAGAGATATTATTTGGAGCCGCCCAAGACAATATATGATGAGAAAGCATGCTAAAGGGGAAAGATCCGGATAAGACCTAATTCTGTTACATAATATTCAATGGCTGAACTGCTTGTTTTGTAGGATACTGCTATGTACTGGTGTATGATATGCTATGGCTACAAGCTAGTATAGGAAAATGAAAAATAAAGACTTGAAAAAACAAGCAGCGATGAGAGAGGTGGTGGGGGAGGGGGAAGCTGCAAACTGGGAAGGGGTTGGGGGCAGAACAGGCACCCTCGGAAAACAGCACTGTACCTACAGAAATGCACATAAAGGATGAGCAAAATAAAAAAATCAGGAGGGGAGCCAATAGAGCACATCTGCAACACAGGAAAATATATATACTTGAAAAAAACAAAATACACCAGATAACACTGCAGCGATATTCATTTGCAATAGAATATAAATATAAAATGATTTTGTAAAAGTTCTGTAGAAAGGGATTGATGCCATTTCAAGAATACCCCAGCTTTATTGTCTTACAAAAATGCAGTTAAAATAAGCATTTGGCCCTGTTTACAGAAGGGACCCTTTCAAAAAGACGGCCAGAAACCAACAAAAGAAATAGTGCACAAAAAAAACCCAGAAAAGAACGAAAGTGAAAAGATAGTCCACTGCTGCATGGTAAAGAGCAAAACACCGCAAGGAGGGACAAAAATACACATTAACGACACAGAAGCAAGCTTTTTGGAGGAGGGGTGCGACGAAACAAATGCAAACCGATGGGCGGGCTGTAAGCCAAAAGAGTATCTACAGCACGTCTCGACAAGGCCGCGCTGACGCTGCCTAGGCAAGACCTAAAACGGTTGGAAGCAGAGTTGGACCAGAGATGAAGCATGACTATTAGTTGTGCTTCAGAAGAAATGGTCCCTTAGCTCTGAGGAGGAAGACGGAGGCCTCCATCACTGCCTGTTGGTAAATGCATGTGTAAACTTATCATTTATAATGAAAGGATATAAAGTTTCCAAGGCCTAAATGATCTGTGTCGAGATGTGGATCACTTAACCACTTTAATTTGCCTGTAGCCCACTAACATCAGACCAAACGTTGTCAGTTATTGGTAAAGTGCCATTGAGAAGATTGTTGGTGTCACTGAACCATTGCAGATTGCAAAACCCAATCTAACTGGCATAAAAGGAATGTTCAAGAGACTGTCAGTGACATATGAAAATTAAATTGAAATCAAACTGTAAGCCATCTGCTTCAGGTAGGGATGGAGAGGGTCCTGCTTTAACTGTATGGATGTATGTAAGTATGTATGCATGAGGTATTTCTATAGCGCAAACATAGCCAAAAGGCAGCACTGTACACGGTCAAAGACAAGCATAAGGTCAACAAGTGATAGGAGTGGTATGTGGGCCGTAAGCCGTTAATACTCTGCAATCCAATGATGGTTAAAGAAATTAGTCTTGAACTCCTTCCTAAACTGGAGCAGCTTTGGGGCAGTCATGGTGATTATAGGGATTTTGTTCTAGATCTTGGATGCACAGATGAGAAAGGCCTGTTGACTTGTTTTTTTAAACTTCTTGGTCTGCATTCTGATGGAGTCCTAGCTGCAGGCGGTCCTAGAACCACCCTAGATGGTGAAATTGGCAGAAGGTTAAGAGAGTGCTGGCTGTGATGGTTTTGTGAAGGTGAAGATGGTGCGAGCTGTCAGGGGGAGCCAATGGAGTTCCATCAAGATGGAGGTAATGTGATCATATTTTTAATTTCTCGATGGACCCAAGAAATACCACCAATCATATGCGAAAGGAAGAGAGCTTGAACAGCAGTTTTGAAGACGTTTTCTGGAAAAAAACAGTTTGCTTTCTTTAGAAGAGAGAACTAGAACCTGGACATCTTTGTATTTTTTGACAATGTTTTAATTCAGGGTGAACTCGGTTCTCCAGGAGGAATCCAAGTGACTTGGCATTCTATAAAAGGTGGGGTTTGAAACTGTCAAGGTTCATGTCATTGTCCCAGGTTTGCACTGTTTCTTGTTTGCTGTTCTTGTCAAAAAACAGGAATTCTGTCTGGGTTGGGTTGAGCGTCAGGGAGGTGCTGGACACGCAGGTCTGGGTGATGTGCAAGCAGTGTTTGAGGTGCTGGAATCAGAGGAGACCATCAAGTAGAGTTGTGTATTATTGGCATGTGCATGAATCAATGTTGTCATCTGTGACTCAAGCACCAAGAGGCTGCATATGGAGGATGAAGATGAGAGGAGACGGTATGGAATCATGGGGACTCCACGGGTGATAAGTATCTTTAGAACATGGCAGTGCCCATTTGAACAAACTGGTGTGGGTTGAAAAGGTAATCAGTGAATAACACTGCAGCTGAATCCCATTCCCCTCCAGGGTGCACTTGATGGTGGGGTGATCGACTGTGTCAAAGGTGGCTGACCGGGCCATCAATACCAGGAGGCAGGAGTCACTTTCATCTGTGGTCAAAGGAGCTTCATTTATGATGTGTAGTGTTGAGGTCTCTGCTGCAGCATTATCCGAAGCCAGATTAGAGGTCCTGCAGGAGATGGTTTGTAATGTTATGATCTGGAGTTCAACCCGCACTGATTTTTCAATGATACTGTCGATGAGTGGTGCTGAGTGATGGGCCATTAGTTGGTGAGGTCATCAGGGTAGGTTTCTTCAGAAGCAGGATGATCTAGCCTGTTCTTGAGGGCTTCTGGGAAGATGCCACGCGTGACAGAGGCATTGACAATGGTGAGTAAGGGTGAGAGAGCGTCCCCAGACAGACCTGAAATGTAGGGCGAGGGTAGCACATCCTCTTCTTAAGGAGTAGCTTTAAAGGAGTTAAGTATGTTGGTGACATCTGAAAGTGAAGGGGTTTGAAGGCTGACCGTTGCAAGATTCTATGTACGGGATATGTGTAAAATATAACGCAGACTTGGTTTTATCGATGTGCTATTGGATCTTCTGTGATTTTTCATTGAAGAAAAGGTTGGTGGCATTGCATTGTGGAGTGAGGAATAGGTGGGTCCTGGCAGGGGGTTCAGGCATTGATTAGTTGTCTTGAAAAGCATTGTTTCTGTTGGTGGATTCATTTTTGGTGTTGGCATTGTGCTTTGGATGATGTGATGATATGTCTGTGTATCCCACAGAGGGACATCAGTATGATGAGGTCATCAGGAGTTCTGTTCCTCTCCATTTTCTTTCCTGCCTGTGTATGGATCGTTTATTGTCACAAGGTCTTTAAAGTACCAGGGTGCTGAAAACTTTGGCTATTCTGGCCTTATGGAAGTGCAAATTTGGTTGCACACTTTTCACGCCCCAAACCCCACTACGATTTCCAATCTGTTTTGTTTCAAGTAGAACTTTTCGTCTCAGCGTTTTAGAGGGAATTGGCTTTGGAGTTCCGGTCTCTCAGTAGAACATGTTGTTGGCCCGGTTAACAGCATCACTGGAATTATGCGATTCTGCAGCCGCAGCTTTGTTCGCATAGCTACGTATTTGCCACATTTGACACATAATCCATCATCTGCTGTATAATCAACAGATTTTAACAACAACAAAAATAGTTTCTAGTTCAAACGGATCAAAAGTTAGTAAAACTGTGGCGACGTGTTTGTGCACAGTGGAAGTCAATTCACAAAGTTAACTAATTATGTTTTGTTTCCTTTTTTGTGTTTGGTTGCTAAAATGGTACTGATGAGGTGAAATCTTTGCCAAGACAGTATTCCTATGTATAAAAATGGCAAAATAATAAAGAAATGCTATTAAAAAAATGTGCTGCATTATGCAGAATAATTTACAATTTCTTTATGCTCAGTCAAGCTTGCTGCATAATACGAAGCTCCCTCCTGCAAAATTCCAGTGGCCCTGGAGCATGAATACACTACATAGATGTTGTGGTCCATTACAAGACAAAACTTTTTTTCTTTGGCTGGAAAGTACAGTTATAGCCTTTGGCTGTTCCCCTTCCTCCCCAGTGATGGCGAGGGAAAGGATTCAGAAGCTACTGCTGGGTGCAAGTGTGCGTAATCATTTCCCAGCCAAGCCTAGCACTAACGCTCGCCAAGTTAACGCATCTACTGGCTGCTCAAGTTTCAAACCCATCGTCATCAGAATGACATTCACGCCTCACCAATCCATGCACGTCCCTTTGACGGTTAATGAGCCCCTCTTTCTCACCATTGTTCGCCATCCTTTGCAGGTCACACCTCAGCGCCTCCACTGTATTTTTCAGACTCTGCAGCGTCTTCTGAACAAGCTCTGAAACACAAGTGCAAGTATGTTTTTTTGGCTGGCTTTACAGGCAGCAGTCTGAATGTTTTCAATCAGAGTGTTTTTAATTGAAATGTACTCAGCGGCCATTTTGCCTAGGGGTGACATTTCACAATTTAAATGGTGTCTGGCCTGGATCTAAAGAATTTGCTTCCATGCTGCCTGATTTTTTTTAAAGATCGATGGCACAGGGGAAGAGAAGCGTGGCAATGACCTGGACTGGTGTGGCGGTGCCAACAGTAGAGGCCTGGATTAAAAATTTGGCTCCATGTAATGCAGAATCCAAGAGGGCAGTATACCCTGGCTAATAAAGGAGATACTTTGTCAAAACACAGGCAGAGGAGCTGGATTTTCACAATTGCTTAAGTCTTCTTCAAAACCTGAACAATGCAGAACCCACAGATGGTCAGTAAAATAAAAAAAAATCCCATGCTGTTTTTACATCAGGACTCTCTGTTAGGGCGTTAGTGTGAAGAAGAGTGTGTCTTCCTGTCCTTGTGCATATTATGTTATTTTAATCTATTGAAATTCCAGATTATTTTGCCCTATCATCTGTGTTAGAGATATTTAATCAAGGAGCGACTGAAATAGTTGGGATGTAAATTTACTCCTAAAAATCAATGGTCACAAAATTGTAAAAAAATAAATAAGTACAAAAATTCTGCAATAAAAATACATTTTTGTACTATTTACTATAATGTTTAAGATGGTAATAGCATTAAATTGTAACTTCCCTTAATTTTTAATTGAAATATTTTGTCTTTGTTTCAGAAAAAAATTACTGTAATGTGTATACCAATAAGTTGTTGGAGTTCTACTAATTGTAATAACTAAACATTATGATAATGTACCTTTAAAATTAATTTAGCAACCAAATTGATTTCGTTTTTTTTGTTTAGATATTTTCTATAATACACTGTTATTTGCCTATGTAATGACATTATGGGTAGGTAAAAGTTTACCTCTGAGACAACAAAGACGGAGAAAATTGTAGCACAGTGTATTATGTTGCTTCGGAACGTTATTTGAATGACATTATTTTTCAAATTGCAGGTCATGATATCTTATCCTTGTGAAACAGTTGTTAGAATTAGTTATGAACATTACACAGCCGTTTTTACTTTCTTTTTATGTATGAAAAACTAAGTTAGCATGACTAACATTTAAATGGTGAATTCAATGGGCTAGAGCATTCTGGGAAAGATTAATGGCCTCCGTGTCAAAACGTGATGAAGATTATGCAGTCTGAAAACAGTAGGTAGGGTTGAAACATTCAAATGTGGATTGATAGTAGAACCAGAATAATCAAATCTTGAACAGTATCATTGACAAGGTGTGTGCCTACTTTTTGTTCCTTGTTTCTTAGTGGCCACAATATTCCAAATTACACCAATGTCCTTATGCCTGGAACTGTGTAATTACTGTACCCCCGCTCCTTGTACCCAGTCTTTGCATTCTCAATGCACTTTCTGAGCCCAGCCACTTACATCTTGCTTGTTATTTCAAAAGTTGGAAGAAGTCTTTGAAACAGGCACATAAAGGCGCAGGACTCATTGGCATACGTTTGGAATTACACTACTAGCAAGGGTTATTGGATTCAGAACTCACTAAAAGTAACATCTAGTAGAATAAAGTGATGATATTTGAGAAATGGTTTTGTAGAGAGGGTTGGTAGCTCCTAACAAAAGCAAAATAAACTGAATTGCTAAGTGCAGTTAATTGGAAGTGAATCTAGAGAGAAGCGGGGGGTACAGACAACACTTACTTAAACTGAAGAGTAGGGCAAATGCTTTAAGTGACACATTCCGCGCAATGTCTGTCTCCTCTTTAACTCCTGTATCAATGTAGTGAAAGCAAATTTTTTTCCGGCTCTCAGTTACGGTTTAGACGCCTTCATAGAGAAATGTAAGAAGTGGCTACATCAGACTTCTCCAATGAGTAGCTCATAAATTTCTATGGTCTCTCCAGCTACCTGTAAGTAGCCCACCTGTGTGCGGCCCAGTCTACTAAGTCTAAAACTTTTACTTAGCTGAATTAATATATGTATATCAAAATTGTAAATCATGTATTGACGATGGAAATGCGTGTATTTTCAGAACTCATCAGCTGATGTTTGGAGAAAAAAGATGACATTTACAAAATATATTTAAAGTTGATATTTGGGTGATGAATTGTGCAGCATTGGGGACAACTTCTTACTAATATTATTAGCTTAGTGGTGGGGACATTACAGCTGTGGCTGTTACATAATACCAACATAGAGGTATTCCATGTTGACAAAGCCTTTTTCACATTACCGTCGAAGAGCGTGCCTGATGCACCAAGGTGATCACGGCTGGTAATCTTGTATATGTGGCCTCTAACGTAATCCTGTCTGCTACGACACTAATAACGTTAGCAGCTCAGGATGATTTTCATTGACCATAAGTAGCTCTTGTTACAGAAAAGATTGGAGACCCCTGGGCTAGATGTAGCCCAAAGTAAACTTCTGAGTGCCCTCTCTGCTCTTCGTTAGACAATGTCTCAGGCTAAGAAAAAACTAGATTTCTCCAGGTCCAGGTGAGGCGCTCTTTTAAAAACATGTAACAAAGTCCATTGAGCCCTCTTCTTTGAGAAGAGATGAAATTTCAGGTTTCTGATGTAATAAAAGAGAAGAATTTAAAATAATAATGTTGGGGTTAATGTAAGATGTGACAGATTTGAATATAAAGTGAATCAGTGTCTTAAACGTAACTCAGTCACGGTGGCAAGGATCTGAAAATGGAGCCCTGCTTGGGAAAGTACAAATATGACCACATGTGGCCTTTTTTTTAAAGATAAGTAATTTAGCTCTTGTTAAAGGTAAACTTACCAAGTTTTGGTTTGGATTGATTCCACTCATACAATTTATCCCAAACTGGAAATTATATTCAGATTCAGTGGTTAAAAAAAGAAATCCTTGACCTCTATTCTCTGTACTTGCCCAGGGCTCCTATTCGGGCACAGAAAATTGCTTCATCCAATGTTATGTTCAAGGACATAAAATGAAGTTATTTCACTAAGTATGAAAGGTGAGTATCCCCAACTAGTGTCTGTATGTGTACAAAGTATGGATTTGGTTGTGCAATGAAATATGTGAGTGGATATAGTTTTACCATAACTTCATTTTAAAGATGTAACGATCTGAACAAGCTAGCCCATGACAATTTGTCATTTGTATGCATATATGTTTTTGTGTGAGGGTGGGCTGCGTGAATTTTATCTGTGGCTTTAATTAGGCAAATATCACAAGATATCAGAGGGAGAGAGACTGGTCTTCAAAGACCAACAGCATACTCTACCTGTCAGTCAGTAAAAGAAAAACAGATACCGGGATGCAGAGGAGGACTTGAGCCACCCTTGTGCTCCCAATAGTTGTCAATTGTAGACGCCATTGTACTCCAATTCTTGCAAACAAGGTTCCAGATATACCAGAGTTGTTTAATATTATCGTCCAAGCACAATCTTAAAATAAAAAAGCAGACCGTGGGTTGTGAGAATCCTCTATGTCCGCATAATGTGGTCAACACGTTTCGGCTCTACTTAAACACTGCTGAGGATCTGGTTTTTTTGTTGTTTTTTTGTTGACTAAACCAGTTAATTTAGTTGTACGTACCTACAGATTTGTCAGTCTGGAGTTTCTTGATGGCATCCTCCAGGTTGCTTAATCTCTCCTGCATGTTCCCTTCTAAAAAAATAACACACACCCAAGTGAGAAATCAGTCTATGCTAGAAACAAAACCGGCGGGCTGTGAACGAGTAACATTTTTTTATCAGCACCCACTATCACCTTAATTCACAGTTTCATACATTTATTTTTTTCTGTGGCAGCAGCTTGGATTAAAAAACAAACCCCATTAAGTCTACTAACTAATCCCTGCACAAGATCTGATGTGCAACGCGAGTCTCAAAACACAATCTGAGGCACATTAAAATGTATGTTTTCAAATAATTTCTTCCCCTTGAAAGGTGAATGATAGTGAGATAGTAAACACACCTTAGTAGTGTGCTCTGCAAAGTTATCAGTACCCGACCACTGTGCAACGAAAGGGAATGTTGTGGCACAGAAAACAAAATAAATATGGCGCGAGATAAAAGTAAGTTACTTACAGTTTCTAAATGTGTTTTTCATGTTAGGATTGTAATTATCTGTTTTTGGAAGTAGTACAAAAATAAAAAAAATAATACTTGTAGCTTTTGAACTGGTCACAGTGTAGGGCAAATTATCAGCCATTTGGCCACAAGCCCCTGATGAGTGTGGCCAGCACGACATAACTTAGAGTGTATGCGAGTTTGTTATCATATTTGTCTGACCTATGACCCGGTGCACTGATACTGAATATAAAGAATATATTACTAGTGTATCTTGTTGTGTGAAAAGATGAAAATGCAGTTGGTAAATGGCACATTTATTTAACAAACAAATCTGCTGTCACACTTGAAGGCCCGAAGGGGTCATGTTCTAGAACTCACCTTACACAATTGAACAACCCCCTCATTTGAAAGTTAACACAATCTGAGCTTTAGGTGGGATGAAATAAAGTGTGGGGGTCTCTAAAAGGTGTGTGGCCTTTGTAATTATGGATGTAGCTTAAACATTTGAACTAAATCTCTGTCATTGCCATAGTGTGCCAACCAACCAGTATTTTGGTACTTCTACACGTTTTCTGTTATTGCTTCTAGATAATTCACACAACAACTGACATAAGGTTGAATCCAGCCAGCACTATTGGCTTTGTCAATGACCGTCAGCAGTTTAAAGTTAAAGTGCTATACAAAAGTAACATGTGTCATGGAAAAAATAAAAAAATATCACATTTTGGATATAGCTAACAGGCTTAGGAAAGGCAATGTTGAGTAAACCATGTAAACTAGAAATAGGAAATAAATCCCTGACATAGAATATATTGAAACTTTTTACATTAATTGTTCAGAATCAATCAATGTTTTTACCAGTAAGGAAAAGGGGACAGAGAGAGCGGGCACAACAGGGACCCGTTTCAATGTTCATCTTTAATTACTACCAGTTCTGAGACCAGGATGACCCGGCCCAAAAAAAGCCCTGAGCACCATCTTCAAAGAACAAGGGTGGCAGGGACTGCTACGGATGCCCATTCCCACTCAGCTCCGCCCCTCGTCACTTCCGGAATATACCTAGACTAAATTCATCAAGCAAGTGTAGCCACGCCCACTTTACTAACACTCATTGGCCTTTGCTGTATTGATATACAAAATATCAGCCCTGAATGCACCACAGGAAGCACAGAAACAATCTGTATCTAATTTGTAATACATAATAAGTATATACAAACATTTTGCTTTAGGTGGGGATTTGTAAAATAAATCTTTAAAAAGTATTCTTCATTTAGTTCAATATAGCTAAATTACCATACTAATCATTTTTTTAAAAACAAGTCAATAGTTTAGAGTTACTACCAGAAACTTTTCACACCTAAGCAGAGGTCTTCACCACCGGAGAGATCGGAAATCTCCAAATTGGAAATTATGGGGGAAAGTGTAAAAGTTTAATATTTTAATGTTTTATAAGAGATCTATGCTGAGAAAAAGATGGGAGAGGCGGAAGCAGACAGGTTTGAGTAGTGTTTTGTAGTATAGCAGTGGTTCTACTACGCTGCAGACCCCAAAGGGTGTAGCCCTGTTTGCCATAGAAAGTACCATTGAACCTTAGGTAAAGTGCCTTGAAGCCCCGCCATGCCTGCGGTTGTGAGTAGTGTGTTCCACAGCCCTGGTGCTCCTGCACTCACCGTCGCCCCGCAGCGCCTGGAAGTCGGACTGCACGGACAGGCTGAAGTTACTCAGACTGTCCTCCTGCTTCTTCTGCGTCTGCTTCACATTGGAATCTGGAAAAAGAGGAGCTGGGGTCAAGGCTTCTGGGAGCTAGGTCTGAAGGGTTAGCCACAAAAACACACAGGCATCCTGTCCTAGAGGTAACAGACTCTGTCCCCTCATCTCACCATGTCCTAAGGGTAACAGTCTCTGTCCGCTCATCTCAGCCTGTCCTAGAGGTGACAGACTCTGTCCCCTCATCTCACCATGTCCTAAGGGTAACAGACTCTGTCCGCTCATCTCACCATGTCCTAAGGGTAACAGACTCTGTCCCCTCATCTCACCATGTCCTAAGGGTAACAGTCTCTGTCCGCTCATCTCAGCCTGTCCTAGAGGTGATAGACTCTGTCCGCTCATCTCATCCTGTCCTAGAGGTAACAGTCTCCGTCAGCTCATCTCATCCTGTCCTAGAGGTGACAGACTCTGTCCCCTGATCTCATCCTGTCCTAGAGGTGACAGACTCTGTCCGCTCATCTCATCCTGTCCTAGAGGTGACAGACTCTGTCCCCCGATCTCATCCTATCCTAGAGGTGACAGACTCTGTCCGCTCATCTCATCCTGTCCTAGAGGTGACAGACTCTGTGACCCCCCTCATGTCATCCTGTCCTAGAGGTGACAGACTCTGTCCGCTCATCTCATCCTGTCCTAGAGGTGACAGACTCTGTGACCCCCCTCATCTCATCCTGTCCTAGAGGTGACAGACTCTGTCCGCTCATCTCATCCTGTCTCAGAAGTGACAGACTCTGTGACCCCCCTCATCTCATACTGTCCTAGAGGTGACAGACTCTGTGACCCCCCTCATCTCATCCTGTCCTAGAGGTGACAGACTCTGTCCGCTCATCTCATCCTGTCCCAGAAGTGACAGACTCTGTCCCCTAATCTCATCCTGTCCTAGAGGTGACAGACTCTGTGATCCCCCTGATCTCATCCTGTCCTAGAGGTGACAGACTCCGTGACCCCCCTCATCTCATCCTGTCCTAGAGGTGACAGACTCTGTGACCCCACTCATCTCATCCTGTCCTAGAGGTGACAGACTCTGTCCGCTCATCCCATCCTGCTCTAGAGGTACAGACTGTGGGTTCACTGTTCCCATCCTGTGACAGGGGCGACAGGTCCTGTACCTCTGAGCCAATCTCCCGGGCCTGTTACATGAAGAGGAAAATGCCCTGGAGCCCCCCAGCCCCAGTGCTCCTGTCCTAATATTTAACCATCTGAGCCGCCTGGGGTGCACGCATCTTTGTGAACTGTGGTGTAATTTGGGGTGTGCGTTTTCTCTCTCCTCAAATTCCTACTCCCCTCCCCCTTTATCTCTCCTCCTCACCCCCCGCTCTCTCTCTCTCTCTCTCTCTCTCTCTCTCTCTCTCTATCGGGCTCCCTCCCCCTCTCTCTCAGCCCCTCCCCCTCTCTCTCAGCCCCTCCCTCTCTCTCTCAGTCTCCGTCCCTCTCGTCCTCTCTCTCTCTTTCTTTCGCAAGCTCCTCCATCTCTTCCTCTCTCTCAGGCTGTCTCCCCCCACTCTCTCTTTTTCAGGCTCCTCCCTCTCTTTCTCTCTCTCTCAGGCTCCCTCCCTCTTGTTCTCTCTCCCTCTCTTTGTGTGTGTGTGTGTGTCTCTCTCAGGCTCCCCCCCCCCTCTCTCTCTCAGGCTCCCTCCCTCTCTTCCTCTCTGACACTATCCGCTCTCGTCACAGGTAGTGTTGGGGGTTACAATTGTATCTCACATCTTGGTACACCCCGCGGGGTGAGTGTAGCAGGCTCGGACACCAGTCACTGGCTGTTCATGGCAATTGTGATACAAAGTTACTGAGGTAAATGAGTATCCGCCAGTGAGCCCGCCCTGTGGAGCCAGGATGGTTACAAGGTATCCAGACATGCCCTCCCACCCCCGCAAGAAATGATACTTTGTCAGAAGCATGAAGCCTGTGTGCCCGAGGACAGACGCCCCTGGCTATCAGGGGGCAACGGGTGAAGGACATTACAATGTGATGCCCCAACTAGGCAGTGACCAACGAAGACCCATCCAAAGGCAGATATGAGCTTCTGGCACAGGGACTGGCACCTGCGCCCTTCAGATGGTGCCAGTAGGGATACCCTCTGTGGCACTATTTAAACATTAAACAGTGACCCCTGTTGGCCACAACACGCAGGTGAGCAGGGTAAATCTGTGAATTCCCGCCAGCTGGAGATGTACCCTCACACGAGGTGCCCACGGGAACTCTCAGGGGTGGCCAAGGATTGTGCAGACTCTCCAGGGGTTCGTGCACAACCCCAGCCCTTGAAGGACAAGGTGTGAGGACCACCAGAGGGCGGAGTCTAGGGCTGTGCCATCAGCCACCCGCCTTGATGGGATCCAGTATGTTGGGACTTTTCCTAAGGCCCTGGGCTACCGCGGGTTACTGAGCTCAGATTCGGGCAATAGGAGCCTTGTCGTCAGGGGTGCAGCCTTACTACTGAGAACAAAACCGTGCGCCCCTTTAGCACTTGACCCTCAGGGTAGTAAAGTCGAGCCGTCCAAGTCACATTAATGGATGTGATTTTGGGACCAAGAATCAGACCTAAGCAAATCATCAGACAGAAAATTCATAACTCAATGCGCGGCAGGTGCTTTGTCTTAAAATACTGTGCCCACGCCTCGAGAAGGCTTTTCCCTTTCACCTCGGTCTTTGTGTACGTCCCATTAAATGAACAAGGATCACTGCTTAATTTGAGCCGGAGGTTTCCGGTGAGCAGCAGCCACACTTAATTGTCAGCACCGGCGTAGTCGTTTTAAGTTTGAGATCAGCACTACAAGTGTTCTTAATAAGTCAAAATACATAAAATTAGTTTGAATGTTATCACTTGTATAGTAGTTCTGTTGGTACCGTCATTGGCAACACTGCCGGGGCAATGGGTGGTACAGACCCCGTGGCCTCCCGAGAAGGGCCTGGCACTTGTTTTTTTACAAATTAAGCACACAAAGATTTTTTAATCTTGTGCACCATCTCACCCCTGTTTAACAGTGCACAAGGAGTATTACCCCATACCAGTGCTCCCCCAGTAGGCGATGGGAACCAGTGAGCCTTGGCAGGGCCGGATTAGGAACTTAAAACAGCCTTGGCAAAAATTGTAAATTCAGCCCCCATCTTTGCTTGTGCCAACGCACCCTAGAACCTGAGCAGCTCTTTCAAGTTGCCACTGGGATCGTGTAACGTGCACCACCACTCTTGGAGGACGAAACCGGCCTTCAAGTGTCAAACCCGGCCTCCTGGGGCTACAGCTTTCCGGGGGATTGTGCGGCTGGCCATTCTGGCCATAAGCCCGGGGTGTGCCCCAGTCCAGCGGGGGGCACTTCCAAATTTCAAACAGCTATTTGTAAGAGCCGGTCCTTAACGTTTGGTAACCCTGGGAAACTGACTGTGGGATCTAGTGCAATTTAGACCCATTGGATCCCTCTTTGGGACATGGATATTTTTGTGGGTTGGAAATTTCATTTAAAATGTTTGTAGAGATGTAGGCTCTTGGAGAAGACCTCAGCAGTCTGGATAACCACCCTTGGACCCAGGTTCGATGCACGGTGGCACCCCTGTGCTCCCATGCATTCGGTCTGGCTCACAGACTCATTGTGAGTGGATTTTTAATTCTACAAGTGCCTGAGAGGCTTGGCAGGTGAGAAGCTGTGCCGACATGTTGAGGAGTCTTTAGCCAGAACCCTGTAAGAAACAAGGGCCAGATGTAGCAAGCAGTTCTTCCCATTCTGTGTCTATGGGAAAATGTGTTCGTACATATGGCCCCAAATGTGTTCATTTTTGGGTGTCGGATGCAGTTCTTAATTTGTAAAAAAGAGGGTGGCTGGCCCTTCTGAGAAGCAGCTTGCACCCCCCTACCAGCGCTGCCAATGACAGTAACAACTCAACTACTGACCACCAGACTGTTCCAGGATGGTGTGTGCATCAGCTAATATTCATATGTCATGTACACTGAATGATTAAACAGCAGCTGTTGTGCTCATTGTAAAAGTAGGCGAACAGCGGCGCCATGTGGCAGACTGTCATAAGAGCCGGTCTTGAGAATTAAGTGCCGATGCCGAGCTCCAGAAACCACTGGCTCAAATTAAGCACTTGTGGGAGGGCTATAGTACAGGCTGCTGCAAGGCTTTCTCGATCAGGACACTGCAGCTGTTCCTGGGACAGAGACATGGTGGTTTGGGTGTAACTGTGAGCTTTCCAGTCGGTGATCTGAAGAGGATGGATGAGTCTTTTGGAAGGGACAGCGGAGGGTCCCATGTTACCTTCAGACAGCAGTGGTTATATGCGGTTTTGCAGTCAGTCTAGTCATTACTTGTAGTAATGAGGAGGTGATTTAACTTTACTCCACTTGCTTATTTACGCTTGCTTGAATGTGTGCACCTTTGTCTGACACTGAATCTCACTCTGTGCCAACTCTTGTCTAATGCCCGGCTTGTTTAACCTGAGTCCTGCCCCAGACCACTGTGCCTGAGGGAGCTTACATGATGCCCGCAAGGAGCTGGTAAAGCCAGTGGCGTAGCGTGGGTTGTCAGCACCCGGGGCAAGGCAAGTAATTTGCGCCCCCTAACCCGGGGCAAGGCAAGTAATTTGCGCCCCCTAACCCGTGGATTTAGTCTCTTCCAAGATGTTGCGCCCGGTGCGGCCGGCCCCCCCTGCACCCCCCACGCTACGCCACTGGGTAAAGCCCATCCAGTCCGACAGGTGACTGTCCCCTGATCCCTTCCAGTCCTAGTGATGAGTGGCCCTCAATCCTTTGAGTCCATTCTTAGAGAGTACAGGCCAGGGTGGTCCAAGTCATTCCCCTCAGTCCAATGAAGACTCTGTTGCTCCCAGGCCTCTGCTGCTCTGGGGATGACAGACTGCACCCAATGTGCTTCTCTCCTCTATACCTCCTTAAGTCACCCTAAACCTCATTCTACTACCATGATTTCCAAAGTAACACTTCCTGGACTCTTCCCTCCTCCATCTCTCCTTTGACTCATCCCAAACTTCATCTAGCTAATATGATCGCCCTAATGACCCTTCTAGACTCTTCTCTCCTCTATCAATCCTTCATCCTTTTCAATCCAACCACAGACTCACACGTCCTCCGCTCAAATTAACAATTTATATTTCCCTAAACTAATCCACCAGTAATCCTTTGGGTTGCAGAGCATCGTGATACTCGCCGAAAAATGCTTCAGCAGCCCATCAGGGGGAGGAAACCCTATACAAATACAATTACAAATACAATCCTAGAAATATATTTCCTACTCCTACTCATCTCTAAAATCAGAGGCCTCATGTCCCCTAATGCGTTTAACACTGTAAGTGACAATCTCTGTACACTTTGAGTCCCCCGGCCCTAGAAGTGGCTTAGGGCCAGAGTTAGCAAGACATTTTTTTGCGACTTGCAAATTGCGAGTCATATCGACTCGCAAATTGCAACTCGCAAAAGTGCATGCAGAAAGGTGTCTCAGACACCTTCTGCGACTCGCTATGGGGTCGCAATTTGCGACCCACCTCATAAATATTCATGAGGTGGGTCTTTGCGACCCCATAGCGAGTCCCTGCACTCACAGGGATGGTGGCCTGCTGGAGACAGCAGACCTCCATGTCTGTGACTGCTTTTTTTAATAAAGCAGTTTTTTTCTTTGAATTGCAACCCGTTTTCCTTAAAGGAAAACGAGTTGCAATTCAAAAAAATAATGAAACCATTTGGTTTCATTTTTTCAGAGTAGGCAGTGGTCCATTGGACCACTGCCTGCTCTGAAAAAATATTTTCAGCGACATTCACAAAGGGGAAGAGGTCCCATGGGGACCCCTTCCCGTTTGCGAATGCGTTACCACCCACTTCAAGTGGGTGGTAACTGCGAGTTGGTTTGCGACCGCTTTCGCGGTCACAAAGCAACTCAGCATGGCGATGCGGTCGCAAATAGGAAGGGAACACCCCTTCCTATTTACGAGTCGGAATTACATTTTGCGAGTCGGTACCGATTCGCAAAAAATGTGACTCTGCATCGCGATGGCCGTTTTGCATGTCGCAAACTGCGTTTTTCGCAGTTTGCGACATGCAAACCGGTTGCTACATCTGGCCCTAAGTCCCTATTCTCTGAGCCCACCAGGTCCCAAAGGTTACAGATTATGGCCCTGATTTTAACCTTGGCGGACGGCGGAGGCCGTCCGCCAAGGTTCCGCCGCCAAATGACCGCACCGCGGTCACAAGACCGCGGCGGCCATTCTAACATTTCCTCTGGGCCGGCGGGCGCTCTCCGAAAGAGCGCCCGCCGGCCCAGAGGAAATGCCCCTGCAACGAGGACGCCGGCTCAGAATTGAGCCGGCGTAGTTGCAGGGGTGCGACGGGTGCAGTTTGCACCCGTCGCGTATTTCAGTGTCTGCATGGCAGACACTGAAATACTTTGCGGGGCCCTCTTACGGGGGCCCCTGCCGTGCCCATGCCATTGGCATGGGCACGGCAGGGGCCCCCAGGGGCCCCGCGGCACCCCCTACCGCCATCCTGTTCATGGCGGGTTTCCCGCCATGAACAGGATGGCGGTAGGGGCTGTCAGAATCCTCATGGCGGCGGAGCGCGCTCCGCCGCCATGAAGGATTCCCCCGAGCAGCGGTAAGTCGGCGGGAGCCCGCCGACTTGCCGCTTCTGACCGCGGCTGAACCGCCGCGGTCAGAATGCTCGTGGGAGCACCGCCAGCCTGTTGGCGGTGCTCCAGTGGTGGCCGCCAGGGTCAGAATGACCCCCTATGTGTCCATTGAGCTCATCAGGTTGTAGATGTGACAGACTTGGTGTCTCAAGCCCATGGTGTCCTAAAGATAGCAGCCTCTGTACCCCCCTGAGTCCAACAGTCACAGAAATTACCTGTATCCTGTGATCTCACCAAGGCCTAGATAGCAAGCCATGTATCTCCATCGACCATTCAGCCCCAGAGGTGGGTGTTTGTCATAAAACAGATGCATTGTGTGACCCAGACAGCTGACGGTACATTCAAGCCCTGCAGAGACTGTTTCATTGCTCATGCACAGTACTCACTGTTTACAGCTACTACAATGATGATGACGGTGAGAAGAAGAGCACACAGGGCGAAGAGACTGTAGAGGAGCCGGGATGACCTGTTTACAGAGGGGAAGTATAACCCACTGGGAGGCATTCCTAGAGGAGAAGAGCAGAGCAGAACATGTTACTTATCTTCGGTAACACTCTTTCTGTTGGATATTCTATCTAAACACACCCCTAGAACATTCCCAGGCACCAGAACGGATACAGAAAGCTTTCAGCAGCAATGCTCCAGCACGCCACAAGGTGGTGCCATGCTGCTCCATGTCAACTAGGGGTAGGTGGAGCTTGTGGAGTTTTATCCAGAAGAATTCCACGGAGTTACATGAAAACTCTGCAAGACTCTGCAGAGTTCAGCGAACGGGTGGAAATTGGCGCCAAGCGTTGTTCTTGCTTATTTTTAGGGCCAGGAGATCGTTGCACGCTGAAAAACAGTACGAACTGCACCACAGGGAGCGCTAGAGGACACTGCTGCTCACGTTGATTTTGCTGCCGCTCAGATAGCAGTGATCACTGCTGAGTATGTTTGTGTGCCGAGGGGTATGCACTGCAGTGCCGTGTTTTCTCAACAGGGTGGGAGGTGGGGTGTTAAAAAAACACTACAGATTGAAGTTTAATCTGCAGTGGTTATTAAACATAGAAAGACTTCTCTCCTCTTCCTGCCCTGTTTACAAACCAAACCACTGCAGATTAATTCTGCCTTTGGAGAGGCAGAATTTATCAACAATTCTGGGTTTCAAAAGTAATGCAAAATTACCAAATTCCTCTGATTCGGGCAGCGGAGTAAAAAATTCCTCCCAGGCCTAATTTGCACCTCTTATAACAGAACAGACAAGTGTTCCCTGAGATATACTCTGATGTGGGGGAAAGGAACAGCAGAGAAGAAAAAAAGGGTAGGCATATCCATGCTGAATAATTCGAAGAACTCATCTGAAAGACGTTATGGGTCACTGCACTGGGAGAAAATGCTGGATACTGCCCTCCTCAAGGCCAGATACACGCCCATGGCCTCGAAAGAATTGAGGTGATTGCAGCAGTTGCTAGGAGATTCATGTTGCCTACACATCTTCCCCCTAGACTAGCATCGGAATTTCCTAAACTGGTGAGGAAACCTTTGGCAGGGGTCAAAAGACTGAGGAATCATGTTGTGGTTCTACTTACTTTGAATCTTTCCAAGGCAGAAGCAGCTTTTTTGTTGAGCAGGTGGGTCATCAAAGGGCATATCCATGAGAGAGGCTTGTACGTCTCCAGAAAATCCTGTGAAGTGCATCCATTCATGCCGGCAGAGCACCACACTAGTGCCAAACGCCCTTTCCGGACAATCGGTCATATCACGGCCAGCCTGAATCACTACCAGGATGCATCTTGACCACCCTGAATTGTTTGACCACGTCAGCCCCTTCCGTCTTCTTGCACCTCCAACAAGGCTTTGCTTGCCATGTTCCAGAGGACGAGCATATATATTGGCCCAATAAGTAGGCTGCATTGAGTGATCTCCACGCTAAGCTAGCTGAAGAGGACATTTGTTTTTTCCAAATGCCTCAATCTTCTTAGACTACTTCTCTTGGGGAATCATGGGGAATAGATTAGGGGCTTTACCTTGCTGGTTGAAACCTGAACCAACAGAGTCTGTAAAGTAGCATGTTTTGGGAGAAATTCTGGGCCATGCGGCGCTGGTCTCTGAAAACTAGCCATGTGCCTATTCACCGGCGGGCAAGAACAGGGTATTGGCCAGGAGCCCATTAAGATGTCAGTGAGGGACTCATTCAAGGGGAGTGGGGTCTCAGATGTGGCTGGGCCAGCCTGTAGGTCTCCGTAAGGGTATCTGACTTAACCTCAGTAGGGGGCAATTGTTGCTCCAAGACTTAAGATGCTCATCAGCTTAACTCTACAATGATGCACTTTCTTCCGTAGGAACTCTGAATAGTGAGTTTGACCCTGTATCAGGGCAAGTATCAAACCAAGTTACTCAATGGGTCAACAGTTGGTGAACCTTTGAGTCATTAATAATCTAATGCCTTGTAGGAAAAAACCTGTTTTAAAGGATGGTAGAAATCACCCACCAAACTGGTGGCATGCTTTTTCATAGGGCCCCCTTCTTGTGTGAGTTAGAGTAGGTCACAACTCTACCGAGGTAGGGAAGCTCTTGGATGTTTTTTAGGAGACTTATGGTGGACATTGATTGAGGGAAAAAAATGTCAGGGAGTGAAGTTTCCCTTGTGTTGTGTATACAGAAATAAAAAGCTGCAAAATACCTATTCCTGTACCCATGCAGATATAATTAAAATAAAGGGAGACAATTCAACCCTTAATATTTGTCGACATGTTTCAGCTCTTAGCCGAGGTCCCTCAGGAGGTGTGCATTGGCTTTTTTCAGAACCATCAAAAGTTATTCTCTGTAAAACAACTGCCTCAGTGGGTGTAACAGAGTTAAAATATCACCTAATGTTTGACCCACAGATCATGCGGCAACACTGTCGCCAAATGTAATGGATTGTCAAATCTTTGACACGCCGGTACTGGACTACAAAAGACAGGGGCAACTTTTTTCAAATACCCGGATAGTTTATGTCCTTAGAGAAAAAGCCTAACTTGGGCTTTGTAAGGATCCATTACCAGCATACCAGCAGCAGTGATACCGGCGGTGATATGGGTGGGACCAGCATAGGTCACGAAGCCGGGGTGAAAGTCTGTACCAGCCAGTAAGGAACCTGTAACAGGTCCAAGAGGACCAGATGGTGGTGAGGAAGGATCTTCCAGCTGGAACCCGACAGAAGGCCCCTGCGAATCCTCAGGGACTGAAAGTGCAACAAAGGAAGCTGTAAGACTGCTAAATATCTGCAGCATGTCCTCCTTAAAAGCACCAATTGACTGCAGCGTTGCTGATGGGGAATTTGGGGTGCCCCAGGCCAAACTGTGGAATTGCTTCTGCAAAAGAAAGTCTGGAAGGAGATTGAGTAACACTGCAACACCTATGTGTCTTCTCTTTAATTAGAGAGTGGTGGAATGGGGTGATTCATGCTTTGCGTTCTTATGCTTGCTTTTGGGATTTTATGTTGATCTATCAAAGAACTTTGATCAAAAACCTTAACTCTTGTACCCTCGATTTGGAGCAGGACTCATCTGGGACTCACAATGTCTTCTTGTGTTCGGCAATGAATTGCTTCTCTGTCCCGGGTCTTCTTCAGGCACATGACACTTGCTGCGTGACTTTGAGTAATGTCCTGTAAGGAAATGCCTCCTTGGCATGGTTGCCCCCTGACTTTTTGCCTTTGCTGATGCTATGTTTACAATTGAAAGTGTGCTGAGGCCTGCTAACCAGGCCCCAGCACCAGTGTTCTTTCCCTAACCTGTACTTTTGTATCCACAATTGGCAGACCCTGGCATCCAGATAAGTCCCTTGTAACTGGTACTTCTAGTACCAAGGGCCCTGATGCCAAGGAAGGTCTCTAAGGGCTGCAGCATGTCTTATGCCACCCTGGAGACCTCTCACTCAGCACAGACACACTGCTTGCCAGCTTGTGTGTGCTAGTGAGGACAAAACGAGTAAGTCGACATGGCACTCCCCTCAGGGTGCCATGCCAGCCTCTCACTGCCTATGCAGTATAGGTAAGACACCCCTCTAGCAGGCCTTACAGCCCTAAGGCAGGGTGCACTATACCATAGGTGAGGGTACCAGTGCATGAGCATGGTACCCCTACAGTGTCTAAACAAAACCTTAGACATTGTAAGTACAGGGTAGCCATAAGAGTATATGGTCTGGGAGTCTGTCAAACACGAACTCCACAGCACCATAATGGCTACACTGAAAACTGGGAAGTTTGGTATCAAACTCCTCAGCACAATAAATGCACACTGATGCCAGTGTACATTTTATTGTAAAATACACCACAGAGGGCACCTTAGAGGTGCCCCCTGAAACTTAACCGACTGTCTGTGTAGGCTGACTAGTTCCAGCAGCCTGCCACACCAGAGACATGTTGCTGGCCCCATGGGGAGAGTGCCTTTGTCACTCTGAGGCCAGTAACAAAGCCTGCACTGGGTGGAGATGCTAACACCTCCCCCAGGCAGGAGCTGTGACACCTGGCGGTGAGCCTCAAAGGCTCACCCCTTTGTCACAGCCCAGCAGGGCACTCCAGCTTAGTGGAGTTGCCCGCCCCCTCCGGCCACGGCCCCCACTTTTGGCGGCAAGGCTGGAGGGAACAAAGAAAGCAACAAGGAGGAGTCACTGGCCAGTCAGGACAGCCCCTAAGGTGTCCTGAGCTGAGGTGACTCTGACTTTTAGAAATCCTCCATCTTGCAGATGGAGGATTCCCCCAATAGGGTTAGGATTGTGACCCCCTCCCCTTGGGAGGAGGCACAAAGAGGGTGTACCCACCCTCAGGGCTAGTAGCCATTGGCTACTAACCCCCCAGACCTAAACACGCCCTTAAATTTAGTATTTAAGGGCTACCCTGAACCCTAGAAAATTAGATTCCTGCAACTACAAGAAGAAGGACTGCCTAGCTGAAAAACCCCTGCAGAGGAAGACCAGAAGACGACAACTGCCTTGGCTCCAGAAACTCACCGGCCTGTCTCCTGCCTTCCAAAGATCCTGCTCCAGCGACGCCTTCCAAAGGGACCAGCGACCTCGACATCCTCTGAGGACTGCCCCTGCTTCGAAAAGACAAGAAACTCCCGAGGACAGCGGACCTGCTCCAAGAAAAGCTGCAACTTTGTTTCCAGCAGCTTTAAAGAACCCTGCAAGCTCCCCGCAAGAAGCGTGAGACTTGCAACACTGCACCCGGCGACCCCGACTCGGCTGGTGGCGATCCAACACCTCAGGAGGGACCCCAGGACTACTCTAAGACTGTGAGTACAAAAACCTGTCCCCCCTGAGACCCCACAGCGCCGCCTGCAGAGGGAATCCCGAGGCTTCCCCTGACCGCGACTCTTTGAACCTAAAGTCCCGACGCCTGGGAGAGACCCTGCACCCGCAGCCCCCAGGACCTGAAGGACCGGACTTTCACTGGAGAAGTGACCCCCAGGAGTCCCTCTCCCTTGCCCAAGTGGAGGTTTCCCCGAGGAATCCCCCCCTTGCCTGCCTGCAGCGCTGAAGAGATCCCGAGATCTCTCATAGACTAACATTGCGAACCCGACGCCTGTTCCTACACTGCACCCGGCCGCCCCCGCGCTGCTGAGGGTGAAATTTCTGTGTGGACTTGTGTCCCCCCCGGTGCCCTACAAAACCCCCCTGGTCTGCCCTCCGAAGACGCGGGTACTTACCTGCAAACAGACCGGAACCGGGGCACCCCCTTCTCTCCATTCTAGCCTATGTGTTTTGGGCACCACTTTGAACTCTGCACCTGACCGGCCCTGAGCTGCTGGTGTGGTGACTTTGGGGTTGCTCTGAACCCCCAACGGTGGGCTACCTTGGACCAAGAACTAAGCCCTGTAAGTGTCTTACTTACCTGGTTAACCTAACCAATACTTACCTCCCCTAGGAACTGTGAAAATTGCACTAAGTGTCCACTTTTAAAACAGCTATTTGTCAATAACTTGAAAAGTATACATGCAATTTTGATGATTTGAAGTTCCTAAAGTACTTACCTGCAATACCTTTCGAATGAGCTATTACATGTAGAATTTGAACCTGTGGTTCTTAAAATAAACTAAGAAAAGATATTTTTCTATATAAAAACCTATTGGCTGGATTTGTCTCTGAGTGTGTGTACCTCATTTATTGTCTATGTGTATGTACAACAAATGCTTAACACTACTCCTTGGATAAGCCTACTGCTCGACCACACTACCACAAAATAGAGCATTAGTATTATCTCTTTTTACCACTATTTTACCTCTAAGGGGAACCCTTGGACTCTGTGCATGCTATTCCTTACTTTGAAATAGCACATACAGAGCCAACTTCCTACATTGGTGGATCAGCGGTGGGGTACAAGACTTTGCATTTGCTGGACTACTCAGCCAATACCTGATCACACGACAAATTCCAAAATTGTCATTAGAAATTGATTTTTGCAATTTGAAAAGTTTTCTAAATTCTTAAAAGACCTGCTAGGGCCTTGTGTTAGATCCTGTTTAGCATTTCTTTTAGAGTTTAAAAGTTTGTAAAAGTTTGAATTAGATTCTAGAACCAGTTTTAGTTTCTTAAAAAGTATTCCAACTTTTAGAAGCATAATGTCTAGCACAGATGTGAATGTGGTGGAACTCGACACCACACCTTACCTCCATCTACAGATGAGAGAGCTAAGGTCACTCTGTAAACTAAAGAAAATAGCAATGGGCCCCAAACCTACCAAAGTACAGCTCCAGGAGCTTTTGGCAGAGTTTGAAAAGGCCAACCCCTCTGAGGATGGCAACTCAGAGGATGAAGATAGTGACTTGGAGGGAAATTCCCCCCCTCCAGTCCTACTTAGGGAGAGCAGGGCTTCTCAAGCCCTGACTCCACAAATAATAGTCAGAGATGCTGGTTCCCTCACAGGAGGGACCAACAACTCTGAAATCACTGAGGATAACTCCAGTGAAGAGGACATCCAGTTAGCCAGGATGGCCAAAAGATTGGCTTTGGAAAGACAGATCCTAGCCATAGAGAGGGAAAGACAAGAGATGGGCCTAGGACCCATCAATGGTGGCAGCAACATAAATAGGGTCAGAGATTCTCCTGACATGTTGAAAATCCCCAAAGGGATTGTAACTAAATATGAAGATGGTGATGACATCACCAAATGGTTCACAGCTTTTGAGAGGGCTTGTGTAACCAGAAAAGTGAACAGATCTCACTGGGGTGCTCTCCTTTGGGAAATGTTCACAGGAAAGTGTAGGGATAGACTCCTCACACTCTCTGGACAAGATGCAGAATCTTATGACCTCATGAAGGGTACCCTGATTGAGGGCTTTGGATTCTCCACTGAGGAGTACAGGATTAGGTTCAGGGGGGCTCAAAAATCCTCGAGCCAGACCTGGGTTGACTTTGTTGACTACTCAGTGAAAACACTAGATGGTTGGATTCAAGGCAGTGGTGTAAGTAATTATGATGGGCTGTACAATTTATTTGTGAAAGAACACCTGTTAAGTAATTGTTTCAATGATAAACTGCATCAGCATCTGGTAGACCTAGGACCAATTTCTCCCCAAGAATTGGGAAAGAAGGCGGACCATTGGGTCAAGACAAGGGTGTCCAAAACTTCAACAGGGGGTGACCAAAAGAAAGGGGTCACAAAGACTCCCCAGCAGAAGGGTGATGAGACAACCAAAACTAAAAATAGTAAAGAGTCTTCTACAGGCCCCCAAAAACCTGCACAGGAGGGTGGGCCCAGAGCCTCTTCACAAAACAATGGGTACAAGGGTAAAAACTTTGATCCCAAAAAGGCCTGGTGTCATAGCTGTAAACAGCATGGACACCAAACTGGAGACAAGGCCTGTCCCAAGAAAGGTTCCACTCCAAACTCCCATCCAGGTAACACTGGTATGGCTAGTCTCCAAGTGGGATCAACAGTGTGCCCAGAGCAAATCAGGGTCCACACTGAAGCTACTCTAGTTTCTGAGGGTGGGGTGGATTTAGCCACACTAGCTGTCTGGCCGCCTAACATGCAAAAATACAGACAGCAACTCTTAATTAATGGGACTAGAATAGAGGGCCTGAGGGATACAGGTGCCAGTGTCACCATGGTGACAGAGAAACTGGTTTCCCCTGGCCAATACCTGACTGGAAAAACTTACACAGTCACCAACGCTGACAATCAGAGAAAAGTACATCCCATGGCAATGGTTACTTTAGAATGGGGAGGGGTCAATGGCCTGAAACAGGTGGTGGTCTCCTCAAATATCCCAGTGGACTGTCTGCTTGGAAATGACCTGGAGTCCTCAGCATGGGCTGAGGTAGAGCTAAAAACCCATGCAGCAATGCTGGGTATCCCTCAACTGGTGTGTGTGAAAACAAGAGCACAATGCAAGGCACAGGGTGAAAAAGTAGAGCTGGAGTCTGGAAAAATGGCCCAGCCTACCAAGAGAACAGGAAAGTCAGTTGGGAAACCAACTGCAACACAGCAAAAGAAAGGGAACCTCTCTTCTCAGGAAGAAGTTCTGCCCTCTGAGGGAACTGAGCCTTTGGAGCTTGAACCTTATCAGGTTGAGCTCTTAGGCCCAGGGGGACCCTCAAGGGAAGAGCTGTGTAAGGGACAAGAAACCTGTCCCTCTCTTGAAGGCCTTAGGCAGCAAGCTGCTGAAGAGTCCAAAGGCAAGAAAAATGGAACACATAGGGTCTATTGGGAAGATGGGCTCCTGTACACTGAGGCCAGAGACCCCAAACCTGGTGCCACTAGGAGAGTGGTAGTGCCTCAGCTGTTCAGAGAGTTCATCCTAACATTGGCCCATGACATTCCCCTTGCTGGACATTTGGGACAAACCAAGACGTGGGAGAGGTTAGTCAACCACTTCTACTGGCCCAATATGTCCAACATGGTTAAGGAGTTTTGCCTCTCCTGCCCCACCTGTCAAGCCAGTGGTAAGACAGGTGGGCATCCAAAGGCCCCCCTCATTCCACTTCCTGTGGTGGGGGTGCCCTTTGAAAGAGTGGGTGTGGACATAGTTGGTCCACTGGAACCTCCCACAGCCTCAGGAAATATGTATATCCTGGTAGTAGTGGATCATGCTACCAGGTATCCTGAAGCTATTCCCCTTAGGTCGACTACTGCCCCTGCAGTAGCCAAGGCCCTCATTGGTATCTTTACCAGAGTGGGTTTCCCTAAGGAGGTGGTGTCTGACAGAGGTACCAACTTCATGTCAGCATACCTAAAGCACATGTGGAATGAGTGTGGAGTGACTTATAAATTCACTACACCTTACCATCCACAAACTAATGGCTTAGTTGAGAGATTCAACAAGACATTAAAGGGCATGATCATGGGGCTCCCAGAAAAACTCAAAAGGAGATGGGATGTCCTCCTGCCATGTCTGCTTTTCGCTTACAGGGAGGTACCACAGAAGGGAGTAGGGTTCTCACCCTTTGAACTTCTGTTTGGTCATCCTGTAAGGGGACCACTTGCCCTGGTTAAAGAAGGCTGGGAGAGACCTCTCCATGAGCCTAAACAGGACATAGTGGACTATGTACTTGGCCTTCGCTCTAGAATGGCAGAGTACATGGAAAAGGCAACCAAAAACCTTGAGGCCAGCCAACAACTCCAGAAGTTTTGGTATGACCAAAAGGCTGCACTGGTTGAGTTCCAACCAGGGCAGAAAGTCTGGGTTCTGGAGCCTGTGGCTCCCAGGGCACTCCAGGACAAATGGAGTGGCCCTTACCCAGTGCTAGAGAGGAAGAGTCAGGTCACCTACCTGGTGGACCTGGGCACAAGCAGGAGCCCCAAGAGGGTGATCCATGTGAACCGCCTTAAGCTCTTCCATGACAGGGCTGATGTGAATCTGTTAATGGTAACAGATGAGGATCAGGAGGCAGAGAGTGAACCTCTCCCTGATCTTCTGTCATCAGACCCAAAAGATGGCACAGTAGATGGAGTGATCTACTCAGACACCCTCTCTGGCCAACAGCAGGCTGATTGTAGGAGAGTCCTACAACAGTTTCCTGAGCTTTTCTCCCTAACCCCTGGTCAGACACACCTGTGTACCCATGATGTGGACACAGGAGACAGCATGCCTGTCAAGAACAAAATCTTCAGACAGTCTGACCATGTTAAGGAAAGCATCAAGATGGAAGTCCACAAGATGCTGGAATTGGGAGTGATTGAGCGCTCTGACAGCCCCTGGGCTAGCCCAGTGGTCTTAGTCCCCAAACCTCACACCAAAGATGGAAAGAAAGAGATGAGGTTTTGTGTGGACTACAGAGGGCTCAACTCTGTCACCAAGACAGATGCCCATCCAATTCCAAGAGCTGATGAGCTCATTGATAAGTTAGGTGCTGCCAAATTTCTAAGTACCTTTGACTTGACAGCAGGGTACTGGCAAATAAAAATGGCACCTGGAGCAAAAGAAAAGACAGCATTCTCCACACCTGATGGGCATTATCAGTTTACTGTTATGCCCTTTGGTTTAAAGAATGCCCCTGCCACCTTCCAAAGGTTGGTGAATCAAGTCCTTGCTGGCTTGGAGTCCTTTAGCACAGCTTATCTTGATGATATTGCTGTCTTTAGCTCCACCTGGCAGGATCACCTGGTCCACCTGAAGAAGGTTTTGAAGGCTCTGCAATCTGCAGGCCTCTCTATCAAGGCATCCAAATGCCAGATAGGGCAGGGAACTGTGGTTTACTTGGCACACCTTGTAGGTGGAGGCCAAGTTCAGCCACTCCAACCCAAGATCCAGACTATTCTGGACTGGGTAGCTCCAAAAACCCAGACTCAAGTCAGGGCATTCCTTGGCTTGACTGGGTATTACAGGAGGTTTGTGAAGGGATATGGATCCATTGTGACAGCCCTCACTGAACTCACCTCCAAGAAAATGCCCAAGAAAGTAAACTGGACTGTGGACTGCCAACAGGCCTTTGACACCCTGAAACAGGCAATGTGCTCAGCACCAGTTCTCAAAGCTCCAGATTATTCTAAGCAGTTCATTGTGCAGACTGATGCCTCTGAACATGGGATAGGGGCAGTTTTGTCCCAAACAAATGATGATGGCCTTGACCAGCCTGTTGCTTTCATTAGCAGGAGGTTACTCCCCAGGGAGCAGCGTTGGAGTGCCATTGAGAGGGAGGCCTTTGCTGTGGTTTGGTCCCTGAAGAAGCTGAGACCATACCTCTTTGGGACTCACTTCCTAGTTCAAACTGACCACAGACCTCTCAAATGGCTGATGCAAATGAAAGGTGAAAATCCTAAACTGTTGAGGTGGTCCATCTCCCTACAGGGAATGGACTTTATAGTGGAACACAGACCTGGGACTGCCCATGCCAATGCAGATGGCCTTTCCAGGTTCTTCCACTTAGAAAATGAAGACTCTCTTGGGAAAGGTTAGTCTCATCCTCTTTCGTTTGGGGGGGGGTTGTGTAAGGAAATGCCTCCTTGGCATGGTTGCCCCCTGACTTTTTGCCTTTGCTGATGCTATGTTTACAATTGAAAGTGTGCTGAGGCCTGCTAACCAGGCCCCAGCACCAGTGTTCTTTCCCTAACCTGTACTTTTGTATCCACAATTGGCAGACCCTGGCATCCAGATAAGTCCCTTGTAACTGGTACTTCTAGTACCAAGGGCCCTGATGCCAAGGAAGGTCTCTAAGGGCTGCAGCATGTCTTATGCCACCCTGGAGACCTCTCACTCAGCACAGACACACTGCTTGCCAGCTTGTGTGTGCTAGTGAGGACAAAACGAGTAAGTCGACATGGCACTCCCCTCAGGGTGCCATGCCAGCCTCTCACTGCCTATGCAGTATAGGTAAGACACCCCTCTAGCAGGCCTTACAGCCCTAAGGCAGGGTGCACTATACCATAGGTGAGGGTACCAGTGCATGAGCATGGTACCCCTACAGTGTCTAAACAAAACCTTAGACATTGTAAGTACAGGGTAGCCATAAGAGTATATGGTCTGGGAGTCTGTCAAACACGAACTCCACAGCACCATAATGGCTACACTGAAAACTGGGAAGTTTGGTATCAAACTCCTCAGCACAATAAATGCACACTGATGCCAGTGTACATTTTATTGTAAAATACACCACAGAGGGCACCTTAGAGGTGCCCCCTGAAACTTAACCGACTGTCTGTGTAGGCTGACTAGTTCCAGCAGCCTGCCACACCAGAGACATGTTGCTGGCCCCATGGGGAGAGTGCCTTTGTCACTCTGAGGCCAGTAACAAAGCCTGCACTGGGTGGAGATGCTAACACCTCCCCCAGGCAGGAGCTGTGACACCTGGCGGTGAGCCTCAAAGGCTCACCCCTTTGTCACAGCCCAGCAGGGCACTCCAGCTTAGTGGAGTTGCCCGCCCCCTCCGGCCACGGCCCCCACTTTTGGCGGCAAGGCTGGAGGGAACAAAGAAAGCAACAAGGAGGAGTCACTGGCCAGTCAGGACAGCCCCTAAGGTGTCCTGAGCTGAGGTGACTCTGACTTTTAGAAATCCTCCATCTTGCAGATGGAGGATTCCCCCAATAGGGTTAGGATTGTGACCCCCTCCCCTTGGGAGGAGGCACAAAGAGGGTGTACCCACCCTCAGGGCTAGTAGCCATTGGCTACTAACCCCCCAGACCTAAACACGCCCTTAAATTTAGTATTTAAGGGCTACCCTGAACCCTAGAAAATTAGATTCCTGCAACTACAAGAAGAAGGACTGCCTAGCTGAAAAACCCCTGCAGAGGAAGACCAGAAGACGACAACTGCCTTGGCTCCAGAAACTCACCGGCCTGTCTCCTGCCTTCCAAAGATCCTGCTCCAGCGACGCCTTCCAAAGGGACCAGCGACCTCGACATCCTCTGAGGACTGCCCCTGCTTCGAAAAGACAAGAAACTCCCGAGGACAGCGGACCTGCTCCAAGAAAAGCTGCAACTTTGTTTCCAGCAGCTTTAAAGAACCCTGCAAGCTCCCCGCAAGAAGCGTGAGACTTGCAACACTGCACCCGGCGACCCCGACTCGGCTGGTGGCGATCCAACACCTCAGGAGGGACCCCAGGACTACTCTAAGACTGTGAGTACAAAAACCTGTCCCCCCTGAGACCCCACAGCGCCGCCTGCAGAGGGAATCCCGAGGCTTCCCCTGACCGCGACTCTTTGAACCTAAAGTCCCGACGCCTGGGAGAGACCCTGCACCCGCAGCCCCCAGGACCTGAAGGACCGGACTTTCACTGGAGAAGTGACCCCCAGGAGTCCCTCTCCCTTGCCCAAGTGGAGGTTTCCCCGAGGAATCCCCCCCTTGCCTGCCTGCAGCGCTGAAGAGATCCCGAGATCTCTCATAGACTAACATTGCGAACCCGACGCCTGTTCCTACACTGCACCCGGCCGCCCCCGCGCTGCTGAGGGTGAAATTTCTGTGTGGACTTGTGTCCCCCCCGGTGCCCTACAAAACCCCCCTGGTCTGCCCTCCGAAGACGCGGGTACTTACCTGCAAACAGACCGGAACCGGGGCACCCCCTTCTCTCCATTCTAGCCTATGTGTTTTGGGCACCACTTTGAACTCTGCACCTGACCGGCCCTGAGCTGCTGGTGTGGTGACTTTGGGGTTGCTCTGAACCCCCAACGGTGGGCTACCTTGGACCAAGAACTAAGCCCTGTAAGTGTCTTACTTACCTGGTTAACCTAACCAATACTTACCTCCCCTAGGAACTGTGAAAATTGCACTAAGTGTCCACTTTTAAAACAGCTATTTGTCAATAACTTGAAAAGTATACATGCAATTTTGATGATTTGAAGTTCCTAAAGTACTTACCTGCAATACCTTTCGAATGAGCTATTACATGTAGAATTTGAACCTGTGGTTCTTAAAATAAACTAAGAAAAGATATTTTTCTATATAAAAACCTATTGGCTGGATTTGTCTCTGAGTGTGTGTACCTCATTTATTGTCTATGTGTATGTACAACAAATGCTTAACACTACTCCTTGGATAAGCCTACTGCTCGACCACACTACCACAAAATAGAGCATTAGTATTATCTCTTTTTACCACTATTTTACCTCTAAGGGGAACCCTTGGACTCTGTGCATGCTATTCCTTACTTTGAAATAGCACATACAGAGCCAACTTCCTACATGTCCCAAGCTCAAACACCAGATAAACACTCATGAAGATCCATGATCGACATCTGTTTGCTACAGTCGCAGCAATATTTGAAGCCTGTAGTCTTAAGAAGGGTCAGGATTTCCAAGTACATTGGTTTTGTTATTTTTTTAGGAATCGTCGGAAGGCTGAGGAATTGGGAGTGGAGTTCGGATCCGCGTCGGGGGGCATGGAAAGAAAGGAACTGGTGTCAGTGTGGCAGCTCCACTCTCACTTCTGGCTCAGTATGAAGTCAACGCTGAGCTGCACAGCCCTTCACAGTGGCAAGCGGTAGCATCGAGGGTGAATGCTTCCCGGACGGTCACTGGTGTGTTCTAAGCTGAGGAATCTGCAGCTAGAAGTATCCATCAGAATGTACAAACTTTGCATTAACACTGAGAGGTGAGCAGAGTGAAGAGGAGAAAGTTATAGATCCATACTGAGAAGTGGAGAGAGTTAAGAGAAGTGGAGTTATTGATTCACACTGAAAGGTGGCCAGAGTGAAGAGAAGGGAGTTATAGTTTCACGCTGAGGTGAGTGGAGTGAAAAAGTTGTAGATTCTCAATGCAAGATGGGCAGAGTGAAGAGATGTGAGATAATAGATTCACAATTAGAGGTGAGCAGGGTAAAGAGAAGAGGAGTTATAGATTCACATTGAGAAGTGAGCACAGTGAAGAGGAATTCTACATTAAAACTGTGAGGTGAGCAGAGTGAAGCAGAGATGAGTTACAAGACTCAGGGTGAACAGTGAGTAGAGTCGAGGGTGATAGTTTATAAACTCCCCACAAGGGTTTGCATAGTAAAGAGGAGATGAGTAGTGACCCCGGACAGGTGTAGAGTCACAGTGAGCAGAGTCAACATAAGACGAAGTGTAGATCCATGATGAGCGTTGTGTAGAGTGAAGCGGGGGTCCAGACTCCCAGTGAGAGGTGAAGAGGGGGTATCGACTCACAGTGAGAGGTGAAGTGGGGTATAGACTTACAGCGAGAGATTAAAGGTGGAGTAGAGATTCACAGTGAGAGGTGAAGAGGAGGTACAGACTTACAGCGAGAGGTGAAGAGGAGGTATTGACTCACAATAAGAGGTAAGGAAGAGGTACAGACCTACAGAGAGAGGTGAAGTGGAGGTACAGACTTACAGCGAGAGGTGAAGAGGAGGTATTGACTCACAATAAGAGGTAAGGAGGAGGTACAGACCTACAGTGAGAGGTGAAGTGGAGGTACAGACTTACAGCGAGAGGTGAAGGGGGTACGTACTCACAGTGAGAGGTGAAGAGGAGGTACAGACTTACAGCGAGAGGTGAAGGGGGTACAGACTCAAGGTGAGAGGTGAAGTGGAGGTACAGAGTTACAGCGAGAGGTGAAGGGGGTACGTACTCACAGTGAAAGGTGAAGAGGAGGTACAGACTTACAGTGAGAGGTTAAGGGGGTAAGTATTCACAGTGAGAGGTAAGAGGAGGTATTGACTCACAATAAGAGGTAAGGAGGAGGTAAAGGTCTACATTGAGAGGTGAAGTGGGTATAGACTTACAGCGAGCGGTGAAGGGGGTATTGACTCACAGTGAGAGGTGAAGAGGGGGTGAAGACTCACAGTGAGAGATGAAGAGGGGGAACAGACTCACAGTGAGAGGTGAAGTGGGTATAGACTCACAGTGAGAGGTGAAGGGGGTATAGACTCACAGTGAGAGGTGAAGGGGTATAGACTCACAGTGAGAGGTGAAGAGGGGGTGAAGACTCACAGTGAGAGGTGAAGAGGGGGTACAGACTCACAGTGAGAGGTGAAGTGGGTATAGACTCACAGTGGTAGGTGAAGAGGGGTACAGACTCACAGAGGGAGGTGAAGAGGGGGTACAGACTCACAGTGGGAGGTGAAGAGGGGTATAGACACCCAGTGAGAGGTAGGGAGGAGGTATAGACTTGCAGAGGTGAGGATGAGGTGAGGGCTCAGTGAGAGGTTTGCAGAGTGAAGTGAGCACACTTTATGGACTCAGAGTGAGGCGCTCAGAGGGGAGAGGCTTTATAAACTCCCAGTGAGAGGTACGCAGATTGATGAGGAGGTACGGACGCACACTGAGTGCTGTAGAAAGTGAGGAACAAATTACATTTTCTCTCCCTCCTACGTGTCTCTCTAACCTCTCTGATCTTCCTTATCTTCCCTGCACATTACTTCACCATTCTTTTCTCTTTCCTCCCTCTCATCTTTGTCCTTCCTCTGCCCTCCCCCTCACCTTTTCTGCTATCACTCCAGCTCCTTCTGTCATCCTCTCTGCAGTTTTCTCACTCATGCTATTTTGTGGCTTTTTATTCTCGCTCCAGTCTTCCTCTTTCCGATCTCTGCTTTTTGTATTTACCACATTAGACTTTACTCTTTCTCTCACCCTTTACTCCCTTCCCCTCATTTTTCTTCCTCCTTTCCACACTCACCTGTTTGCCATCTCTTTTAAACCTCTCACTAACTTGTGTACTTTCCCCCAGAATTTGTTGCACAACATCTCTCGGCTCATCGGCGTTTCCTTGATTCCCCCCTCACTCATTGATCCCTCCATAAACTCCTTCTCTTTCGTCTCTAAAATCACTAATTCCACTTTCTTACTGTATCCGCTCCTGTAGCCGCCTTCCTCCGGCGGGTCCAGGGAAGTCAGGTCCTGGTAGTCTTTCGACATTGCTTATCGCAGCCTCTCTGGCGATTGTCTCAGATGGAACGAAAACTTCCTGCAATGAATGATGCAAAATTATAAATATTGACGCGTGACTACAGTAACACGTACCTGTCATGTGTTTCGGCTCATGCAAACTCTGCTCACCTGGGACCGTATTATACAAAGTGTTTCGGGGGCGCAACAGGCATGTGCACCCACATTGCACACCCCCGAGTACTACAGGAAGAGCCACAGATGCTTGTTCGGCCCCTTCTGTAATGCGGATAGCGGTGGCGCACATGCAAATAAGGGAATCATTGCCCGTGCTGTATTATAGACGCAAGCGCAGAGGCAAAGAAGCTGCCAGAAGGCGCACTGACAGTGTGCCCCCAGATGGCGGCCCTTTGGAGGGGGGAAAGGGTGGTCCTCTGGAGCCACCAGACATCACCTGTGACTGCATGTGCCTGCAAAGGAATCTCTAATCCCCTTTACAATTGCAGGCGGGTTGCCGGCTGCACAGTGAAACACAGAGTGGTGGCTTCAAAGCTGCTCCATTTTTCCCTTGAAAAGCCCCCCAGGGCAGTGAGAGTTTGCGTCTGCCCTGGTGGCCGCACATTCAATGACAAAAGGCGCACTTGTTTTTTTGCACCCGGCGCACCTGTTTTAAGGTGCACCATGCAGCTCAAACAGAGAAAGTGTGCCCTATGTGTGATAGGGCCCCAGATGGGTTCAACTTTAAGACAAGACTCACCTGGGCATGCAAGATGTGAATTCTGCAAGCCAACTTGCTCATCCGAAACTGTTTCCTTTGTTGTTACTTATTAGTGCTATCTCCAAGCTCTCCCTTGATCTCAGCAATGTATTCTTGGTATGATTTTTGTCATCCGATTAATTCTAGAAACTCTTTGTAGGAGAGGATAAATTTACATTTTACCTTTCGTCACAGAGCTTATCTCTGTTGTTGGTGTAAGGGAATCTGTTTGTCAGTATTCTCAGAGCCTGAAATACTATTCATTTTTGCAATAACCACTTTTCAGACTCAGGGCTTCATTTAGATATTGGTGGACGGGCTACTCTGTCACAACAGTGAAAGATATTTTGTACGTCCAAATCTAAATCACATGGACGGTAGCTGTGTTGCCACTTTTTCACCTAGTGCCCACGTATACTGCAATATTAATACCGCCCTTTGGTACAACCTGAAGTACAATTTACTCCCACCTGAACATTCCCTTTAACCATCTAGGTACAGCATAAACCTGAATCAAAGGTTATAAGCCCCCTCAAGAGGCCTAGATTAATGGCACCACACACCCCTCTGCCACCACCATTCAAGATCACACTGGGTGTGCAGAGCCCATTACACTCGTCAAAGCCTGTGGTGTGCCCTGCGCAAGAAAATACTTAGAAACAATTAAAATACACAAGTGAGGTGAAAACCTTGGGCATGATGGTCGACGACATCCTCTCAGTTCAATCCCAAGTAAACAAAGTGATGAGAAACTCATTGCATACGATTTCTGAAAACCAGTACTCACGCGACCTTCAGACCAACAGCAGCAGCAAGGGACAGTTTCAAAGGTAAGGGGAGGGCTGTCAATAACTGGCAGCTGTCCCATTTTCCCAGTTCACATATTTCCTGCCGTAGTTACAGGTCAGAGGATAGTGGTTTTCCCAACGGCGAAGCTGTGAGCAAAGAACCTTCAAACAAACCCTGATGGCTTAAAGCTGCAGCTGAGAATGGCGTCAGACGGGCTGGACCTCTTAAGGGCAGGAATTTCGATTCAATGTCCATTAGCTTTATATTCTCCCTGCTCTTGCTCGACGATTTACACTATGGCAGTACCACACCAGAAATGAGGATTGGCAATGCCAATACTTCGCGCCCATGCAAGGGCTATTGGCTTTGCCTTAGTGTTTATCCATGTTGTACGTCAGTGTGGCTGCTGTTAGCGTGACTAAACGTTAGTGCTGTAGAAGAGAGTAGCGGGGAGTGGCAAAGTGGAGTGTCGTAGAGTACAGTGTCAGATAGTGGATTGGCGTAGAGTACAGTGTCATAGAGTGGAGTGGCGTAGAGTACAGTGTCATAGAGTGGAGTGGCATAGAGTACAGTGTCAGAGTGGAGTGGCTTAGAGTAAAGTAGCATAGAACGGAGTGGAGTTAAGTGTTATACCGTAGAGTGGAGTGTTGTAGAGTACAATGTCATAGAATGGAGTGGCATAGAGTAAAGTAGTGTAGAACAGAGTGGAGTTAAGTGTTGTATAGTAGATTGACAGAGTGGAGTAGGGTGTAATACAGTAGAGTGGAGTGTTGTAGAGTACGGTGTCATAGAGTGGAGTGGCGTAGCATGCAGTGTCATAGATTGGAGTGGCGTAGACTAAAATGTCAGAGTGGAGTGACTTAGAGTAAAGTAGCGTAGAACGGAGTGGAGTTAAGTGTTCTACAGTAGAGTGGAGGGGCAAAGAGTGGAGTAGTATAGAGTGGCGTAGAGTGGAGTGGATAGGAGTGTCATAGAGTAAAGTGACAGAGTGGAGGAGAATGTCATAGAGTACAGTAGAGTACAGTGCCATAGAGTGGAGTGTCATGGAGTTGAGTGGCGCGGTGGAGTGATATTGAGTGGAGTGGCGTATAGTCTCATAGATTCAAATGCAGTGGAGTGTCGTAGTGTGGAGTGGCATAGAGTGGAGTAGAGAAGAGGGCCGCAGAGTGGAGTGGGGAGAGTGGATTATCATGTAGTACTGTAGAGTGGAAAATAGTAGAGCAGTGTAGAGTATCAGTTAGGAGTGGCATGAAATGTAGTTGAGTAGAGTGGCATAGAATAGTGTAGAATGTCGTAGAGTGGAGTTGCATAGACTAGGGTAGTGTTTCATAGAGTGGTGGGGCATAGATTCACAGAGTGGAGTGGCACAGAGTAAAGTTGTGTTGTGTTGCAGAGTGGAGTGGAGTCGTGTGGAACTGAGTGGCATAGAGTGGAGTTGAATATCGGAGAGTGGAGTGTTGTAGAGTGGAGTAGAACGCTGTAGGGAGGAGTGGCGTGGAGTGGTGCGGACTGCCGTGGAGTATCGTGGAGTGTCATAGAGTGAAGTAGAGTGTTGCAGACTGGAGTAGGGTGTCGTAGAGTGGAGTGCAATACAGTGTGGCAGTGTAAAGTGGCATAGAGTGGAGTGCCACAGAGTGGAGTAGTGTAAGGTGGAATAGAGTGCTGTAAAGTGATGTGCCAGAGTGGAATGGTGTAGAGTACAGTAGAATGTCATAGAAAGGAGTGGCATAGAGTGGAGTAGAGAGGAGTGTTGTAGAGTGTAGTGAAGTGTTGTGGAGTGCCATAGAGTGGAGTAGAGTGTAGTAAAGTGGAGTGTTGTAGAGTGGAACTTTGATCATATTAAAATATTTGCTTGCACCACACTTCAAAATTGCTAAAAATATGCTTAATTTGATCTTTCCTAATTTATTATGAATTATTTTTACAGTTTATTTACTGCCATTAAATTGTGTTGTGTGCTAGAAAAACATACCATCCCACAGCCTTTCCTTTCACACCACCAGTACCCAACCAGAATGTCAGATAAATCCTCTCGCTTTGCAGTCAGAGAAAGAAAAGTAAACACGAACCTCCATCGGAAGACAGAGCCTAACATTTGACCTCTGCCTTTAAATTCACAGCAAATGTGGCAAATTAAAAACAAAATGTAAAGGCCTGTTTATTGGTCATTTACTTCTCAACTGCAGCGTGGTTCTTTCAAGGGTGCTTCTGCACCCTCCACTTCCTATGGCATTTGCGTCAAATTGAGGAAGACGATGATTTAAGTTTTGCTATTAGTAAAGCTCACTGCCCAAAATAAACAAGCTCATAGACAGAACATTGTTTCTGACAGGCATGCAAGATTACTGGCAAAGATACGTAGCATTGGTCAAACAGAAAGATAAGAGACAGGAAACCTCTTCCAAGTAATACAGCATATTTCCTTTTCCCTGAACTCGCTTTCAAAGTGGAGACAACTGAAAACACACGTACTCTCATAGTCCCTCATGAAAAAAAAAAGAGTTCCAGAAGGTGCACACTTGTGGAAGAATAGAACGAGACAGTCAAAGAGGCGGTAAACATGCAATGCGCCATGGGAGTAACAAAC
This sequence comes from Pleurodeles waltl, assembly GCF_031143425.1. NCBI lineage: Eukaryota > Metazoa > Chordata > Amphibia > Caudata > Salamandridae > Pleurodeles > Pleurodeles waltl. The sequence continues at coordinate 698,560,859 of NC_090451.1, forward strand.
ACAAGCTGGGAGGCCTATTACAAATAGATTTGCATCCAAGAAGAAGGGTCCGAACGGATTAACTTCCTGTGTGGAATGCCTGTTTGCCTGGACTGTGGGAGCTTAAGCCAGGAAGACATGGACCCAAGTCCTCCTATGATAAGAAACGCTACTAACTGGTTGGTAAGGTCCCACAATAAAGATATAATATTGAAATATTATATCTTTATTGTGGGACCTTACCAACCAGTTAGTAGCTATTACAAATATAGTTAGTCAATAGAAAGTAGGTAAAATGTGGATGACAAAAGGCAAAGGCAATAGTAAGCAACCTGTGGAATGCACTCCTGGTTCAGTTTTCTCAGAAGCAGACTGTACTACCTGCCGGCTGATTGGCTGACAAGAGGCGCCTGGTTCCATCATGGAACCCAACCAGCGGTGGCTGGTTCCATCATGGGTCCCAACCAAGAAAAATTCAACGGATTAGGAGAGCTTTGGGTTTGAAGTTTTGGTTCAGAGGTGGAAAAGAAGGATACGAATGTGATAGTGTTGTTACAGACATGGGCCCTGGGGTCGGTTTGATCCGAGCGAACAAAAGCCAAGAAGCAAGGTTATATCCAGTGGATTTCTCTGTGGCTTAGGAATGCCTTGTCTCCCCTGAATTCAGATCCTGTAGGGTTTCTATTTAAGGCAATGCGTGTCTCAAGGCTGGTAGTACCTGGGAATAAAAAGTTTGGAAGAATATATTGCTGGACCAGTTCTAATTCTGTATGCTGTTGCTTTTGAAGTTACTCCCCATAGTTAAGAGGATTGACGTGTTGGTTAATAGAGAGGAATAGAGAATTCTAAATTGGCAGCCTCATCACCACGCGTGATAGGTCGATCCAGGTCCTGGTTAGGGCCTGGCAAACTTAGGCTGAGAGGCATTGCTATAATCAGTCTGGCACATTAAGGAGGAGTATGGAGTCACAAACTAAGCAAGATGTCCAGGTGCTTTTCACGTCAGGGGAGGGTAGGCGCCTGGGTGGCATGAGCAAGACAAGATGCTTTAAAGGTACTGGTAAGTTGTGCATTTTAAAGCTAATTGAACCAGTGACAAAATGCCCAGTATATTGGCGGTTTACAGTGTTCTATGCTAAAGTACCAAGAACGTTTGGGACAAATCCATCACAATTGGAGTTTCGCCCGGGCCGTGCGCTCGTAGGGGTAACAAAAAATACTAGATTGATTTTGGATAATGGATGAACATTGGCCTGATTTTTCTAGACCTGAGCGCAGCATTCGATACAGTTTCACACCCTGTGCCACGGCAGAGATTAACAGACGTGTTCTGGACACTGCCTTGAGGTTCCATTAATTTCTGCAGAATCACTCCTTTAGAGTGGTTTGAAAACCCTGTTTCCTCAGTTAAGCCTCCCTGAGTCCTACATTATTCAACGTCTTTGCCTGTCCTCGGACAGACATCATGTAGACGAATAGCCTTAATTGTTTTCCTATGCTGGTAACACGCAGACTATTGTCTCATTGGATGCCCCATGCCATCTAAGTTGAGTATGTCTGGCTGAGGTTGCACACTGCATGTGCAAAAACAGTTTAAAACCTAATGGTAACAACTGCAGTATTATTTAATGGGAGTCGACTCACTTTCTGGGGCGCCCAATGGTGGCCTAATGATCTTGGGCCTCTCCTTTCCTCGAATCAAGTAGTCAAAGATTTAGGATTCTGGCTTGATAAAAAATTGACTATAGGCCTTTAAATCGATGAAGTGGCCGCTGGCTGCTTTGGCTTACTCAGACATTTAAGAAAAATCTTACGGCTACTGCCCGCCTCTTTTCAAAGGACTATCATCCAGGGTTTGATTATCTCCCGTCCTGATTATGGCAATGTTTTATATCTCGGAGCCCCAAGTCGTCCGTGAAAAGGCTTTGGATTATCCAGAATGTGGCAGCTCATCTGCTATGCCACATTCCAAAGTTTGAGTCAGTTCCTCAGGCTTTACTGGCTCGCAATAGACAAGCCCATCAAGTTAAAAGTGCTCTGGTACATGCATATAGCTATGACGAGGTCCCTTCCTAATTCCTTAAGAAGGTTTGTTAAATGAGTGTGGGGGTGCACGGCCGGGGACCACCACCTCCTTAAGGAAAAACTGTTGTTTTAAGGGGGTGAGGCCCGTATTGCCTCCCCAGCAGCCCTGGGGATGCCACCTCCCTGGGGCTTAATATCAAATTTATGTGGGGGGGGGCACGTCCCAAAGCAGCTCTGGGGACCGCCACCTATGAATGAAAAATGATGAAGAGGATACATTGTGGATCCCCCCGGAACCATCACCTTCCCGGGGCAAGTCAGTGCAGTTAAGGTGGGGGGCACAGGGTTGGACGCAAGTCCGAGCCGCACGCTAGGCCTAGAAGCAAATCTCACACCAAGTACAGTAGTGTTTGAAATGGAAAAATGGAAGGGCAGGTACTCTGTATCAGAGCACATGCTTGTTTCTGAGAAGTGCCAGGACTCTTCAATGAAAAGTATTATGTTTTTCTTGAAAAGTGCAGGTACTCTCCATCGTAAAATAAAAAAGTGCCCGAACTCTGTACCGGACAGTACTGGCCCATTTAAAGCACTGAAGTACAGCTGAAGGCCGAACTATAACTCATGCCGTAAACTCTTGCACCCTCCCCATGCACTACTGATTATCTCCCAAATTACATCACAGGTGACATGCTCTATGGCATTATTAATAAAATGGCTGCAAGGCCTGGAATGATGACATGACTGTGCATGGTGGGGGCGAGAGATAGAGTTACTTTAGGGCACAAGTTACAGTTACTTAAGATAATTATAACTGGAAAATTTCAGTAGTTTTGTTCTTTTAAAGTGTTTTAACTGACATTTTTACAATAACTATAATGTCCCTTTAAGCTCTGTGGTCACTGGGTGGCTATAGTTAGGATCGTGCTTCCATAGGAAATGACGTTGTTGCAAATACGTTTAGCACCATTTGACGAATCTCCACAAATCTTTCCAAAATAATGCTACTTTTTTATTAGTTTCTGCATGAAAAGTTTGGGGTAATCCGTCAAGTGGGGGCCGAGAAAAAAGTGGGAGTCGCAAAATACGCTTTCCCAATTCAATTTTTTCTTAGGATTTTTAGACACAGCTGCAGCCCAAACCGCAGAATGGATTTTCACCAAATTTAGCAAAAAGCTAATGCTCTGAATGGAAAGAAAGCTTTTTGTGTTTTGCAGTAAATCTGTACAGTAGTTTTGGAGAAATTAAAATTAAAATACTTTATATATATCACACCGCAGAAGATCAGAGGGCACAACGGATCTCCTGCTGAGATCTGATTGGCTGCCACCACATCAAGAAGAAAGTGATGACAGCTATCATAGGACTTGGGACTCAGTCCCTTTTTTGTTGAATTTGGCCCCAAGGATGAGGTCCGCGGGGCCTAATTAGCCTCAGAAAAGTAGCCCTGTGGCTCTCCTTCCCTTTTTTAATTGAATTTGGCACTAGGGATAGGAATTTGGCCTTTGAAGGCCAGGTGAGGGGGACCGCAAGCCCATCCCCTTTTTGTTGAATTTAGTCATGGGGGATGGGGTCCTCGGGGCCTAATGATGGTCAGCGAGGGGGGCCCTGTGGCCCCCTACCCTCTTTTAATAGAATTTGGCCTCAGGAGGTGGGAACCCTGGAGCTTAAACAGGTTCGAAGAGGGGGGCCACACAGCCCCTCTCCCCCTTTTTAATGGAATTCAGACCCAAGGATCGGTTCCCCAGGGACTATTAAGGCTTGGGAGGGGAGCTACATGCCCCTTTCTCCATACTATATAGGTTTTTGCCCCGGGGGATGGGGTTCCGGGGCCTGAAGGCCAACTCTACGCCACTCATACCAAAGGATGTGTGAAATGTGGGGTTGGCAGCCTGCAGGGGTTTACTGCCTTTTGGTGGTTTGGCCGGAAGGCCTGGCCGCAGGTTTGGACCAGAAGCCAACCTCTCACCGTGTGCGGCCAAAGACCGTACGCAGCATGGGGTTGGTAGCTGCAGGGTGGATTGGCCACAGGTCAGGCCCTGCAGCCAACCTTCTGCCATGCACTGCCAATAGCTGTGAGCAGTGTGGGGTTCACTGACTCTGATTTGGTTGACCAGGGTCCTAGCCACAGGACAGACCTGTGGCAACCCCTGCTGCATACACCCGTTGGCTCGGGGTTGGCTGCCTGCGGGGTAGTTGGCTAGACCCTGTAGCAAACCTCACATGGTGGGGCTGTCTGTCTGTGGGGTCCTGGCAGCCTCCCGTTGAGCACGAGCCTTTGGCAGTGTTATGCAGAGGTTTGGCTTTACGCATGGTATTTGGTTTCTGTTGAAAGAAAACAGAAATTCATTGGGAAAAAAACAAAGGATAAAATAAGGTTAAAGTTAGGTCAAAATTTTAGTAACAATGTAACGTTTTCAATGCTAAAAACCACAGAAATTCACAATTTTATGGTAATTTCAAGTATCTATAACTCTTGCCCTAAGTTAACTAAAATACCGTCGCCATGCAATTCTAACTGACCCACATATTACATCACCCATGACATCTATCACATCATTGATAATACCACTATAACATTTGCAATAAACTTACTGAAGAGGCGCGAGTTATAGTTAATTTAGGGCACAAGTTATAGTTACTTGAGATAACAATAACTCGTGAATTTCTGCGGTTTTTAGGATTTAAAACCTTATGGTGTTACTGAACGTCACCTAACTAAACATCCTTGTAACCTTTGCTTTCTTCAGTGAATATATACAAATATATAATCACTGAAAAAACACAAAGAGACACTGTAGGTGTCTTTGGTTATAACATTTTAACATATGTTTAAAAATCACTGTTAAGGTACACTTATGGTTACAAATTAAAACCGAACCCCAGAAATGTGCAAGTTATGGGTAGCTCCACAAACCATAGCTCGCACATCAAACACAGTGTTCATGACCTAACCCTTGATGTGACAGATGCAATTGAAACCTCGTAAACAATCTTACAATTGAGAGTACAAATCAAATTATCCTTTGCACACAGAAAGAGAACATTATAAATGTAGTATTTATTAGTTTCAGTACATGTAGTTGTTTAATTATGTTGTGGTTTTACGTACTTATTTGTATAGATATTGTGAGGTCATGAGCATTGGAATACAAGGCAATATTGCAAGTTACCATTACATATTAGTTTATACTACATGTTTATTTTGGGGTAGTTAGTTTGAAAAGGCTGTTTTTCTTCACAGAACAGTTAACAATGGGCACTGAATAGAATTCGGAAACATTTGATTTGTTAACCCTTCAGGCTAAATTGTTGGCAAAACAATGATCAATGGTGAGGACCAATATATTTACGTGGATCTCTGGCTACAGTGTTTACCATAGAATTATGGATCTACAACACGCGCCACGTAATGTGCCTCCTCCTAATGCGCATCCTTTGTAGATTTAAAAAAAGAAATTCAAGTTCAAATTGATTAAAATAATTCTGCCAGTTATTGTGCTGTATAAGTTGCATTTTTACTGCATAATTTATAAAACTCTGAAGATAATTTGTAATTATGAAGGACTGCCACAGATAGCATCTTGGCCCTCAGCACTCGAAAAAAATATGCCATTTTAGAAGAAGTTGAGTTTATATGTTAACTTTATTGAGCTGTCCCCAGCTTTTGAGCATGTGAATAGTATACGACTGAGGTACTAGAATATCCATTTGGCTCTTTTGAGGACACCTGAGAAGTTGCACACTAAACCCTGGATCAGGGGTCTCCTTGTTTCACAAAAAACATACATCAGGAGGATCTCTGTGGAAAACGTGGCGTGGCCTAGCTGCTATTTTCACTTCACCTGGCAGACTTATCAGAACAAGTAGGTCAATTGAGTCCTTTTCACCACAGCTGAGCAGAATAGGGATAAGTGTGCATATCCAGGTGGTGATATTGCACTAAAAGATCTAACACCGGGGGGGGGGGGTATAGAACAAATTATTTATGTTTCAGAGCTTTTTTTAACATTTACACCTGATGATCAACATAGCAAAGGCCACAATTATTATATTTGGCTGCCAGTCTCATTCCAATCAATTTACATGGAACATAAACAACCAGATTCTAGAAGTAGTTGGTGAATATATCCATTTGTTTTTTCATTTTTAGGAGCAATTGTTTGTGAAAAAAAAGGCAGGTCACAAAGGCTTCAGCTGTGTCTAATGGTCAGCAACTTTTTTTTTAGATCTGTGGTTAGGCTAAAGATCGAAGCAATACTCCATGTTTAGGTGTACAAACTCTAACAATTTTGCCGTAGGGCTAGAATGATCTAAGACCATCGTCTATTATAATACATCCCGGGTTGAGAGCCTATGGAAACAATGCTGGATGGTAAGGAAGAGCTGTCCTGTGGAGACACTCTTACTGGAATTGAACCTGGGAGGAATACTCTACTGTGGCCATAGGCAAATTATGAAGATGGCATACTATTTGAAAATCAGCTATTCTAATTCATTGAAACATGACATTTATAAGGAACTAACATTATTGAAGAATTCTTCATTGCTTTACACAGGAGTCAAAATTGCTGTTGGTCCTTTGGCGGTAAATATTAAATGTAAAGGTTATACAATGTCAGCTAGTACTTTAGGAGATTTCTAAAGAAATTAGCCAGAGTAGAAAATTGTGACTATAATATGATCATTGTATCAAAATAAAAAAGGATGGTGCCGTGACGTAAAGATCTTCCAACCAACAGCAAGTAATTTTATCTCATAGCTAATTTAGATCTGTACATTTGTTGCTTTTGTATACATTTAAGGCAGGATCTGTACAGATACCTGACAATCTATTGTCTAACTTATCAACGTCCGCAGATAGGAACTGCAACCTCTGCATTTGCCAGTTACAGAATGTGATGCATGTCCTATTTGTTTGTCCAGTTTAATCATAGGACGCCAATGCTATATACTTCCTATACGAGCTAAACGGAGTATGGTAATATGATTTGAGGCAAAGGCTTTGTTTAATTCACCTGATTGTGTTAATATATGTTGTTTGGTCAAGGTTTTAATACCGTTTAACAACACTGTGAGAAACTGGGTTACTGATTGAAGGGGTGAAACTCTCCTCAAGCAGCAACCACAATTCTTGTCAGGGTGAGGCACAAGCAAATTCCAAATGAACCTGTGCTCAACCTTCTTGCAGCTTAGCACAGAAGAGTCAGGTTTAACTGAGAGGTGATACGTAAAGTATGCATGCAGCACTACAAACAGTAACAAAGTGTAACACAGCACAAGAAAAATCCCACACCAATTTAGAAAAATGAAGCAAAATGTAATAAATAAATCAAGATCAAAATGACAAAAAAATCCAATCAGTACAACCGGATATATTCAGTATCAAATATTTAACTGAAAATAGTGCCAAAAAGCCCAAAGCACCACTTGTGGCTAGTTGGTCTTGCGAGAACGGAAGAAAGTCACAAGTTCAGGCCGACAGTGATAGAGCGCGGGTCAGATACAGGGACCAGGTTAGTCTTGTTGAAATGTTACCTTCTAAGTCCAGCGCAAAGATTCCTATTCATGGTGAAGGGGGCCGCAAGTAATAGCGAAGAGTTATGGACGGTCATCGATGTAGCATGAAGATTCTGCTTTTGCCTGAATATTTGGGCACGCAGTGCGTGGTGGCACTCCCCGTAAGTGGTCAATGCCGTAGCGCAAAGGGTCAAGTTGATGAACCTTTGCATCGGTGGGTAGCGCGAGCAACAATGTTTTGGCACCAATGGGCCAGTTTGCAGTTGCAAAGAGCCCTAAAACATCATTTCAGCTCCACTGAGCCCAAACCAAGTGTCTAGGACTTGAGGGAACCCCTTCAGGTTAGGGGCTTGTTCCAGCTGCATCTGGCAACTGGTTCAGGTGGTTTTGAGCCTATTATGTCCCTGTGGCTCTGAACAGGATGCCAGCAGACTAGCTCTTTGAGTCACTCTGGGAGTCGTGGGTTCAGGTGCAGGACCAATCCCTCTGACTCAGGCAGCAGGGCAGCAATCCAGCAAAGCAGCAGTCCAGCAGAATGTCAGACCCTTCAGCAGTACAGCAGTCCTTCTTCCTGACAGAATTGGAGTCTGAGGTCCAATATTTATGCCAGGTACCTCCTTTGAAGTCAGAGAAGCTTCTAGAGGTTTAACTTTGAAGTGGATATTTCCTGCTTCCTCTACCCTGCCTCCATAATAACTACAGCAGGTATGCAGACATTTGTGTGTAGGTAGGACACATCCTATTGAAGTGTAAGTAGGGCTGTGCTCAGCTTTACCCTCCCATCCTGCCAGTGTTGGCCCATCCAGGTACACCTACGCTCTCTACTGTGCATAACTGCCTAGGAAGAATTGGCAAAGCCCAGCTGTCATCTACACCAAGATATGGGTTGCATGCCCTAAATGACTAAGGCAGGAAAATGCCAAGCTTCTAAAAGTGGCATTTTCAAAATTGTAAAATAATATCCGACTTTACCATAAAAGAGCATGTTTTCATTACAATTCCAAAGGCACCAAAAATGAACTGGTTACCTCTTCCCATTTGGAAGTTAACGCTTATTAAATGTAATAAGGCAGCTTCAATGTCATCCTATGGGAGAGGTAGGCCTTGTAGTTGTGAAAAATGAATTTAAGAGTTTTTCAATATAGAACATGTAACTGAAAAGTACATGTCCATTTTTTTTAATGCAACGCACCCTGCCCTCTGGGCTATCCAGCCTCTACCCTAGGGGTGACTTAGATGTATTGAAAAGGAAAGTTTGGGCCTGGAAAAAGATTTACTTTGCCAGGTCGAAACAGGAGTTGAAAACTGCACACAGAAGCTGTGATGGCAGACCTGAGACATACTTAAAGGGCTACTTAAGTGGGTGGCACATTCTGCGGGCCCACTAGTAGCATTTCATTTACAGGCCATGGGCACAGGTAGTACCACATTACTAGGAACTTGAAGTAAATTAAATAGACAAATTTGGTATAAGCCAATTCCACCATGTTGTAAGGAAAGAGCACAATCACTTTATCATTGGTTAGCAGTGGTAAAGTGTGCAGAGTCCTAAAGCAAGCAAAAACACAGTAAGCAAAACAGATCTGACAGATATTAATTACATTGTACTTTCTGAGGCACATACAATGAATAAAATGGAGTTGAACGTAATTTGATCTTCCATGCCACATAATCCTAGTATGCCTGATAATTATACAGCTCTCCCAAGTGTTATGGAGGTTGTTATTATGATTGTAAAATATACATATCTCATGGAACTGTGAAATAATTTCCATATGGCACAGTTCACAGTAAAATATGCATTTTGTGCAACAAAACACCCAATCAAGAAAAACATATATAAAGAACACCTATCGGCTAATTGTATGATATAGGAATTTATAGCCAGTAAGGGGTTCTTATTACATCATAAGCTATGGGCGAAGGAAGAGTGGTTTATAAATGTCACCTGAAACCTCAGATAACATTATGAGACCATTTGAGCACCATCCTCAGTTCCTGTTTTTACTGTTGAGTTATTGTACAAGACTGCAGATAGTCGGTCTATGCTTTGAGAATCAAGTTTTTTGTTGCGGAACTGGTAAACTGCTGATATTTAAAAGTACATCCATTCAACAAGATGCTTTATTGTAAGTTAATTTTTAAATCTAAAGTAGCACTGGAAGGAAATTAAAAACATGAATTCTAAAACATGTTTTTCTTTTGCAGTACATTGACACTATAGAGAGACTAAAAATGAGAACATAAAAGGCAGTGTTGGTACAGTGTATTTGATTTTTTATGACAGGGTTCTGCATTTACAATACTTCTTTTCAAACACTGAGTAGATGCTTGCTTCAAGAAATGGCCTCCAATGGTGATCTCGCAAAGTGTGCTAATTAAAACTTTTAGAGCAGCTGTGTCACTGTGAAAGATTTGTTCAACCAGCATTGAAAGAAAGAAAATCAGCCGTGTGACAATCCATTTAACTAGTTTATTCATTTGGAGAAACTAGCATTTCTGCAAATAAGCTCACAGTGAAGACCTCTTTACCTCTTTAATATGCAATATGACAACTCACTGACAAATATTCAGTAAGGTAGTGTGTATGTGTGTGTGTATATATATATATATATATATATATATATATATATATTTATATATATATTTATATATATATAAGAGATAGATAGATAGATTTCACTGAATTAAACAAAATGTTAAATTGACATAAGTGACATAACAGGTGATTATGTCAATGACAACGTTAACATTTTGAACTGAAAAATGTACAGAAATTCACAAACTATGGTAAGCAGAGCACTGCTCTTGACCTCACATATTACATCACTCAGGACATGTTCTATGACAGTGGTTCCCAACCTTTTGATTTCTGTGGACCCCCACTTTAACATTAATGGAACCCAGGGACCCCCACTGAATCATCATTAGAATCCGCCTGAGTCATTACTGAAAGCTGGGGACCTAATTTGTCAATATTTGTTAATATTTTTTAATTTTCTAGGCTCTCGCGGACCCCCGGAGAAGGCTTTGCGGACCCCCAGGGGTCCCCGGACCACAGGTTGGGAACCACTGTTCTATGACATCACTGATGACACCTCAAATGACATCACTGATGACATTACTGATGACAAGATCTACGTTTCTTTTGTACATTGTAAGTTATAAACTAATATGCCATTAGAGGCCTGAAACTAAGTACAACATAGCTCAGAATAATGGGAAGCATCATAAATGTCATTACAGATACAATTCCTTTAGGTGTAGCACGCATGTGTTATGTTCAACATTGACCCTTTACCATACGCTTCACGGGTATCCTAGTTCACATTAACAATCAACCACAGATATATGGCAAATCCTTACTGAAAATAATGTTCAATGTGCATAAAACTGTTCAGAGGGAGCCACGTTCCTCAAGATACTCAACGTCTGTTCAAAAATGGATGCCCTACTACGGACAGCTATTCTCTGTATCAAACCCCTCACAAACACCAAACCTACAATGAGAAATGAAGTTGACATTAGTAGAAAAGTGGGGCTGTAAAGAGTGTTTACTCTATGGAGAGTGTTTGCTCTGCACCACTCTCTTTGCAGACAGTGAAGCTCTCAAGAAAAATACACCAAAGAGTATTTAAAAGTATCTACAAAGAACAGTGCAGACTGTATGCAACTCCCGTCAAAAAAGACACTATTCGGTTAAATTAATCAAGGTCTGAAGGTGCTAAAGATTATGCTACCTGCAGTCTTCATACTGTGGTGAAAACTCGACAGAATAGCCCATAGCAAAAGAACCACACGTGCACAGGTTAGTACTTGTGCGCACAGTCTTTTGTTATGTAGAAACTATCATGCTGAGACGATTCTGTCTAATAACTCAAAGCTGCTTACAATACTTAGTATCCTCTACGTTGAATCTTTCACTGTTGCAAACTTTTTCCTTAGAACTAAAAAAGCTTGTGGCAACATACTGGACACAGGTCATCCATTGTCACATGCACAGAGAGTTTCTCTTCAATACAAAGATTTATAACATATTCAACACCTCTCCGCACCTACGGTGCATTAAAAGCACATGCATTTTGTAAACACTTACACACAATAACTGGACACCGGCTGTACACAATTAGGAAGAAAAGTAATGTGATAGCTACCCGCCAATATGTAAACTATAAAACTAACACAGTGGTGTCATCAAAGTTTGCATTAGTGATGTTAGAAATGATCTCATAGAATTTATCATGCGTGATGTAGAAAGTGAGGTCCTCAGCAGTGTATGGTGGGGAGCAAGTTATAGTTAGTACTGCTGAATTTCTGTCTTTTTTTGAGTTTGCAGGATTTTCATGCGAGATCCTCAAACCCAACCATCCAGCTATACGAATACTTTGTACCTTAATTTCTAGCGATCTACTGAATGGATTTATACCAAATCACAAAAAGCATGCTTTCTGGACCAAGATCTAACTGTCAGCCAAATTTGTTGTAATTCCGTTCAGCAAATTTTGCAGTATTGCATTCCCAAAAAAAGTCTATGAAAAACGCATGGTGATTTTGTGTTTTAGGACCCCCCCACCCTCCACCCGATGACCCCCTTTTTCTTGCCCCCCCTCCTCCCACTTGACAGGTCACCCTGAAACTTTCGGGGAGAGACCTACCCAAAAATCAGCACTTTAAAAAAAAAATTGTGATGATATGTCAAATCCTGCCAAAGTTATTGGCAAATTAAAAAAGGCATTCACTATGGAAATGCAGATCTAACTATAGCTGCCCACACAGGGGAGTGCATGAGTCAATAAATCCAAAGTCCATTCATATAAGAGTGCCTACTCAGGCTGAAAGAGAACTCTTATGTGGATGGACTTTGGACTGAAGGATGGATAGATAGATAGATAGATAGATAGATAGATAGATAGATAGATAGATAGATAGATAGATAGATAGATAGATAGATAGATAGATAGATAGATAGATAGATAGACAGATAGATATTCATTGTAAACTTATGTTAAAAAAACTTTGATATTCACCGAAAAAAAAGGTGAAAGTGGAGTTACAAAGGTCTTTGAATAACAAAAATTGTTCTAAACCCAAAAAACACCGAAATTCACCAGTTGTGTGTGAACGACCTAAGTTAAACTTGCATCACTATAGGTGGTGCACTATGTCATGCCGTGAGCAGTGCATGTATACTCAAAAAAGGGGCCACCATGTATTCCTGAGAACTGGGGTGAATCAGAGCTATAACCAAAACCGATTCCCTCAGAGGAAGCATTAGCCGAGAGACAAGGCTGCTGCGGAGGGAGAAGGGCAAGAAGGGGAAAATAAGGAAAAAGTAACTGTCTAGGAAAGAGAGAGGCAAAAAGTGAAATTCGAGGAGGGCAGGGCCTCCTGAGCTGAGGGGAAACGGGTTCAGCTCTGCCCGGTGATGTTCTTTGCCTCACCGGCTATGGCAGCACCTGGACCTCAAACTCATCTATCACCTGCCTTGCCCTAATATTCATTCCCTGCCCTTATCTGACCCACCGGGTGCCTTCTTCCCCTCAGAGCACTCCTGAGACCCCATATCACTCACGTCAGCCCCTTGCCTGGGGCCTTGACCTCCGCCCCTCAGGTGACAGACGGCGCTGTTTGGTTCAGGACCCCTCCTGTGCCCTCGGGTCACCCAGAGCGCCTCTTTGCTTGAGGTCTCCCCCTCAGGCCCCTCGTGTCACTGGTCTATCTCTTCCTCTGCCCTCATCCGCCCCTCCCCCTAGCTTTGAGACCACTCCTCTTCCTCGCCTTTTGCTCACTTAATACTCCCGTCTGCCATGTCTCTTGCTGTCACCCCCTTGCTTTGGGACCTCTCTTCTGCCCTTCTGTTGCTCACCCGTCACCCCCTTACTTTGAGACTCGATTATCTGCCCTCTTGTCACTCAATTATGGACCGCTTGCTCGATACCCCTCTCTTCTGCCCTCAGCTGTCCGTCCATCTTACCTTGAGACCCCACCTCTGCCCCCCAACTGTCAGTCAATCCTGCCTTGAGTCCCCTCCTCTGTCCCCACCTGTCAGTCAATCCTGCCTTGTGACCCTCCTCTGCCATCACCTGCCACCATTCTTGCATTCAGACCCCTCTTCTGCCCTCACCTGTGAGTCCACCTTACCTGGAGACCCTCCTCTGCCCTCACCTGGGAGTCCACCTTACCTTGAGACCCTTGTCTGCCCTCACCTGTGAGTCCACCTCACCTTGAGACCCCTCGTCTGCACTCAAGTCATTTACCTGTCCTGACTTGTCACTCCAACTTAACTTGAGAGCCTCCTCTGCCCCCACTTCTCAGTCCACCTTACCTTGATACCCCCTCTTCTGCCCCCTCTTCTCAGTCCATCTTACCTTGAGACCCCTCCTCTGCCCTCACCTGGCAGACATTCTTACCTTGAGACCCCTCCTCTGCCCTCACCCGGCAGACCATCTTGTCTTGAGACCCCCCTTCTCTACCCTCCCACGCCACCATTCTTGCTTTGAGACCCCTCCTCTGCCCTCATCTGTGAGTCCACCTCACCTTGAGACCCTCCTCTGCCCTCACCTGGGAGTCCACCTCACCTTGAGACCCTCCTCTGTCCTCACCTGGGAGTCCACCTCACCTTGAGACCCTCCTCTGCCCTCACCTGGGAGTCCACCTCACCTTGAGAACCTCCTCTGTCCTCACCTGGGCGTCCACCTCATCTGAGACCCTCCTCTGTCCTCACCTGGGAGTCCACCTCACCTTGAGACCACTCCTGTGCACTCATTTCATTTACCTGCCCTCACCTGTCACTCCACCTTACTATGAGACCCCTCCTCTGCCCTCACCTGTCACCCCACCTCACCTTGAGACCCCTCTATGCTCTCAGCTGGGACTCCAACTCACCTCGAGACCCCTCCTCCTCTGCCCTCATGTCACTCACCTGCTCTCACACTTCTTCCTGGTGCGACCCCCGGTGCACGGACCCCACTACTTCTTATGGTGCCGGTCGGCCCTGCATGGCTCGGTTCTGCAGCCCGGACAGGAGCGCCTGCTCTTCTCTCCGCACGAGCACTTTGATCTGTCAATATTAAAAAAAAAAAAAAAAAACACACTTAAAAAAAAGAGTCGGGAAGCAGTTGCACGGGCAAATATGTGTTTGCACCAAATCAGCAGAATTTCACATGATGACCCGACCGGCCCCGTCCGGCGCGCGTGAGCCTCGGTTCCTGTCCCAACTGATAGGCCCCTGCCATCGGGGCAGGATGCACTGACTCCCCGCCATCGACAGCGACGGCGGACTAACGGTCAGCCGCGGGCCTGGGAGGGACACAGCACATGGGTAACTTGTGTCTGAACGCAGCACACACTGCACATACTGGACGGCACCTGTAGGGAGCAAGTTCTTCAATTTGTGGCTTAGCAAGAGGTCGATGGGGTCCAAGGCCAGCCCTGAAATCAGAGGCAGGTTAGGAACCAACTAAAGGATCCAGGGCCTGTCCACTTATAGTCCATAAAGCCATTAACCCCCAAGGGCTGGAAAGAAAGAAACTCGTGGACCCTACAGGAGAAGGGAACTCCGCCACGCGGGTTTGAACAAATGAATGTCATTGAGCTGATTGGTTGAAGTACTGGGTTGATTCGACGTTTCATTGGTTGTGGTGTCAAGGAGAATGGCTGAAGGCTTTGAACTGGGGGCGCTACTGATTGGTGCATGTGTGCTGTGAGGGTGCTGCAGTTATGACTGGGCAGGCTGCTAGGGCACCAGCAGAGACGACGGGTCGGTGTGATGGGTGATATAAAATGTGCTCACCCAGGGCAGGCTTTACTGCTGGCGATGCCCGGTGCAACAATCCTTGTTGGCCCCCCCTCCCAAATAACCCTGAAAGGTCCGCTCACTACCATCCACCAGTGGTGTCACCAATCTCTCTTAAGCCTCCCTCACATTAATTTATGTATAGCGCTACTCATCCCAAAGTAGACGGTCAGGGGGCTCTGCAACACAAACATATTACATCATACAAGTGCGTAAATCAATGTATAGGAAATATTACTTAATACAATGCGGGCTACAAGGTGTAAGAATCACGTCATCCATACTGGTAGGCATTTTATGTCAAGAGTATTTGATCATGAGAAACCAAGGGGTAGAGTAACTAGGTTTTTACGATGCGTAGTAATCAAAGTTGTTGCGCTGTGTTGCATGAAAA